>NC_136467.1:3741925-4397862 GCF_902686455.1 Sciurus vulgaris | reverse complement strand
AAACCAGATTTCCTGGAGTAATTCTACAGGAAAGGACTTTCAAGATGAATTTATGATTTTAAATGATACATAAGCTTTTTTAAAAAATAGCATGTCTGTGTCAGCATCACGCAGGATCTAGAAGTAGAAATCTAACTTATCTAGATTATTGAAAGAAGTCATAGCATTTGAATTTTCTCTACAGTAAAACTGAGCAGCAGCCCTTTACAATGTGAGTACCTAGATATTTCTATGCTAGGGCATTGCTATCTTTTAGGAGAGATGACTGGGTTTATTTCCCATGAAAACTGAGCAAATCTTGTGCTGGACTGGGCAGGACTATTCCTTGGACCCTGCGCCGGTGCTTGGGGCGTCCTGCCTGCTACACGAGTTTCTATCTTCAGTATTCTGTCCTGTGGGGGTGTTTAGCTGAACACCAGGGGGGCCTGAGAGCGCCAGGCAGGTGTTCATTTATCACCATAACCGACCTGCATTTTGCCTCATTAGTTTTCTGTCCATGTCTCTCTATCCATAGGACCAATTGCAAAATCAAGACAGATTTTGATGGTTTTTTAGCGAGTATGGGGCTGGATCGAGACTAATCAAAAGCTGAGTGTTATATATTTCATATTTAAATGCTCTGAAGGAATGGGGGAAACAGCCACAATGTCATTACCATGCTGCGGAAAGAACCTCTTCAGTGGCTGTCCTTCTTAGAAGACTCAAGGCTGAAGGCACAGAGAGCGTCTTAACCATCCAGGTTGCTCCCGTCATAGGCCTTTGCTGCCTCCTGACAGTGGGAACATCATAGAGGCTGGCGCCAAAAGACCTGCTGTGGGGACCAGAGAGCACAGGGGAGGGAGGCCCGCCGTGTCCCTCAGAGGAGATGGAAGAAGGTCTGGACCTTTATGATTACGTATTAGTTCTCCTTTTTGGTGGAGGATCTTTTATATATGAAAAAAAAATTAATAAGCATTATTTAAGAACTTTTAACCCTTTTGTCTCCTTTCTTGGAAGCATTTTGAGAAAGATGCATTTTGTTGTAACTGGCAGTTTTCCAAATCCTCCTCCTCATCTCGTCTCGATTCCTAATAGGGAGTCCTCAGATACATTCAGCTTTCTTGCAAATGCACTTGCAGTCACCATGTTTAGCTGTGGCAACCTTATCTATTTTTACATTGTCAGTAATGTATTCAGATCCTGAAAATTATTTGGTACAGGATTCCAAAAGAGAGGGAACCGGTCTGGCCCTCCTTGTGGTGAACATTACCCCGCACCCTCACTTCCCTGGGATTCCTGCCACAGAGAACCCAAGTAAAGCTGCTTAAATATAAATATTGTGGCATAGATTCTTACTTTGGGTTGTAGTTTCTCAGGATCTTTGTTCCCTTTTAGCTACAGAAATTTTGAGAGAAAATTACTTGGCTGTTTTAAGAACTCTGTTTCAAAGCCCAAGGTTACTTCCTTAAGGAATAAGTTTTAGACAGAAACATTCTGCATAATTGGAAAGCTTCTCTCCAGTGAGTCTCTCTCTCTCTCTTGTTCCTCTCTCTGCCTCCTGGACTTAATGCATTTCTGGGTCAAGTCCCACACAGTTCTGATTCTTTCTACTCCACTTGCTTAGGAAAGTTGCAGGCACAGCCCTCAGACAGCACTCCTGTATTTCCTCCTCACCTGGAGAGTGTGTTCCAGGATCACCACCAGAGGCAGGCTTGGCATGCTAGAAGTACCTTGATCATTCCCTAATATATGTTTAGACACCTCTAAAATTTGGTATAAATTTAAGTTTTTCTTTCAGATTTTCCTTTAAATAGATTCTGGTCCCATTTTCCAAATAAAATAAAATGCTGTTATCTTTAATGAAAAAAATATTTTAAATAACTTTAAAAAGTTATAAGGCAAAAACAGGAGCACAATTTAAAATTAGTAAATAAGTTGACTGGGTTTTGGGAAAACCATTGGATCTTCTGAGAAGTGTGAGATGATTCATGATACTGTACAATCCTTGGTTGGTTTGTCTGTTTCTGACTCTGTCCTGTGTTTGTACAGGGCCTAATTAAGAATAATGTTTTGATAGGTTTGTTCAGGGAAAGTGAGTGATCAGTACAGGACAAGATGGTTAGGGAGGGAGAATCAATTATAAGTTGAATAAGTACATATCCAGTAAATCAGGCAATTGATCACACAATTTCTTACTATTTTTATTTTTTGCTACTATTTATAAAATGTAGAAAAATCAGTTGTCAATTGAAGCACAAGTAGCTGGAAAAGAAATAAGTATCATTTTCTTCAAAATAGACTTTTTTTTCTAAATGTCTACTTTTTTCCCTAATTGTTCTATTTTTTTCCTAATTGTTCTATACATGTGTTTTGATTCTTCTCAACTGCATTGAAGAAACATTTAAAGACTTCCGGAAGAGATATGAATAAGGATAGAAGTAATTTTATTTTTAGTGAATAATTTTATTAAAATATGAAATTTGGGAAAATTACAAAGTTTATACTCAAAAAATGTAAGAAATCTTTTGGGTGCTTTTTTTTTGGGGGGGGTGGATACCAGGGATTGAACTCAGGGGCACTCAACCACAGAGCCACATCTCCAGCTCTATTTTGTATTTTTTTTAAACACAGAGTCTCACTGAGTTCCTTAGTGCCTTGCTAGTGCTGAGGTTGGCTTTGAACTTGCCATCCTCTTTTGAATACAGCTTCCTCTGCCTTCTCTACCAAATTCAAACTGCATATTTTGATTCTAAAGGGATGTTAGGATTTATTAAATTGGGATAATACACAGGCAAATTTAGGATAGGGAAGACAGAATCGGGGACCATGGAGAGAGCTTGTTCCCTAGAAGTATGTGAACCCTGTGCAGTCTCAAGTACTTCCTGCATCTGATCAATCATTGCTTTTGCATGTTCAAAAAGTTCCTGAGAGGACTGGACTGGATATTCTAAGAGGAAGATTAGTGCATTCTCTTATATCAGGTCAGAAAGGGACCTATCCTTTGCCTTCACCGCTCAAGAGACATCTCCTCTTACAGGTTGTCTAACCAAAAGTGTACATTCCAGTGAGTCATCATGGCAAAGTGACCAGCACCTGAGGGCACCCAATAAAAGCAAAGGAGAAAAAGTTTGGACACATAACAATCTGCAAAATACAGCTGCCAGAGGAAATCATATTAGTCCAGGCTCTCCAGAGAAATAAAAGAGCTAGGATGTAGACACGGGCTAAAATTTATTTTGAGGAGTCAACTCACATGATATGGTGACTGAAAGAGCACCTTCACAGTGTAGCCTGGGCCAGCAGAGCAGAGAGCCAGGGAGGAAATAATATAGTGGTTCAAGTCTAAGCTCAGACTAGGAGGTTTCCCTATTGCTCAGGAGAAGCCAGTTTCATTGACTCAAGCCTTGAGCTGATTGGATGAGGCCCACAGACATCGACTTCACTCATTCCTCCAAGTCAAACGTTAATATCATCCAGAAACACCCTGAGAGACACATCCAGAATGCTTTTGGCCACACAGCCGGGCACCTGTGGCCCAGTCAAGCTGACACACAAAATCAGCTGTCAGGAAATGAGTGAATTCAGTCAACAAAAGCAGAAATGGGAGATACAGGAGAAATTTAAAATATGATGGGACTTAACACAACCCAGCATGGTTTATCAACTAAGTATTCTGTAAGGGAACAAAGTCAATGATGGCCATTTTCTGCATGTGTACTGATGGCCCCTAGAGTCACGTGAAAGTCATAGTTCATAACACAAAGCAAAAATATGAAGTGATTAAAATCATGAGACTTTTAGCAAATGTAGAGAATTGTGAACAGCTTAAGTACCTTGAAGACAAAAGGACACGTAGAAGATAGGAAAACTTCTATAAAGAACAGAGGAAAATGCCTATAATTTAAGGAAATAATCTACATCTGTAAATTTGAAGAATTCACCTACATGTAAACAGAATTGATGATAAAATGCATGCTATGGTTTTAATATGAAGTATTCCCCAAAACTCATGTGTTAGACAATGCAAGAAATTTCAGAGGTGAAATAAGTAGATTGTGGAGCTCTGACTTAATCAGTGGATTAATTCACATGTATGGATTAACTGGGTTGTAACTGTAGGCAAATAGGGCATGGATGGAGGGAGCTGGTCACTGAAGGTATAACTTTGGAGTTCATATTTTGCCCCTGGCACGTTCATCACCTCCCTTTCTGCTTTCTAGCTATTGTGAACTGAGCAGCTTTCTCTTCCATGTCCTACCACAACAGTGTTCTGCTTCACCTCAGGCACAGAGCTATGGAATCAGCAGACTATAGACTGAACCTCTGCAGCCAAAGCCCAAATAAACTTTTCGTCTTCTAAGTTGTTTCTGGTCAGGTCTTTTGACAGTGACAAAAAGCAATCTAAAACTGAGAGGATACTGAGATACTGAATTGTTGTGACTAACCTGACCATGTGATTTGAAAGCTTTTGGAGCAGGTTTGTGGGAGGGATTTGGAAAATTCTGGAAAAGCTTTAGAATGTTGACATGTAGCTTAATAGTGATTAGGGTGGGAACTCACATGACCATAATGAAATGACAATAGGAGCATGGACAATATATACTGGACTCATGAGTTTCAGAGAAGGACTCTATTGAACTTTGACTAGGAGCAACCTGTATTACAGTCTGGCATATTTTTCCCATGTCTTGAGGCTTTCTATAAGATGAATTATTCTGGCAGAGGCAATTTCAAGACAGCACAACATTCAGGTGGTAGCGTGGATATTGTTGGCAGCGTTTAGCTAAGTTTGCTGTGAAAATCAGGAGTAGATATGAGAGTGGGGAAGTTTAAAAAATTGACAACTTGGCCAGAAAAGTGCATACAAAACTGGGATCAAGGAAGTTGTGGTAAATGAAGAGATTAGAGTCACTAAAGAGATGCTAAATACTTTATGTAAAGGCATAGGAAAGATGGCTTGAGGGCATCTCAGGAACAGGTAGGACCACATCCAGCTCAGGCTCAAGGATGTTAAAGTAAAAATTTCTTTGATAAGAGACCATGAGGACATACTACTTGCAAAGGGGTGACTAAGGAGTTGTTTTACTGTGCTCAGCTGCCCAAGCAATAAAAGGTAGCCATGATCTCAGGAGGCCAGATTACTGCGTGAGATGGCTTCAGAACTTGGCATCATCCAGGTAGTACTGGTTCTGCAGGAATGCAGAATGCTGGAATTAGGGAGTCATGAAGTCTTACATCACGATTTCAAAGGAAGGCTTCAGAAGTCAGGCAAAGCATAGTATGGTTGGGATCCCTGGAGAAAAACCTCTAAATGGGAAATAGGTGAAGATGTGAGAAGGAAGTCAAAGCGCCAGCAGAGAACCCCAGAGATGAAGAGACACTAGAAACACAGACATGTGCTGAGGAAAGTTGCAGAAATCAAGCAGAAACAAGACAAGAGAGAGGCCACGTAGGCCGTGATCAGCAATACCGTATTGATGGACCTACAAGAGACTTTTGAAGAGAAAATCATGATGCAGATGTTCAACAATAGAACTACAAAACTATATGCCTGGATGGATTTTTTTTTTTTCCCCATTCTCTCATTCGGTGCCCCTATTCACCCTTTTGGGATGAAAATGTTTGTTCTGTGCCATTATATGTTGAATATATGTAGCTTTCTTTTGATTTTTGCAGGGGCTCACAGTCAAGAGTTTGCCCTGCGTCTCAGAAGAAATTTTGATTTGGGTTTTGGGGCAATTCTGGGACTGCTAACACTATAGGGACTCTTGGGAATGAACTCAATATATTTTGCATTGTGAGATGAGCATGGGTTATTGGGTCAGTGGCACAATGCTGTAGTTCAGATATGAGGTGTACCCCAAAAGAATGCTCAAAAGTGAAATGAGTACATTACCAGATCTATAACCTAATCATTGGATTAATCTACTTGAATGGATTTACTGGGTGAAAACTATAGGCAGACAAGGTGTGGCCAAAGCAAGTAGATCCCTGGGACATGCCTCTGGGGTTTATATTTGTCCTTGGCACTCCCTTCTCTTCTCCTTCTGCTTCCTTGCTGTCATGAGCTGAGAAGCCTTACTCCACACCCTTCCATCATCATGTTCTACCTCACTCAGGCCCAGCGCTATCAGGTTGGATGATCATGGACTGAACCTCCGCAATAATGAGCCAAAATAAACTTTTCTTCCTCTAAGTTGTTCTTGTCAGGTCTTTGGATCACAGGGATAAAAAAACTGACTAAAATAATGCACAAATTTAGACCCATCTTTGTTTAAAAAACATGACTTCCCTTATTAAAGGAACATGCTTTCTTCAAAGTCAAAAAATGTTAGTCTGGCATCAGACTTCATGTACACAAGTTGGAAAGTTAGAGGCAGTGGACAGATTTCCATGTTACTGAAAGAAGATGGAAACCAAGGTGACAGTCTGACCAGAGGGAAAATGGATTTGAAGATATGAGAAAATTGAAATCATGCAGTGTCTATGCCTTTATCTAAGTGGAAAATAGCAAATCATCTAGTACACACAAATGCAAAATTAAAAGTTGTGTATCACTGGATTTGTATTACAAAGGAAATTCTGTTAAATACTTCAAGGTATTAAAACATTAGAAAATAAAAATACAGGCATTTCATAAAAATTAAAGTGTAGTATGAGTGTTCAAATATTTCTGAGTATGGATGATGGAAAATTAGAAATGATATTAAGAAAATAAAAAGCTATGTATATGCATACATATGCTCACATGCCACAACACAGATGCACTCTGTGAAATGCATCACCAAGTGATTTCATCATTGTGCAAACATTGTAGAGGGCACTGACACACCTTCAAGGTGTGGGTCAGTCACCTGATGTGCTTCTTGATGCGATCATAGTCAAGGAGGTACGCAGGGCTGTGGGTTAGTAGCGCCATTTGCCATCTCACAGCAAGTTTTCTTGTAAGTGGGTGTGCGCCATAAAACAAGGCAAGAAGCAAGGTATGTATGCATGAACCAGCAGTATGTCCTTTGTTGGCATTATCAGGTGTTGTGTAGTGGGCATGATCGCATGTGCTGTGCTTCTCTACAGCTGGCACTGAAGCAGGCTGGTTTGCAGCAGCAGCATCAGGCACCTGGAATCTCTCGTGAAAATGTTACCATGGCTATGACGTTAGCAGGCCTGTTGTGGGGCGCAACTTAAGAACAGACCACTCACCACTGAGAAGTCCAAATTTGAGAGTCTTTTTTAAGTCTGACAGCTGACTGTGTCACACAATGCCCCAAAAATGGTTATTGGGAGAACAGCCCCTACCACAGGGTTGTAGGGGTTCCTATACCAAAAATCACATCAATCATGTGTCTGTTGCTATGATTTGAAATTACAAACTAACATCATGAGATCATTATCAGAGGGAGAAGTGGGTCAAAACGACCCTTACCTAGGTACAAACTAAAGAATGGTTACTAACATCCACACAATCACTGTTCACATGGTACACTGTTTAGGAGCAATAGGAATCAAAAGAGAGCAATTTTTCTTGACATAGGAATTGTCACTCTGTATTGTTAAACATGTCACACTAAGTAACTGATGATGGACACAGAGGAGGGGTGTTCCCATGGGAGAAGCTTGTTTCCTACATAACATGGAGTCTCAGAGCAAAATGGAGTCTGTTTAGTCATTTCCCTTAGAGTCTGGCCTAGAACATTCTCATGGAGTCAGATCTGTCAGCCCATCACAGGCCGGAGGAAGGTTTCAGCCCCGATGTGATCATATGGAAGTACTGTCACATATGCCTCCCTGCTGAGCCAACTACAATTCTGTGGTGTGTGACTTTGAGTGATGTGTGCAATAGACATTTGCACACCTTAGAATGAAGACTATATAATGTGGGCAGATAACTTTTAAAGATAGGAATAAATCTGCCCTGGAAGAAGAGAGAAAGTAATTGTTTAGACCACAGGCAGAGAAAGCCTAGAGAGACAAATGGGTGGGTCCTACCCGGGCAGTGATAGTAGTTAGTGTGCTGGAAGAATCAGTAGAGAAACAAGGGTAGGATTTGAAGCAGAGTAAAAGGGAAGATGCAACTAATAGAAAAATAAAAAAAAAAAAATCATATAAAATATAGAATGAAGAGCAATCTGATACATAAAGTAAATATAAGAAAAACAGATAAAGAAACAGTGAAAAGTAATGTTAGATAACCTCATCCACTCCAGAACAAAAGGATTCAGGGGACAAGGTGCAGAAGTAGCAGCCAAAATCCTGGCATCTTTTCAAATCCCAGGTAATTACAAAACAACTAAAACTGCATCATAAAATTTAAAAATCTATGAATAACACTCACAGCATAATTAGATAATAAAGTATAACCTTAAACTTCAAAGCACAGGAGAAGAATCACCACCTGCCGCAGAAAAGTAGATTGGGGTAGCTGTAAGGAGAAAACAGGGAAGTAAGGGTGGATCTGAGATGAAGCGGGAGATCCCCAAACAAGTGAAAGAACCTGGGCACTGAAAGCGGCAGCTGAGGTGAGAAGGGTTTGTCCACGCAGCTGGAGTTGAGTCCAGGAGCCCCTGAGCAGCGCCTGGTGGAAGTGGAAGTGTGGGCTCCCAGGACCCATCGGAACTCTGCAGGAGGCTCGGCATCACACAGCACTTCAGACCCGGAAGGAATTCCTCCACCCGGACCTAGAATTGGTTAGAATTGAGGTGACAAAATAAAGGAAAAGGTCCAGATCCAAGTAAGAAAAATAAAGAAGGAGGGAGTCTGATGAAGCAAGCTGCCATGATTTTACCACTTCAAAGAGAACGACAGAAGGAAGAGCTCACTGAAATTAAAAAAGCAATCTAAACCAAGCCTGTCTCTAAAAGTTAAGTAAGATGGAATTTACATAAAAATGAGCAACAACTCTATAAAGGTAAGATTTTTTTATGCAGAACTTATAAGTTAAATTTACTTAGCAGCAAAAAATTCTATGAAAGCATGCCAAAAGCATGCATAAAATAATAATTCTAAAATACTATTTTAAACAATCTAAAAGAGAAAAATGACATGAAACATAAGTATAATTCACAATAATAAATTAAGCATAAGAACTCAATAAAGGCAGGATTCAAAGGTAAATATAATTTAACAAGGAACAATTTAACAATTTAACAAGGTTAGGAGGAACCCAGGAACAAATTAGCATAGAAGAAATCAATATAACTAGGAGGTAAAAGGAGAAAATACTTTTAAAAATTAAAATGCAATCAAGACATAAAAATAATATCCAAAAGATATAAAAATTAAATCCAAAGTAAGGGACACGTGTGGAAGTGAGGCTGACATGATCGAACATGCGGATCACAGGAACTGCTGAAGATATACACCGAGCAAGGAAAGGGAGAACGTTCTAAAGCCGTAACTCAAAGAAACTCCTCAAATTTTTTTTAAATAATTGAAACTAAAATTGAGAAAGTGAATACTGTATCTGATAATTTGGGGACATAATGATCAACACCAAAATGTATTTGCATATAATTACTAAAGGTAACCAATGGTAAAGAAGTTTCATGTTCCTAGGCAAATGGAATATATGCCATATAAGAAAAATAAAATTACAATATCCTCCAAATTCCAACAACATAGTATTCCAACAAAGGGTTTGTGAGTGATAGAAAGTGTAACCTAAACGACGGAGACACAATGCCCTCAAAGCAATACTGCTGGGGGAGGCTGCTCCTGTGGCCTCCTCCCAAGGAGGCATTCACACCTAGAGGCACGCTGAGAAGACAGCTCTCAGCAGGGGGACCGTGGCCACGTGGCCACCATTAAGTAAGGAATGGCCAGAGAAGTAGATTTACATGCAGGCAAAAACGGGAGGTCAGAGTCTGTCTTGGCTACAAGGCCTGCAAACGTAGATGGAGAGGGGTGTCAAGATGAGGCGGGAGGAATGCAGGAGACAAACATCCCCGCACAGTCCTGTTAGTGGCGATGCTGATGTTGTCATTGGGGCACGTGTAGGTGGATGTTCTAGCTCTGCCCCCGGGCGGCCCCTCCCACTAGGATTCTCAGTGTCAAGAAAGGAGACACCTGCATGACACAGCAGGTTAGAACTAGAACCTTACAGTCCTGTCCATGAGAGACGGGAGGAGGGCTGACAGGACACGGGGTGGACGCGTGTAAATACACCTTTGTGTGTACATATCAGAAACTAAATATGTGGTGGGCAGGTGATCTTGGACTTGGTGACCTTTACAATCTCTCCTCCTTGACTGGGCTGCAGCTGTGTCCTGCTTTTAACTCATAGACCATGACACATGAGACTGGACGCCAGATCCGGTGTTCAAAGTACATCACAGAAGCGTCCACGTGGCCAGCAGGCTCGCTCGGTGAGCCTTCCTGGGTGCCTGGGAGCACGCAGCCCAGCGGGGAATTCTCACCGGGAGGCTCCTCAGGCAAACCCAGGCTCTCAGGCCCACGGGGCACGAACCCGGCTGCCTTCTAACCTGCAGGAAGCCTGAGCAAGGCGGAAGCGGCGCAGGAAGGATCTCCAACACAAAGACAGCACCGCACGAAGCCAAGGCAGGGTCCCTGTTGGCTTATTCCAGAGAATCTCAGAAGCAAGTCTTCTCTCCATTTTTTCCCAAGTGTGAAAAAGTGATCATTTTAATTCTCAACTTAGTGTTTGTAGAGTTTGCTTTAAGATTAAGACACAACAAAGAAGTCTTACGGACAGTGTCAGGACGTCTCCAAAGGAGCTGCGGAGCCGCGAGGCCCTGGCGGCGCTGCTGTGGCGCCGGACCCTGCGCTCGGGTCCCCCTCTCCCCAGCACGCCCGCGCTGGGCCCGCACCGCTCTGGGCGCGGCCTGCCTCTTGGCCTTGATACTCGCCTTTTCATTTCCAGTACCCGAAATGCTCCTGCTCAGCAATTTTAACACTGCAACTTAAAACTGCAGGACTCGAGAACACATTAGATAAACAGCCACTAGAGACGCGAGGACATCCAAAAGCTCTACAGAAGCAATTCTTGAGTGCGCAAGCTTTTCCACCGAGGCAAGTGCTGCGAACCGCGCGGTCGCTCCTCCTGGCTGCACAGGTTGGTTTGCGAAGTAGACTCGCGCCAGCCGCACCCAGGCGGGACCCAGGCCAGCTGCGCCCTGGCAAGATCGAGGGCCACTCCCGAGGTCTCCCGGCGCCTTCCTCCCTCATCACTCACTTGCGTATCACCACGGATTAGGCATGTCTGTTCTTAAGCTTCATATAAATATTCTGCTTCTTAAACTTATATTGCTTTTAAAAATTAGTTATTACTGCATGTGCCAGTGTCTCTCCCTCCTTTTTAACTTTTTTGATCAGTTTTCCATGATTTGCTTGTTTTATGTTAGCTTGTTTTACCATCTTCCTGTGGATGAGCATTTGGGTGGTTTCCAATTTGGATTTATTACAAATAGTGTTCTTATGAATAGTCTGGTAGGAATCTTTTGGTAACGTATTTTTTTCTCTTTTGTAAAGATACTGAAGAGTGAAAGAGTCCCTTTGTAAGAAAATTGTTAATAATTTGCAGGTGGTTCTACAATTTCACACTTCTTCCTATAATGTATAGAAGTTGTATTTACTCCAAATATTTCCAAAATTCAGGTTGCTCCTTAACTTTAATTTTGGCATTTTGTGGGATGTGAAAGGGCATCTCGGGGGAGTTTTCTTTTCCTCTGATGACCAATAATGCTGTGCACCTTTTTCCATGTGCCTGATGGTCATTTCTGTATCACCTTGTGACGTTTCCATTTGTCTTGACATTTAAATTATATTTTTAGTATTTGGTTTCGGTGGTTATTTGCATATTATAAATACAAGTCCTTGATCAGATATACAAACCACAGAAGTTTCTCCCAATACCAGAATCAAGATTTGGTTTGTTAAAATCTTGAGACAAAATCAAAAATGGCCTCTATCTCTCAGTTAAGTTAGTAATGACCTCCCACTAAGTTCATTGCTATGAATATGTTAATCTAAACCATCATTGAATTAAAATTTATTCTGTTTCTAGGCAAATTTATTTGAAGTTAGAGTCCCCAAAATTTAGTTTACCTCTCTGATCTAAGTTTCAAACAATAGTTTAAAGCATATTCATATTTTAACACTGTTAAAAATAGGAGTTATGAATTATTATTTAACATAGTGTATACTTGCCATATATTATTATTAAATTATCATTCTTATTATGTCTTTAAATAGAGTGATATTTCTCAGTACTACACATGCATAAAAATGATGATGAATTAATATGATATAAATATTTCTCCCCATCATATTAGCATTTCTAGAGAATTGTCATATTCTTTAAAAAAAAATTCTCAAAAAGTCAGATTCAGCATCTTCTACACTGAAGAGTTGCACAAATTTTTTTTCACACAGGATCTGATCAGTCACATCAGTTGTTATTATAGCTTTGGTTGTTAATTAAATATAATATCATAATTATATATTTCTTTATTAATATATTGACAGCTAATATATTTAATGATCAATTGATTAATTTTTAGATCATTAGCCTTAGATCAAGTTATTGAGATTTTACCAAATCTTCTGGGGGAAATACCAGTGGTTCCAGGCAAAGCGGAGTCCATTTCAGCATACTAAAGTATCGCTGATCACACATGTGGACATTTTGTCTTTCACATCTGGGCTGGCGGATTCACATCTGGGCTGGCGAATTCACATCTGGGCTGGCAGATTCACATCTGGGCTGCTGGATTCACATCTGGGCTGGTGGATCCACTTCTGGGCTGGCAGCATGTGAGGAGGCCCCCAGCCTTCCCTGCTCCGCTCTTGCCAGAGCCTGCTGCAGTTCTCCACAGTCAACATGAGGCCTGACCTGATGACTTTGCTGTCCAAGGGCTGGTGTCCTGACTGAGTACCACTCACTGCCCCGTCTGGCCTCTGCAGGGTGCTCTCCTCTGCCCTGTGGGAGCAGATCCCGGAGCTGAGGTGCTGTGATCCAGCAGTCCTCAGGGCTAGGCCAGCATAGGGTCCCAGAGGCCAACCAGCAGGGAAGGCGTGCCTGGGAAGCTCATGCTACATGGCCACTGAGCTTTCCTGGACTCTTCTTTAGGTCAAGGAGGCCAGTGCAGCAGACACCTGAAGCACAGTGAAGACGCACAATGAGTTTCTTTGTAGCCACAATAATGAAGCCGTGATGGAGTTGTGAAATGGCATGCTCTAATTATCTGCAGCAAACATGATTTTGAAACGCCTGTGAAATAGTGGCCTGCACACAAATGCATCCCAGTTTTTGTTGTTGTTTTTAACTAAGGGAATTTAATTGTATTGACTTTTCTGAACTTTAAGACATTTGGAAAAAAAATGCCAAAAATTACCAAAATACCAAAAGAGTCAAAAATAAAACGTAACATTTGCTGTATGAGTGCCTGCATATTTTGTTGCACTTCCTTATTGGCATGCTGTTTATTTTTATTTTCTTTTTTCACATATCAGTTTAATTTTCAGTTAACTATTACAAAATAAAAGTGCGTCTGAAAATAACCACATTTCTAACATGCTTTTAATTATTCTCTGATTTCTTTAGTAATAAATACGATTTGACGTTCTAATGTTTGAAGGCAAATCATTGTGACGAGGCACTTTTCTTCAGGCTGGGACGGAGGAGCAGTGGCTGCGCTGTGACTCCAGGAGCCCAGCAGACACGGGCCGCCCCTCACCTGAGGGCCGGGTGCTGCAGAGCTGTGCTCAGGGCACGCACCTGGGGACCTCCAGGGCCCGGCTCTCCAGCCTCCTACTGCAAGTCCTTGGGTATTTCTCCTCTCAAGTCTTCAGGTCTTTTTTGGTTTTGTCTTGCTTTCAACAATTACTACTTGAAAAATTGCAGCAGGAGTTAGATAACGGGTCACATGTGCAGGAAATGACAATCATAGCCATTCATATTTCTAATATTTCTTCATATTTCTAAATAGTCTAAATATTCAGCTTTATTTAGAATTGATAAATTAGAACTATGTACATGTAAGATGTATAGCGTGAGGTTTTGATACATAGATATATTGTGAAACATCCCTGTAACCAAGCTAATCTGCATATCCACCACCTCACATTTCAGTTTCTTTCTTTCTTTTCTTCCTTCCCTCTGGCTTTCCTCTCCCTTGCTCCTTCTTCCTGTGAGATGAGAAGACTTAAGATCTGCCTCCTCTAGACTAGATGATGGCTAATGTTAACCACAGCCACCAAGCCGAGTGTTAGATCTCCAGAGTGTAAGCATCCTGTGCGGCTGACACTTTGCACCCTTGGTCCACTTTCCCGTTTGTCCCCTGCTCTGGGCCCCTGATAACCACATTCCATTCTCTGCTTGTATGGATTTAACTAAGTTCAATTCCATGTTGTAATGGAGAGCATGCAGTGTCTGTCCTTCTGCACCTGACTTGTCCCTTACCATCATGCCTCCAGGTTTGCCTGCATGTTCACACGTGTGTATATATTGGAACCTGTGTGTGTTGTATGCGCTTGTGTATGTGTGCATATCTTTAACCTTCCTCATGGACATTCCATTTGTTTCCTACCTTGACTATTGTAATTATTCTCTGATGAACGTGGCACTGCAGATATTTCCTTAGGACACTGATTTCATTCTTTGGATGTCCATCCAGAAGTCGGCCCACTGCACTGTAAGTACTCTTGATTCTGGAGGAGCTTGCATGTTGTTTTCCATAATGGCCATGCCAACCTGTGTCCTGCCCATGGTGGGCAGCACTCTCTCCTCTCCACACGCCTGCCGATGCTCCATGCCTTCTTTCTCATACAAGCCATTATGACAGATGTGAAGCTGGGGTGGCAGGTGACATCCCCATTTTGATTTGTACTTCTGTGATGAGCAGTAATGATCCAAACATTCACAGAGCATTTTTCATGTACCTGCTGGCCATTCGTAAGTCTTCTTTTGTGAAATGACTCTAGGTTTCTGAACCATCTTTAAATTGTTATTTATTCTCTTGTTCTTTTAGTATTGAGTTGTGTGAGTTTCTTATATTTTGTATATTAATATTTATATACACAATCGGCAAATATGCCATTGCACTGTGTATCAGTTCTTTTCCTGAAGCCTCCCAGGTTGGTCAATCCCAGCTGTCTGTTTTCATTGCCTGGACTCTTAGTGTGGTGCAAAACAATGCTTTGCCTAGACCAATGTCAGGAAGCGGTTTCCCTATTCTCTTCTAGCAGTTTTACAGTTTTAGATCCTACAGTTAGGGCTTCAACCCATCCTGAGTTCTTTTGGTTCAAGTGTGAGAGTGGGTGCAGTTTCCTTATTTCTCATAGGATACCCCGCAGCTCAGCACTGTTGTCGAAGAGGCTGTCCTTTCCTCTTGGGTTTGTAGCACACTTATTGAGATGAGTTGACCATAGGGGCTTCACTTTCTTTATGGGCTCCCTATTCTCTTTATTGATCTGTAAGTCTGTTTCTTGAAAGCTTCATAATGTTTCGTTGATTGCAGCTTGGTGGTTACTTCAAAATTAGAAATTGTGATGCCTCCAGCTTTGTTCTTATTCAAGAGTGCTTTTGGTATTTGAGGTCTTTTGAGGTTCCATATAACATTTAGAACTATTCTTTTTCTGTATTCGTAGAGAACACTGTTGTATTTTGGAGGGTTGCCTCAGATCTCTTGCTTACTTTGGTTAATATCAACATTTTAAAAACACTAATTATTACAATTTGTACACATAGCATGTCTTTCCATTTATTTGTGTCTTCACTAGTTTCCTTCATTCATTATCTTATAATTTTCCATGTGCAAGATTTTTATCTCTTTAGTTAAGTTTACTCTTAATTGTTTTACTGTTTCTATTGCTTAAAATGGGATTTTTTTTCTTAGCTTATTTTTTGGACAGTTCTTTATGTATGCAGACATGTCTAATTTTTTGCATGCTGATCCCACGACTTTACTGAATTAGTTTATTTGTCTTAACAGATTTTTGGTAACATCTTTACCGTTTTCTACATAAATGAGCAATGAGCATTTCATCTTCAAGCAGGGAATTCTCCATCTTCCTTTCTGATTCTAGTGACTTTCAGTCATTGGTCAGGGTTCCCCGTGCTATACAGAATACAGGTAGTGAGCGTGTCTTCTCACCTGCACTGGACCTAGGGGGAAACCTTTCCGTTGTCACCATTGTTTGGGATGTTGACGATTGGCTTCTGGCGTACGGGCTTTATTGGGTTAAGGGAAGCTCCCTCTGTACCTATTTTGTTGAAAGTTTTTTATCATGACTGAGTGTTGACTTTTGTTGAAAGCCTTCCTTGCATCTATTGAGATGATTATGCATATTTTCTTTCTTTCTTTTTTTTTAATGTTTTGTAGCACATTGGGTCTTCTCTCTTGCTTTCCTAGTCTAGTCCAGTCTGGTTTCTAGTTTGTTTACACCAGCTCGTCACCAACACCTGAGTAAGGTGTTCTGCGGCAACACTATGATGGCCACAATGCCAGCCACTAGCAGATAGAAATTTCAGCTCTGTCATGTTTGTGGTCCCTTCTTGGCCAAAACATTATTATGGAATGCATGACTTTATGTATAATTATTATAACTTTCTGCCAAAATATCCCTCCTATTATAATATTCTGACCTTGGTCTACAAGGAAGTTGTTGGCTTTGTGTCAAAATCTTGTCTAACCCCCACTTTCTTTTGATTATGAAGTCATCCAATACCTTTTCCCCTTTACTCCACTTCAGCATCTTCCCAGATCTGTGTCTTCCATCCATACAGCCACTCTGTGCCTTGCACTGTGATATTTAAGCCATTTATGTTTAAAGCAGTCACTGGTAGCTGAGGACTTACCCTTGCCGTTGTGTTCACAGTGCTCAGTTCTGCAGCTGCTTTGTTCCTACACTCCTCTCTTGTTGTCTTGGCTATTTTATGATTTTCTGCAGTGATGTGATGTGATTCTATTTCATTATCTCTTTTACGTAGATTTTGTGTGATGGCCTCAAGTCTTTCATAAAACATCATGTAGTTATAATCATCTATTTCCAGCTGATAATTTTAATCAAATTAGCAAATTCTGAGTGTTACCTTCCCCACACATGCATGCACACTGAGAATTGGC
This sequence comes from Sciurus vulgaris, assembly GCF_902686455.1. Taxonomy (NCBI): domain Eukaryota; kingdom Metazoa; phylum Chordata; class Mammalia; order Rodentia; family Sciuridae; genus Sciurus; species Sciurus vulgaris. The sequence continues at coordinate 4,380,802 of NC_136467.1, read as the reverse complement.
TTTATTTTATATTGTTCATCCATTGTTTAATCTTTCAGCAGTTACTTTAGGGCTAAAGTAACTGACATGCCACAATTTCACTGTTTAGGCTATTCTGTATTATTGGATGTGTTTACTTTTTTTGATGGTTTTGTGCTTTGATAGGCTTTCACGATGCTGTTTAGCATGTTTTAATTTGAATTTGAGGAGTTCCTTTAAGTAAATCTTATGAGGTAGGTGTAGTGATAATGCAATCCTTCAGTATTGTTTTGGTGGTAAAAATATTTACATTTCCTTTATTTAAGGGTTGTTTTTGCTAATTAGTTAATCTTAGTTGGCAGATTCTTTTTTTCAGTACTTTGAATGAATAATCCCACTCTCCTGGTCCACAAAGTTTCTTTTGAGAAATTCACTAACAGTCATATAGGGGTCCCTTTGTATGTGATACATCCAATTATTTTCCTGCATTTAATTGTTTCTCTTTGTCTTTAACTTTTTTGTCCTTAACATTTTACAGTTTTCTTATAACTATCTCAGGGTAATTTTCTTTTGGTTGATCCTACCGAGGTTTGTTCTAGTTTCATGAATTCAGATGCCAATTTCCCTCCCAAGTTTTGGGAAGTTTTAAGTCATTCTTCCTTTAAATATCCTCCAGTCACCTTTTTTCTCTCTCTTCCCCTTCTGGACTTTCTACGAGTACATTGGCGTACCTGATATCCCATAAGTCCTAGAGGCTTGTTAATTTTCCCATCTTCTACTCTTCTTTCCTGGATGATTTCAGTTGACCTGCCTTTGAGTTCACTGATCCTTCCTGCTACTGGCCCAGTCCTCTGTTGAGGCTGTCTATTGCATTATGCATTTCATTCATTGTATTTTTCAGCTCTAGAATTCCTGTTTGTTTTATTATGATTTCTCTCAATTTGTTGAACTCGTTTTGTTCATATATTTTTCCTGGTGTCCATGAGGGCTAATCTTTGGCAGCTCACTAAGAACCTTCAAATAATTACTTTGATTTCATCATTAGGTAATTTTTTGATATCTATTTTTTTAAATCAGATCCTGGAAATGTATTCCTTTGGTTGTGGTATATTTCCTTGGTTTCATGTTCCTTCTTATATTGTGTTTGCATCTGCACATTTGAAGAACCTAGTACCTCCTCCAACTATTTGAAGTGATTTTGGTGGGAAAGACCTTCAGGCCCTGAAGAATAGGGTAAATAGTGACTCTGTGTTCAGAATAAGACCCAGCAATGTACGGGCATGCTAGCTCCAAGAGTATTCATGAGTGCCAATTGCAGAGATGTCATGACAGAGTTGGTCCCAGGGGTCCCAGAATGGCATCAATTTCAAGGCTAAGTACAGAGTGTATACCTCCATTTCTGGTGAAACACAGCAATGGTTCCAATTTGGGGTGTGGAGAAAATAAAGCTATAGCTTTGGAATAGGGCATTGAAAGGTTCTGTCCCAGTAAGGGTTCAGTGGTGGCTCTTAATACGGGAAGACACCACAGAATTTTCTTCTCTAGGGAAGGGCATAGCACCATGGACTTTGGGCAGATTCTTAGCTGGGGTGACCACCAGTAAAAGCCACAGGTGTCCTTGGTTACAAAAGCTGTGAATGCTCACTGATGGTGGCGTCGATGGTTGCTAGCGTCTTGGTGATAAAGGGACTTCCTGTTCTTACTTTTCCACACAGAGAGAAGTCATGACCAAGGAACCCCTCTTGGGGCCAAGCTCTGACATTCTGAGAATGCAGTGAGGTAAGTACTGTGCTGCCTCCACTTTCAGGGCCACATCCTTGACTTCTGTGCTACATCCAGTTGTTGCTTATCTGAGGAGTTATGTTCTTCCGTGAGTAGTTGTTAGATTATTGATTTTCTCTGGAATGAGGGTTAGTCATTTCTATTCTGCCATTTGCTGACGTCAAATATCAGTAGCTCTTACAATTACAACAGTTCTTACTGAAGGCATTTCTACATTTTAATTATAGCTTCAGTTGTATTCTGAGTTTCCAGAAGGATGTGCATTTAAGCACAGTGCGCATACTCTGGAGAATGGATACCATAAGATTAATTTTGTGGTTTGAAGGACAAACAGTTTTTCTGAGAACTGTGTTTGGGATAGTCTAGGTTGCCATTTTACTCTTCATTAAAAGTCAGATTCTTTATGGAATATAACATTTTCCCAATTTAGGCTCTTGACTAAGTTATTCTTCAGATGATTCATGTCTAGAGTTCCTTGTTTTCTTTTTTATTTATTTTCTTTTTTTAAATTTTTATTATTTATTTATTTATTCATTTATTTATTTGGTACTGGGGATGGAATCCAGGGGTGCTTAGTCACTGGCCACATCTCCTGCCCTTTATTCTCATCTTTTAAAAATTTGAGACAAGATCTCACTAAGTTGCTGAGGTTGTCTGAACTTGCCATCCTCCTGCCTCAGGCTCTGAGCTGCTGGGATGAAGGTGTGCACCACCAGGTCCAGTTTGTTTTCTTTTTAAAGTTTATATTATGTAATGTTTTATTCCCAAAATTATTTACTTATAGTATATGCAACTGTTCAAATAATAAACCTGTTCAAATAATAAAACAAAACCATAACATTTATATTACATTAACAATAGTTAAGTGTTTGACGCCCAGATGAGTGAGATGAGAAGTCAAAATCTAGAGGACCCCAGATGATTCTCATTTTCCCCCAAGGTAACACTATCTGAGGGGTGGGACTTCGGAGGCTGTACTCCTGAGCCCAGAATCGAAAGCCCTGTCCCCCACTGCCCACTCACACTTCAGTGTCTGGACACATCCAGGAAGCCTCCTCCCTCACAAACCCAGCAGCGCCCCTTTTAACGCAATCCTAAGGTTCCAAACTCACTGGTACAGGAAGCAAACAAGGAAACTTCAATCACTCTGAAAGGAGAACTTGAGGGTAGAAAAGACAGAGTCCCGCTAGTCACTGCGCCCCACATCTGGAGCCCCATGCCTATGAAGAAAAGCAGAGCTGGTACTGCAGGGCTGTCCCCAGCCTGGGTGGTGCCTCCCATCACGTCCTCCACAGGAGGAGCTGTTGGCCCAACACAAGTGGCTCTTGCCTGTAGGAGACTGGAAACTTTCCAACATAAAGGATCAAGTTTCTTTTTCACACAGGAGCCAAGAAAACTTAATGGGAAATAAGATGATTCTTTCAATAAAAAATCCTTGGAAAATTGGATATTTGTATTGCAAACATTAAAAAGGATCCTTGGTTCATTTGGACAGTAGTTAACAGCATCAATTCAAAATTGGTCACAGTTCTGTGACCACAGAAGCATTGGGACACGAATTTAATCTTTCACTTGATTAGTAGAAAAATACAGCTCAAGAAACATATGATGACTTAAAAATATAAGCGCATAAGTAAAAGCCACAGAATAAGAGATAAATATTTACAGGTAAATTTCTATCAAGACTGACCATGAAAATAGGAGCAAGGATTCACATTAACAATATTTCAAATTAAAGACAGAGAATCGTCATAGACACTTCAGGTGTCAAAAATGGCACGAGGAACATCAGGAAGATCTTCAAGACAAGGCTTATCAGCATAGGAAAAGTGCACAAATTTTTGACAAAGATAAGTTTTCAATAGACTATCCACTAATTCATATGTATATATGTATTAAAATTGGATGAGTAGCTAAAATTATCCTGCCAAACAAACTTCAGAATGAGATGTTGGCACTAGTGAATTAAATCACCTACTTAAGGAAGAAAAATGATCAAATCTGCATGACAGGTTTTTCAGAGAGTGAAAGAAGAGGGTGAGGCTCCTCTGTCCATTTTTTAAAAAGAGCGTGACAGGGTTCCAAGAGCAGATCAAGGCATCAAAGGGAAGCTTCAGGCCTGAATTGCTCATCAACGTAAAGGCAAAGGCTCTTAATAATACGTCAGCACACTGGAGCCACGCATCCAAAATGGGTGATACACTCAAGGAAGATTGCCAGCAGAGCAAAAGGTTTGCTCAGAATTTTAAAAAGATTGGAAAATCACAAACATTTTTAAAAGTTGGCACACAGGATATGGGAGAAAAATATAATGTGAATAGATTAAGAGACTATATCTGACAAAATTTAATATTGATTCATCAAAAAAATGCTCAGAAAGATAATAATGGAAACAAAGATCTTGAATGTGATAAGTCATCCACAGAAACCTACATGAATCATGATGCTCATTGAGAAAGACTGCATTTTTTTCTCTATGTTAAACAAGGCAGGTGATCACATCTCTAGTCGGCATTTCACTCCAGGTCGAAAACAGTGTAATACGAAAAGAAAAATACAAAGTTACAGGTTTGAAGGGAAGAAGTCTGATTTCTCTGTTCCCTAAGGGCAAGTATATTTGTGTAGAATATCTTAGAAAATCTATAAAATAGCTATCAGAAGTAAAAAAATATGTAATTAGGAAAGATACTACAGGATCAAAATGCAAAAACCAAATGCATTTCCAAAAGCTAGTAATAAACAGTAGGCAATTAAAGCAAGGACAGTTTAGCAGATCCTCCAAAAGGAGCATCTTCACCAAACCATTATTAGTCTTGTAAATTGAAAATTAAAAACACTGGAGAATTTTAATAAGAACTTAATACATGTAGATAAATTCATATATTGGAAGACTCAGCATTGTTATATTGTCATTTATCCCTAAATTGGTCTAGAGCTTTATAAAAATCAATGAATTGATTTTTTGACAAAAAAAATTATTGGAATGATTGCAAAATTATGTACAACAGGCAAAACAATCTTGAAATAGAACAAAATCTGAGAAATTGCAATAATTCACTTTCCAACTCGTATTAAAACAAGACATTGTTATATTGACTTAAAATTAGACAAGCAGGCCAATGTAAGAAATTAGTGAGCCCAGAAATGGAGCTAAATATAAAGGGCACTGAATTACATGGGGAAGGGCATCTAGGATTTGACATCCACGTCCACAGTCAGTTATTTTCACCAATGGAGACTCAATGAGGAAAAGAACCAAGGCAATTTAATAAGGGAAAAAAATAGTCTTTCAACACAGAGACCTTGCAAAACTTGATATCGTTGTATAAAATGAACCTCAATCTCATACACATCTTACAATGTAATTTTTCAAAATTGATCATAGGCAGATGAAATCATAAACCATTTAGAATAAAGCGTAGCATATTTTTTTAATCATTGGAGTAATACAAAATTTCTTAGGTTGTAATAAGCAAGACTCATAGAAGAATCATTTGTAAAGTTGATTCAAAACCAAAAATGTTGGGTCTTTGATAACATCATTATGGGAATTAAATCAACACATTAACCAGAAGAAAATGCTCACCACATCAATATGAAGGAAGATATTTGTATCCAAATCTAAGGAATATTAAGAATTACATAGCAATATGAAATATAGCCCTTGACAAGATGCTCAGTTTTGTAAGTTAAAATTGTAAGTTCAAATAGAGTAAGCTAACACTACATTAGAAATCATATCACACAGACTAACAACAGCAAATTGAAGTGCAACAAACAGAAATTTCACAAATTGCCAGCCAGAATGTAAAACACTTTCGCCTTGTCTTTTAAAATTAACTGTACACTCTGTATATGAATGAGTAATTAAACTCTAAAGTATTTACTCAAGAGATAGAAAAGTCATGAGTTTGTCCAATTAGACATCAATGGATGTGAGTATTTTAACAATCTGAAACAGGAATTAAACCAAGTGCATGGCAAAAGATAAGCGGACAATCAGATCTTGGGACATCTGCAGAATACAGTTTTATTCATCAAAACCTGTGCACAATGTCTATATAAAACTCATATTTTTAATAATATGGTACATCTCTAAACACTACAGTGATTTTTTTCAAAGGGCAAAGAGTTGATATTTTACAATTTAATTTCTACGAAACTAGAGAAATGAAATTTTATCAATGTAGATATGAAGCCGATAGTAGTTCCATGGAGCATAAAGAATAGATAAAGGCCAAATTGCAAAATTAAACATTTTAAAAATGGAAATGTTCTGTATCTTGATGAGGGTGGGGTTACACAGGTGCAGGCATTTGTCCGTACTCATAATGTGTATTCTAATAGAACTGACTAAACTATAAAGATGTGTAAGTGTGGTTGAAATTTGCCACTGATCAGCTCCCATCTTGCTTCCCAGCAGTACAAGTTTGGAGGCCCAGATCCCCTTCTTTATGATAAGCCATCTCTGTCCAAACTTAGGCCAGACTGGCCAGGGAGTTCTCCTTCATGTAACATTCTTTGACCTCCTGGGAGGTTCCTGTGCATCAGATTAGGATTCATACAATGCTTCAAAAGACATATTGTAATTTTCTGAGATGGGCCTGTACACCCTTCTGTCCTCGCAACAGGCAGTTAGGACAACATGCCGATTCCCAGGCAACCCTAGTTTAAAGAGTTAATGCTGTGAATCTATAAATCCTGGAGTCCCTAAAGGTACATCTCAGGGTCACAGTCTGATTTCAGACACTCTGGTATCTTCTGTTCCTCACGGAATCTTCCAAGCATGAGAATATTTTTTACTTCTCTAACCAGAACAGCCCGATTCTCTATTGTCATTAAATTCTGTTTACAAACTGAATACCAAGGAAGAAAGGGATTTTTAAACAAATGCAGATAAGATTTTCAAAGGCATCCTAGGAATCAGAATGTGAATCACCAGGAAGAAAGTTGGGAACTCTCCTGCCATCTGCTGTGCTCTTACCACCCAGTGTGTCTTCTGAAACCCAGACCAGAGGACCCAGGTGAGTCTGAGAATGCTGGGCAGAGGGCTCCCCTCTCAGCAAGGGATCCGCCTCCCTGCGGAAAGATGCCCTCAGCCAGGTCACAGGGAGGAGATTAGAGGAACAGAACCATTTGGAAAGAAATGCAATACGTTCTAGACTGCAACTCCGTGAACCTCTGGGATGCCCTCAGCCCCTTAGTGTACTCTCCGTGCCCACACTACCTCCTTGTCTGTCACCTCCCACTCGCCAGAATGTTTTCCTCCAGAAACAGGATTATTTTACTAACAGCAGGAGCTCTTCTGACCAAAAAAGAGAAGAAAAAAAAAAAAAAAAAAAAGAAAGAAAGAAAAGGAAATGGCAGTGGAGTTTTATGGTAAACGGGTATTGAGAATATTTTATATCTTCTACCCTATCTACGTCTCCTTTCTTTAATTAGTACATGTTAAAGAATATGACAGAAATACCCACTGAGCAGCCATGAATCCCACAGTCAGGGCGCAGGAGAAGTAGAAAGTACTCCTGTGGCTAAGGACAGAGGGTGACGTCTGCTGAGGCGGAGCCAATGGCTTCCTGGGGGAGCGTGCGGCCACCAGAGGACTCCAGAGCAGGGGGGTCCCCAGCGGGAGAAGCACCCCAGCTTTCTCTTTGCTCTTGTCTGTCTGTTTTTTCCTTCGCTCTCCTTCCCTCCTCGCAGGGAGAAGGTCACTGTGGTGTGACTAAGAGCAGAAATCGATGGTGGCTGGCTCCGTGGTGATGGAAGTCCATCCATCAGCAGGACTGGTGACAGTCACCCAGCCCGCACACCCCCATGCTGCCAAATGTCACATTTGGAACTCATTTGCATAGCCGGGCAGCACTCCCTGTGGAGTCACATGGAACAGTTTTGCAGCTGTGACAGCTTGAAATAGACAAGTCCGTGCAGCTACTGCTGGCCTCCCCTGCCTTCCCCTCCCGAGCTCCACCGGATGCTGGGCCTGGAGGGCTGAGGCCCCGCCCGGCCTGGGAAGCAGGAGACGCCCTCAGTACCCTGTGGGGAAGGCCAGGAGGTGCCTGGCGCCTCTCCCCGCTCTTGCTGGCTTCTGCAGTCACCTGTTCTGCCTCACTGATTGCAAAGAATGGCCTGCTGGGTTCATGGGCAGGAACATTTCCCCAGCCCCTGGAACATAAAGGCTCCTCTGGTAATTTCCCCACGTTTGACAATATGGCACATGGGTTTTTACTTCTACTTTTAAAATTATTTCTGTTTGAATCTGTGTCTGTGTCTCTCTCCTCTCCACCCCCCGACTCCCCACTCCTTTTTCTTTCTCCTGTGGCTCTATAATTTCCCCATTCTTTCCTTTTTCTCTCTCCACATGCACCCAATCAAACATACACAGGCATATGGGAGTAATGCTCTGTGAATTAGAGGCCTTTGACTGAGCCTCCCTAACTAATTAAATTCTATTTATACTGAGAATAAGCACTAATAGAAGTACTAATAGAAATTTGCTGAATTTCTGAAGTCGGTTGTTGAAGCACTGCTTCCACACAAGTCAAGGCACAGACCTCAGGTCCTGTGTCCAGTGAGTTTGTCCAGGAACAGCCTGTTCTGAGGCACACTGCTGTCCCCACCCAGGGCAGTTCCTTCACGAGCCTTGTTACTCCTTCTGTCCCCTGGCCCCCTCTGCCACCTCCGATTTCTGTCAACAAGCTACTCTTCCGTCCCGGGCTTCTGGGTGAATGGAGTCCGTCAGCTGTGCTGCTTTGCAGTAGGTCAGTGCCAACACCAGCCTCCAGCTGCTGTCCCCTGCGGGTGAGGTCCTCCTTCCCCAGTCCGGTTCCACACAGAGTTTTGTTCTTGGGCTTCTGCTCCAGTAGTTAAAATTCTCTGCATCCTCCTGTCTCCTCATATTGGAGTCAGTGTTTTGCCCTGTGGTCTCAGAATAGCTACCGATTTAATCTTTTTAATTTTTGCTTTGCTCGTTTGAGACAGGGTCTCACTATGTTCCTCTCTAACCCTCGGGCTCAGGGGATCCCCCGACTCAGCTGGCACTGTGGGATCTTGCTACCAAGGACTGGCTCTTGAGTTTCTCCCTTGAGCTGTCTCCTGTGAGGCTTCAGCAATGCCTGTCAGACGAAGGACCGGAAGTTTCTGGACAATTTCCAGTCCTCTGAACTTATTGGGACTTATTGTACTGTTTATAATATGGGGCTGCCTGGTGAATGTTCCTCCTGAAATCGTGAGGCTTCCTGTCACACTGACTGAATTTAGTCCATTGATGGGCTGTTACAATCTACATCCTTGCTGATAGTTTTCGCTTCATTTTGGGCAATCTGTGTAAAGACTCCAACTATGATGCATATTCGCCTATGTATCTCTCTAATTGGAAGTTTTTGCTTTTTGTGTTTTAAAGGCTCATGTTTAGACACACACATGGCCAAGATTGGGAAGCAGGGCTTCTTGATGAACGGACCTTATTGTGATGGGGGAAGGGACCTACTGTTTCCAATGGTGCTTTTGAGCTGCAGTTACAATTGCCCACCGTGCGTCACAGCCTGCCCTGCTTTCGCAGACCTAGCACTTACATGGTCTGTCATTTTTCACCTTACAAGGTCTGTGTTTAAATAATGCTTCTTATAGATGATGCTTATTTCATATTTATTTCAGAGTTTTCTTTTCCATTGGTTTTATATTTTTCACTTTTAATCCAGGCTTTAAAAAAAGCTACATATTTCTTTTCATCCCCCTCCCCCTTTTTTTTGTATTGGGAATTCCATCCAGGGACACTTTACTGGTTAACTGCTCCAGCCTGTTTTTTTATTTTATTTTATTTTCAGGTAGGGTCTTGTTAACTTGGTAGGGAACTTGCTAAGTTTCCCAGGCTGACCTCAAACTTGCCGTCCTCCTCTCTTATTCTCCTGAGTTTCTAGGATTGCAGGTGTGCACCACTGCACACCTGGCAAAATCTGTATTTTGTTCAGGCTTATTTAGTCCATTTATATTTAATGAAATTATTGGCTACGTTACTTATTCTCTTTATATCAATTGAGACTCACGTTGGTGTCCCTAAGAATCTCCTCTGATGGCTTCATTGCTGTGTCTACTTTTCATCACTGTCCTAAGGATTATAATATGCAATGTTAGCTTATCACAATCTATCACTCTAATGGATGCTTCCAGTTAACTTCCTCTAGTCAGATAACCTGTGCTCGTATTGATGTATGTTTCCCTTCTCCGTCCATCACGGGCCACATGGTGCGCTGCCGCTTCTTGTGTAAGTACTCAGTGCTCAAGGGCGTGTGTCCAGACCTAGTAAACATGACTGCCGTCTTTTTCTTCTGAAGATCTAGGTTTCTTTCTGATACCCTTTTTCTGCTCCCTGGAGAACTGCTTTCAGCATTTCTTGTAATGCCATCCATCTGGGGTTAAATTCTCTAAATATTCCTTCATCTGAAACTGTCCTTCTTTAACTTCATTTTTTTGAGCTCTTTAAGTTTTTTGATTTTGGGTTTTTTTTACATTTTTGTTTGGCTGTCATAGCTTCTATTTGAAATCAGCTCTCATTTTAATTATTGGTCCATGTGGATTTTTCATGCTATTCTCTTTGCTTTGATTGCAGCAATGTCACTATTATATGTCTACCTGCAACTTCTTTGCATTTATTCTCTAGGTGTTCATGATGTATTGAGATCTATGAACTGTCATTTCCTTGATTTTAAAATTTTGGATATTATTTCTTCATATATTATTTTATGTCCCATTTTTTGTTCTTCTCTTCAGCAGGAAACTTTAATTACAAGTATGCTGAGTCATTTGGTTGTGTACCAAAAACTCACAAAAACTGTTCTGTTTCTGAATTTCTTTGTGTCCTGTTTTCCCAGGGAGTTATTTCCGTAACCTGATTCATCTCTACTGCTTATTTCCTGTACCTTGCCCATCTCTGATATTTTATCCTGTATATCATTTTGATTTGCCTTTTCCCCCGTTTCCATCTCTCTACTGAAATTCACCATCTTTTCACGTCATCCATCATTTCTTACTTAAACGTAAGTGCCACGGTCATGTCAAAGGTCATTTTGACTGTGATAAGCTTCAGTTCTAAACATGATTTGAATTCCAAATGCCAGTGCTTCCTCCCTCCATGTCTGCGGGGCCCTGGGTCCAGGTGGCCCTCTGCGGTGTGGGAGACACCGTGGTGTTTGCACACAGTCTGCCAATGCCCTGCAGCCTTCTGTCAGTTCTGGCCTCTCCCCCTCCCTATGAGGGGCAGGCTGTGGGAAGGGATGTCAGGCTGGGCCCCGTGAGGAACCATGGCGGGGAAGGTCTGCGCACGCTCAGGACAGGGAGGGTCGATGCTCTGCACCCCTCGTGGGCTGACTGCAGGAGCAGAACCCTGGACGGGGGCGGCTGCGCAGATGCCTGGGCTGGGCGCTCTGTTCCTGCAAGGTGTGCCTTGTTCGTCTACCTCCCAACACTCCGTGTTTCCCTTTTCATGTGAGTCATTCACTTTCTTCCTGAAATATATTTTTTATGTCACGATTGTTCGTTTCCCTTTATGTGTTAGGAAAGTTAGTTAGAGTTGACGATAAACAGCCTCAGTGTCTCTTTCTGTGAAAATGTGGTGTTGGGGGTTTTTTAAATCTCCCTCTCCCTCCTCCTTCCCTCTCCTCTACCCTCCCCCGCTCCTGTCCCCTTTTCCTTGCCCTCTTACATTACTGGGATGGAACCCAGGCCTTTGTGCATTAGGCAAGCCTCTGCCGCAGAGCTACATCCCCAGCCGCTTTGCTTGTGTTTTGAGACAGTCTTGCTAATTGTCCAGGCTGGTCTTGAGCTTGTGGTCCTCCTGCCTCAGCCTCCTGAGTGGTTCAGATTACAGACATGCACCACTGTGCTTGGTTATTTTAAATTTTTCTTTTTCCCCTTCATTGCCAGGGATCAAACCAGGGCTTCACATGCTACACAAACACTTTACCACTAAGCTATTTTCATCCCCTACCTTTATTTTTAAAGAGTAAAATCCTGAGGTATAGAATAATACCTTGGCAGTTATATTGATGTTTGATTGGATTTAGGCTTTTGCTATATCTGTAACAGTTTGCTCTTCCTTATTGTTATTCACCTGTAGACAGTATGTTCTCTTGCTCTTTTTTATTTTATCAGTTGTTCTACAGAGTTTCCTACACAATCTTCCTTCTATTCACTGAGTTTCAGATGTTTGTCTTATATAGAGAAGGGCTGATGTGTTTTATCATGTTATGAAAAAATCTCCTCTATTAACTGTTTGAACATTAGTTATAACCACTTCTCTCCTTCTACTAGGACACCAAGACACACATTGTAAAGCTAATGAATAAGTCCCACTTTTCTTTTATGCTTTATTATTTTTTAAAAAATTCTACTTTTCATTTGTGCTTCAGTTTCTGTATTTTATTGATTTTCCTTTGAGTTTCTCAATTCTGTTTCTGCAGTGACCCATCGGTTCCCAAATTTATTCATTGACTTTTTAAACTTTTTGGTTCTGAGATAAATGTAAATCCATATGACATTGTAGAAAATTATATCAAAAGATCTATAACTCATTAATTTTGCAATGGCTGTAACATCTGCAGGTATATACAACCTGGGATTGACAAGTGGTACAATCTCCAAAACTTATTCCGCTTTCGGCACTTTTACAACACTCACTTGCGTGTGCAGCTGTGCAGTTCATGCAGTTTACTCTCAGACGCAGATTGGTGACCCCTCCAAATTCAAAACATATTTCATCGTAAGGGTCCCTTCTGCTACTCCTCTATAACCAAAGGCCATTTCCTCTTGCTCCTCTTCCTAGTGTGATTGGGTTAGAATCCCACACTTAGGGATCTATTAATCCAGTTTTGGTCATAGGGAGCTGTTCACTTGATCTCTGTGTCTTTTTAATGTATCCCCTTATTTAAGGATTTTGGGGTAACATTTCCTTATATTCTGAAACTACAGATTCCTCCAACTTCTTTTCCAAGGGATTGCTTTGAATCTATAGGTCAATTTGGAATATATTGCCATCTTAACAATGTTAATTAACAATGTTAATTTCTGAGCTATAAACAAGGATGTCTTTCCATTTATTGAATCATCTTCAATTTTTATCAACAGTGTTTTAGACTTTCCAGGTTACTGGTTTTGCAATTCTTTAAATTAATTTTATTTTAAGTATTTTTTTGTTTTTGTTGCTATTATAAAATAAATTGTTTTCTTAATTAATTATTTAATTAGTTTAGGTAACAGGGATTGAACCTAGAAGTGCTTTACCACTGAGCCACATCCCCAGACCTCTTTATTTTTTATTTGTATTTTTTTTATTTTTACAGACTGCATTATTCAAATGGGGTACAACTTTTTATTTCTATGCTTGTACACAATGTAGAGTCACACCATTCGTGTAATCACACATGTACACAGGGTAATGATGTTTGTCTCATTCCACTATCTTTCCTGCCCCTGTCCCTCCCCTCCCCTCATTTTCCTTTACTCAATCCAGAGTTCCTCCATTCTTCTCTTAACTCCCCACCCAGGTCTCACTGAGTTGCTTAGGGCCTCGATAATTTGCTGAGACTAGTTTTGAACTGCCATCCTCCTGCTCAGACTCCTGAGCTGCTGCAATTACAGGCACGAAGCACTTTGACCAGCTTGATTTCATCTTGGAGAAACTCATTGTTAATTATAGAAATACATCTGATGTTTTTATTTGAAACTGGTATTTGCTGATTTTGCTGAAATAATTTTAATAAACTAATCCATTTCTGGGTGCAGCATTTAGGTTTTTTAATTTCCTATGCATGTTCATGTTACCTGCAAATAGAGATAAAATTTCACTTTTATGTCTCATCTAAATATCTCTTACTTTTCTTGCCTGATTTCAATGGATAAAGCTCCAGGTATGATATGCAGTGGTGGTGGTGAAGAGTGGACCTCCTTACCTGCTTCCTGGTCATAGAAAACATTTCAGAGTTCTGCCATTAATCTGATGTCAACTCTTTTTCTTTCCCCTTCTATTTTTGGTAAATCCGTTCATCCAATTGAGGAAGTTTCCATTTCTAGTTTTTACCCATTTTTATCATGAAAAACTGATGGATTTCTCTAATTCTTTTTCTGCTTCTGATGAGATGATTGCGTGTGTTCTCTCTGTTCTGCTGGTATGACACAGTACGTTGATTGATACTTGCATGTTGAAACACTGTCATCCCATGATAGCCTCCATCTGGTCATGCCACGCAGTCTCTACACGGAGCAACTGGTTCTGTTGGCCACGATTTCCTTGAGGGTTTCTGTACCTGTGCTCATAAGAACAGTGGCCTGCAATTGCTCACAGTGCTTCAGTATCAGGTGAGTCTGGCATCGTGGAATGAGTGAGGAAGGGATCTGTGCCTTAGATTGGTGTTCTTTACTGTGCTGACGAAATTCACCAATGAAATCTTATGGGCTTGGGTTTGTGGAAAGTTTTCTTGAACACTCATTAAGGACATATTCCAGTTTTCTATTTCTTCTTGAGTAAATTTGGTTTGGTTTCTGTTGTCTTAGGGATGTCTGTATTCCATCCCTGTTTCCTGATCTGTTGGCTTACATTTACCTAGACCACTACCTTATGGTCTTTATCATCTCTGTAAGGTAAATAATAATAGAACTTTTTATTTATTATTTTAACAATTTCAGTCTTCTCCCCCTTTTCTTTTGTCATGATTGCTAAAGACATCAATTTGGTAGATATTTAAAAATTTTTGTGTTATCAAATTCTCTATTAGTTTTCAATTTTGTAGATTTGGTTAATGTCCATAATTGACCTTAACAAAGAAAAATATCCTCAATAAGATTGATGGATCTCATCCAATCAACTGAAGCCTTAAGGACAGAAAATGAGGTTTAGCTGAGAAAAAAGAAATTCATCCTAAATGGCACCATTAACTTCTGAGTTTCCATCCTGGAGACCTAGCTGCAGATTTTGGACTCCCCAGTCTTCGTGATCATGGGAACCAACTTATTTATATCTACACATTTACACACATGCACAGCTATGCCTTAGAGATACTGTGGGTTTAGTTCCAGACCACTGCAAAACAAGTATCACAATACAGCAATCATACAATGCTCACAAAAGTTACGTTTACATTAGCTATTAAGTGGTCAGTGGCATTATGTCTAAGGAAATCCACGTACATTAATTAAACACCGAGTGTCAGAAAAATATTGGTGCTCATCTGGATGACTAGAAGAACGGAGCAACGACTTGCTTGGAGCAGGATCACTACAAACTGTTCTCTGTGAAGTGCAGCAGTGCAGCCTGACCAAGCAGGTACTGTGCACGCACATACACACACCCTCAGGAGACACTTCTGAGAAACACAGCAATGCCTTCACTGTGCCGACATCTTGTGGTGCACCAGCAGCAACCTAGGCCACATGTTGGTCACCCCGAGTGACTGTTCAAAGTCACGGAGACATGTGATGAATGTGATGCATGCATGGGATTGCTGGCATAACATAGCACACGGTTTCACAGTAAATGTGTTTCAATAAGGAAAAGGCGTGTGCTCCAAAATAAAGGTAAAAATGTAGTAAGTGCATGAACCGGTATTGTCCTTTGTCATTATCCAGTCCTATGCACTGGACACAGTTGTCCTGCTATGATTTCAAGGACTGGCCGTGAAGCAGCTTGCTCACACCAGCACCAACACACACATACACACGTGAGTAATGGGTCGTGCCATGGTGCTAGGATGTCCCTGGGGAAGGTAGGGATTTTTCAGCTCCCCTGTAGTTTCAGGGAACCCCACCCTTTCTGCAGCCTGCCACAGACAGAGCTACCCCTCTGTGGCGCATGACTGTGTATAGCAGTGTTGCTAAGCGGTGGGCCACAAAGCTGGCTCCCTGGAGAACTCTGGTACAGACATGCACCTCCACTTGGCCTCGCCAGTCCTAGTGTCCCTCAGTGTTCCTCAGCTGAAGCCATCTTTTGCTATGATATTTGCCAAAAGGTGCTTTCCCCGACTTTATGCTCCTTATCGGATGCGCTGTTTGACATTCTATACGAAGGAATAGCTTAAGCTTCTTTTCGCCTAGTTACCCGTTTGCTTATTCACATCCTCATGCATAACGACGGGCTGTAATCTCTTATAGCTATCAGTCACCTCAGTTTTCAAATTGTGCCCAGTTTGGTTAGCGGGAACTCAATGAAGTCGAACTTCAATGGACTTTTGACACACACCACTGTTCTTTGACAACTCCCTGGCTTCCTTGCACAACAAAATCATTCAGGCCAACTGTATACTACCCATTCCCCCAGTTCTGACATTACTATTTCTCTAAGGATCATGGTAAATTTTTTGTTAAGATAAGAAAAGAACTTCTGTCCAAGTGTGCTCACAATTATTGAAGCATTATTGCTCTCAGGTGTGGAGGGAGATAGTGCTAGGGTATGTGTGTGAGAGAGAGAGAGAGAGAAAGAGAGAGAGACGGAGAGAAAGAAATAGAGAAAGACAGAGACAGGCAGAGAAATTGCATGCAAATATCAATAAAAGTGTGAGTTCAATATGTCCAAATCCAATGCAATGGTGGAAATTCTAGTACTCTCCCTCTTCCTGGCTGTGATTCCGTCTCTGACAGTGTAACCTGGCTCCAAGACTCGCTGAATCCAACACTTCTGCATGTGACTAATGTCCCATCCAGGGAGTTGTCCTGGTTGCCCTATGTCCATGAGAAAATCGAGCTTTATCTCCTGCTTCCTTTCTCTTTGATATTTACCTAATACATATTTTCCTCTTCCCTCAACTTTTTCGTGGCTGGTTTTGTGTTTTAAGAAGGATATGTATGCAGCTGTAAAGGTCTCTGTTGATGGGTGGGCGTCGCAGCATCCCACGGAGATCCTGGAGGTGTAGAGAGACTATTCTATTTCTACTTCGCTTTGTCCTGGCTTTAGATTCTCTCCTCCCTCGTATCTTTTGCAGTAATTGAGCCTTCCTTCCTTCTTCGGTCCCCTATTCCTGGAAGGTCTTCACTCTGCTCTATTCCTTTGGAACTTAATAGGCATTTTACCCTCCGTATTTCATCTGTGAGTCTCTAACTTTGATCATGTGTTCGCTGTCTCCCCGACTCTGGAGAATTGCACGTTTTACACTTGCAATGAGGACCAGGCTGCTGCCCCTGCCCTCCCTGTGGTGATTCAGTGCCACGCGCTGCAGAGTTTGGGCTTCCGAGTCAGTGTGTCCTCGAACCTCCTGGGGCTTATGACTTTCTTCCTCCTAGTCTTCTCACACGTCTTCTGTGGACACTTTTCTTTTTCCTCAAGGAAGTTTCTCTGGTGCAGAGCCAGTGGACAGTAAACTTCTTCAACTGTGCCTGCCCGAGGATAGGTCTATTTTATCCCTTCCTTTAAAGATGGATCTGCTGGACACAAACCACTGCAAGCCCCCCTCAGGCTGGGCCCGGACGCAGCCTGGCCCCACCCCTCCGCACACTGTAAGTGCAGATCTCACTTTAGCCCATCTGGCTTTCTCCATGGCAGGTCTTACGGCTTTCTGTTGGAACGTCACTGAAACACTCAATATGAATATTGACTACCTGCTGGCGGGAACCCCTGGGCTTCCTAAATGTGCCCATCGGGGTCTCCCAGCAGATCTGTGAGGTCTGCTCGCTCCCACCCCCTCCTGTGATTCCTTCTGCAGCTCCTCACGGTAGGAGCTGGCCCTCCTCACACCCTCCTGCTGACCGGTGACTGCTCTCGCTCCCCTCAGGGGCTCCTGGGCCTCCTCTCCAGGCTGTCTGCACGATGCACATCTGTCACCGGTCCTCTCTCCAGCTAGCTTCATTTTGGCCTTTGAATTTCTATTATAAATTTCATGTCTGGAGTTTGAATTTGATTCATATTTCGAGTTACTGTCCCATATCCTCTCTTCTTATATTATCACCTTTAGTTTTAGAGTATGTCAAATAGACTTATGGACTAGAAATACTGTACATGGTGGTTCTCATTACTACCATCATTGCTTATCTCTTTCTGTAATTTTCTATAAATCAATCAAAATAATCATGGCCCCTTTATAGTTAGGCATCAAGAATTTGGTTTGAGTGCCTCTTTTCAATCGCTTGAAGAGTCAGAGAGTAGATGGAAGTGTGCGTCTTCCGAGTGGGTTTCTCCCACACTCTGTTTAGTCCTTCTTCTTCTAGAACCCTGAGGACAATATCCCCTAAATTAAGATGAACCCAGAGTTCAGTTGGGTGAAAGTCAAGACTTGTTCTGTTCTAGCCATGAAATGTGTCACCAGCAGAGGCCTTCCTTCAGCATGCGTTCACTCCGTCACCCCACAGGGATTTGAGGCTGCCTCCTGCCTCCCAGATGGCTCCAGGTGTCTGTGCTAAACCACCAGGAAGTGGCACACACTGCCAGGGAAACACTGGCTGCAAAGCTTCCCAGCCCTGTGGATTCGTGATCGATTTTCGTTTCTGGCCAGGATGTTATATAAGAATCTTTAAATCTTTGCTTTACATTTTAACTCAGTAGAGATGAATATAATCTACCATTCTTGACATCTAATGTGTTATTGATACTTATGGAATGAAAAGCATGTTGATAAGAATATATGTGATAAAATAAGTTCTATATTTTATATAAATATTTATATGCTCACAACTATTGCAAGAGAAAATTATATTAACATTCCTAGTTACCAGATATTTCATAATGACTCTAAATGCTTTAAACATGGAAATGTGGAATGTGTTTTTTAAATTATATTACTGTACCCCTGGGCTTAGTGACATAGGGTGTAACTAATAAACTGTACGAACATGAATATTTATGTGCACACATAATCATACATACTTAAATACGGTGCTGCTTCTGATTGTTGCAGCCTGAGTGAATCACAATGCTTTACCACAATAGGAAGCTCGACTCTTTACGGGGACTGCAGTGATGTGTTCTGTGTCTTGCAAAACTCTCAGGAGGAATCTTTTTTGTCAAGGGCTGCACATCCATCCTGGTTACACAGTACCAGGTTAACCCAGAGATGTTATTATCATTATTTTTTTTTTGAGTATCCCTGGAGAAGTTGCCTCTGGGACATATGAGAGGCAGTGATGGAGTCTACAGGATCTCGCCTTCAGAAGCTGTAGAGCTGCAGTCTTCCCTCAGCCGCTGAGTGGGTTTGGGGACGCTCCATGCATTTTCTTGAACTGGCGAAAAAGAACTGGCTTTTATTTTGAGTGAAATCTGGGGACGATCTCACTGTAGAACAAAGAGAGGGTGCACTCACCCACCCTCCAAATCCAGAGTGTCTTGGGACTTGCCTCTGAGACTCTGAGTGCCCGAGCCTCTCAGCTGTCACACGGCCCAGAAGTCACAGCCCTTCTGCTCCAGCTGCCACTCACAACACCACAGCACAATTCCAGCCGAGAGCAGAAAACTGTAGGACTGCAAAGGCTCAGAACACAGGAGGAAGAGGAGAAACACGGGCTCTTCAGAAGATGAGAGCTGTTCTGATAAAAATATCATTAAAGGTGTTAAAGCTGCTCTGTCATTGAATCCAAGAGAGTGTTGTTTTTAAACCCATTTTCCCCTTTCTTTGAAAACCTATGAATTGCACATTTTAACACATGAAAACATTGAGGATTTTTTGTATTTTCTTTCGCCGTTCAGCCTTGGCGTCGCCTTTCTGAGTGAGGAACAGCCTCTGGGAAAGCACAGGTTCACCTTCTCTAGAGAAAGTGAGGATGCAGACATTCTGGGAATTGTCCCGCCTGAAGGGGAGAGAGGGAGCGTGACCTGGCATTCTTGGGTGGACACACTGACCCCACAGCACAAATGGTAACCTTGCGACCTTCCTCACCAGGGAAGGCGCCCTTCTTGCTAGGGGTGGTGATGCCTCTGGGGTCCAGAGTGGCAGGAGGAAAGGCCTCTGGCTGTCCAGGGCTGGCGGCCTCCATGTGGACAGCAGAGGCTGTGTCTGTTCTCAGCAGTGGTGTCTCCACAGTCTTGATTCCGGGCTCCTTCTCTCTCTGCAGCTGACAGATCCTGTGTGCCTGATTTCCCCGAGGCTATGTGAGTCATCCCATTTTCTTTAATATATTCTTCTTGAGATTAAATTATTCATATTTTGTTTTTGATTCTTTCAATTAGGCACAAAATATAAAAGGTGGTAGGAATTATCTTACTTCTCTCTTTAATATTTTCACTTGAGAAAATAAAGATATAACAATACCAATGTTGATTGGCCAGGAAAGAATCTGATTTTGTAGAATGAATCTAGCTATCCATTTTTTAAGATAAAGGACATGTTAGACACTATACTAAGTGTTTTTCATATACTATGTTCTAAATAATATTCAAAATGACTGCACATAGCAGGTGCAGTTATCATGGTTACTTTAAGATGTGAAAACTGAGCCAAAGGACTTAACAATTTGAACAAAGCCACACAGTTAGCAAGTGCAGCAGAGTCTTACCTGTCCTTCATTGTCACACTTCAGAGACTACATTTGGACAAATTCAGAGCTCACAGTACAAACCGTGGTGAGTCACAGGAAAACACTGTCTCGTCACCGCCAGTCTGTGGCTTCACCATCTGTGACATACCATGTAGCATGATCAGTGTTCAAATATCTAATTTAAGATGGTGCCCCTGTCCCTAATCCACTTTAAGAGTAACTTAATATAATTCAATGACTATTATGCATTATGAAAATGTTCTGATAGTGGAATGCAGAAAACATGTTTAGGAATGTATATCCCCAGACAAGGGAGCAATTGTTTTCCTCTCTCATGTCAGGGGGCTGCAGAGCCGGAAGACAGCTCACTGCTGCATGCGCTGGCGTGGAGCCCGGTGGCTGAGTCCATTGGTTTCCTCTGAGCTGAAAGGCGGGACACAGGACTCTGCCAACACCAGGCCCAGGAGACTAGGGATCTGCGAGTACAGCAAAAGCAAGCCACGCTTCACTCCACCCAGCGCTGTGCTGTTGGAAATGTCTCAAGGTTTTATTTTTGATAGCTACTTATGGAGAGGAGTGAAAGAAAGCAGGCATATCAATTCATCTGTGTTATTTTGGTGCTATATTAAGAAGGGACAGTGTTTGGGTTCATGGTGGTCATCACTGACCTGAGTACTATATATTTTAACTACCTATTTAATTAAGTATTGTCTTTGAACATAAGTGAAAGGAGTTTTGTCAGTGAGACTGGTGACTGGATTGACTTCTAGTGGCTTCTAACAAATGGCTTCATGATAAGTAAGTCAGCAAGGAGTGGCCCCACAAGCCGCACATTCCAGGGGTGATACTGCATTCACCTCAGGAGCGGCCCAAAGAAGCCCATAGCTGAGGCTTGGAGTAACTGCAGATTCATGATTTTACAGTTCTGAAGGCCAGAGATGCATGCCCTGTCTCCCTGGGCCACAGCTGGGTCTCCACGGGCTGCAGTCCCTATGGAGATTCTCGCAGGCGAGTCACCTCCTAGTTCCGGCTTCCGGGAGCCCCACACCCTCTGACTGGAGCCTCTTGTTTTCAGGCCAGCAATACCATCCCGCTGGCCTCTGCCTCTGCCCTCAGTTTCCCTGAAACCCCGGCCTGAGCAGGGCAAAAGTGCTGCCTGCTGGCCCCACGCCAGGCTGCAGCTGGGCTTCCCCACCGCCCGACCCCTGAACAATGGACACCCTACACGTGTCTACCCAACTCCAACGCACCCTTGAACCTGGCCACAGACAGCCTCTGCCTTCTGTCTCAGGTGACACCCTAAATTCAGGTCTGTAGGGTCACAAGAAAAGAGTCAGAAAGGTGCAAAAACATTTGATGACTTCTTTTTTTCCCCATGAATCATTACGATTGGTTTTGAATTGTCGACTGTGAGAGAAGATGATTCTAATAACCATCTGGTCTACCTCTTGCCGTCTGCAGGGTTTTAACTGAAGTACCGTCAACACGCCACACCTTTCACCCATCGTAATGCATGGTTCAATACAGTCATGCAACTTTCACCCCGATCCAGCTTTAGAACACTCATATTACCTCAAATATTTCCCACTGGGCCTTTTATAATGTCTGCACACTGCCACCCCAGCCACAGGCAACCGATAATCTGTTTTGTGTCCTTATGGATTTACTTTCCTATTATCTTATATGAAGATAATATAATACTTTTTTTGGCTTAGGTCTCATTATGGTCTCATAATGTCCCTGATATTTGGCCATGCTTTTGACATGTACAGAGTTCTTTCCTCTTAAATGGTGAGTGGAGTTCCATCGCATGGAGATGCCATATTATGTACATTCATGCACACGATGCTGGTTATTTGAATTACTTCTACATTTTGGTTACTATAAATGAAGCTGCCATAACAATTCCTGTGGAAATCTTGTTTTTATTTCTTTTGTGTGACTATTCACGGGTAGAATTGCTGGGTCACAGGGTAAGTGTATATTTAACTTTTCAAGGTGCAGAAGTTCACATAGTCAGAACCAAAATGTAGTCACTTTCGTTAAGCCCTAACCTAAACAATAATAAAATAACATAATACGCACAGCCTGGAGGCTTGCAGAGGGGCCTCAGGCACAAGCGCCTGGTAACCAGCTGCTCCCGCAGAGCCTGCCCCACCACGGCCTTGCAGGCTGGCGGCTAGGACCTCCCACAGAAAGCACTTCTGAGAGGACATCTGTCCCCAGCTGTCTGCACAGCCTCAGGGTCACACCACACTAGGGACGAACCTGTGGCCGACATTAGTGCCCACCATGGATACGAGGTGTCCAAGCAGCTCCTGTGTTGAGGCAGGAATATTCAGAGGTGAAGCCATCGGATCGCGACTGCTGTGACCCAAGCAGTCCATTCAAGTCAGAATGGACATAGCAGAGGCAGCCGGGGCGAGGTGGAGGTGGGCCCGTGACCTGCCCCGGGAGGTTTGTCTTCCCCGCGGCCCCTGCGGGTCCCCTCCTCTTCCAGCCACCGAGGTGAGCCGCTTCCCTCTGGCAGCCCTTCCACCCAGGCCACATGGCACCTCAGGCCCAGCTCTCCGAGTCAGTCCATCTTGCACGGAGCCTCTTAAACCATGAGCCCCCAAATCTTTTCCTCCTCTGAATTGGTCTTTTCAGGTATTCCGTTCACAGAGCTGCAAAGCTGACTAACAATTACTGTTTCAAAATATCTCATGCAATCCTCCTCATTTTTCCCGTTAAAATCTTCCTTGGCTGCCGCCTCCTGGGACACGCTCATTTCCCACTGATGCTTGTTCTCATCACTGCTGTTCTGTTCCCAGATGAGCTTAGACCATCTTTGGAGGCTCTCTCAGTATATAAGTTGACAAAAGAGACTGCCCACACGCCATGCCATTTTACTCTCTCATCCGCAGAGTATGAGGTGGGCATTCCTTCCCATCCTTGCTCACACATAGTATTTTCAGGAATTTTTTAAAGGAATTAAATGATATCTCATTATGGCTACAATTTGCATTCCTAATCCAGGAATTAAAGAATTTTTCTCAACATGATAAAGTCGGTCTAGAATAAACCTGAAATTAACATTGCACTTAATAATAAAGATGGAATGTTTTCACCTAAAATCAGGAGCAAGCTAGGATGCCATTCTCACCATTGCTAGGAATCACAGGACTGAAATACTAGCCAGTCACAAAAGGGGCTGAAGGAAATGAGAGTTGCCTGCCTTACACGCAAATGATTTTCTTATAGGGGGAAAAAACCACCAAGTAAATTCATTGGACCTAAGATCCTAATCTCTTGGCCTAAGTTCTTAGACATGACACCAAGAACACAGCCCATTATAACTACATCCAATACACTGGATTTCACCAAAAATCAAGATATTTTCTTCTGTGAAAGACTTTGTTAGCAGGGTGAAAAGGTAGGCCTCAGACTCAGGAAAGTATTAGCAAATCACATATCTGACAAAGTTTTTGTTTCCATGGGATATAAAATACTTTTAAATGTAGTTGTAAGAAAAGAAAAAAAGAAAAAAAGCAATCTAATCATAACATGAGCAAGAGAATTGAAAGACACCCTGCACATCCAACAGGAAATGCGATAGAAACACACATGTGCAAAGAAATTAGCACTATTGTGCAGGAGGGAAATGCAAGCAAAGGTCACGAGAGACACCAGGATGCTCTTACAAGAAAGCCAAAAAACTGATGGACAGATGACATCCAGTCCTGGTGAGGATGTGTAAAGCCTAGGTATCAGTGTGTCATGAGAATGTAAAGTAGGCACGTGTAAATATAAAATATAAAATTGCACCCTGGAAAGGAGTTTGGGAATTTATACATTGAAATCTACAATATGTAACCCAGAAACTACTCGTAGACACTTACAAGTGAGGAACAAAAGCATCTTTATCCAGCAAGCCGGAGCACAGAGCTGAGCAAGTGGTGATTTGCCCACAGGATGACTTGGAGTAAGGGCAGCACTCAACGGTCTGTGATGTTTGTCCACGCAAGGCCACCTTGGTCATAGCAGCAGTGCTGATAATAGCAAAACAGCAGAAATGACCTTAATTCCCAGGAGTGATAGACAGATGAATATTAAATATAAAATAGAATATTATCCAGCAATACAAAGGAATGGAATTCTCTAACCTGCCACAGTGTGGATGAACTTTAACAACACTATGTTGAATGAAAGGGTTCAGGCAGAAAAGATGTAGGTTTCATGATTCTTTTGATGTGAAGCATCTAGAACATCTGTAGAGTCAACTGAAAGTCAACTTTTCCTGGTCTTGTGCTGTGGGGACTGTGGGGTGCGGACGGGAAGGGACAGCTCATGGGTGTGGGCTTCCTTCTGGGGTGAATAAACGCTCTAAAAGCAGACTGTGCTGGTGGCCACACAACCCTGGGCTTACTAAAACCCACTGGAGAGCGGGCTCTGCGTGGGAGAGCTCCCTGCCAGTGAGCCCCTCAGCCGAGCGTTAAAACGGCCTGTACTCTCTTCTTTTTTTGAACTTGGATTCTTTTTCTTCTTTTGACTTTTTATTCGTTCTTTTCAGGTACGCGTGACAGTAGAGCGTATGTTGCCGATCGTACATGCACGGAGTGGAACTCCCGATCCTGCGGTTGGACGGGACGTGGAGTCAGCTGGTCGTGCGTTCGTCTGGGAACACAGGAAAGCTGTGACCCATCCGCTCCGCATGCTTCATCATCCAGGCTGACAAAAATTCAGGAAATGCCAAAAGTACAATGTCAGGTGGCCCCGCCCTCGGCAGGGCTCGGTGTGGCACGGGGTGTGCCTGGGTGTCACTGTCACACTACAGCGGCCCACGGGCTCTGCTAACCGCTCTGCTTCTCTACGGGGCTGCCCTGGGCGTCATCCCTGGGTGAAAGGCTCATGTAACTGCTCTTAATTTAGAATCCTTCAAATTGAAACATATAAAATATGCGACTCCTTAGCGGGTAAATTTCACTTTGGGGAAAGCAGCTTTTAGGCGGCCGAGCCAGTCTGCTTCAGGCAGCGGCCAGCGGCACTCCTGGGCACTGATCTTCAGCTGGCATCCACAGGCTTCATCACTCCATCCTTCTGGATGGTTCCGTCATGGTTACGAATTGATCCGTTTGAGCTTTAAGGTGATTAGCTTACCAAGGCCTTACCACCAGCATTGAGAGAGGTCCGGTCAGAAGGTCACGCCGTTCCCAGCCCTTAGGGAAGGAAGAAAGGAAACCCAGCGTGGGACGTGCCACTGCCCGGCAGGACCAGCGAGCCCCGGAGGCCTCAGGCTTACAGACCATCTCTCCCAGCGACTGTTGTAGGCCCGGTGCGCAGTTCACTCTGGATTTTCCTCCTTAGAAACTTGGCCTGACATAGGTCAGTCCTTCTCTGAAGGGGAGCCATCCTGTGAGTTTGGAAAAGAGGAAGAAAAACTCAAAACCACACCTGCTGGGGCTGCCAGTCTGAGAACAGGTTTGACAGCTGCCAGCCGCCGTGGCCAAGGCTGGCAGAAAGGCTTCAAAGCGGCCGAGTGAACCGTGGACAGTCACCCAGGCAGCATCTGGTGGCCGTTTCAGATGAGCGCTCTCCGTCCCTTGTGGAAGCGCCACCCTGCGACGGGTCTGGTGGCACGGCCACTGCCAGCTTCCCTTCAGCTGCCTCCCCTGTCAAGGCAGAGAGTTGAGATGTCATATTGGAGAATTCTGGGGTTACTCCAAACTGCTGGTTAACAGAAACTGCCTTCCCTGCTAGATGCACAAGCTTAACAAGACCGTTCTCACCGAAGCAGGATTTCTTCCAGAGCATGTGTATGCTTTGAGAATACACACTAAGTTGTATGCTGTTTGTTTGTTTGTTTTTGAGGTTGGGTCTTTAAATTGTGTAGGGCCCCATAAAGTTGCTGATACTGGCCTCAAACTTGTAATCCTCCTGCCTTAGCCTCCCGAGTCACTGGGGTTACAGGTGTGAGCCACCATGCCCAGCTTGATGGGGTGTTTCTATGAAAGAATTCTTATTTGTGCTCCAGAGAAAGAAACTAGCTAGAACTCGGTATTTTCCAGGTATGATTCAGTGGCTGCCCACTCCTGTCTTAGGTCTGACTCCTCTGGTCCTGTTATCCATGAGGACCTTGCAGTTGCTGGACTCTCCTCTATAGAATAGACACACGATCAGAATATTTTATATTATCGTGGCCAACACTTTTTACTTTTTGGTTAATTAAATATTATTTCTCACTGATAATATCTTAATTATAATGCATGATATGTGTAGCAAAAGGCTTTTGTTATACAAAAGTAGAAACTCATTAGGGGGCCAATTGTGTTAATTATGCCGCATTCACCCTCCTGTCTTGCTGTAAAAATGAAGCAGTGCACACAGGCCAATGTGGAACCGAACAAACCATGTTTCACTTAAAAACAGGTGAGTGACTAACATCCTTCTCTTCCAAATAAACAAGACTAGGTACGCACATGCTTTCTTGCTTTTCTAGAAAGGCTCACAGGCAGATGAAGCGGTGGCCATCTCTAGGGAAGCAGCCCCAGGGCCAGAGTGCTGCCCTGGTTGTCCTTCCTTTCCTTCCTCGATGGTGTGAATATTTAACTGTATGTGAATAGCAGTCTTTCCAGATTAATCCACATCTGGGAGAAGGAAGAATAAGAACTGCTATTGGTCCTATTCCTTGCATTATTTTATTAAAAACAAACAAACAACAACAACACAAGGAGCTAACTGCCTGTGCACTCTGCAGACTCGGTTTCCTGTGTCTGACTTACAGCTTTATCACTCCTGCTGGGTACACACAAGGAGCCCAAGGAAAGGCCCTTTAATGAATGAGCCACAAACACTAATAAATATATCCTGATATGGCATTGAAGTCACAATAATAAATCATCTAAATATAAAAAAGATGGATAGAATGACACGTTTAGCACATATTCATTTCCCCAGAATGTTTACTTGCCTGATGAGATGAAATACCATTAATAAAATGCTTCCTGGGCTTAAGTAAAAATGAACATGTTGAAGAAAGCCACTCACTCACCCATTAAAAATTTACCAAGCCCTCTTGCGAGTAAGTGGAAAAGAGGAGTAAAGATACACAGATGAGTAGCTGAACCTCACATCATTGTGTGCGTATGATCGTAAGCAGGAGTTGGTTCAGAGTCATGACCTAAATCATTCAGAGGAGCCTTTCCAGACAAGTCTTCTTGATCAATTGACTACAATATGAACCCCGGTGATGGGGAGAAGCAAAAGGTGCAAAGCACTCTCAAAGCAGGGTCAGTTTGGACTGAGAATAATCTGAGGCAAGAAGCCAGGTGAGGTGGCTCACACCTGTAATCCCAGGGGCTCAGGAGGCCAAAGTAGGAGGATTGCAAGTTGGAGGCCAGCCTCAGCAACTTAGCAAGGCCCTATGTCAAATAAAATGTAAAATGGGCTGGGGATATGGCTCAGTGGTTAAACGCCCTTGGGTTCAATTCTTTGTATCAAAAAAAGAAGAAAAAATCACCCTGAAATAGGAGAGCATAATGCATTCTGTGTCGTGTACCAAAGAAAGCAAGCCCGATTACTATTCCGAGCCAAGGAGAGGAGGGAAGAGGGCTGGCCGAGACCAGTCACAGAGCTGCCAGAGCCTGGACGGAAGCTGTGCTTCAGTCTGAGAGCAGAGGCCACAGAAAAGTGGGAGAGAGGGGGTCACCTGTTCTGGTGGCTCGCATACTCCCATGTGGGCTTTCTTTATTCTAATGAGCATACTAACTGGTTTCTGAATACCCAACGAGTTCAGCGTTTTGGGGAAAACCTTGATTTATTAATGGTCTTTTATTCTTTAGCTAGACAGATGGAAAATAGATGATGTAGAGATAAAGAGACACAAAGCAAATAAGAGAGAGAAAGAGGAGGGAGACTGGAGGAGGAGAGCCGCCAGCCTCTGACTGCGGGCCGGGACTGCTCCTGTTTGCCGAGATCTCTGGGCCCCGCTGGGATCTGGCTCAGCAGCTCTCATTTCCCTCGGACCCTTTGCTCTTCCTGCACTTAGGGCTTGGCAAGTGTCCCGCCCCTTCCGTTTCTGGAAGAGGCTGTGTGGAACTGCCCCTTCCTCTCGCGACCCTGGGCCGAGGTAAACTCTGAGCCTGCAAATGGTCCCTTGGGAGCGTGGACAGTTGTCCAGGTGGTACATGTGTCGCCTTCATGGCACAGGATTGCTGTAGCATTCCATCGCACGGTCGCATGCCACAGGCAGACGTGACCGTGCTGAGGGTGGTCCCGCCAGACCGTAGCGATCTGCAAAGTTCCCATGACTGGTGACGCCCGGCTGTCGGAATGAGAGGTGTTTGTGGTGCTCTGGGGGAAGAGGGTGGCCCTGCGGCGGCCTGCAGCCCCGACAGGCACCATGCCGCCTGTCTGTGCCACTCGCGCACAGCACCTGCTATCACTAGTGGGTAACTCAGATTTATTTCTGAAAACATAGTATGTGTTGTACCAGCAGCTGCTTCTCACACTGTGTTTACTGCCCCTTTGATGCATCCAAGAAGCCCTGTCCAGTGACTGACCTCCACCCCAAGGTTTGTGAGACTGCCTGCTGGGACATCACACACTGATGACATCACCTGCGGACGCAGTTCTCTGGAGGTGCCTGTCCCTGGTAGCATGGCCGCCTGGTCTCTCGTGATAGTCCTGCTGCATGATTCCCGCTGTTGGCCATCTGCGGCCGAACCTTGCTGTCCGTCCGTTTTGCTTTTAGTGAAACTACTGTGTTAAAATGTAAAGAGCTCAGCTTTGGTTCAGTTGACTTTGGATTGTTTTTATCTTTTCCATTTTATTGAATTTTGTTCTCAATCATTTCTTTCTACTTGTTTTGGTTTTATTCTGTCACATTCTTTCTGGTTTCTTGAACTGGGAACTTCAACTACTAATCGGGTCATTTTGAAGATCTTTTAAAGAAAGATTATTAAATAAGGAAACACAACTTTCCTCATGTGCCATTTCCAGTGTCTTCCATTCCTTTGGATAGATCCATATTTCTCTCCACAATCCTGAGAGGAGGAGTTCAATATCTCTTTGGTTGCTAGTGATGAATTTGTTCAGCTTTTATGGACCAAATATACTTATTGGATCTTCATTTTTAAAATCTCACTAGAAACAGACCTCTCAGCTTTTCTTGCCTGGCCTTCCAGCCAGCGTCTTTGATGAAAGCTCTTCTGCGCCACCTGCTTTGACCCCTACATGGGGTGCATCTCTTGGGCCAACTCCTCTGAAGATGTCCCTGACACTGGTGTGAAGCAGTGTGCTTGTGATCCATCTTGTTCTTCTGCTTACAGCTCATTGAAATCCTTGGACCTCTGTATTTATGACTTTTATTAATTATGAGGGAAATAGAGCTATATTTCCATTTTGTTTTTTGATCCCAGAGACTGAACCCAGGGGCGCTTAACCACTGAACCACGTCCCCAGTCCTTTTTATTTCTTATTTTGAGACAGGGTCTTGCTAAGTTGCTTAGGGCCTCCCTAAGTTGCTGCAGCTGGCTTTGAACTCACCGTCCTCCTGCCTCAGCCTCCCGAGTTGCTGGGATCATAGGCATGCCCCACCACGCCTGGCTACAGCCATGTTTCTCCAACTATCTCCTTTTGTGACGGGCCCCGCCCATCGGCCATTAAGTCTGAGAGCTAAGATGGCGCTGAGGGAAGTTCCTCAGAGCACTTAGGTGGTAAACAACTTTCAGGAGGTCTGACAGCGGGAGCATGAGATGCACGGGAACACCGCATGCCACGGGGCAACTGCCAATAGACTGGCTGAGTCCATGTGATGTGCACGTGGACAGGCTGCTGATTGGCTGATGGGCTCTATAAGGGAATGGTTTCTGGGGTAGGGGGAGGAAGAAGATCTACGGGAACTCTGTAAGAACCTGGGGTAATAAAACTGCTTGAGGAAGATCGTGTAAGAGTCGTCATTGCGAGCGACATCCTTTCCCAAGATTTGGGTGGCACACACTGTAAGCCTCTGGGTGTCCCACAGTTCACTGATTTTCTGGTCCTCAGTCTCTCCTGCTCATCAAGCATCCTCCTGGAGGGTTTCTACTGCTGGGTCTTTCCTGTAACACCTGCATGCAGTTAATCTGCTCAGCCTCGGCTTTGCAGGGGGGTTGTGACGCTCCTCTCTGCAGCCGGGATCTGATGCTCCTGTGCTCCTGCCCACACAGGCTCATACCCCTCTGCCTCTTCAGCCTGCAAAGCGTACTCAGGACAGCCCTTCAATCCCTGCCTAACAGCCTGCCCTGCCGTTTCCTGGTCTGTTCCTCCTGACTGGTCCTGTTTCATGGCCTCCTCCCACGCCTGATGATTTTTGCTCAGCTGGGGGGCATTGTGAATTCTACTTTCAGGTGGTATCTTCATCCCACCCCACGTCTCTTTCACCGTACTTGAACTGTATTCTAAACTTCAGATTAGTTACCTGGAATCAATTGGTCCTTCCTAAGCTTGTTTTTAAATGTCCCTGGTGACAGAACGGTCCTTAATCCAGAGCTAATTTGGTCAGATGGCAACCCTCTCCTGAGCACTCCAGGCCCCTAGCACGCAGGCCTCACTCTGATGGGACAGCCATCCAGTCCAGTCCAGTGTGGGCCTTGGGTGTCCTACCTGCTCACTTCCCATTGTCTTTCTCAGTCCTCATGCTTAGTTGAAGTTTTAGGGGACCCCTTCTGAAACACCCAAAGTTCTGAGACTGGCTAACTCATCTTTAGTATTTGGCCTGTGGCTTCGAGTTGCCCAGCCTGTGTGCACTATAAATTTTGTCTTCTCAACTTTAGAAGACACCCTGGCCCACCTAGCCTCCCTCCACAGCAGCCTGGGAGTTGCTCCGGGCTGCAAGCTGAGTCAGCCACAGAGTTCACCTTGCCTCACTCACCTCTTTCAGGTGCCACTGTGTTCTGCTTTGTGTTTCCCGTATCTGGAAATCAAGCTTTAATGTCATTTGTTGTCTTGTGCATTAAAGAGGGGCACTTCCATCTAACCCCATGTTCCATCAGAGCCCAGTGCAAAATATATAGCATTCCACTCTTTTAGTTGTTGCCAATTTATCGTGCATTGTCTATGGTAAGCGGGACCAAAGCCTTATCTTCTATTGATCTTTATTTTTCTAAATGTTCTTTGTAGATTATACTACTTTTAGAGGATTTTGACTCATTTGGACAAGGAGCCAACCCTGATGCACTATCCTCTCTGATGCTACAAAGATGGTTGTCCTCTATGGGAGGTTTACCAACGGTGGCAAAGTTGGAAGTATAACTGCCTTAGACAGCAACCGCAGGTGTTTCTTAAGCATCATACAAAGACCACTGTCCAGTGAACCCCCGTGCCCGGTCCATTCACGTGTCCCTTAGGTTTTCTCTGTGTGTGCACGTGTGTGTGTGGTTTTACTTTCTCTTCTCGTCACCGTTTTTTGTCTTGATGATTATTACAGACATAATGGTGGGATTCACTGTGACATATTTGTTCTTGCACATTTGGTCAATTTCCCCTCCCAGAGCCTCCCCTTTGACATTTTCATCGTACTATGCAAATTCCAACCAAATGAAGAGACCTCAAACCCCTGGACTCCCAAACAAATACTACGCTCTTCCTCCCATTATCAGGGGCAGTCATAAATTCTGCCGCTCTCCAATATTAATAAAAGGAAAAACAGAAAAGGGAGCACAGGCAAGCTGAAGAGAGCACCTGTCCTAAATGACACCTGGGAAGGGGCGGGATTGCACGGGAGAGGCCTTCCAGCTGTTGGCAGAACAAACCTTCCTCGCGCCTCGGGTCTGTGGCACAGATGAGGAATGGGTTCCCAACCCTTGGCAATAAAAACCCGATTGCGCCCTGCAGGATCGCAGAGAGGATTTATTTTCTTTCTCTGAAGGCATTAATACACACTTACTTCTCATAGAAAAATGTCCCACCCCAGTCCTCGTTCTCAAGGCCAATCCTTTAAACGCCCTCAACAACTGAAGCACAGTGACTGTGAGAGTCAAGAGCACAGAGCTCTCAGCGGAGGTCCAAAGACACAGCAGGGAGCAAAAATCGGAGGAAGCAGGTGCATTTTTATCTCGAGGCCCAGGTGACACTCACATTGTAATGGCCTGGGTATGAGGTGCCCTGCAAAGCTCCTCCTAGTGCAGGAGTCTTCAGAGGTGAAGTGACCGATTGCCAGAGCTGTGATCTGACCAGTGGTCCCTATTAGAGTGGCCAGCTGGGTGTACCTGCAGGCAGACGGGTGTGGCTGCAGGGGCGGGTCGTGGGGACGGCCCCCAAGGGCACACCTTTCCTGCACCCCTCCCCCTCCGTCTTTTCACTTTCTGGCCACGAGGAGAGCAGTTTCCCTCTGCCACAAATGTTCTTCTGCCCTGATGTTCTGCTTTTACCTCCACCCAGATCAATGAACTCTGCTCACCATGGACTGAACTTCTGAATTGTGAGCCAAAATAAATGTCTCCTCCTCTAAGTTGGTCTTGTCTGGGTATTTTGGTCAAGCAGCAGAAAGCTACATACCACATGTAGAGGTAAAAGACAGGGTTCCCATTATCTGTGAGAAGATGCTCCTCCTGGTGTGCTCCTCCCAGCCCTTTGCTCCGCCAGCTGCAGTGTTACACAGTGAAGTCACACAGAAGGAGCCGGGCACGACTGTTCACGCTTATAATCCCAGCAGCTCAGGGGGCTGAGGCAGGAGGACCGAGAGGTCAAAGCCAGCATAGGCAACTTAGGGAGGCCCTAAGGAAATCAGTGAGATCCTGTCTCTAAGTAAAATATAAAATAGGGATTGGGGATGTGGGTCAGTGGTTAAGCACCCCTGGGTTCAATTCCTGGTACCAAGATAAACAAACAAACAAATAAATTCCATTAAAAAAAAAAAAGAAATCACATAGCAGAAACTCTGCATTGCTGCCTTACTGTCCTCTTATAATCATGTTTCACCTGAACTTAAGAGTCCAAGGGTCCTGAGGAAATTGTGTCAAACCAAACAATTATTCTTCCATCTTGTATCCCCACTGTACGCTGGGGACGTTTGTACTACTTTGTGTAAATATACACACAGAAGGGAAACACACTGTGGGAGAGGAAAGAAAGGCTGAAGGAAAACTTGATTGTATCTTCACATATTTCAACCAAAAGAAAAAAACTGGATTGTTCATGCAAAGAAGAACTGTTCATAGCCTTCAGCAAATGGTAAAGACAGATTTTGATAACAAAACTGAGCAAATATTAATGTTTGTCTCCATCTGTCTGTGTAGGCTGCATGAGAGGTATGAGGTTATTTAGATATTTTGCAAATAAATGGGTTGCCTTGTTTTTGTGTTTTGTTTTGTTTCATTTACAGGGGGAATGGCAGAGGAGGATGATAAGAGAATTAGACTTCTGATAACTGCAGTAGGCTTTGATGATGTTCAAGCTGGTGGGTGATGCGAGATAAGATGTATATAAAATGGCATTCAAGGTGGATTGAAAGAGAGAGGAGTGTTGTACAGACTGGGTGACCAGGGCAGGCATTGTTCTTGGACTTCATTCATGAGAAGGTGAAGTTCAATATACACTAAGCTTCTATTTGTGCAATAGGAAGCATCATTATTTTCATATACAGTATTATTGATTCTTGGCATAACTCTTCAAAATACATGTTACAATTCCCTTTTAATGGGTGAGCAAACTGAAGTTCAGAGACTCTAAGCAACTTGACTCAGATCACTTGACTTGAAATGGCATGAAAATAGTTAAATATATATTCTACCCCTCATTTCTGCAGATTCTGCCTCTGCAGACTCAATCAAGTGATAAGGCCACAGGTTTTGGTGTTGCTGACATGCACTGTGTAATTAGGTCTACAACTGCATCTGTCTTGAATGTGTACAGAGTTTTTCTTGGCCATTATTTCCTGAAAAAAATGCAATAAAACAACTTTATGTAGCATTTTGTGCATTCTGTGTTAGTTAGCTTTTCATTTCTGTGCCCAAAATACTTGACCCAAACAAATTACTCCCTCTACAAAAGATTTATTTTGGTTCATGGTGTTCGGTTTCAGTCTCTGATGGGCAAGTCAGCTCCATTGCTCCGGTCTGAGGTGAAGCAGAACACTGTGTGGGGAAGAGTGCGATGGAGGAAAGCGTCTCAGCTTACGGCAGCCAAGGAACAAAGAAAGAAGAGAAAGAGGGGTGGGTTGGGGAAAATACATAGTCCCAGGGGCAAGTTCCAGGGTCCCACTTTCTCTCAACGTGCCATCCCACCATTTGAATTAGTAATCCTTCAAGTGGATTAATCACCAATGAGTTTTCAGTCCTCAGGATCCAATCACTGGCCAGAGCCCACTTCTGGATATTGCTTCAATGGGGTCCAAGTCTTCAGTACATGAGCTTTTGGGGGGCATCATAGGTCAAACATTTTCATCGCATTAGTTAATATAAGTAATCTCGCGAGGCTTTAAAGTTTATGGAAGGATGTGAGTAGTTACTGCAGGTGCTCTTTTTATATGAAGGACTTGAGCACACATGAATTTGAGGGTGCTGGCCTGAGGGAAAGTCGTCGAACCAATTCCTTTAGATACTGAGGGATGACTATGATTATATTAGCATCCAAATACCATGCTCACTCCACAAATTATGTCAAGGAGCACTAAATCCAAGACAATGAAGCTCAGCACTCACAAGGTTGGGACTGATGTGACCCCACGGCACTGCCTGTGCCAGTCTCAGGCCAGTTGTTCCATGGCCTGCCCTGGTCTTTCTTGAATTAAAAAGAGGCAAGCTAGCTTCTTAGTGCCCACACCACAGTAAGCTCCTTGACAGAGTTCATTATTATTTTCTCCATGTCCCAAATCACTTTGAAGGAAGCAGGAGGTCAGTGAAGAGTTTTGACTGAATGGCTGCAGAAAATCTTGAGTTCAGAAGCCAGTCTCTTACCTTTATGATGGAGTCAAAAGGTAGTGCTAGCAAGGAGAGTCCAGAAGCATTTGTCATTACCACAAAAGAGCAGCTACCACCTCTGCAGCCCACCAGCACTCAGCAATCCAGACAGATGCAAACCCAGCAGCCGATCAATACGAGGCTAAAATGTAAGTGTACCCGGGAAGACACATGACTACAGAACACTGGAAGAAACAATAGTTCCAATTTGGTGGGGAGGAATTTCTGAGCCCACTCAGATGTATCTCTGGAATCTTTGCAAACAGTGCATTGTGAAATGTAAAAGAATTCTCAAGTCCCGCATTGATTTGCTTTACCTTTCAATATTCAAAATTCAGTAAAGCTATTGACTTTATTTAATCCCTTTAAATACAAGATACAGCTTCAAGTGGATGTGCATGTTCTCCCACCTAAGGGTGAAGTGCATTCTTACTCAAGGGAATGTTTGCTTTGGTGTTTGGATTTGCTTCCCGAGAAGCAATGGTGAAGGGCCCTGTGTCACCTCCGTTGCCACGCCATGCCATGCTGTGTCACTTTCACAGCCATTAATGTTTAGCTACAACACAGAAAGCTTAGGGCTGCAGGGGACACTGAGTCCAGGGTCCTCCTGAGAAACTCAGTGGCCCATACGGGGACTGGAACCAGCACCCTGCCCCTCAGGATCGTGGCCGAGAGCTAGCTGTCCCGACAGCAAAGGCTGCAGATCTCAGAGGACAGCATCTTGTGAAAAACAGCATAATACTATAAGCATTTGTCCATCCCAGTGGTACCAACTGATAGCCAAGAATAACTCAATAGTTTCTTCTTACCCAGGGGCCTAGCTCTATGGAGTTACATCATTCCCTGAGAGACACAAAATAAACCAGCTAACGTTTGCAACCATGCAATCTCCATTCACAGCAGAATTTTCAAAGCCAGTTTTACCTCTACATTTGAAAGTAAAAGAAGAATTGGCATGCCCTCCCAAATTGCCATTTGAAGAATAATCATTCTCAAAAAAAAATGCCTCTAAGTAGATAAAATTATATGTGGCCATAGAGAGAACATTAGATTTATTATATTTTGATTTATATATTAATAATAAATAATTCATTTTAAGTTAACCAACAATGTAAATATTAAACATTTCCAAAAAATTGTGACTTCTCTTGTTAAAACCTAAAAAATCCCAAATGATACACATATTTCCGTATGTCTGACAAGAGTGAAGGTCCCCAGTACAAGGTGTGGTTCATTCAGAGCCACATGGACAAGACTCTTGGAGAAGAAAATGAATCGACAATGTATGTTTTTCTTGCTACTTAGATTGTGATTCACCAGGTTGACTCTTAGGCGGGTTGATCGTTTCTCAATGAGCACAACTGGGAATGTGGGACACTGTCACCTAACAAGGTGGGAGTCCTGGTTTTATGGCAAACTGGCAAGATTTTCCAAGATTTATACACCTGAGAAAGAAAAAATGATGTCAATAAAATCCAGGTATGTTGGCCTCTGTGATAAAAAGAAATCATTTAATGAGTCTGTCATGAATGTAACCTATATTGACAACTATGTACCAACTATATATGTTTTATGTCTTTCATATTATTATTTAAAATTAATATTCAATGTGCATAATATGTTGCTTCATAACTTCACAATACATATACATGTTTATATATTTTTAGGAAGTACTAATATACAACATGATGTAAATAAATATAACCAGAATTACAATCTCCAGTGAAAATTTAATCTTTTCCTTCACTTGCAAATTAACATCTAGATAAAAAAATAGTTAAGGCATATATACTTTTAGTAATCCTCTCAATCACATCGACCTAATTACTTACAGAACGTTATACCCGACGATTGCACAACACACATTCTAAATGAATACGATATGTTAATTCACAAAATAGATCATACTCTTGACAAAAAATCTTGTCCCAATGAATTCAATATATTTCATGCATATATATTTTCTCCCACTCTAATTAAATGAGAAATAATAAAAGCAGGAGCTTCAAAAATTTGGAAATTAAGTGATCCACTTCTAAATAATACATGGGTCAAATGAGAAATCATGAAGGAGTCAGAAAACATTTAAAATAAAAAGGAAAGAAAAATGCAATATGTCACAATTGTGGGAGGTAGTTAAATTAGTGTCTTGAGGGAAATGTAAAGCATTAATTACATTTATTTGAAAAGCACAAATGTTCAAACTCAATGACTTAAATTTATAACTTAAGAAGTTAGAAACCCACCCCACTCCCCACCCCACCACCACAGATAGATGCCAGACACTGCACCTGTTGCCTGCCTTCCCCCACCTGAGCCCTGGTTGGGGCTCTTCAGCTTCTTTGGAGGTTGATTCAGGCATTTTGAATTATTCCCGAGGGCATGTCCACCATCATTGGAAGGGTGACTCCCTTCCTGAGACATCTGCAAGAGACTGGAGGCCCTTTGACAGGTACCTCTATTTCCTCACTTACATCCTACACCCTTCCCCATCCTCTTCTTTCACAACAAGAAATACTGTAAATAATAATTAAACTCATCCTGTTTGTTACAATAACGTTAAAGTCTTTTTAGGGGTTATCTTGTTCAGGGCTGCATTTTCTCTGTATTGTAGGCTAATAATATTGATCTCCCTTCAAAGGAGAGATGCTGGAAAACTGCAGGGTCACAATAAGCCTGCAGGGGGAAACTTCTATCTGTCAGATCTTCACTGCTAGAGGGGAATATAGAAAAACAATATGAGAAAAACAGGGGGAGAAAGTGTCCCTAATAAAGCAAGATACCATTTTGATAAAATTCAATGCCAGTATGGAAGTAGAGAGGACAGAAAAAGAATTTAGAATCTGTGTAATTAAAGTGATCCGCGAAGCAAAAGACAAGATAAGAGAGCAAACGTAGGTGATGCATGATCACACCAATAAACAGTTAAAAGAGCAACTGCAGGAAGTAAAAGAACACTTCAATAAAGAGATAGAGATTCTGAAAAAAAAAAAAAAAAAAAAGAAATACTTGAAATGAAAGAAACAATAAACCAAATTAAAACTCAATAGAAAGCATCACCAACAGAATAGATCTTGTGGAAGACAGAATCTCAGAGAATGAAGACAAAATATTTAATCTTGAAAATGAAGTTGAACAAACTGACAAGATGTTAAGAAATCATGAACATAACCTCCAAGAATTATAAGATATCATGAAAAGACTGAATTTAAGAATTATTGGGATTGAGGAAGGCACAGAGATACAAACCAAAGGAATAAACAAACTCTTCAAAGAAATAATATCAGAAAATTTTCCAAACCTGAAAAATGAAATGGACTATCAAATACAAGAGGCTTACAGAACAGCAGGTGCACCAAATTACAGCAGATCCACACCAAGGCAAATTATAATGAAAATACCTCACATACAAGATAAAGATAGGATTTTAAAGGCTGTGAGAGAAAAGTGTCAGATTACTTATAAGGGGAAACCAATACAGGTATCACAGATTTCTCATCCCAGACTCTAAAAGCAAGAAGGGCCTGGAACAATATATTTCAAGCTCTGAAAGAACATGGATGCCAACCAAGAATGCTATACCCACCAAAACTAACCTTCAGATTTGATGATGAAATAAAATCTTTCCATGATAAAAAAAAGTTAAAAGAATTTACAAATAGAAACCCTGCACTACAGAACATTCTCAGCAAATTATTTCATGAGGAGGAAGTAAAAAACAACAAGTCAGCAAAGGGAGGAACTGCACTAAAAGAAAGCCAATCAAAGGAGAAACCAAGTCAAGTTAAAAACACAAAGTAAGCCTAACTGACCAGGAATACAAATCATATCTCAATAATAACCCTGAATGTTAATGGTCTAAACTCAATAACCAAAAGACATAGACTGGCAGATTAGATTAAAAAGAAAGACCCAACAATATTCTGCCTTCAATGGACTCATCTCATATAAAAAGACAACCACAGACAAAAGGTGAAAGGATGGGGAGGAACATACCACGCAGAGGTGTCCATCTTCATATCAGATAAAGTGGACCTCAGACCTAAGTTAGTCAGAAGGGTTAAAGAAGGACATTTCATATAGCTTAAGGAAAGCATAAATCAGCAAGACATCATTATTTTAAACATTTATTCCCCAAACAAGGGAGCATCTATGTACATCAAACAAACCCTTCTCAATATTAAGAATCAAATAGACCAAAACACAAAAATAGTGGGGGACTTTAACACATTGCTCTCACCACTGGATAGATCTTCCAAACACAAACTGAAAAAAGAAACTATAGAACTAAATAATACAATCAGTGATGTAGACTTAATGGATATTTACAGAGTATTTTATCCACCATCGAGCAAATATGCTTTCTTCTCAGCAGCTCATGGATCCTTCTCCAAAATATACCATATGCTATGTCACAAAAAAGTCATTAGTAAATACTAAAAATAGAGATACTACCTTGTATCCTATCAGACCATAATAGAATGCTATTAGAAATCAATAATAAAATAACAAACAAAAATTATTTCTTCACCTGTAGATTAAATAATATGCTATTGAATGATGCAATGATAACAGAAGACATCAGGGAAGAAATAAAAAAATTCTTAGAGGTAAATGAGAACAACTACACAACATATCAAAATCTCTGGGACACTCTGAAAGCAGTACTAAGAGGAAAGTTCACTGCATTGAGCTCATACATAAAAAAATAAAAAGTCAGCAACTCAATGGCCTAACATTACATCTCAAAGCCCTAGAAAAAGAAGAACAAATCAAAACCAAAAATAGTAGAAAACAGGAAATAATTAAAATTACAGTTGGAATAGACAAGTGAAACAATTAAAAAAATTGACAAAACAAAAAGTTGGTTCTTTGAAAAAGTAAACAAAATTGATAAACCCTTAGCCACACTAACAAAGAGAAGGTGAGAGAAAACTCAAATTACTTGAATTCGTAATGAAAAAAGAACGATTATGACAGGCACCACTGAAATACATAACATAATTAGTAGTTACTTTGAAAATCTATACTCCAACAAAATAGAAAGTTTTGAAGACATTGAAGAATTTTTAGAGACATATATGATCCTCCCAAACTGAATCAGGAAAACGTACAAAATTTAAACAGATCAATTTCAAACACAGAAATAAAAGAAGCCATCAAAGCCTACCAACAAAGAAAAGCCTAGGACATATGGATTCTCAGCTGAATTCTATAAGACCTTTAAAGAAGAACTAATACCAATAGTCCTCAAAGTATTCCAGGAAATAGAAAAGGAGGAACCCCTTCCAAACTCATTCTATGAAGATAGTATCATTCTGATACCGAAACCAGACAAACTCATCAAGGAAAGAAAACTTTAGATCAATATCCCTGATGAACATAGATGCAAAAATCCTTAACAAAATACTGGCAAATTGCCTACAAAAATATATTAAAAAGATAGTGCACATGATCAAGTGGACTTTATCCCAGGGATGCAAGGTTGGTTCAACATCCAGAAATCAACAAATGTAATTCATCCTATCAATTGACTTAAAGTTAAGAATCATATGATTATTTCAATAGATGCTGAGAAAGCATTTGATAAAATACAGCACCCCTTCATGATAAAAACACTAGAAAAAATAGGAATAGTAGGAACATACCTCAACACTGTAAAGGCTATCTATGCTAAGCCCACAGCCAACATCATTCTTATTGGAGTAAAACTGACAGCATTCCCTCTAAAAACTGGAACAAGACAGGGATGCCCTCTTTCACCACTTCTATTCAACATCGTCCTTGATTGCCAGAGCAATCAGACAGACCAAAGGAATTAAAGGGATACAAATAGGAAAAGAAGAACTCAAGTTGTCACTATTTGCCGAGGACATGATTCTATATTTAGAGGATCCAAAAAACTTGACTAGAAAACTTCTGGAACTAATAAATGAATTCAACAAAGTAACAGGATATAAAAATCAATATGCATAAATCTAATGCATTTCTATTCATAAGTGATGAATCTTCTGAAAGAGAAATTAGGAAAATCACTCCATTCACAATAGCCTCAAAAAAATAAAATAAAATACTTGAGAATCAATATAACAAAAGAGGTGAAAGACCTCTATAATGAAAACACAGAACACTAAAGAAGGAAATTGAAGAAAACCTTAGATGATGGAAAGATCTCCCTATCTCTTGGATAGGCAGAGTTAATATTGCCAAATTGACTGTTCTACCAAAGGCACATACAGATTCAATGCATTCTAATTAAAATCCCAATGACATTCCTTATAGAAATAGAAAAAGCATGAACTTCATCTGGAAGAGTGAGACACTGCGAATTGCCAAAAGTATCCTGAGCAGGAAAAGTGAAACAGGAGTTATCACAATACCAGACCTTAAACTATACAACAGAACAATAGTAACAAAAATGGCATGGTACTGGCATCAAAAAGGACAGGCAGACCAATGGTACAGAATAGAAGACACAGAGACAAACCCAGATAAATACAGTCACCTCATACTAGACAGAGGCACCAAAAACATACAATGGAGAAAAGATAGCCTGTTTAACAAATGGTGCTTGGCAAACTGGAAATCCATATGCAGTAAAATGATATTAACTCTATCTCTCACCCTGCACAAAACTCAACTCAAAATGAATCAAGGACCTAGGAATTAGACCAGAGATCCTGCACCAAATAGAAGACAAAGTAGGCCTGAATCTTCATCATGTTGGCTTAGGATCAGACTTCCTTCACAAGACTCCCAAAGCACAAGAAATCAAAGCAAGAATCAAGAAATGGGATGGACTCAAACTAAAAACTTTTTCTCAGTAAAGTATACAATCAATAATGTGAAAAGAGAGCAGATAGAGCACTTATCTCCAAAATTTATAAAGAACTTACAAAATTTTACACCAAAACCACAAAGAACCCAAATAATAAATGGGCGAAGGAACTGGACAGACACTTTACAAAAGATATACAGGCAATTAATAAATATATGAAAAAATGTTCAACATCTCTAGTAATTTAAAGAAATGCAAATTAAAACAGCTCTAAGATTTCATCTTACTCCAGTTAGAATGGTTATTATCAAGAACACAAACAACAATAGATATTGGCATGGATGTAGGAAACAGGTACCCTCTTACATTGCTGGTAGAGTTGCAAATTGGTGCAGCCACTCTGGAAAGCAGTATGGAAATTCCTCAGAATACTTTGAATAGACCCACATTTTTACCTAGTTATCACATTCTTCAGTTTATAACCAAAGGACTTAAAATCAGCATACATAGTATAAGTCACACAGCCACATCAATGTTTATAGCAACTCAATTCACCATAGCTAGATTGTGGAACCAATCTTTATGCCCTTCAACAGATGAATGGATAAAGAAACTGTGGTATATATACACAATTGCATATTATACAACCATAAAGAATAATAATATTATGGCATTTGCAAATGAATGGAATTGGAGAATATCATGCTAAGTGAAATAAGCCAATCCCAAAAAAACAAAGGCTGAATGTTTTCCCTGATAAGTGGAGGATGATATATAATGGGGGTGTGGGGTGGGGAATGAGAGAAGAATGGGGGAACTTTAGATTATGTTGAGGGAAATGAGAGGGGGCGGGGGTATGAAAAATAGTGGAATGAGACAGACATCATTACCCTGTGTACATGTGTGATTACACGAATGGTATGAATCTACATTATGTACAACTAGAAACAAAATGATGTACCACATTGTGTGCAATGAGTCAAAATGCAGTCTGCA
Source organism: Sciurus vulgaris (assembly GCF_902686455.1). Classification (NCBI taxonomy): domain Eukaryota; kingdom Metazoa; phylum Chordata; class Mammalia; order Rodentia; family Sciuridae; genus Sciurus; species Sciurus vulgaris. Next base: position 4,337,929 of record NC_136467.1, on the reverse strand, counting down.
AAAAATAAATAAATCAATAAATAATTAAAAACAAAATAAAGTAAAATGAAGAAGTTAGGAAAACAAAAGCACAGCAAACGATATAACCAGAAAGAAGACAATAATGAAGATAAGAACAGAAACCAAGGCACAGAAAACAGAGAGGATCATCATAGCCAAAAGTTGTTCTTGGGAAAGACCAACAAATTGGTAATTTACAAACTACTCTTATCTGAATTTTTAAAAACTAAAACACAAATATCAAGCCCTTTAAGAGATAAGTTTTAAACATATATCAAAAGATAAGAGATAATTATGAATATTATATTAACATATTCTACACCTTAGATAAAATGGTAACACTTTATGAAAATTGGAACTTACTAAATATACCCAAAATGAAATAAAATTGTAAACTGTCCTAAATTATTAGGTGATAATATTATCTGTACAAAGTATTAATAATAATAACTTGAGATGGGAAATTGTATTTACTAAATTTGTACAATTCTCAGTAGTGGTTAAGGCAGATGTTAATAAATAAAAGATATTCAGGTAAAATTAACCAATCCACCAAATATCCAAAGAAATTAAAAACTTAGCTACAAAGAAAATGCCAACATCAGATTATTTAGAGACTCTAGAAACAAAATCTATATCAGAAACTTTGTTAGAAAGTAGTGGAGGGGAAAACACTGCAGCATAACTTATAATACTAAAATAACCTCAACTCCAAAACCTTATAGAGAACTGCCAGGAAAGAAAATATAGACCCACATGCTTCATGTAAATAATTACAAAGAGTCCTAACAGAATATTGTCTAATGATCCATCACTGTATTAAAAAGTATTATTTATCCTGGCAAAATGTGTTTTATCATAAAAATGAAGAATTTGTTTAAAATTTAAGAAGTTATTCTGTAACTGTTTTAGTCAGTTATTTCACTGCTGTGACTAAATGATCTGACCAGCGCAATTATAGAGGAGTAAAGGTTTATTTAGGGCTCATGGTTTCAGAGGTCTTAGTCCATAGAAGGCTGGCTCCATTCCTTAGGGCTGGAGGTGAGGCAGGACATCATGGTGGAAGAGTGTGTCAGCTCACATGATCAGGAAGCAGAGAGAAAGAGAGAGAAACTCTACTCTCCAGATACAAAATATATACTCCAACCCCAATCACCTCCAGCCATACCCTACCACTTCAATTAATCCCACCAGTGATTAATTCACTGATTGGGTTAAGACTCTGACAGCCAATATTTTCTCCTCTGAAACTTCTTGCACTGTCTCACAGGTGAGCTTTTGGGGGACACATCACATCCAAACCATAACAATAACATTCACTAACTAAGACAATAAAGAATAAATACGTGACAAAATTGTATATCCATTCAAGATAAGCAAAAGCAAAGAAAAACCACTGGAGAACTAGCCATAATTGATAACTACTCTGCCTGGAGTTAGCATTCTGTTAAGGATTAACTTTTGAATTCTTTCCTTTCAGGTTGAAAGTAATTTAAGATAATCTACTACTTCAACTTTCATTTAACATGGTATTGAAATTGAAATATGACAAGAAAAATAAATATAAAATTACATTATATAAAATTCACATGAATGTATATATGCTTTATATGAAAAATCCTGATAAGTCAACCAAAAGTAATAACCAAATTTAGTTTGATTACAGATCAGAAAATTAAAACAAAAAAATCAATTGCTTCTTGTATACTAACAAGAAATAATCAGAAGAGGAAGATTTTTAAATATGTTATCATAACATCATCAAAATCATTAAATATTGATGAAAAGTTTTAGAAAAAAACATTCAATGCCTGAAAGTTACAAAATATTAATGAGAAAAGTTAAGGAGGATCAAAGCAAATGAATAGAAAACCATGTTCATGAGTTAGCAAAATCAATTTTTTTAACATGATGTTTAACTTCAAATTAGTCTATTTATTCAAAATGAACCTATTCACAATCCTACAAGGACTTTTAGGCTATTAACAGTCTAATTCCAAAACTTTATGGGAATGAGAGGGTACAAGTTATCTGATGAAGAAGAAACTTGTAACACTTAAACTAATGCCTTCAAGACTTTAAATATAAAACAATGAAGACAGTCTGGTGCTGAACATTGGGAAAGAGTAAAGCCCAGAACCAGACTCACATTTGTCCAGTTCTTCAACATTTTACAAAGGCATCAAAGAGACCTAGGTGGAAAGGGCCATTTTTAAGCAAATGGTGTAGTAACACCTCAATATTTTGTTAAAACAAAAGATGAAACTCAAGCCTTACCTTACAATAATCCATTGAGGAATGTCGCAGATCTAAATATAAAAGCTAAAGCTTTGAAAATAAATATCATTCAGTGCTTGCCTAACATGTGCAAGACCCTGGGATTAATCTCCAGTACCACAGAAAGAAAAAATAAAGAAAGGAAAGAGAGCAGGAAGCGGGAGGGGAGAATGAAAGCAAGAGAGATGGATCTTAGAATAAAATAGAGCAGAATATTTCCTTGGCTCCAGGGCAGAAAAAGTTTTCTTGGATGACATGAAGGAAGCAATAACCATAAAAATTGGGATAACATCACAATTAAAATTTGCTGCTCATAATACACCATCACTGAGAAAGACTCAGACTGGGGACAATCTCCACTAAACACGTAAGTAAGAATGTTCTGGCGTTCCATATATACAAAGAAATTCTGCAGTTGGTAATAAAGACAAATTGCCCAATACATTTTTGAACCCTAATTTACTAAAGATGATCTGCAAATGGCAAATTAAGACCATGAAAGTTCTCAGCTTCGTGAGCGGTCAGCAGAACTTTGCTTGCGGCTCAGCCATTGCTCCTGGGAGGGTGGGGTCAGCCTGAGCAGCCCAGGGGTGCTCCTCTTCACCAGACCAGGGCTGCACAGACTTGCACCTGTTAACACCTGCCACATGGTGCCATCAAGAGTCCTGGTTCTCTTACTTGCAAATGTTACCTCTGATGGTGTCCTCTAAATATTAAACGCTTGTATTGGCATTCATAAGGCAGAAGTAGGGCAAAGCATACTGATTTCTGCAACGATGAAAAGCTTCAAAAAAGAAAAACAGTTTGTAGACAGACCTGCATGAAGAGACATGATAAAGTGTGGATGTAGAACCCAGGAGTGACCTATGAAGGTTCACTGTAAAGCATGCACCCTACAGTTGCTCTCATCACGAGCAAAGCCACAGAGCGCCTGCCCTCGGAGAGCTTTTTAATCTACTCCACACATGTGCGCGTGCATACACACACACACACACACACACATACACACACACACCTGAAACTTCACAAGCGACTATATGGTTGAATGCAAGATAATTGGTGCATAATGGCGGACAAGTTCATAGGGTGGTTGGCAATAAACACTGGATTAAGCACAACCAGAGTTTGGTCGCCATATACATTTTAATAAACAAAAGTGGAATAAGCAGAAACTGCTGGGAAATGCAGGCCAGGCAAAAGGTGCTGAAGAAACACAAGGTGCAGCCGTAACAATGAGTGTGGGCCATTCGAGGAAACGGCAAATCAAAAATGGAGTCTAAAAACCCCTGCGTCACATCACCCCAAGTAAAATAAGATCTGCAACAGTTGCGTACTCACACAAAACCATTTACAGAATTCTTTCTCAACAGTAGAGAGATTCAGATGATTTCTTTCTGTTTCCATATTTCTAAGGATTTTTCTAATATTTGTATAGATTTATTTTTGTTCTTTAGTATGTCCCTAATTCCAAGAGGCAGAAACAACCCAACTGTTAAAAACTCACAGGACTTAGACAAGATGAAGCCACAACACGAGTCTGCTTCTGAAGTCTGAGCTGGCTACTCCAGTTTTCCCGCCAGATCTTTCCTCTGTGTGTCTATCTTCGATTTTATGTCCAAATAAAAACATGCTTTCTGGGATTAAAAATAACTAAATGAGTTCCTACTGCACTGATTATTCCAAAACTTCAATTTTATGCTTTCTTAACACAGACGTTTAGAAATGTCCACACACATAAACGACAATAAACCTATCAAGATACTATATATTATTATGTATTTACCATCTCTGGTTTGAGACAGACAGAGGGATGGACAGACACAGACAGATGCACGCCCTGTACATCACTGTTTCCACCCCTAATTTCCCTCCTGCTTGGAGATCTTGGCCACACCCCGCCGCACCCATGAAGAGCTGCCCGCGTTCTCTCGCTGGTCCCTCCTGCAGTCCACTACTGGCACCCTATTTCCCTTGTTTCTGTGGATTTATCTTACTAAAAATGCCTTTCTCCCTACATCCAAGTCTTGTGCGTGGGGAGACTTGCAGATTCATGGGCTCAGTCATCTCCCCGATCAGTCCATGTATTACTTTTTATGGAAAAAATTATCTGCTCTCTACAATTTAAAAATGTAACAACCCAGGTGTTATTTTTATAATCTGTTTTTCCTCAGGCAGTAAATTCGATCAAATATTGAACGCACCAGAGGCAAATTTCAGTTCAAGAAATAAACTAAAGGTGCTTTTTAAGAAAGGAGGAAAGTCAGTCAAGTTGCCTTCCAGAGAAGAGAGCAAGGGCACACGCCGGCCACACCAGAGCCACTGTCCCGGCTGCGTCATTATGCTGCTCTGTTGTCTGACTGACCTGGCTTAGTTAGCCTCGTAGGAGTCAAGCCAGACTGAAGGAGAGGCCCCTGCACCCTGTCTCCTCCTCTCAGACCAACGTCCCCTCTCCCCAACTCTTATTCATAATTCATCCATCATTTATCTTGATTCTGTTTTCTCTGCTTTAAGTCAATAATCGTCTTAAGAAAACTTCATGTGGTTTTATTTGTCTCTCTACTGTGGTATCTCCTTTCCCCTGGTTCCTCCTTAAATAAATATTTGTATCGGGGAAAATGTAGATTGTAAGACTGTTGAAAGTGGTAGAGCTTCTGGATTCAGGCAGAGCTTGGGCTTTTGTCCGGAAACTGCTCAGTGCCTTCTCCTTCACCTAGCACAGCACAGAGGATGCTCCCCGACCCTGTGACGTGGAGCTTGGGTGTGTCACTGCTTTGGCCAATGGAAAGCTCATGGGTGTGCTGCCTGCCTGGCTCTGCTCTTGTGTAGCAATGATCCGTTGTGGGGAAACGTAGCCCAGGGAGCGACTGCATGTTCAGCCTGAGCCCAAACAAACACCAGTAGAACACGTGAGCCGTTGGAGCTGGGGCCAAGGGCAGAGTGTGTCCGACCCAAAGGAGGGCCCTCTCAGACTTTCTAGGTGAGCCAAATGGCACGCATCTTGCATATCCATGGATGTGGTAAGTGCTGGCCTCTCTGTCATTGAGCTTTGGAGATGACGTGTCAGGAGGATTTTAGTGGCAACCGCTGACTAATGTATTGTAATTGCAACAGGTGCATTCCACCTGTAGAGACCTCACGGAAGTTCTGGGCTGTGGAGAGCAAGGGCCTGGGAGGAGAGGCTTCTGGAATGTTTGCATTTCTCTCTTCATCTGCCACTTCTCAGATCTGAAGCCAGAAGAGGAAAGGTTGGAGGAGGTACATGTAGCCTGTTGTCTGGCTCTTGGTCTACTGAGCATTGGAAATGGAAGGAGAGCTGCAGGGAGGAGAGAGCCCTCCACATCACGGGAGGGTAAGAGGACGTCAAGCCTGACAAACTCAACCCCAGCACTGCTCCTGCAGGTGATCCGACGTGAGGTAGCATCCAAGCAAGTGAAAAAGCACCCAGCTCTGCTTGTCAAAGAGCAACGACAGGAAGATGGTCACAGCATCCTTGATCCAATGTAGACAAGAGCATTGTCTGTTTATCCTTCCACACCTTCTCTCCATCCTTCCCTAACTTTGTGCATCTGCCAGCCGGCCTATCGATGCCACGTCCAGCTGTCAGTGGGCTGGAGTCATGAATGTCCCCTCCACTGTGAGAGATGAGCTACTAGCCTTCCATTGACCACAGCAAAAGTAGAAGCACAGCCCTCGGCGGACCTCACGTTGACAGCTTTGAGAAGTTATTTTAGTAGGAGTTTGTAATACTGCCTAATCCTTTGTTTATTCTACCATTTAATAATGGGATCCTTTATTCACAACAGTACAGTCTTTAAGTGGCCATTAAAATCCTTTGAAACACGTTTCAGAGGAAACTTGTGTGAGAATCAATACTATAATTAAGACTCAAAAGCAACACATTCCACACTTTTTAAAACTGAAAGTTAAATAATGAAACTTAAATCATCTGTGATTTTTAAAGTGTTAAGTGGAATAGAAGAGGAGCTTTCCAATAGTTGGTGGATAAGCAACCCTGAGGATCCAGGTGGTCTCTACAGAACCCAGCAAGAGGAAACACCTTCCCTTTGAGCAACAGTGAGCATCCACCAAGATGTAGCCTGTTCTTGTTTATAAAACAAATTCCAACATATTGAAAGACTAAGTCACTTGGAGTATGTTCTCTGACCATAATGGAATCATACTAGAAATTGGGAATCAAAGGAGAACATAAAAAATCTACAAACATTTGGTAATTAAGCACACAATTCTAAACACACCAAGGGTCAAAGGGAACATTTCAAGAAAAAATGAAACAATATGTACAATTGAAAGAAAACACAACACTCTAATAATAGGAATTTTTAAATTTACTTCAGAGAATTTAGGATTCTACTGGAAAATCATAATTAAATTGATATAAAAGAAATAATTGCATGTATATTAAATGCACGCTCTGTGTCATTGTAATAGAAATTTCATGTCCCTTTGTTACTTAATTGCTTCATTTATTTGTTATGTCTTTCTTGGTCCCATCTTAATTTGAGTCCTACCCCTGTCTTCTTTAAGTCAGGACTCTCTAACATACGCACCGTAGTTACTAAAGAGCGTGCTCACGTTCTCTGCTCCAGTGTGCGAGCTCAACGTCGACGCCACCGTCGTGTCTGCATTTGCTTCCACCGAGGCCTCTCCGCGGTTCTCATGGCGGGAGCCCAGCATCACAGCAAGCCAGGTTCTCAGCGATGCAGTGCTTGGCTGCAGTGAAGCAGAGCACATTCTTACATCTTTCTGTGGAACTAGCAAAGACAGTGCCTGTTTATCTGAAAATCTAAGTGTATATAAAAAGAAATAAAGCTTAGAACCATGAATTATGTATTAATACAGAACTTTTAGGTAACTTCATATAATCATATAATTAACATCCAAATCTGTCCTGAAATGAACCCACACAGGGGTGGAAAATTGTTAGACTGTCTCAAGTGGTGGAGAGTTTGCACACATTAGGGCAATAGATTGCATCTTGGGACAGTTCTGATTATTGCCAGGTTCTTCCTTAATTAACCTAAGATTCGTTTCAATTTAACTTCTGACACTCAGCACTTCTTTCATCTGACTTCCTGGATCTAGGGAAAATCCTAGTAATCTGCATGCATTTTTTGTACTAATTTCTTTTATAGGTGTTTTAATTCCATCTCAATAATTTTCTGTCACCTTGGTCTCAATGCTGGGCACCTTTGTCAAGAGTTTTCTGCTCTCTGATCACTTTGGAGGTGTCGCCCTTTGCAGAGCTGCTTTGTGCATTCAGAGGATAGCGTGGACTGCCCTCATCTCTCCTGTGGAATCAGCCGTGTCCTCTCACTTTCTTACATGTCTGGAAGCCTCATGGCAGCCTTTCCTGCTTAGCTTCTGAACACCCGAGCACACGACAGAAGCAGAAAAGACTTCCGTCCATTTCCACTCAACCTGTGGGAATGCTGCGCTTCCTTCTGTCACATTCTCGAGAAGACTGTTAGCGGTTCCCTCTTGTTTGTTCTCATTCCCAACTATGCCCAGTTCTGCATTTTGCATAGCATGACCCTTGGATTGCTCACTGAATGTCCCTAATTGGAAGCATCTTCAGAAATGACTTCAAATACAAAAATCTATCGACTAAGAAATCAAAATGCAGCGCAATAAAGAACGAGCTGCATTTTAAGTTGATTCCTGGATCAGTAGTGGCTAAGAACTGTGGCAACCTCAAAGCGCCACCACCTTTATGGAGGATGAAGGAGTTCCCAGGCAGAAGAACTCCTTGCAAATGAGGAAGAGAGAAATCATTCCACTCATTAATTCTGTACACAGAACTTCAGAAGTTCCCTGAAGTAAACAAGCCAAGTAGCTAGGAGGAAAATTCTGAATGCGGAAGAGATGATGAACTAATTACATAATTATTGAAAGATATTAAAGCAAACAGTCAGCAAATCTAAAAGGGCTGAACTGCTCATCGGAATGCAAACTCCGGCAGGATGTTACCAAAACAATAAAAGAGCCAGCTCTGCTGTAGCTGGAAACTAAATATTTCATGCTTCATTGCTGGTCTCATTTAAATATATTCCTCTGAATAATTTTAAATCTTTTAGAGTGGAAATACAATCTTTCGTTTCAATTTGCAAGAAGTTGCGTTTTATTTTTCCCACTAAAAACATAAGACATATTTTTCTCTGACTCATGATCTTAGGTTCAGAACTCATATATGAAATGTAGTGGATGATCTGGTAGGCATGTGTGTAAGCAATACTTTTTAAATCAAGTGCATTGCAAACGTTGGACTAGCTGCATCTTCATTAATGCAAAGGGTCTGAGCAGCGTTGCTAACATTCAGCATGCAAGCCTCACATATTAACATCTTGCTCACGAAGTGGTCTGGCTTCCTTGTTTTCAATAAATCGCTGCCTCTCTGCAGGACCTGGGACAGGCAGGGTGCTGCCTCACTGTGTGACTTTCTGTAGGAAGCTTCCATAAAGGGCAGCACAATAGTGAATAAGCCTTTTGGAAGAAACGTGAAAGCTCCCATTGTGCACAAACAAGAAGAGAGGCGATGTTTAAGAACTGGTTGCTAGAGTTTTGCCAAATTACCGAAGGCAAATGCACAGGGCCAATTTTGAAGCCCAGCTGCCTCTTTCTCAATTGGAGCTCGATTTTTTTTTTTTTTTTTATAGCTTTGAGTAAAATTACAGCTCTTTTAAGATCACAATTAAAATTATTTATTTAAAACTTTTTAAAAATAATGTATCACTATGTATGCAATCCACCATAAGCCCAGCCAGCCCTTTGCCAAGCGTTCAAATGAAAGGACCCTTTCAGTGAGCAGGACAGAACACGTCCTGACAGTGTCCACTCCCCGTGTCAACCCGACAATGGCTCCCCAGAGCCTGCTCACTCTCGTGCAGCACAAGTTTCTCAGCCTATTTTGTGTCTACTACACCCCAAATCCTGCTGTCTGCTTCAGCTGGGAGAGCCCTGCGTGGCCCCGCACATGTGTCGCACTTGCAATGACTGATGGCTTAGATTCCCTCTATACTTGGCGATTTGCATTGTCTTGCAAACTTCTGTCTATCCTGAGCCCATGCCTCCTTCTTCATTTAGGAAAATCTTTTTACAAGGTTCCATTGCTCCCAGAAACAGAGGCTGCTATTTCACAGCCACGGCATGCTCAGCCCTGCCCCTGGGCCTTCCCAGGGGTGCTCTGGACATGCATGCAGGGCCCCTGCTGCACAAATTCGGGAGCATCATTCTCATGGAGCTGAGGCCTCTGCCCTGCCGTCTCCCAGGGCCTGGGTCTCTGAAGCTCGTTTCCTTAATACCATTGAACTGGGGATTATAGAACTTGCTTTCCTACATTACAAGAGTTCCTTGACATCCTATGTGTTTGAAGTTCTTTGTAAACTATTAAATTCCATACATACGAGTTATTGTTATTAAGGTGGTTTTGTGCGTGTATGGTTTGCTTCTTCAACTGATTAAATATTATCAATGGGAATGAACTATACTTAATACGCCATTGACTTAATACTAGTTTAATAGAAGCACACGGCACTGCTGACTGTAAGCACTTAATACATGTTGTCTAAACAAATGCTTGTTCCTTCTTTACCAGACTGAGGTATCAATCATTCGCCCAAATCTTTTCCAACCACATACGCTGTTGAAAGCACTAACTCTATTGCCTGGATACCTGAGACATGGTGGGTAACCCTCAGAAAACCTTGAATCCTTCCATAACTTCAGCTACAGATCTTGTTCTCAAGAAGCAAATGACTTGGAGAGATATTACTACTGTGATTTATAAGAGAGTAAAGTTAGGTTCCTGGAGTTCCATGCAAGATTGGTATTCTGTGGTCAATGCTATCAGACTGGCTGAAAGTTCTGACCATGACTTGCTGCAGCGAGATCACACACAAAGAGGCGAGGAACCAAAGAAGCCCAGTGAGGGTAAAGACCCCAGGCTTCGGCCTCCAAGGCGGAAGGGGACCTAGCAGAAGAGAGCATCACCGGTGCTATCCAAATGTCAAGGGCAGTGTAGGATCAGAGAAGCTCTTCAACATCCTTTAAAGTAAACAGCCTGGTCTCATGAATAATGCATGGCTGTTTGGCTGAGCGCCTAGTGATTGCAGGACCCCTTGGGAACAGTAGGTTGCGAGTTTGCATTTATTAAAACATAGAGTAACAATAATAACAATAATGGATCTTAACTCTTGTTTTCCCGTCTCATCCTTGCTTCAGAGATGTAAAATAGGTCAGACGTGGTGATCAGCAGGAGAGAAAAATGGGCGGTCTCCAGAGCTTGCAGCTCAGAGCACTCAAAGCCCTTCCCGGGCTGGCACAGGGCTCTCAGAGCTGACAAGGGTGCCTCTTCACCCGCTGCTGCCTCCTGCTGCACGCACAACCCTTTGCAAGGCACAGGGGCTCCGGGTCAGACCTCCCTGTCTCTCTGGGGGTTAACTCCAAGACGTCTCACTCTATGTCCTCCGACTTCTCCCCAGCTCCACCTCCTCCCATCCTAACCGTCTCATTTTACTTCTGCCTCATTGATTCTACAACACTTGGTAGCTTCCAGTCATTCCGCAGTCATTGTTCCCTAAGAGCCTGCATCAACCCAGTCAGAGGAACTGGGTGAATTAAACAGGTGAGGAATGGCCTTCCAGGAAATCATGCCACGTGCCCAGCAGTTCTCCAAGTCTCTTCCTGTTAAACAGTTCTCACTTCTAAAGATGGCTGGTTATCAGCCACATTGTTCCTGTCGGAACCCTCGCACGCTGCCGGCGCCCTGCTGCCCCCTGCTCTGGCCCCCACCCCAGTGGGTGCACACCCCCACCCCCTGCTCTATTGCGAATGCATCCTCAGCAGGGGAGACGTCTGTTTTTCCCGCAGTCCCAGGACACACAGGGCTGCCTGCACTCTGTCCCCTCTCGACTTCTTCCTAGTAGAGCACCCTCCCTGCCCAAGGAGGACCTTCCACCCACCTGCACACACAACCCTCTCCTCCAAGGCTTTTTCCCTGGAAGCCGCAGTCAAATCCTAAAATGTTCAGGCATTAGAGGTCGTGAAACCCTGGAGACAGCTGTTGCTGGAGGTTAAAGACCCACGCAGAACTTTGGGGGAGCGCTGGACAGAGAGAGGTTTTGTAGACAGCACCAGCTCTCTCCCTTGCAGCAAATTCGGACCCTGTCAAAGTCGGAAGCACAGACAGAGCTTCTCAGCTCTGCCATCCAGAAGGAAAGGAAATCCAGTGTCAAAGAAAGTAAGGAACTGATAAGATGAAAGAACGGGAAAAAAAAGAAAACTGTCATTATTTGCATATGAAACATCCATACACATATAAATCAAAAGAAAATGCAGCTAAATTATAAGAATTCACATGTGAATTCAGCAGTCTTATCAGATACAAATTCAATTTAAAAATCAATGAGACATTTTGATAGCATCAAGAAGCTACATTTATACAATAAAAGATACAAATTTAAATAAATAAATATGAATAAAGTAAAATTTAAAATTATTACCATTAGCAATACCACAGAAATCTATAATGATGAATCCAAAATGATGTGCAAAACTTACTCTGAAATTTGGAGTACAGTTTGATTCAAGCAGTGTTTTCTCTGTCAGTCAGAAGGGGGTCCATTTCCATTAACATCTCCATCTCAACCTTTAGGTTTGTAGCTCACTCTGTTTTTTGTGTCTTGTCTGTTCTTTGTTTCTTTATCTCTCCTTTTCTTTCTTTTTTTGGAATAATCAAGTATTTTTCTTCATAATTATATTATAATTATATCTTTTCTATTGGTGCTATTTTTACAACTACTTTGTGTTATTATTTAAATAGTTACTCTTGATATTAAACATATACCTTGATTAGATTAATTCTTAAATTCTTAAAGAATAATGTGTCAAATAGCAGCTTGTCTCCTCGCCTCCCTTGGATCTCTGTGTTAACATTGCCTTGTGCTTATTTTGACTCCTGTTATAAATTACAGCTTATAATATTTTTTTATTTTTGGCTTAAACATTTACTATCATTTAATATTTATTCACAAATTTACCTCTTCCAGATTTATTTCTTCCTGAATTTCATTTTTGTTATTCAACAATTTGACTGTTATACTAAACATAGTTTTGTTCATACTTACTCTGCCTGAGTTTAGCTAGCAATGTTAAATATCTGCATTGATATATTTCATTATTACTTGAAAATTCTTGACCAGCAGGTATTCAGTGATGTGTTTCTGTTTAATTACCTTTTTCAGCTTTTAATTATACATACATGAGACCATTTGACCACATCCTACTTCTTTGATACACTTTCTTCTATTTTTTTGTTGTATTTTTCCTTTGAAACTTTAATTTATATATTTTCTATTAACTTGTCTTTCAGTTTACTTATGTTGTTTAAAATTCTTTCTAGGCTGGGGTTAAAAATCATTTGATGAGGTCTTAGTTTTACATATTTTATTATTTTTCTACAGTGTTAATTGGCTTCTTTTTTTTTTTTTTATAGATTCCAATTTCCTGTTAAATTTTCTGATGTTAATCTATTTTCTATCTTTTTCTCTCTGTTTTAAAGTTTGCATTACCTATGTTAAAATCATTGCCTTCTAACTTCTTAGTTAACTATAGGTTGTCTTCCATTACTGTTTTTTTGTTTTTGTTTTTGTTTTAGCTAAAGCATATGTTATATTCCGTACCTTTTATCATTTACTGCTATTTTAAGTTGTGCCCTATTTTGTTTTGCTTTGGTACCATATTGAGATATATTTCAAATACCATGCAGCTTAGTCACTGGAGCATAGTGCTCAGTGTTTGTGGTATACTCATGAAGGTGTACAACCATTACTGCAATAAATTTTAGGACATTTTCATCACCTCAGAAAGAAATCCTCTTCTCTCACCTTCATTTCCTCACACACCACCTCTAACCCAAGGAAAACAGTAATGTAGTCTGGGTCTCGATGCATTTACCAGTTTGGGACATCTCCTGTAAATGAACTGGTAGACTGCATAACCTTTGTGTCTTTGAGAAACTTTCTCAAAGTTCACCCACACTGGATCGTGAGTCAGTTCTTCATTAGCTTTTATGACTCGGTGATATGCTGCACTGTACAAATGTGCCCCATTTTGTTTAACCCGTCAATTGATGGAAGAATGTGGTGATTTTTGCAGTTTTTACACTCTGAGATTTTGTTTTTGAATGAAAAAACATTCAGGTATTACACTAGACTTGAAGAAGACCAGTGTAAAATTCTTAGTAATAAACAGATTTCAGGCATTTCCAAGCTGGGTTATAGCAAAAAGAAAAAAGAGAAACAATGTCCTATTGTATTCTCATAGTAGTCAAAGAAAATTTTACAAAATTAGCTATTTTTCAAGGTAGAAAAGTGGCTTGCATTTGAATTGGTATTTTCCAAAGACCAAGACTCTTATTCAATAAATAAACATTGGGCACTTATTTTGTTAGAGCCACAGACTTCAATAGTTTAAATCTACTGAAAGGGCAACTAACAATTATATTTGACCAATGAAAACAAATGTCAAACAATAGTAAAAATAACATGTAGGCACAAGACACAGTCAGTATTTTGAGGCAAGTTGGGAAGCCAGGCCAACTAGGGGGATAAACCAGCTGGGTATGCCTAGGCGTAGCTGGAGGCAGGACTTCACCAGCTGCAGGCTGGGCTGCAGAACCCACCTCTGGACGACACTTGTCCCTGAGCGGAGGCGGCCCCAGCCCCGCTTGGGCTCTCCCTCTACATGCCCAGGGGACCCTGTTTTCCTGACTGAAGGCAAAATAAGGCATTGACTGATGGTATTCTGTACCTTCTCTCACAAGGCAGAATCCAAGGGTAAACTTCAAAAACTGAGTTTTAAAGACATTTCTAACTACAGAAGTTGTGTTTATTTTCCTAACACAATGTCTTGAAATACACGTATGCATTTTAGAAAGACTCAGTCAACACTATGAAAGCGGTACTAAGAGGAAAATTCATTGCATGGAGCACATTCCAGAAAAGAATGAAAAGTCAACAACTAAATGACCTAACATTACAGCTCAAAGCCCTAGAAAAAGAAGAACAGAATAACAGCAAAACTAGTAGAAGACAGGAAATAATTAAAATCAGAGCTGAAATCAATGAAATTGAAACAAAAGAAACTATTCAAAAATTGACAAAACAAAAAGTTGGTTCTTTGAGAAAGTAAACAAAATAGACAAACCCTTAGCCACACTAACAAAGAGAAGGAGAGAGAATACTCAAATTACTAAAATACATGATGCAAAAGGAAATATCACAACAGACACCACTGAGTTACAGAACATAATGAGAAGCTACTTTGAAAATCTGTATTCCAACAAAATAGAAACTACCAAAGACATTGACAAATTTCTAGAGACATATGCTCCTCTCAAACTGAACCAGGAGGACATGCACGATTTAAACAGATCAATATCCAGCAATGAAATAGAAGACCCCATCAAAAGTCTATCATCCAAGAAAAGCCCAGGTCCAGTCGAATTCTCAGCCAAGTTCTACAAGACCTTCAAAGAAGAACTCATTCCAATACTTTTCCAGGAAATAGAAAAGAAGGGTACCCTACTGAACTCATTCTATGAAGCTAATATCACCCTCATACCCAAACCAGGAAAAGACACATCAAGGAAAGAAAATTTTAGACCAATATCCTTGACGAATATAGATGCAAAGATCCTTAACAAAATATTGGCAAACCGTATCTAAAAACATATTAAGAAAATTGTGTACCACGATCAAGTGGGGTTCATCCTTGGAACGCAAGGATGGTTCAACATTCGTAAATCAATAAATGTAATCCATCACGTCAATAGACTTAAGGATAAGAATCATATGGTTATTTCAATTGATGCAGAAAAGCATTGGACAAAATACAACACCCCTTCATGCTCAAAACACTAGAAAAAATAGGGATAGTAGGAACATACCTGAACATTGTAAAGGCTATTTATGCTAAGCCCATGGCCAACATCATTCTTAATGGAGAAAAACTGAAAGCATTCCCTTTAAAAATGGAAACAAGAGAGGGATGTCCTCTTTCACCACTTCTATTCAACATTGTCCTCGAAACTCTAGCCAGAGCAATTAGGCAGACTAAAGAAATTAAAGGGATAGGAATAGAAAAAGAGGAACTTAAGCTGTTACTGTTTGCGGATGACATGATTCTATATTTAGAGGGTCCAAAAACCTCCTCCAGAAAACTTCTAGACCTCATCAATGAATTCAGCAAAATATCAGGCTATAAAATCAACACATATAAATCTACAGCATTTCTATACGCAAGCGACGAAACAGCTGAAAGGGAAATGAGGAAAACAACTCCATTTGCAATAGCCTCAAAAAAAAATAAATAAATAAAATAAAATACTTGGGCATCAATCTAACCAAAGAGGTAAAAGATCTCTACAATGAAAACTACAAAACACTGAAGAAAGAAATTAAGGAAGACCTTAGAAGAGGGAAAGATCTCCCATGTTCTTGGATAGGCAGAATCAATATTGTCAAAATGGCCATACTACCAAAAGTGCTACACAGATTCAATGCAATTCCAATTAAAATCCCAATGATGTACCTCACAGAAATATAGCAAGCAATCATGAAATTCATCTGGAAGAATAAGAAACCTAGAATAGCTAAAACAATACTTAGCAGGAAGAATGAAACAGGGGGTATCACAATACCAGAACTTCAACTCTACTACAAAGCAATAGTAACAAAAGCAGCATAGTATGGGCACCAAAATAGACAGGTAGATCAATGGTACAGAATAGAGGACACGGACACAAACCCAAATAAATACAATTTTCTTATACTAGACAAAGGTGCCAAAAATATGCAATGGAGAAAAGATAGCCTCTTCAACAAATGGTGCTGGGAAAACTGGAAATCCATATGCAACAGAATGAAACTAAACCCCTATCTCTCACCCTGCACAAAACTCAACTCACAATGGATCAAGGACCTTGAAATCAGACCAGAGACTCTGCATCTTATAGAAGAAAAAGTAGGTCCTAATCTTTAACTTGTTGGCTTAGGATCAGACTTCCTTAACAGGACTCCCATAGCACAAGAAATAAAAGCAAGAATCAATAACTGGGATAGATTCAAACTAAATAGCTTTCTCTCAGCAAAGGAAACTATCAGCAATGCGAAGTGAGAGCCTACAGAGTGGGAGAATATCTTTGCCACTCATACTTCAGATAGAGCACTAATTTTCAGAATCTATAAAGAACTCAAAAAACTCTACACCAAGAATACAAATAACCAAATCAACAAATGGACTAAGGATATGAACAGACACTTCACAGAAGATCTACAAGCAATCAAAAAACATGAAAAAATATTCACCACCTTTAGTAATAAGAGAAATGCAAATCAAAACTACCCTAAGATTCCATCTCACCCCAATTAGAATGGCGATTATCAAGAATACAAGCAACAATAGGTGTTGGAGAGGATGTGGGGAAAAAGGTACACTCATACATTGCTGGTGGGGCTGCAAATTAGTGCAGCCACTCTGGAAAGCAGTGTGGAGATTCCTTAGAAAACTTGGAATGGACCCGCCATATGACCCAGCTATCCCACTCCTTGGCCTATACCCAAAGGACTTAAAATCAGCATAGTACAGATACAGCCACATCAATGTTCATAGCTGCCCAATTCACAATAGCCAGACTGTGGAACCAACCTAGATGCCCTTCAATTGATGAATGGATAAAGAAATTGTGGTATATATATACAATGGAATATTACTCAGCCATAAAGAATGATAAAATTATGGCATTTGCAGGCAAATGGATGAAATTGGAGAATATCATGTTAGGTGAGATAAGCCAATCTCAAAAATCCAAAAGAGGAATGATCTCACTGATAAGCGGATGATGACACATAATGTGGGGTGGGAGTGGGACAAGAATGGAGGAAGGAGGGACTGTATAGAGGGAAAAGAGGGGTAGGAGTAGTGGGGGGAAGAAAAAAAAAAGCCAGCCTTAGCAAACTAAGGAATTTAGTGAGACCTAAGCTCAAAATAAATATATAAATAGGTCAAAAAAAAAAAAAGACTCAGTCAGACAGTCAGCATTCGCGTTTCCTCCTGCTCATCATTTCTCAGGACGAGAACCTCATCTTGAGACAAAACCTGGAGAAGACAATCGGCATCATTCTCCACAGAGGTTTCTCCCACTCACACGACAGGCAGCGAGGACAAGACGTGGGTCCCCGCAACACCATCACGGATGCTGCCTTGTCCAGGTTGCATAACTATATTTTATTTAAAAGTAATATTACTTTTTGGAAGTTGAATTAGGCAGTTTTTGAAAAATTTGATAATTTCCAGGAACATTGACTTAATAATTTTTCACTCAGAGAAACATGAACCATAAGTAAAAATTTCAAACCTAAATCTGTAACATGCAAAATTGACAATGAGGCTGAAACAATTGTGAGAGCTAATTTATGTACTTGATATAGTTTAGTGTTCATACATAAATATTATGGGCAAAAATATAACCCTATCTCTTCACCGGGCATATGGATTTTATTAGCTAGATCTGAGTAATATTTGAAAATGGAGCTGTTTTTGTAATGAAAGGAAATTTGGGTTGTGATTCAAGAGATCACAGTTTTTCCTGACTTTTAGGGAACTGAGGTTTATAATTGAGTTATTCATGAATTTAACCCCAGAAGTTAGCTCCTTTGTTGTTGATTTGTGTCTATATCCCAATTTTATGTTTAAAATGCTTTCTTAATTTTACTATTCAGTAAACAGTTACAAAACTAGTGTTGTGAATCTCTTTTTGCCTATCTGGAAGTATTATTGGGGAAAAATAAACGAAGCCTCTTTTCAAACAGCCTTTATGCCACCCCTCCCGCCCCAGATCAAGTCTCCTTTTCCCTATGAGGATCCACTGCTCGTCTTGCCTGGACAGGTAGATAAATTATGTCAGACAACTCTCCGGGAAGTAGGAGCAGCCAGGGGACCCACGAGACAGCTGATGGCCCACCGTGCTCGGGGATGACACCTCACTAAATGGCAATGTAACTGCCATGGCCAGCCGGGGGCATCCTGCCAGCCAGGGCGACGACCACCTCGAATAACCAGCAGCACTGACAGCAAGAGGTGTTGTTCAGGGGCTGCCTCAGCAACAAGATGTGCTTTGTCTTTGGTGGCTTCTCACTTCTGCTCCTCACGATCATCTATACCCACCCTAATCCTTCTGCCTTTGTATCACCTGTGAAGAAACTAGCTACTTGCCAGGCACACACTCCTGTAATCTCAGTGGCTCAGTGGCTGAGGCAGGAGGACCACAAGTTCAAATTCAGCCTCAGCAACTTAGAAGGCCATAAGCAACTTAGTGAGACCCTGTCTCAAAATGAAAAATGAGAAGGCCTGGTAATGTTGCTCCGTAGTTAAGTGCCCCTGGAAGGAAGGAAGGAAGGAAGGGAGGGAGGGAGGGAAAGAAAGAAGCTAGCTACTAAACACCTCACTATAAGCAATGGTACATGTGTTTTCTAATCTATGCCAATAAACCACTGGTAGGTTTTGAAATATCTGATCAGAACACATGCATGAACCCATTTACTCATAACTACTTAAATCTGAAAATACATATTAAAATACCTGCCATTTTTTTTTTTTTTTTTTTTTTTTTTTGCATGAGTTTGTAATTCACATTAAGAAATTCATTAAATAAAGCCAGGGGCATCCTGCCAGCCCGGGCGACGACCATCTTCAATAACCAGCAGCACTAGGTTGTAGTCTTATGATACAGAAGTTTCTCACTTCCACCTAAACTCAAGGGAAGTCTTATCTTCCAATTTTTATCACCTCTGTCACAGAAACATTCTTGTCACTGTGCATATGAAGTAGGGACTTTTTAACTATTAATATCACTCACCCATGAATTTCAAAGCACACCAAAGTGGTAGCATCACTACTAAGCAGAGTCCTTACAATAGTGAGGGGTTCCTCTGTAAGAACATAAACCCAGAAAATCATCCCTCTATCTTCTGTTTCTCCTAAAATTAGTAAATTTCTGGTTTCATAATGAGGAAAACATGAAAAAAAGAATTTGAACGTGTCATGGAAAGCTAAGTAATGCTTTTTTGGATACTTTATGAGATGCTAAATTATAATGGACATTATCACAGTTGCAATTCCTCTTGAAACCGCAGAATGGTGTATTGGGAAGGAAGATGCTCTCCTTACCACTTGGAAAGTTCAATTTCATTGTAATGGTTTTAGATATGAGCCACACTTGAGGTCTGTAGCTCCTCAAACACTCTCTGCTGAAGTGGTTAGAAATTGTCCTCCTTCTGATCTACATGTAAGGGTCTTTGAAGTTCCTCTATCAATCCCACCCTCACAAAACAATTACAAAACCCTAAAATGAGCACGAACAAAGCCTCCTGAGACCAGGCAGAGATCAAGGTCACAGAACAGACCACTGCCCCAGAACTGGAGAGGAAGACAGACAGCCAGAGGGTCACAGATGGCCAAAGCAGAAGCCCAGAAGAAGCAAGGGACACCAGAGCTAGCCCTGAGGGAACAAAACCAGGTACATGTCTTAGGCCTCAATTAAGAAGTGTCCAGAGAAAGTCAAGTACGATAGGGAGACAAATGTAAACCAACTGAGGAAGTGTTGCCCATGACAGTGGCAGAGTCAACAACAGCAAGCACACTCCAACCCAGCCAAACACAAAGCCACAGTAATTTAGGACTTACTTCAGTTCCTGTAACCCAATTACCATGCCCATTATTCATCACAAAATTATAAGGTATTTTAGAACATAAAAATATACCCCATAGAATGAATTTGACAAGATTATGCTATATCACAGTGCTTTTGAGTTTTAAATATACCTATAATGCACCAATTAAGGAATAAATAAATAAAAGGAAGCCCAAGGGAGTAGAAGAAGTATATCAAGGGGAGGGTAGAAGAGAGGAAAAGGGAAATGAAATGGAGAAAACTGTTATATGCATTTATGAATAGGTAAAAATGAACCCCACTATTATGTGTAAATATAATGTACTAAAAAATGAACACATGCACACACAAAGCTGTAAGAGACAGATCAAGCATTGCCACCAGAAAGATACATGGAGGTTTTAGAATGATTATACTGGGAATTTAAAACAGTTATTGTGCCACGAGCTCCAATGGAAAAGAGAATAGCATGTTAAGAACAGATGGGAAAAGGAAACTGAATGTGGAAACCACAGGGAAGTGTCAAGAGGAAGTGGTAGAAGTAAAGCACAGCTTAGACCAACCCAGCATAGACTGGACCTGACCAGGAAAGAGACAGTGGGCTTGAAGATATGTCAGTGGAAGTCCCAGTTATGCAAAGCAAAGAGAAAATAATTTAAAAAGTAAAACAAAACACTCAATAACTATGGGGCATGTGACAAAAAAAAATATTTGAAATAAAGAAGACTGACAATTCTAAAAATTAAGATAGTCACTGAACCAGTCATCTAAGAAACAGAGATCCCAGAGCAGGATAGTGCACACACACGCATACGTGCACACATACATATCTATGAACTTCGATGTAAACAGCAGAAAATCAAAGACAAAAATAAAATATTGAAAAGAATGAGAAGAATAACTGACCTTGCCCACTAAGGATCAAATGAAGGTCACATCAGATTCTCATCAGTCTTCAGGCAAGCAAAAGGGTAGAAGGAAATGTTAAAATGTTGGAAGATATAAACCTCCATCTAGAATTATGTATCCACTGAGATTATCTTTTAAAAGTGAAAGGGAGACTCCACCTCTTGACCTGGCACGTGAAAAGCTTGGAAGTCACAAATCCAGCCTTACAAAAACTAGAAATTTGAACAAATTACAAAACCAATGCACGAGTGACAGGGCTACTTGCTCTTCCCCAAACTGGAGAGAGTGGCAGGCAAATTCAGAGAATTAAACTTGCCACAGAAGAAATTCATGAGCAGCAGCCTCTTCAGCAACCAGTTGTGGTCTAGGAAATACTGAACTGTCTTAAGAAATGCAGGAGCCCCCAGTCACATGTCTGAGAGCTCAGACATCAGAGGAGTCAGTCATTTCCAGATCATCAGTTGTATCACCTGGAGAGCTACCAGGTCCCCACAACAAATGGAAAACAATTCTTTTATGTTTATGGCAAGAGGAGGGGCAAATAAACTGTTTTTAAATATGCCAAAGTACTTCTTTCTTTTTAACAAGATCTGCCCTTAGGAAAAATATTCAACTACAGCATAACAGGAAAAGTTTCCTCAAGGCCTCCACAACCCAGGGAAAGGAAAGTAGAGAGCTCCAGGTCCCTCTAAACACATTGTCCCACTACAGGGTAAATTCCAGAGCCTCCATGACCCAGGTGAAAGGAAGTAGCCAACTCCAGCTCATTATGGGCATTTCCTACCATGAAGGGTCAAGGGACAGGGGAGAGAGTCAGAGCACTTGGGAGAGTCCCTGTCTAGAAATCTAGGCTCACCAAAAGACTAATAATCACAGAACTGTGAGAGGTTCATCTTCCCCCAACATCATACCACTTTATAAAAAAGGACTAAACAAAGGTCTTTTTTCCAGAACATCAAGCCAAACTATCAAAAAGAAAAAAAAAAAAAAAGAATAAGACATACTAAAAGAAAAATTGCACTTTGAAGAGACAAATCAAGCATCAAATCTGACTCAGATATGGAAGTCGATGATATCACAATGGGAATTTAAAACTACCGTGATTAACATCAAAGCAGATAAAGCAGACAGCATGCAAGAACAGATGGGCAATGTAAGCAGAGACATAGAAACTCTATGAAGCCCAAAAAGGAATGCTGGAGGTAAACAATGCTCAAGGAAGCTCATGATACCTTTGATGGGCAAGTCAGAGGAAAGAATCTATGAACTTGAAAATGTCAATCCAGAAACTGCTAAAACTGAAGAGCAAAAGGAAAAAGGACTGAAAGCCAAGCAGAGTGTTCAAGAACTGTGGGAGAACTGCCAAAGGTGTAAATAACATACGTGCAATGAGATACTAGAAAGAGAAAGAAAAAAGGGAATGGGGGAAATATTTGAACACATAATCACTGAGAATTTCTCCGAATTAGAGTCAGACACCAAACCACTTATCCAGTTAGCTCAGAGTACATCAAGCAGGATAAAGACCAGAAAAACTATCTGGATGCATCCCTGCCAAACAGTGGATACCAAAAATAAAGAAAGAATCCTGAGAGGGCAGAAAACATAATTACAGAGGAGCAAAGGTCTTTACCTGACTCCTGCTCAGAAACCATGCAAGCAAGGAGAGAACAGAGTGAAATCTGTATGGGTTAAGAGAAAAATGCCACTAACCCAGTTTTGCATGACCTGTGAAGTTATCCTTCATAAGTGAGGAGAGAAAGACTTTCTCAGACAAAAACAGTGTGAATCTGCCAACCATAGGCCTACCTTACCAGAAACGCTGGAATGCAAGGGAAGGAAAATGCTAGCAGGTCACCCAGGCCAACCTACACAAGAAAGGAGGAGCATCTGCTTTTTTCTTTTCTATTTGTTTTTCTTATTCTTACTCTAACTGAAAATAGTTTGTTTTAAAAAATAATAGCAACAATATATTTGGTTGTGTGTATGTGTGTGTGTGTGCACTTATGTGCAAGTGAAATTTGGATTTTACAGGGGACACAAGGGAAGATTTAGGATTAGACTTAATTTTTTTTATATTATAAGGTTCTCACTACAGCCTGTAATGTGGTATAGTGTTATTTTAAAGTTTATTTGAATTGATTACAAACTCCTGGGAGACCACTGGGGACAATAGTACATGATATGCTAAGAAAGCAGAGATAAAGGAATCATGTAAAATGCTCAATTAACAAGAGTCAGAAAAAGTGAGGAAAACAAAGAAACAAAGAACAAGTGTCACAAAGAGAAAACAGTTACAAATATGGTGGGTATCAACTATCTCAATAATGACATATTGTTGATGATCTAAATGTGTCCATTATGAATAGATTGTCATCAACTTTATGCCCACAAATTTGAGAAACTAGATGTGATGAACCAGTTATTGAAAAACACAATCTGCCAAAAACATAAAAGAATAAATAGATGATTTAGACAGGCCTGTATCTATTAAAGAAATTGGATCAACAATTATTAACCTTCCTAATCAGAAATAACCTGGTCATATGAGCTCTCTGTGAATTCTATTCACTTCAAGAAGAAATCATATCAATTATGTAGAGCATCTTCCAGTGATTTATCTATATAATGGAGAAAAGAACATCTTCTCAACCAATGGTGCTGAATAAACAGCCATCCACAAGTAAAAAAATTAAATGAAAATGAATAAGGATACACACAGACTTAATACATTATGAAAAATTAACTCACACACAAAACTACATAATTTCCTAAAAGATGAGTTGGAAGAATATCTAGATGACACAGAGATTGGCAATGAATTTTTAGATATCACACAAAAAGCATGATCCATCAAAGAATTGGTTAGGTAGATTTCATTAAAATTAAATTTTATTTCTCTGCAAGACACTGTCAACAGAATGAAAAGGCAGTCCATAGAATGAGAGACTACATTTCCAAAAGACATAATTCATAAAGCTCTGTTACCCCACAGGTAAAGAACCATTAAACTCAACAATATGAAAGAAATAAAAACCCAGTTATAAAATAAGCCAAATATCTTAACAAACACATCACCAAAGAAGACATACAGAAAGCAAATACACACATATATACAGGTGTTACCCATTACATCATCAGGGAAATACAAATTAAATCAACAATGAGGTTCCACCATACATCTATGAGAACGGCCAAAATCTAGAACACTGAAAATGCCAGATACTGACAAGGATGTAAAGCACCAGGAATTCTCATTTTTTTCTGGTTGGATCACAGGAAGGTATAGTCACTTTAGAAGACAGCAGATGTTTCTTATGAAACTATATGACTCACTCTACAACCCCGCATCTGTGTTAGATACGATTTACTCAAAGGAATAGAACACATTTTTATTTTCAGTATTCAGGATTGAGCCTAAGGCCTCATGCTTACTAGGGAAGCACTCTAAGCAAGAGTAGATACTCTGGATATATACTTTGATTTGAATGGGATGAAAGTTTGGGAAGGACAAAATTATGGGGAATGTTAAAAGATCGCTGGTTGCTAAGGGTTATGGGGAGAGGAAAGATGATTAGGCAGAACACAGAGACTTAGGACAGTGAGCGTCTTCTGTATAACACTCTCATGGTGGTTATGATCCACCGTAGAATGTATACCACTAAAAGAAACCCTACTGTAGTTCTTTTGGTTTCTGTTTGCCTGGTATGTATCTTTTGATTCCTTTTACTTGAACCTATTAATATCACTGAATTTATTTAATTTAGGGTGACACATTTCATAGACAGTGTATATCTGAGGGAGATTTCAAATCCATTCCAACAACCTGTATTGTTTAGAGTTTTTAACGTAGTTATATTTAATGTAATTATCAGTATGACTGTCTGCATTAGTTTCACTTTGCTATTTGTATTCTACAGGTTTTACAAATTTTATTCCTTGATTCCTACTATTATAACTTATTTTGTGATGAAAAATATTTTCTGTCATACTCTTTGAATCTTTATCAATTTTTGCTATATTTTGAGTCATCTTCTTGCTGTTTCTCTATAGATTCTAAGTAACATTTTACATTAAAGCAACATGTTTTAGACAGCTCAAATTAACCTTTGTGCTTCTACAGGTAATTTTTCATTTCATTTATTGTTCTTTTCAACTACAAATTACTAGTGGCTTTTTAAAAACAAATTTCATGTCTTTTTGTATTTATTATGATACATCCTTCTCCAAACTTTCTTCAGTTCTTTAAATACACTTTCTTTTAGTGTTTAAAAGATTTGAGATATATGGCTTAAAATTATTTGTGTAATAAATCCAAGACTTGGGGTTTTTCAGGGACAGATTCTATTGATATTTTTTCCTGTTTATGGACCATAATTTCTTGTTTCTTTGCAATTTCTTTGTTTCTTTGCAATTCCCATATTCTTTGTTAAAAAAAAAATACATTCTACAAAATATAATATGGCAACTAAAGTATCAAATCCCTTTTTCCCCGTGGCATGTTATCGTTCCTTGTCAATTTTCTTGCTTCTGTTTGCTTTCACTAATTCCGTAATGTGTATTTTTGTCATGTGAGGCCACTGAAGACTAATATAGTAGTCGGCTTATTAGACAGATATTTCCTTAAGTGCCTGAACCTATCTTTTGCTGAGGGTATTTGTATACACATTGGGGCACATCCTCACCTCTCAGAGTGCAGTTTATAATTCTGCCTTAGTCCTCTCTTCTCCTGAAAGGAAGCCTCAAGATTAGCCTGAGGAACATTTTTTCATATGTTGGTGATCAATTGTATTGTTTCTTCTATGAAGTGTCTGTTCAGTTCGTTAGCCCATTTTAGTAACTGGGTTTTTTTGGTTTTTGGGTAAGTTTTGGTTAAGTTTTTTTAGTTCTTTATACATCCTGGAGATTAGCACTTATCGAGGTGCATGTGGTAAAGATTTTCTTCCATTCTATAGACTCTCTTCACATTATTGATTGTTTCCTTTGCTGAGAAGAACTTTTTTAGTTTGAATCCATCCCATTTATTGATTCTTGATTTTCCTTCTTGTGCTTTAGGAGTCTTGTTAAGGAAGTCAGGTTCTGAGAAATACAATTGATCAACAAATATATGAAAAACTGTTCATCATCTCTAGCAATTAGAAAAATGCAAATCAAAACTACTCTATGATTTCAGATCACTCCTGGCATAATGGCAATTATCAAGAATACAAGCAACAAATGCCATAATTTCTTTCTTCTTCAAGAATGAGTAATATTCCATCATATATATATGGATCACTTTTTTTAATCCATTCATCTGATGAAAAGCACCTGAAATGAATGGAGCTGGGGAATACCATGCTAAGTGAAATAAGTCAATCCCTCCAAACAAAAAGCCAAATGTTTTCTCTAATAGGCAGAATGTAATTCACAATGGGTGGTGGATTAGGGAAAGATAGAGTTGCTTTAGATTGGAGGGAGGAGAGAAGGTAAGGGGATAAGAAGGATAGTAGAATGAATCAGACATATTCCCCTATGTACATATATATCTATTTGGTGAAATTCTACATCATGTATAACCAGAAGAATGAGAAATTATACTCCAGTATATGATGTATCAAAGTGCATTCTATTGTCATGTGTAAAAAAAACAAATTAAAGGCTACAATTAAAAAAAAGAATACAAGCAACAATTAGTATTGGTGAGGATGTGGAGAAAAAGGTACACTCACACATTGCTGGTGGGACTGCAAATTGCTGCAGCCACTATGGAAAGCAGTGTGGCGATTCCTCAGAAAACATGGAATGGAACCACCATTGGACCCAGCTCTCCCACCCCTTGGTTTATACCCAAACGATTTAAAACAAGCATAGTACAGTGACACAGCCACACCAATGTTTACAGCAGCTCAATTTGCAATAGCAAAACTATGGAACCAAACTAGATGCCCTTCAACAGATGAATTAATAAATAAATTACCACATAAACACACAAAGGTGTATTACTCAGCCTTAAAGAGAAATAAAATGATGGCATTTGCCAGTAAATGAATGGAGCTGGAGAATATCATGCTAAGTAACATAAGCCAAACCCAAAAAAACAAAATGCCAGATGTTTTCTCTGATAAATGGATGCTGAACCATAATGTGGGGGGAGGAATATAGGGAGGAGTGAAGGAACTGGATTGGGCAAAGCAGAGTGAGGGGAGGGGAGCAGATGTGGGCGTAGGATGAACAGTGGAATGGGATGGACATTGTTACCCTATATACATGTATGACCACACTACTGGTGTGACTGCAGCATGTACAGTCACAGGAATGAGAAGTTGTTCTCCATTTATGTATGGTGTGTGAAAATGCACTCTACTGTCACGTTCAACTAATTAGAACAAATTTTTAAAAATGAGCAGCCTAAGGTTACAGCTTAGGGCTTTTTAAGACATTCCCCAGGAATATGTGCAGTTCTGGGCAGACACACACACACACACACACACACACACACACACACACACACACAGCAGAACTTATATACCCAGTATGGTCTATCACTGTGATTAAAAGGTAACAAACACACTTCATGTTTAGAGGCTGAGCAAGAGGCATTGTCCACACTCTGCTATGGAGATGCCCTGGGGACAACTCAGACACTGGCTGGGGATTCTGAGGTGGGCCACAGCCCACTTTGCACTCAGACATGGAGCAAGACTTTACAGGAAGCAACACCTGGGGAGCACTGTGAAGGGTGGGTGATTGGAGGTAGAGTCATCAAGTTAGAAGGAGCATCACCAAAGCATTGGTAAGTCAATCATCAAACTACACAGCAAGACAAGCATTTCCTTCAAGTCATGTACACATGAAGAAACAAGTTTTGGTGGTGTTAGTAAAGAAGGAAGCACATCATTACCTGCAGATAACTGTTTTCTCCATCTATAAGATCAAAAATAATCCACAAACTATTAAAATTAGTAAGCAAATCTATCTACATTGCTTCAGATTTTCAATATATAAACCTCAACTATACTTTTCTAAAGCAACAAGACACAAATCATCAAAAAATTTTAAATGAGTTTACTGAAGTATTAAAATGTCAGATTTCTGAGGAAAAGACTAATGAAATGTGTTTGATTTTTCTATGCAAAAAGTAAAAATATTATTAAAGACAGTTTTGAAGAAGAATAAAACAAATAGGTATTTTATGTTTATTGATTTTATAAAATTCAATATTATAAAATTATCTGTTCTTCTCAGGCCAATCTATATTTGTTATCCTCTATTAAATTTAAAAGAATTTTTTTGTTGATAAAATTTGATTGGCACATTCTAAAATTCATATGGAAATTAATGAGACCAGGAACAGCCACGGTGCTGCTGAAGAATGGAAATTTGACAAAAGAACATGAAGTATTAAGGCCTATTATAAACCAATAGTAACTAATAAAGTGTAATGTTGCTACGAGATGAAGACCTCCAGGAGAGAGCCACATGTGCTGCCACCTGATTCATTGTAAAAATTCAATTCCTTAGAAAAAAGCTTTTTAGTTTGAATCCATCCCATTTATTGATTCTTGCTTTTATATCTTGTGCTCTGGGAGTCTGTTAAGGAAGTTAGGTCCTAAGCCAACATGTTGAAGATTCAGGCCTACTTTTTTCTTCTGTTTGGTGCAGGGTCTCTGGTCTAATTCTGAGGTCCCTGATCCATTTTGAGTTGAGTTTTGTGCAGGGTGAGAGATAGGGGTTTAGTTTCATTTTGCTGCATATGGATTTCCAGTTTTGCCAGCACCATTTGTTGAAGACGCTATCTTTTCTCCATTGTAAGTTTTTGGCATCTTTGTCTAGTATGAAATAAATGTACTTATCTGGGTTTGTCTCTGTGTCCTCTATTATGTACCATTGGTCCACACATTTGTTTTGGTGCCAATACCATGCCAATCTGTTTTTCTTACTATTGCTCTGTAGTAGAGTTTAAGGTCTGGTATTGTGATGCCTCCTGCTTCACTCTTCCTGCTAAGGATTACCTTGGCTATTCTGGAGAATATTATGCTAAGTGAAATAAGCCAATATCAAAAAGCAAAAGGCAGAATATTTTCTGATAAGTAGATGCTGATATATAATGGGGATGGAGGGAAGAAGGGGGAAAGACAAGAATGGAGGAATGTGGGATTGTGTAGAGGGAAATGAGGGACAGGGAGGGGGCAGGGGGAAGGAAAGATAATGGAAGGAGACAAACATCATTTCCCTATGAACATGTATGATTACATGAATGGTGTGACTTTACATTGTGTACAACCAGAGAAATGAAAAGTAGTACCCCATTTGTGTACAATGAATCAAAAAATAAAATCTAATGAAATAATAAATAAAATTATCTTTTTCATAAATAATTTTTTAAAAAATAATTCAATTGCAATATAGTTTGAAATGATTTTTTCAGTAAATTTTTTCCAGCTTATGTGGCTAGATATTACAAATAATGTCCTGGATCACATCACATACCTTATGCAAATGAATTAATTTTAAGTAAATTATAGACCTTAAGGTGAACATAAAATAACAAAGGTTGTAGGAGAATATCTTAGCAATAGTAAAATGAACAAATATGCTCTAAACAGAAAGGAGTCACACGTTTTTCATCTGCGGTTGCCGTAAGAAACACTAGAGACGGGGTGACTTAGCCAGCAGAAGCTTTCTCATGGTTCTGGAGGTGGCAGGCCTGAGACAGGGACCAGCCTGGTCAGGCCCTGGTCGGAGCTCTCTTACTGCTTGCCCCTGCCACCTTCTTGCTCTGTCCTTGCATGCAGAGAGAGCGGAAGAGGAGCAAGCACTCTGATGTCACTTGTGAGGACGGCACCACCTTGTCACCCCTGACTACCTCCCTGAGTCTGCAGACTCCATCTTCATTCTATCAAGTTTGGGTTGGAGCCTCAATACGCCCATGGGGTGGGGGTTGGCTTGCAAACCACCCATAACAAAACACGTGGCTAGTACACAGGAGACAAGCTGTTGAACAACCCTTGTCAACAGGAAATGTCAAGTAAGATAGAAACATACTTCCTGCCTCACAGGATGGCTCAGGTGAGAAGGAAGAAGGGAATATGCTGCAGTTTGGATCTGAAGTGCCTACGGTCCACGTGTTCATGGTGCTCTCAGGAGGTGGCGGAGCCTTCAGGAGGTGCGCCCAGTGGAATTTAGGTCACGGGGTACATGCCCTTGAAGGAGGAATTGGGTTCTGGCACCTTCTCCTCCTCCTCTGCTTCCTGGCCACTGTGATGTGAGGACTCACCTCCCCAGGCTACAGCCGGCATAGTGTGGTGTGTGCTGAGGCCTCAGATGGGAAGATGGCCCCAGCCTGGGTCTGAAAGCCATCGTCACTTTGTCCTCATAATTTTGAAAGCAAAAGGAAAGGGAGGGTCTCCTTAAAATGAGAAATTTCAGAGAGGCACTTTTCTGATTCTTATCCATGTTACTATAGAAATTTACCCAAAAATGGACTAATAATATTTTTTAAACTGTTCTATAATTTTTTATACCAAAAATGCTTATATCTTTGAGGTTTTCTCTTTTTTTTTTCATTTGTGATGAAAAAACACAAATTCTGATGAGAATTTCAGAATCATTTTTTAATATAATATGGTATTTCTCTGGCAAGAAAAATCCCATTAGCACTTCACTTTTATTAAAGTCTCATAAATGGAGTTCTAAGTACTTTATCACATTCCTGTCCTCTTTTAAATGACAACATGAATCATTAAAAACAGTCAGCACAAAAATGAATTATTTTCATCCAAATAGAGATTACTTAATTTAATTAAATATGCTTTATGCTTCTCAATTGCCACAAAGTGGTTCCTGAAAACTTCTAACTCATTATTTAATATGTCCAGAATCTCAGTGGAATGCAAAGAGATAGGAGTTTCAGACCTTTTAGCTCCATTTGGTAAACAGCTTTAAGTTTTCAAGACCTCTCCAGAAATTCTATATAAGCCCATGGAAATTTTGTTTTTTGCTAATTTCTTCTGTGAAAGTTACCAGACTTTCATTTGTTCTTCTGGAATTCAGATTTTCTCTGTGCATGTATTTACAACATGGAGGCTACAAATTACTCCTACAAATGTTAAGAATTGCATTTTATATTTCTCATAGGTCTACTGAATTCACCAATTCCTTTTCATTTCGGTACATAAGGACAAGATTTCTATTTGAGAGTTTCATTTTTCTGGCTTAAAATTCAAGAATGTGTCAGTTTTCACAATCCACAATAAAGTTTGCAGTTTTCAATCTATGATTACTCTGCATCTCACAGAATTTCTTATAATATAAAATCACACAGACATTCTGCAAAGTAAGTTCTCCTTGAGCATAGATGTAAGACTCTCTCCTCTTCTTATTGACTTTGAGGTTGCAGTAATTGGAAACCAGGACGGTCACAAACATGGCTGATAGAAACTGAGGGATTGAGGCCCCTGTGCTGCATGCAGTTCTCCAGCCTCTGAAGTCAGTCTGCTAGGGTTTGAAGATCAATTCGCTACCGCTAATGATGAGGGAGGGGCATTGTATCTCCTCTCTCAGTCTCAACTTCTTCTGTAAAAGAACAATTATAATGGTGTGGGTCATTTATTGCAAGGAAATTATTTAGCAGAGCATGTAGCACATAGTAAAGCTCTCCATATATTTTGACTTCTATTAGCTGCAATCGACTTAGCCCTGCTATGCTGGACTTCTGTAGTTTAAGTAAATTATATTCTAGCTGCACACTGTTTTCCAGGATCAATACTGTCTCACTATATGGCAGGTGAAGAACCTGGGTAATGCCCTGTTTGTCAAAGGCACGAGAGATAGGAGGGCCCCAGCTGTGCTTGACTCAGGTCTGGGCAGAAATCCTCAGTGTTCCCCATGCTTGTACTGTCCCTCCAGAATGGAGTAATTCAAGAAGCACATCGCTTGGCAAAACTACAACCTTGCTATGGACATTACAAAAATAGAAACCTGGAATTTTTGCAGGTGAGATGGAAAGTTAATTGAAAATCAAAGAAAAGTTGAAAATGTCTCATATTTACTTGATTGTCAAGTTTAGGGAAACTTGCTAAGAATTTAACTCAAATCCCTCTTCCCTTCTGCTTCAGTCATTGGTCTGATGTGCCTGTCGCCATTAACTTTCTGGAGCAGTCTCTGGTCTCCTGTAAACATTCTCCTGTAAACTGCATGACTCCATGCTGTCTCCTGGCACTGCATTTGACCTGTGTGCAACCTACCCCTCTGCCTTGGAACTCCTGGGCTGTGGACAAGACAACACCCTTCATTTTTAGTATTCCGTGTTTTGCTCTTTCTAAGAACCAGAGAGAGAAAAAGACGTTGACCTTGGTAACCACATAGGGAAGATGGTGGAGCTTCCATCTCCCTAATGCCTGAGAGGCCTGCAGGGAACAGAGCTTCTCTGGCCTCCTCCTTCACTTTCCTTGGGCATAGTACCATCAGAGATTACTTGACCAGCAAATGGGCTTGGGTTCTGCTGCAGTCATGCCTTTGGGACCAATCGCTCTGGATTGGTCACCCCTACACCTGATGTCTCTGTGTTCCTGAGTAACAAACTGCCTTGGTATTGAACCTGAGTTCACCATGTGAGGCATTCACGTTCCACACCAGCATACTCCATCTCCCAGATCTGGACACTCAAATTGCCTGGCGTTTCTCACCGTCACTGACCATGCTGCAGTGGGCATTTTAATTCACTACTACTGGAAAACTTATGGGAATTGTCTTTTTCAGGGTTAGTGGTGAAATGGACAGAAGTGCTTTTGCTGGGATAGATTTATTTTTTATTTAAATTTTCCTGTGTACGATAGAGTTATTAATGGAAAAACACTTGACTCCACTTGGTAAAGAAAATAGACATAAAACTCTAGATAAAAGACCATGTTCTTGATGTTTCTGTAAAAAGGCACGCCTTCATCTGCTTTGGGGGGTCTCCCTCAATTTTCATAGATTTATTGGAGAACCTCAGGACTGAACCTCGGTCTGCTTCTTTTCTGTGCTCAGTCCCTAGGTGACTGCACGCAGTCTCGTGGTTTAAATACCTTAGTCCTGCTACGAGCCCCTGGTGAATGCTCCATCCCAGAGCCTCCTCCAAGTGGCTACTCCTGTTCTAGTCCTCTTCACCACACCTCCCTTTGGTACCTAATGGGCATCCCCCTGCTAATCTTTCCAAACTCAGATGGTCTTCATGTCTCAGTCTGGGTACATCTCTCAAAGCGGGAACAGTTGGACAACATTAACTTAAACAAAATATGGTTTTCTTCTTTGTGAAAGAATGGGAAGTCCAGGACTGGTGGGGGCCTACGCGAGTCCAGACAGTGCATCTCCTTGCCCTTCCCATTCCCTGGCCCTTCCGTCCTGTTGCCCCTTCTTCCCTGTCCCTCCTTCTATCTGTCCTCCTTCCATCCTCTTGCCCCACTAAGCTCACATTTTGGCCACCACCTCATGAACCAAAATCGTTTACTAAACTCTAGCCTCTAAATCTATAGTCTACACTTTGGACAAGAAAAGGGATGAATAAGTGTACAAATTCTCCTCCTGGCCTTCAAAAATGCAGAAAGTTCACATGATTCTGCCCAAATTCTGAAGAACTTGAGAAATAACTCAATGAGTTTCAGGTAAAGCCCTCTAACAACTTTAATATCATAGAAAAGTCTGGTCCTATGTCTGTTGGTCAGGTAATCGCAGACAACCTTGGACCTTCACACCAGACCAGAGGCAGATCCCCAAAGAAGGGCCGTGGTCACCTGCCCTGTGAGCATCTTATTCCAAAAAGGAAGAAAGGTAGAGTTGAGATGCACAGGTACAGACAGCTGTTCTTTACAAAGTTAATGACCAAGTGAAGCCCCCTGCTTTTCAAAGACTCATAGAGAAGCCAGTCTTGTGCTTTGGATAAACCCCTTCTTAAAAAGGCCAAAAAGGGCCAAAGCCTTCATCTTTAACACACAATGCGGCCCTTGTCTTATTAAACAGAACTGGGTCACAGGGTCACAGACAGCTGCCTATTCAAGTTGACCTTGTGCTTAGCTACTATTCAGAGGTTATATTCCCAAGGAAGGTGAAATCATAGTTATTTGTGGCCAGGGTAGTTTTCTTGCAATCTTCCTCCTCTTTGGTCATTTGGGTACCCTTGTGTCTTACACACAATGCTCCCCAAAAGACAAGGCCCCACGGTACCATCCGGTCACGTTCAGGATGACTGAGAGACACACACTCCTCTTCAGCAGGTCTGGAGGTGAATCATTGTCATCTGGCACCAGTGAGATAGAGCCCAAGTCAGCTGCCCATACTCACCCAACGTGAAAGGGATGGGAGCAGGATGATGTTCAGAACAGGGACATGGGACATGCTGTCAGTCATGGGCCAGAGCCATTTCAGATTCTGTAGGGCAGGGGTTCTGTACCTCGCTGCCCGTGGAGTTAGTCCTTTCCTTTGTCATTGCTTCCATTGTCCTGGAACACTGACTTCCTCCTTCCCTTTCTTGGTGTCTAATTGTATCCCCTGAAAAGTTCTTCTGTGTTGTGATGGTTTAGATAAGAGGCGCCCCTCAAAACCTCATGTGTGACACAATGCAGGGATTTTCAGAGGTGAAATGATTAGACTATGAGAGCTGTGATCTAATCAGTTGGTTGGTCAATTTGATGGATTGAGGTCTGGGGAGATAGCTCAGTTGGTAGAGTGCTTGTCTTGCAAGCACAAGGTCCTGGGTTCGATCCCCAGCACTGCAAAAAAAAAAAAAAAAAAAAAAAAAAAGAAAATTGATGGATTGATAATTTAAGTGGATCAATGTGTGATACAGTAGGCAGGTGGGGCATGACTGGAGGGAGTAGGTCACTGGGGGCGTGTCCTTGGGGAGCATATCTTGTCCCTGGTGGCTTGCACTCAAGCTCTCTCTGCTTCCTGGCTGCTGTGAACCGAAAAGCTTCCCTCTGCCAAGTCCTCCTGCCGTGACATTCTGCCTCACCTTGGCCCAGAGTGATGGAGTTGGTCATTCATAGACCAAGAGCCAAAATAAACTTTTCCTTCTCTACTTTGTTCTTGTCAGGTCTTCTGATCTCAGTAATGAAAATCTGACTAAAACACATCCCCGTGTGAGGTGAGTCTGGTGAGGCCACATTTTGGAGTGTTGGACAGAATTCTCATCCTCCCTCCTGGTTGCTGTTGCAGTTTCAGGATTCGGGGTTCTGGATTCTTAGGGGTTGACTGACAAGCCACTGGAGCACAGTGTGTGGTTTCCGGGCAGTACATTGCCGCTAAGGGCCCTGGGAACCTGGTCTGTTCGCGTCTAGCTCTTCCTTTTCTGAGTGTGCGCACCCACATTTTGTCTTTACGTTTCATTAACCTGAAAAGACGCAGGTCTTCTTCCCACGGGTCGCCATTCTGCCCAATTTTCAATCTCCAGACTGAATGGCAGTTACCCTGGGACCGCGTGGAACAATGACCAGTCAGGAAGCAGCTCCCGAAGTCCCCACGTGGCAGTGTCCGCCACCTTTGTATGTCAGGAACTAGTCAAAATTACCTACTCAAGCCACGGTTCATACCATCATCTAGGATGTTGTCACAGTGACACCTTTACCCTGCCAGGCTCCAAATCACAGACAGACTCCACTCCAAACCAGGTTGACAAACCCTCCGGTCCCCACTGGAGCTCCGGCCCCTCCTCCCCTTCCTGGCCTGCATGTTGCCATAGTCTCAATGCCAGCTGGCAGACCAGGTTTCACTCTCAAGTCTGCTTATTTCCTGTTGGGATGGCAGCTCCTGGGAAGTGTGTCACTTTGTTTTGTCCAGGACTGTAATCCCAGAGTCGGGAAGAACTGTTTGAACCGTGCACTCCATGAATGTCGGCAAAACAACACCCCGTCTGTGGGGTCGCTGCCACTGGAGGGAAGTAGGCTAACACACTCTTTCATCTGTCCTTCCACTAATCGTGGTTTAACCCACAGCCAGTCTGCTGGCTCCGAATCCCTGGGCGCCCTCAGGACCCCCTTCTGTCACCAGCCTATGCCCTCTACTGTGTCAGCACCCCTGTGCCAGTTCTGCTGAACAGGTCGGCCTGCACAGAGACGCTGTGCAGCAAACCAACACGTTACTCTCAGAATTCTTCCTTTCCCAAAACCCATTTATTGCGCTCATGCTCCAAGCTACTCACCTGAAGGGTATTGAGAAGACTCTAGAAGACCCGCAAACTCTGGAAACCTAGATAGGGGAGCAACCGGCGGGCTTGTGCATCCCTACAATGCAGGGATGGCCGAGGAGCCCGTCAGAGGGAGGACAGCTCGTCTGTGCTTGGCAGAGAAACCGTGGTCAGCAGGCCATAGTGTTCTCCAGGAGCCTCAGCTGTCCCCACCCTGGATCCCCAGAGCCCTGCTGACCCCTGGGCTCTTACCTCAGTGACCAGAGTTCAGCTGGTCAGCCTGAGACACCCCGTCCACCCTGGTTCCACTTCCATTCCATTCCACAGGCTGCAGATTCCTGCCTAGCGGCCCTGTCAACTCTCCTCCACGTGCATCTGTCATTTCACAAGAAAGTCAACAGACCGATTTACTCAGTATAAAGAGTCAGCATTAGGTGGGAAGCAACTTCTGGTGTTTCACTGTTTTCATTCATTAGCCAAAGACTATTGAAATTGGGAAATAATTTGAGGCTGGGATTGAGATCCCACAGGTGGGAAGCAGAGATTACTTGTGACCAGAGGAAGTTGCTCAGTCCTCCTAGACAGTTGTTGCTGGGGCCTGAAGCCTCACAGTGGTAGAGCGCTTGGCGGTGGGCAATTCCTCACCTGCTCATTCCAAGTCCATACAGTTGGCATCTGCTGCAGAGCAGGCTGGTAAAGATGGTGAAGGTCCTTAGCCACAAAGCCCAGTACATGCTTGACTTGTTCTAGGACAGTGGTTTCCAAGTGGGGAATTGCAACGATTGGAGCAAAACTAATTTCTCCCCTCTCTCTAATTGATAACACACGGCCTCTATTACAGGGACTCCTGGGTAGCATTTTAAAATTCACATATCTTTCTGCAGAAAAACTAATGGTCCATTGAGTCAGGAGATCTGCATATGATGGTGGCTGGTACCAGATGTTCCAGAGGAAAGCAGAAAGCCCCCAGGATGGAACTAACCATAAAAAGCCCAAGCGTGGGAGAGATCCTTTCTGACCCCAGGTGCAGATCAATCACAGGTCTTGAAGCAGAAGGATCGTTACTGCTGGCACAAATTCGCATTGGCAAGTGCTGTTGTAGACACAATTTTTCCTTACGAATTAAGCTAAATGCATTATGAACAGTTGGTAACTATTAACAGTTACTACACTTTTCAACAGTCTTTAACAATTTTCCTCTACTCTTACCATGTTAATGATGTGTTAATCACTGTCTAAACAAGGCAAGTTAATGAGATGTCTTAATGTGCCTCTACAGATGGAGATATGGGGATATTCAAAATATAATGACAGAACAACAAATTTAAAAGAGACATTTTCTTAGGTATTGTAATAATGATAATCCCAGGATGTTCAGGGGGAGTTTTTAATAATAAGTTCAGAATGACTATAGAAGAAATAAATGCAGAATAGTATCTAGGTACCTCACAATAGTGCCAATAAAATCAGAATCGGGAGGGTAGTGGACCAGCTGAATGAGACAGAATCGACTTTCTTAGCCATTGAAACAATTATGAAATATATTTATGAAGAAAATGGTTGTGGAAACGCACACAGGAGGATGTGCCCCCTAAAGGCACACACGAGCTTGCTCACGCACGGTTCTGGAGAACAGCACCCTGTTGCAGAGGTTCTCCTATCACGGGACTGTTTTGCTTTCCTCTTTCTCTTTTTTCCCCCGCAAAAGAAGATGTAAAAAATGTTGTAGTCTAGGAAATACAAGCTATTTTACAAAATAAATACCAATACTGCAATTGTTTAAAACAAAAATCTCCTTCCAAAAATAAGCAGGCAGTGTCTTCGGCAGTCCCCTCTGGATTACCAGAGACAGGTAAGAATTTTCCACAAGATCCTTAACAAACTCCATGAGAGAGAACAGGGAAACCTGGAAGGCAGGAAACATGAACACAGTCAAGCTCGCAAGTGTGGGTGTGAACTCCTTCCAGGCTCAGCCAGGAGGGCCGGCCAGTCCCGCGGGGCGCTGCCCGGGTTCAGGACAAGGTCAGGGAGCCAGCGGCGATCCTGACGTCAGCTCCACTGTGGGCCCACGCCCCTTCTGGGGCACAACACCTTTGTCCTCAGGTCATCCCAGTCTAACCCATCCAGGAGGGACTGCAGGTTCAGGCCAGGGATTATTGCCTCTCTTGATTTTTGGGTTGAGGGTTATCAATGACCAGAAGCCAATTGAGAGACTGTTTGTAACTGATAAAATAAATAAAATTGCTACTGGAACCAATAACTTTGTTCCTGTTTTCAGCCTTCCACACTGGCTACGCCATAGGATGAACTCCCCAAGATCTAGGTGGGTCGCTTTCAACAGCCACAGTGCTCCTAGGACAGGAAGTACGCACAGAGAGGGACGGAGGGCATTCTCTCCTGGGTGGACCTTTTCCCTCCTCCAGTGCAGCTCAGAATTGACTTTCTGTGAACTCTCATTCTTCAAATGCTTTCCAGTTGTGACCATTTGCTTTTCACGTCAGTGCTTGTGCTCATTTTGATTTTCTCGTTCATTCATATGCAGGACGAACTAATTCAGCGCACATTGATTCATATTCAGCTCTTCCTTCCCATGCTTCAGGTCTTATGCTCCTCCGATTCTTTGGTACAGCACATGTTAGACATGGGGAATGGAGAGTCTCAAGTCCTAGTACCAAATCTCAGATTTTCCATAGATGAACTCCGTCATCTTGAGCAGATTACGTCATCTTTCTTATTCTCAATTTTCTTATCTGAAAAATGCAGACAACAGTCCTTTCTCTGTGGACACTTGGGGACATCTAAGCAGGCAATCTGCCAACTGACTCCCACCCAGCCCAGAGTGACAGACTGCATGATGGAGTCCGCCACCATGCCCACAGCGGTCAGAATCCCTGCGTCTGTTCATAAAACTTGTCCTTGCTCTTTAATGAGCCCTTTGTCCTTGGGGACAGACACCCTCCCTGAACGTGTCAGTGGCCGCGGTTGAGCTTGGGGAGTTGAGGTGGCTGCGCATCCCACGTGAGCAGATGATCTGTCCCTGCAGCAGGAAGTCGCTGCGGACAGGGGACCCTGTGTCTCTCACTCACATCACCTCTTACTGCAGGCAAGTGGGCTGGACCTTTGGCCACAGACACAGCCAGCCGTGAGGACAGGTGATAGACTCCTAACTGTCCACCAGAGGCCCTGGAGAACACGAACCAGTCTCACACACAGGGTTGGGGTTAAAGAAACGAGAAGCAGCTTGCGTGTCCACAGGGCCAGGCTGGCGTGGCTTGCTGTCTTCTCATTTCTCTTTTTAGAGCAGTTTGGCAAGTGTCCCGGCTGCCCATCTCCACGCCCTTCCATACGGCACCTCACAGCCATATGCGGGAGCAGGGGTGGGGTTGTCCCTTTCAGTCAGCCAGCGGAGGCCTCTGCGTCCTTCAGAAGAGGAAACGTCCGCCCGTTACTGAGCTTCGGCAGGTGCAAGTCAGACCTCTTGTCTGCAGCCGGCCAGGCGGGTCTGTGTGCCGCTGAGGGCGCATCCATCCTGAGCCGCACGCCAGCGCTGGCCAAGAGGGACGCCTGGGGGACAGGGGCATCTTCTGCCCTCGCGGCAACTCTCTCCTGCTCCTCGCTGCTCCCTTTCCACCTCCTCTCCAGAGGTTTTCTCTGCACCATGTAAGGGCAAGTGCTGGGGGAGGGGACACCATGAGACACGCAGTGGCTCAATCCCCTGTTCTGAGCAGTTCTACTTGTAGACTGTGAGGAGGAGACCCAGTGAGAGCAGCAGAGCCGAGAGCAGAGATCCAGTGCTGGACTGTGGTGGGGACAGAGGGGCAGGTTCAGGGCTGGGCGGTGCTGGGAACAGAGGAGCAGGTGCAGGGCTGGGCAGTGGTGGGGACACAGACGGGCAGGTTCAGGGCTGGGCCATGGTGGGGACACAGAGATCCAGTGCTGGGCGGTGCTGGGGACAGAGGAGCAGGTGCAGGGCTGGGCAGTGGTGGGGACAGAGGAGCAGAGCTCGCAGGAGACTCCCTTTCATGTCTCAAACATGAAACCTCTATTATTTCAGGGGGAAGAAGGGTTTGAATTTTCAAGTGACACATGGGCAGACGTTGGAATCAGGCCACTGAAAGATAGAGGGGCGGGGAGCAGACCTGGCTGCTGACTTCTCCTGAGTCGGGGAGAATCGGGACAGGAGAAACACACCGACCACATGCCCTCAAAGTGTGTGTGTTTCTCTTTTTTCTCCTGGCTTGGGTTCTATCACAGTTTATTATGTCTCCCCCCCAAAGAAATATCGAAGTCCTGACCTCAAGTACCTGTGAACTGGGACTTATCTGGAAACAGGGCCACTGCAGATGTACCCAAGTTCTGATGCCGTCGTACCAGGAGCAGGAGGTCCTGATGCAGAGTGAGCAGTGTCACTGTAGGAAGAGGAGACACACAGGGAAGAGATGGTCGTGTGACAACTGGGACAGATTGGCAGGAGACAACAGCAAATCCAGAGATGCCCGAGACCCCTGGCCACCTTGAAAAGCTGGGAGAGGTGAGGAAGGGTTCTCCTGGGGTCTCAGGAGGACGGCTGCCCTACACGCCTTGATCTTGGACTTCTGGTCCCTAGGAAGTCTTCTGTTCTTGAAGTCACTCAGTTTGTGTGCTCTATGAAGGCAGCCCTGGGACACCAGCACAGGAGCTGAGGAAGAGTTCAGTGAGGAGGAGGCGTCCTCACCCTTGAAGAATCTACAGCACAGCTGGTGCTGGAAGCAGGTCACCATGGCTGGAGAAAGGAAGGATGGAAGACATGGTGAATTCATGCTAGAATTTCTGATCCAGGCCTCACGCTGCCCCTGCATCCTGCATGATTACGTCAGAATCACAGTACCTCCACCCTGCTCTGCGTGTTAGAGAATGTCAGAGGCTTGTGCAAATATGTTCTGAGGGGAGATGGCTGAGGCCCAGCAGTTCCATCTCCACCCCAGCCAGCCCTGTGCCGGCTCCACCACAGCCTCTTTCCAGGGGAGACTCTATCCCATAAACACAAGCGCTCACCTTGGGGGGCTGCTCGTTTTGATGCCACTCATTTAAGATGGGAGGGTATGTGCCAGTCCTTGCCCTGGCTCTTTGCCACTAGCACCCTCTTTCACTTATTTGTTTGTGGGAACAGCAGAACCTGACCCCGATGCATTCAGAAGGGTTCTTTCTGGTTAACGTGAAGAATCAAGAAATAGATGAGATTGAGGGGAGTCAAGCAGGGCAAATGCAGTCCCCTGAGCCATCCATGGGGAACAGCAGGGTCTCACAGAAGACTGGTCTGACAGCTTGGACCACTGCGGTGGCTCTTGGCCTGGCTGTCTCCCTCAGTGCCCCTGCTGTCCTGGAGTCCAGAGACTACTACCTCTGCCTCTCTCTGTGGCTAGGACAGGCCTCCCAGACTCAGCCCTGCAGCCTCACCCATGAGCAAGAATCTGAGTGGCCAAGACTGGCCAGAGCCTGGACACAGTGCAATGACCCCGCTGCTCCTAGGAGGAGCAGGAAACAGTCCCCAGCACTTCCAGACAGAGGAGAGGGAAGCGGGTGTCCACAGGCTCTCTCTGCCAGTTTTCTTGAATGCTGTCAGCGCTCATCAACCAGGAACCTGTTCTTACACTCAAGACAAGTCACCCTGTTGGTGTCACATGAAAGTTTACTCCAAAATTGATGGCTGAAACCCAAAGGCCTGTCTGGCCAGCCTTGTCTACAGGACAGGAAAGTGTCAGGGTGTCCAGAGACTGACTCAGGTCCTGGCGTTCACAAGCCTGAGTCCAGGGCCCAGCACAGACTTGTTTTCCTGCCCCCAGGGCAGCAAGTCCATCCAGCCTGAGAAGCTGAGGAGGCTGCTTCAGGGCTGGGGGCACTCCTCGGGGAGGACGTGGCCATGGGAACAGCTGGCTGAGGAAGATCCCACCAGATGGTCTTCAGGGACAAAGACAGCCCCCATTCAGTGTCCAGCTCGGAGCACCACATACACTGGCCTCTTCCTTCTGAGTTTGATCTCAACCTGTTCTGCTAAATTCTAACGTGGACACATTTGGAAAGGTCTTGTTACAAGACTGTGGACTTTTCCAGGGGTGTGTAGTGAAGCTTATGCCAAATACCAAGGAAGCCCTTTGTTGGGGGCCTCCTAGAGACCTGGCCTTGGTGACAGCCCCGCCACAGCTCCAAGAAGCCCCTCGTGATCCTGGGGACTCTGAGGTGAGGGAAGCACCCCATGGAGCCCACCTGTCCAGGTGGACCATGGAGGGAGCATGTCTTCTGCACAGCAGGACAGCAGCAGAAGTTGTCAGAGTCCTTCTGCTCCGTGTCCCATCAGGGCTCCCCGAGATGACTCCGCGAACTGCCAGAAGCCAAGACGGAAGGGACCTGTTTTAGTCAATTTTCTCACTGGTGTGATC
This sequence comes from Sciurus vulgaris, assembly GCF_902686455.1. NCBI lineage: Eukaryota > Metazoa > Chordata > Mammalia > Rodentia > Sciuridae > Sciurus > Sciurus vulgaris. The sequence continues at coordinate 4,295,439 of NC_136467.1, read as the reverse complement.
AAAAGACCTGGCAGAGCAATTTTAGAGAAGGAAACATTTCTTTGGCCCTCAGGGTTTCGGAGTTCTTGGGAAGCAGAGTGCTGGTTTCATTGCTCTGGGCCCTAGGTGGGGCAGAACATCATGGCGGAAGAGTGTGGCAGAGGAAAGCCACTCAGGACATGGCACCAGGAAGCAGAAGGAGAGAGAGAGAGCACTCCAAGGATGAAATATGTACCCCAAGGACACACCGACCAGGGGATTAAGACACTGATCTGGGGACACCTCATAGCTGAACCGTAACAGGACCTGAGGTCAGTGGAGGAGATTTACATTGAAGCTGAATTCTGAAAGCAAAAATGAGTCACTGTATGCAGGGCTTTTAAAATTCGTCACGTATCTGCTCGTCGAACCCAGCTCTTCACCTGTCTCTACCACATCTGTGAAGCCAACACAGAAAACTCAGGGAGGCCAAAGTCCTCGGACTGGTCAGCAGAAGGCCACGTGAGTATAATAACATAAAGACATGCCTCTAAATAACAGCAAAGGATGGAACGATTCTGAAAGATGAAACCACCAGATAGGTTCTTATAATAGATGAAAATGCATTTAAATACAGTGAAAAGACTAGTTCTGTTCTCATAATGGCATTGCTAAGTCCTTTCATGGGTACCTGGCCAAAAGAGGAGCACTACCTTTGGGTGAGCTCCCGCCTTGTCTCCCTTCCCACCCTGTGAGCTTCTTAAACCCCAGCCATACCCCACACCCGGTAGCACGTCCTTTGCACCTTCGCCTTCTAGCCTTCATCAGGGATGCTTAGCTCACGTTCAACGGGAAGAACAGGCTCTGCTGTAAATAGCTCACAGCACTCAGAGGGCTTAAGGACACCTTTAAATGAGAGGCTCTGTCCCAACCCACATGGGCCCAGGGGCCCCTTTGTAAATGTCCTGCACAGCACTCTCCGCACAGCAGGGATTGATTCAGAAAGCCCATTGCTGTTTTTGTTTGTATGCTGACCTTTCAGTTCAGCTTAATTCCTGGGGTGTTCTCTGAAGTGTCCTGCAGGTGAGCCCACCCTGGTCCCAGCTGCCTTTCTAAGCTATGTCACAGGGACACTGCAGTGGGCAGTTGTCACAAATATGGATGTTGGCTTAAAACCTGAAAACATGCTTAGTTTTTGCTCCCCAAAATATTTGTGTCTACGGTTCTATGTGGGAGCAGAAGCTCATTGGAAAGCATCGTGTTTAAGAGGAGACTGACGTACACCCAGCTCTCTAGTGCCAGTTCAAAGGCCCTTCCCTCCGTCCTTCCACATCAAGAGTCCTTCAGGGTGCTCACGCCGGAGCCCTGGATCTCGCTGGTGTGGGTGTGCCGGGCCCAGTTGTCAGAGGGAACCACGTCAAAATGCACACAGTGGGAAAGCAAAGGAAATACAGGAACACTTTACTTGAGGTGCTATTGTACACAATGGCACCATTTTAAAATGTAAGGGAAACAGATGAAGGCATCACACTCCTTAAACGAAACAAGATTAAAGATAAACTGGGATTTAATACTGCTGGCTGCCACCCCTTTCGGTACCAACTGAGTGATGAGATCAGAGCATAAAGCTGGTGACACTGATCCTTTAAAATACCGTGCTATCTGGTACAGATGGGATTCAGAAAAAAGCAAAAAACAAACTCTCTGAGATTTAGTTCAGCATTAGGATGGCAAGCGAGCATGAGTGACCTACGGCCCGAAAGATGATGGCGTCTCTCTTCTGTGAGACCGCCAAATACCCTGCTGGCCTCTGTGTAAGGCTGACCCGCGAGGACACGTGATTGGCAACACTAATACGTGGACCAGGCTCATCACAACAGCCACCTTCACAACGGGAATGATCCCAAGGGACGGGGCTTCTCAGGTGGACCTTTCCCTCCTGTTGTTTCAGACAGTAACCTCAAATGCAAGGAAATCACAGAGGCAGAGGCAGAACACCGGGAGAAGGCCGCCAGCCTCTGAATCCAGGAAAGTGACTCAGCCCACAATTTCTGAGACAGAACCCAAGATAAATCACAAGACGATGAAGCCTTATTGTCTCTTATTCGATGTCCCCTGGCTGAAAATGTGCAGTGTTTCTGATGGATATATTCTTGGGGACTTTATGGGATAAAGAGAATGGTGTAAGTTAGGACTCCCTGCAGAAATATGACCGAGGGTATTCGTGTTGGGATCTTTTGTCTCTGCACTTAATTCACGCCCAGGTCCCTGGAGGGCACGGACGCAGCCCTGCGGGTTTTTCTGCGGGGCCCTCGGTGCTCTTGAGGATTTACATTAGTAAGACAAATGGCGGATTCACCACAGCCAAATGCTGCACATCTCATGATTAAAGACAAGCCTTCCCAGACGGGGCTTCATTTATTTCCCTTGCAGTGAAATATGTGTGGATTTATATTTTTTTCATTCCTACATAAATGCAAGCAGTTTATAAAAAGCTGGCAGAATTATCAAAGTTAAAATCTCCCACCCCAAGTTCATGAAAGGAATTTTCCTCTCATTTCTTTCCTCATAAAAGCGCAAGCCATTGTCTAATGATTTAATGACAAAATCCATTTAATTACCTGTTTTAAAAAGTGAACTAAATAGAATCTAGCACATCTACTCATTACTTCAGTTGGAATTAAACCTTTGGTTTCTGAAAGTGAAGGCTGCTGTAAACACTTGTCCCAGAGTTTGAGTATTGATTCTGAAGACATCGGATCACAATGCCAGCTGTGCTGCCATTGCAGTTCACGTGGGCTGTGCATTTCCCAGGTTAGTAGATTGTCCCCCCCCCCCCCCATTTCCCCAGACTTCAGTGTCTCCCCCATGCACTGAGGACCTGGGGATGCAGTGAGGGCACAATCCTGTGCCTGGGAGCTTCTGATACTCAGCCCCAGGATGGCCCCGTGGTTTCTGCAAACCGGTGCTCGGGCCCCCATATAATCCCCTCCCTTCTCAGTGCAGAGTACAACCTAACGAGTACTTTCTAATAAGCAGAATTTGGCAAAAATTAAGAGGCGTCTCTTCCAAGGTTAGGTTAGCGGGAGACGGGGCTTCATTTCAGTGCCTTCTGAAACTCTTCACCGCATTTGCTCTGCATGAAGACGCCGGCCATGTCGTGAGGCCCACATGGGAAGAAACAGATGTCCTGCATGAAGAGCATCAAGCACCCAGCCAACAGTGGCTTGGAGGCAGGACTCCCCAGGTGGACCTGAAGAGGCTGCAGCCCTGACCAGCCACTCTATTACAGTCCAGACTCAGAACCTCCCCACCACCCCCAGGAGGCACTGGTGCTGTCTAGGGCCACAGGTCTGAGGGCAGTTTGCCACACAGCAGCAGGTGACAGACAGGCTCTCGCTTGCTGTTGGCAAGACTGGATCATGGACAAGTTCACACCTGTTTAATATGGTGTCAGATTGATCTGACTGCTTCTGGTTTTTTTCTTTATCACTTCTTTTGAGAGATTTGATCACGATGGTTCTTGGTAGGATTTCCTCTACAGTTTTTAGACTGAGAGGGGTTTTTAGCCTCTCCAATCCGTGGGCCCAGAGTTTCCATTCAGTCTGAGAACATCCCTGCCATTTCTTCAGCTGCTTCTTTCCGTGCACACCCCTGCTCTTTGGGATTCCAACTGCCCATTCATTAGCTGCTCAGAGGTATCCTGCAGGTCACTGGGCCTTCTTTCCTTCTAAGATTCATCTTGCTCTGTTTCTTATTTTGGGTCATTGCTATTTCTAAGTCTCCACATTTACTAATCATGCTTTCTGAAAAGTCTGATCTGCTTTTAATTCTTTTCAGGAAATTGTCCATCTCACATATTGTCATTTTCATCTGTGGAAGTTTGATTGGGGTCTTTTTATATCTTTCGTGTTTTCACTGGACTCTTTTAACACATGGAAATGGAGCGAGACTCTTAATGGAAAGCCCTGCAAATGCTCACGTCTCTTCAGAGCTGGCCAGTGTCGACTGAGCAGGTGACTGACGGATGGCTTAGCTCCTTGTTAGGTGCCATTTTCCTGTGTCTTTGAGGCCTCCTATCTTCTTTCTGGGTGGTAGAGTTTGTAAATCTTTATTTGTTGTGTGCTTGATGTTTTTTATTCCTACAAACATCCCTGAACTTTTTTCTGGAATGCAGTTACTCGGAAATAGGTCTCTTCCTTTTAGCCTTTGGTGTTTTCTCCAGGCATTGGCATGGCAGGGCTCAGGCTGGCACAAATGTTGTCCCTCTGCTGCAGCCTGATGTGGGGTTTGCAGTCCAGTTCATGGGAAGAGGGCCTTTCTCAGCGGGGCTGCGGCTGATCCTTCGGGGCATCTCTTCCCCTGGCCTCAGGCAGATTTCTTGATGGTACCTGTGTTGGGAGTTGGCTGACTGCCCTCTGAGAGCCTGAGTCTCTTCCTCCTGGCATCCTGCCTGTGAGCTCCAGCTACCCAGGGCTACAGAGACTCTGAGATGCCCCCTGTCTTCTCTGCCCAGGTGGCTGCAGGCCCAGCCTGCGTGCCACCCTGCACTGTGGTCTGGGGACCCCCTCAAGGCAATAGAAGCCTATTATACAACCCTAGAATTCTCTCCATTCCTTTTCCTTCTCTTGCCTTCTGGTCAGATACCCCTTATCTTGCCAGCCAGTGCTGTGTCTGCTGGAGATCATTTCTGGTAGGATGAATATGGTCCCTGTCCACACCTTACTCAGGAGTACAGCATATGTTCAAGTCTATGTCCAATTGCTTTCTGTTGTTGTTGTTGTTTAGATGTAATTGTACATTTCTGTTCAGTTGTAAAGGTAACTCTGAGAGATGACAGGCATCCCTTACCTGGTTTTTCCCACTGCTGACATCTTCGATGACATTGGATGATATCAGAACCAGGAGGTGACAGCGATGAAGTCAGGAAGCACAAAGTTCCAGTCACTGTGATGATTGCCTGTGTTGCCCCTTTGCAAATGCTTCGCCCCCTTCTCCTCCTTACCCTTTGCAGACACGGAGCTTCTCAGTGTACGTGGTTTTGTCATTTGAGGTACCGTACAGATAATTATCGTGTGTAAACTTTGAGGACTTGCTTGTACACCCAGCATAACCTGAGGAGTGCCAACCCGTTGCTACCTCCCATTGCTGAGAAGGGTTTTGTGGCTTGGGTAGGCCACAGCTTGTCTAACTTCTCACTCACTGAAGATATTCGGGTTGCTTCCGGTTTGGGGAATGATTAAATAGGTATTATATTTTAATTTCAGTATCTACAAGCTATTGCTAGTATGTAGAACTGTAATTGAATTTTGTATTTTTATCTTATATCTTGAATTCTACATGTTTAAAGAGCTCTCTTGGATCTGGAAATTTATTTTTTGCCTTATTGGATTACTATACAAAGGTAATCATGTCATCAACAAATAAGAATAGCTTTATTCTTTCAGATCTGCATGCCTTTTATTTCTTTTTCTTGCTTTCTTGCCCTGGCTAGACTTCCAGTACTAAGTTAACAAAAGTAGCAAGAAGGGGCATGTGTTCCTTGCTACAGATCTTGGGAGAAAGGAATTCAGTGATTCATGATTAAGCATAATGTTAGCCACAGTGGCTTTGTGATTATTTTTAATCAAGTTGAGGAAGTCCCTCTTTCTCCATTTTTCTTACCTTTTTTTATCATGCCTGTGAGTTTAATTGTGTATTTGTCTATTGAGTTCTCACAATCCAATCAGATTTTGCTTTCTGTTCTCTGTAGCTCTTTGTTCTGATGTACAATGGGGAGGATTTCAGTGTCTCCTGGTGGCTCCACACCTTCCTCATCACATGTCCAGGATATACTTTCTTCTTCATTTTTGTTATTTCCTTTATATCTAGAGAACTACCTTTAGCCATTCTTTTGTGCCATGTCTTCTGACAAGGAAAAAAAAATTCCTTTCATTTATTTCAACTGAGAACCTTCAGAACATTCTCTTGCAGGACACTTTGGGTATAGAATTCTAAATTCCATTTCTTTTCTTTCTTTTAGTGAAAGTTGTGCCGCTTTCTCAGCACACACAGCTTCTCGTGAGAAGCATGCTGTCATTTGACTTGGCACACTCCTACATCTGAGGGCTCATTTCTCTCACTGCTTTTCCGACTCTTTTTCTTTAGCTTTCAGTATTTGCTAGGATGATTCTTGGTGTACATTGATTTATTGATTTGAGTTTATCCTGTTTATATTTCACTTCTTGAATCTGTGGTTTTATGTCTTTCACCACAATTGAGAAGTTTCCAGTAACTATTTTTAAAATGTACTCTCAGCTCCACCCATTTTTCTCTTCTCCTTCTGGGATTTGAGGACATGGATATCTGCTTTGTTATAGTCACACAGGTCCCTCGTGCCTTATGACTTTCTTTTCCCCAGTCTGTTTTCTCTTTGTTGTTCAGGTTGGGTCAATTCTGATGTTCTAACTTGAAGTTCTCTGTCTCTGTCCTTGGTCCTCTTGTTAGACTGAACGTTCGTGTCTCCCCTTTAAGCCCTAACCCCCGTGTGGCAGCAGATGGAGTTGTGCCCTCTAAAAAACGATCAAGGTTAAGTGATATTATAAGGGCAGGAACCTGGTCTTGTAGAATTAGTGTTCTTCTAAGAAGTGACACCAGAGAATTTGGGCATGAGTCTACTCTCTTTCCGTTCCCTCCCTCCCTGTCATCATGCACATGGGAGAAAAGGCCGTATTAGGACATGTTGAGAAAGCAGCCATCTGCAAGCCATGAAGGGAGCCCTCATCAGTAACCAGATTGGCCAGAATTTTGACCTTGGACTGTTCAATCTGCAGAACTGTGGCTTAAACTCGGTTGTGTAAAGACAACCTGGACATGGTATTTGACTATGACAACTTGATCAGGCAGATTCGAGTTCTAAAAAGTGGAATGCTACTGTAATAGATATTAAAAATGCAGAAGCAGCTTTGGAACTGGGTAATAGGTAGAGACTGAAGGAGTTTCGAGGCACGTGCTAGAAAATGCCCAGATTTCCATGAAGGAACTGTTGGCAGGAATGTGGACACGGATGGTGGTTCTGATGAAGACATAGGTAGCTTACAGGACAGCTGGAGAGGAAGCCTCCATCTCTGTGGACACACAATCATCAACCAAATGTGGGCAGGAACAGGAGGACAATGATTGGACTAGTTAAGGATTTAAAGAGAAAAGGGAGCAGGTCATTGGAATCTGGAGTAAGGGTGATTCTGATTATCATTTGAAAAGTCACTTGGATGAACCATGTTCTAGCATTCTGTTAAAGGTAGAACCAGCAAGAGGTGAAACAGATGTTTAGTTAAGGAGGTTTCTCAGCAAAATATTGAAGGAGCATCTTACCACTAGGTTTCCTTACCACTTGGAGTAAAATGCGAAAGGGTGAATGAAGTGAAGAAACCATTAAACAGAAAGGAACCAGAACTTGAAGATTAGGAAAGCCCCAGGCCTGTTTATGTTGGAAAAAATGAGAAAGCGCTTCTGATGAGAAGATGGAGGGTATGGCAGGAACAATTTGATAAGAGCATTGATATGAAGGTAAACTACAAGTTTAATCAATCATCAAAGCAGAGTCCAGGAACAGAGATAGGATTATCCCCTAGGGACACTGCCAGCTTAGACCAAAGGGGACAAAGAAAGTGAGGCAAGTAAGAGAAAGTGGACGTGCTCCTGGAATTCCTGAGCTGCTGGAATGTGACCGAGTTGCAGTCTTCAAGCAAAGGAGGGAATAACCCCACAGTTGACTCAGGGACCACTAGGGGGGTCTCCACGGTTCCAAAGGGTGGAACGCCGCCTCCATTTCCACAGGCTGCAGTGTTCCTTCAAGGGTCTTGCGAATGGTATCAGCCTACACAGTCAGAGGGAAGAAACCACCCGCCAGGGAAAGGGGCAGAGGACAGGCAGCGAGGCGACCCTTGTGAGCCTGGAAGGAGGATTGTTGATCCAAATGTTCCTGTCGACTCATAAAGTTTGACTTGCTAGGTTTTGGATGCGCTGGGGACTCCGTTCTTTTGTTCCTTTTTCTCTCTTTTGGAAGGGAGGTGCCTATGCTCTGCCTGTCTTATTGTACTTTTGAAATACATGACCTGTCTGACTTCACAGGTTCACAGCTAGAGAGGAACTTTCCTCATGAGAAATGCTACCTTTAGTCGCCTCCAATCTGGTTTAGATAATATACAGATAAGATTTTGAACTTAAGACTTTAAGGTTATTATGGAATGAGTTACAACTTCACAGGCTTTGGGACAGTATTTTGCATAAAAGAAGGACATAGATTTGGGGGTGACAGAGGTAGAATGTTTTGGATGATTGTGTCCTGCCAAAATTTGTATGTTGAACCCCTAACCCTTAATGTAGGAGCATTTGAAAATGGACCCTCTATAGATGTAATTAATGTTAAAAAAATGAAGTTCGTGATGGTGAGGCCTGATCAGCAGAATCAGCGTCCTTCTTATCACAAGAGACATCTGTCAGAAAGCTCACTGTCTCTCTGGAACATGCTGCACTGAAGTCAGGCTACATAAGGCTGTAGTAAGAAAGCACCATCTGCAAGCTGAGAAGAGGGACTTTTAAAGAAACTGAATCAGATGGATCGTGGATGTCAGGCTTCACAGACTCAAGAATTGGAAGAAATCATTTTTTTGTGTGTGAGAATCCCAGTCTGTGATACTGTGTTATGGCAGGCCAGCTGATGAAGACCCCTCTTCCGCTCTGCCCTCATCCTTCCTGTGGAGTGACTTACTTCAGTTATGTGCACCGAGCATAGTTACGATGCACAGAAAACACTGCCAGAATATTGTAGTGAGAGTGACTCACAGCCATGCAAACTCCTGGTGCAAGGATTGACCAGTGCACAGTCCTGATGTCATGTGAACAAGCAGAAAGACTCAGGTACTGGACTAAGACTAAGGTACTGGACATGCAGTCTTTGGAAACCAACTGAAGTCAGTCTGTCAGTGGTTAACACACCTGTGGTTGATGGGCCATTCACCTGCGAGGTCAGTTTATGTACTAGGTATTCTCTTTAGGATGCCTGTTATTTTAATAACTTACTGAGTTATCTGCATGCACTCGGTTCAATCAGTATTTACTGAGGGTCCCTTATTTCTTTGGTATCATGGGAAGTTTGAGGGTTAGATAAAAACTTGCATGCTTGATAACTGTTTTGATTGTATTTCCTTCTTAATCTCATAATAACAATTTATGCATACTGCCCAGAGAGGGAAAAGGCCTCATTAGCTAGGGCATGTCCTGTGGGTACTGGCCTAGTGCCTATTTTTTTAACAGTCTTTCTAACCACTTCTAGCAGGAGCTGCTTCTTGTTCCTATTTAAGACCGAGGAGGAAAGAAAGAGTATCAGACACATGCAGGGTGAGCTTCCCCTTTGTCACTGTCTTTACATAGATTTTTTTTTTCTGAAAAATAACAGAGACTCAGAAGGCTTCCCAATCCCCATGGGTGGTTTGAAGCTTCAGTGTGGCAGCTGGCAAGCTCAAACTTCTGCTAGGGAGCAGCAGGAAGCCCCTAAGAAGAGCCAGTTAGAAGGATTTATGTTCTGTTTGCTTTCTCCTCCTAAATCAGTGGGAAAAACCATAATAGCCTGATAGGCAGAAAAAGGAAAATGTAAGATTCAAATTATTGGTTCATAAAATAGGCACCAGACAAGTCCATTTCATTATGCAGAGGAGGTTCACTGTGGCCTGCGAGCAGGACCCCAGGAATAGTGGTAAGCAGTGGTTGGTTGGAAAGCAGTCCCCTGCCCAGGCCACTTGCTGGTGGCTTTGTAGGTGTGGACTCTGTGGACATTCCATAAACGGGCAGCACTACCTATCCTTCGTTGCATTTGTTTTTATCTTTTCTATAGTCAAAATTTTCAACCATGTTGAAATGAGAGTTTAAAGGAAAAAGTCACATTGTTCTCTGCATTTACAATTTTGTCATAATATTGGGTAATTAAGCATGTTGCTATTTTAAGCACATCATATTTGGAAAAGAAGTAGCACCCAAAGGTACTAAGATAGAGGTAAATTCAGGAAACTTAAAAGCCTTCTTATGAGCATAAGGAGAACAACCTGGCCACACCGGCTCTCAGGATCTTGAAGCCTTAAAGGCACATCAACTGATTCCGGGTCACAAGGGCCCCACCCTGTGGATGGTACCCCCCATCAAACATTCCGTTAGTACAGGAGCCATTCATTGATTCAGTTCACAAATATTGATGGAACACTTATAATAAGTCAGGGACTGTTTTGCTGCTAAGGACCCATAGATTCCAGGTCTAAATATGCAATAATTTGTCACTCAAAAAAACTGCCCTTTCACAGCAAAAAAATACAAAAGCCTTTGAGCTTGCGGCCCGACTCCACTGACCCTGCGACCTGCTGCCTTCCAGACAGGGCAGCCTCCTCCTCCGTGTTGACTGAAGAGGGGTGCACGCCCCTGAAGCTCCTGGGGCCAACAGTCTAGTATGAAAACATACTTCCTCGTCCGAGAGGGCCAAGGAGAGGGCGTGGAGAAAGCCGTCCACCCCGATGCCGCCAGCAGTGCATCAGGACTGAGTGAGAAGGGCACCCGAGAGCATGCGGAGGGACAAGATGAGCGGAGGACGGACAGCCCACCGTCCTCTGCTGAGTGACAACCGTCTGGACCTCAGGGGTTGAGAACAGGGATGTTGCTGTGACTCCCCGGGACTCGCCTGCGTGGCTGCCTCCCTCCTGGTTCAGTGGGTGGCGCCCGGAGAGGCCCTCACCACGTGCTGCAGGGCTGGCTGCCGGCTCTCTCCCTCTTCCCTTCCTCCCCCTCCTCCCTCCCCTCCTCCCCTCCCCTGTCCTCCCCCTCCCCGTCCCCCTCCCCCTCCTTTCCTACTCCCTTTCTCTCCCACCCACCACCACCAGACCACCTCCAGCTCCCATATACGGTGGTAGTGGGATGCCCCAAGGGATTGAAGACAGGCTGCCAGCCTCACTGCCACTTGTGCCCAGTCCACGTGATCAGCAAGTCACAATGCCTAAGATCTGATGGCAGTGACACAGGCCCTGCCTGTTGAAAGGGAGTCCTGCAAAAGGATGTCCACATTTAATCTACAAATCCTCTTGTGACTGCTTGCACTGTGACGATATATCGTGAATTAAGTACATCATACAATTCTAGAAATCCAGGATATGCCTGTGTTTCAAAATAATCTCTGTTGAATAAGAGGTGACTGAAAATGCATCATTAAAACAGATAAATGAAGAAAAGTTGGCACAAGATAGTGACCAAAGGCTTTTGTCTTGTGTTGAAAAAACAATTCAAAAAAGGCAGCCGGGAGAGCTTCGAAAGCTTCCATGTGCTGGCGATTTAAATGTCTTCATTGTGAACATTTTACCACACTAGAAAAGTGTCATATGGGCAGTATGTCAATTCAGAAAGGAGGTTAGCAGTGGCCTTGGCCTGGGTGGGGGAGGGAGAATGGTGGGGCTATTGATGGATGAGGGGTTTCCTCGCGGGTGATAACGTCCAGAAACTGAACGCGGTCACAGTCCCAGAATCTGTGGGTACCAAGGGCACCACATTCTACCCCTTTTCATGAGCAAATTTCATAGTATATAAATTATAGCTCAGTAAAACATTGTGTAAGACACTGCGTACAAGCACTAGGTGAACAAATTTTGTTATCAATGACATCACATTGACGGTGTGGGCTAGCACTCAGAAATTCCACCGAGTCTGCACCGTCAAAATAAGTGTGGGGACATCTGTGAGTTCTCCCACATGAACCGAGGCCTCGACTCTTGTGCCTCTGCCTCTCATGTCCCTTAAGCCTGAGCCACCAGGCGGATTGAGTTAGTGGAAGGACCTGAACGGTCAGCACTCCACGGAGCTGGAGAAACGGAACCACCAGCCGACGTCCCTCCCAGGCCGTGTGGGGAGGGGGGGTGAGGGTGGGAAGGCACGCGGCTTGGCCGCAGCAGGCTGCCAGGTGCCCGCACGACAGGTGTACACAGGCAGCAGCAGGGGCCATGCGGAAAGCAGGCCGTGGGCAGATCTGCAGCTTTGACAGGTGGGACATGACTCCAGTGCCACAAAGCTGCAGACTTAGAAATGCGAGCAGACAGAAACCCTGAATGCTGTCCCGAGAGGAAAGCTGAGCAGAGTGAGCAGTCCAGTGCGCCTGTCCTGGGCCTGATCAGCACGTGGCTCCAGTCTCTCGGGGGGTGTCTGGTTGTCCTGCACTTGATTTTTTTCCAGTTCTTATTTCTGTCATTAGTTCATATTAAATCTTATATTTTACTTCATTTTTATGTCATAATATCTAGAAAATTATTAATAAGAAATAACCATAGCAACCAAAAAAAAAAACTAATACCTTTCGAAGAGCTTTAAGTAATTGCATGTGTGTGTGTGTGTGTGTGTGTGTGTGTGTGGTGCTGTGGATCTAGTCCAGGGCCTTCTGCACACTGCACAAGTCCTCTACTACTGAGCTACTTTTACAGTCCTCTTCAAATAATTTTTGAATAACTTCTTGATTGCTACTATAGCCAAAATACATGTTTTCTGGAAAAAATACACATATTATTGTCATCCTATGAAATGGAAATAAATTACAGGTGATTTCCATTTTGTAGTATCATCTCTTGTTATTTAAGCCATTTATATTACTTCAGAACCTGTTACCATGGTTATTTCAGGTAATTCCAGGTTGTTAGTGCTTTTAAAATTAAAATGATTGTGTGTGTGTGTGTGTGTGTGTGTGTGTGTGTGTGTGTGAGAGAGAGAGAGAGAGAGATGGCGGTTTAATCCAGTTGTTCAAGCTAAGTGGAAGGAACTATCCCTCATATTATCCTAGTGTATTTCCTGCATCCCCTACTGGGGCAGAGAGGAACAGGAGACGCCCCTCACCTGGGCCTGTGGGAGTTAGAAGAACCAGGAGATGTGTGTTCTGGATTAGAGGTTGAAGGGCCTGGTCAAGTGGACTGTGGCCCACAGACCCTGTTGCTGGGAGCCTGCTGGGAGGGAAGGCCGTGAGCACCAGCTGGCCATGGCCCACCCCAGGCACCAATGACTCTCCTCACTTCCAGCTAGCTTTTAGGCAGTGACCCCACAAATCAGAGTGAATCTTCACAATCCTTAACAATGTTCTTTCAACACCTGAAAATACATTTCTGGTCCTCCCCCAGAGAGCCTTGAGTGGAGATTGCATTTTGTGGTAACCATCCATGGAATCTAACATACATAGGATGTTACAGTTTGATATGAGGTGAGCCCCCAAAAGTCATGTGTGACACGATGAAGGAAGGTCCAGAAGTGAACCTGTTAGATTATGTGAGCTGAGACCTAATCAGAAGACCTCAAGTGAATTAACTGGATGGTAACTGCAGGCAGGTGGGGCATGCTAGAGGAAGTGGGTCACTGGGGGTTACCTTTGGGGTTTGCATTTTGTCCCTGGCCCCTTTGTCTCTCTGTCACTGCTTCCTGCCTGCCATGAGCTGAGCTGTTTCCTCTGCCACCCGCTCCCTCTAGGACATTCCTTGACTCCTTGGGCCCAAGCCAACGGACTTGGCTGACCATGGATGAAACACCTGAATTCACAGTGAGTCAAAGGACGTCTCCTCCTCTATGTGGCTCTATCTGACGGCCGCAGCGCAGAGCTGACCAGCACACACTGTGTGTTTCCTCTTCATAGCTGCCTGGGTTTTCAGAACTTCATGGTACCTTAGTTCTGCTTTCTGCTCTCTTTATCCATCTGATTTAAATTTCATATTTTGATGCTTCATATGTAGTTTTGAAAGTTCTAAAAAACTCTCTGTAAACCAGGATGTGGTATTAATTAATAAGAATAACAGGAACCAAGAAGTTTCTTTGCAATGACAGTGCAAAAGTTGAATAAACACACATCCTGCATGTATGTACTTGAGTGCAAATGTATGCAACAGTCTCTGCTTTCTACCTATCTATGTATCTGAACCTACCCTGGATGGTGGGTGTTACTTGAGAGGTCGTAAATTTAATTATTGTGAAAAACTTAAAATGATTACATACATAATATTTTGCACAATGTATGCAAAGATCAGGATATTTCAGTACAACGTCATAATCTAATGCCACATCCTTCAGGAAGCACTGAAACCAGTTCTACCTCTGACGGAAAGCCAACACTGACAGGATTCATATTTGAGTAGATAAGATTATGTGGCCACTAAACTTTAGCAAGTGTATGTTACTGAATTTTCAGGCAAATTTGTGGGTAATGTCATGTTTTTATTTTTTTTTTTTCCAACCTAGAGCGACAGGGAGAAATCCTAGTGGGTTGGAAAGCAGTAATACTCATGGAGAAAAGACCTGCAGCAGTTTAACTTGTGGATGAACTAGAGCAATTACACTGAGTTTTCTTCCTGTTCCCTTCTGCGCAGACACTTACTGTCTGAAGATCCCCAGGGTTGCTCTGAAGTTCAAACCAGGAAAGTAAGTTGCCATAACCTGTAAGCACTATACTAGTGTAAGCCACTAAATTATTAATAAAGTGATATTTAAAGCTCCTCATTTTCCTTACCAAATAAACTAAATAGGCGACACTAATTTCAACTTGGCTAGAGTATTTGGAAAGAATGTATTTGACTTTGTGATGGGATTCCCCTTCCATAGTAGATTTCTCTTCCCTCTCTCTCCCTCCCCTCCTTTTTGAACCATAAATACTGTTTTAGATCTGCCCTGTGTCCATGATGCCAACGTGACAGGATCTGTCTTTGAATATGCTATCCAGTCAGCCTGTTCTGAAGATTATTACAGAGCATATCAAAGCAAACACAACTCCAGCTCCATTTTAATAACATTTTTGCTTTATCCAATTATAAAATACGTTCAATGGCAGTTTTAAAATTAAATGAAAAATTTTACATGACATCTTAGTATCCATTGGATAATTGAAAAGGAATGTTGGCTGAGTAATTAGGTTATGAAGCTAAGATGTCAAAAGAGTTTTGGTTTGAAAATGAAACCTATTTTCAATTGAGGGAACACAGGCAGAAGAATCAGATGTGGAGAAAAAGGGACAGTGCGCAACCACCTGGAGCAGCCCCATGTTATAGAAGATTTAGAACAACAACAGCAAAGAAGGAATATGATTTCCTCCCCAAAAGCATCCTCCACCTTCAGCCAGGATCTTAAGGAGTACAGAAAAGCTCTCCTCAAATCAAAGGAAAATCCAGACATTCAGTAACAGTGATATTACTTTTATTCCTCAAGGTACTTAACTTTGCTTGTTTTATCGACATTTTACGTGAAAGGCCTTATTTCTCCCATAATTATGGAGGAGTCGTCTGTGTTAGTAATGTCATGTGTCCAGTCCACATGAAGTATCAGTGAAAATAAAACGAGGTTGGAATTCCATCATGCTAACAGAATAACCCCAATGCGGCTGTCTTCTAAGGATACCAAAACCAAGCCTGATCGATAGAATTAAATATGAAACAAATTCACATAGTCCTCGCATATATGAAAATAGTATATTCACTCTTTCCACTAAAACAAGTGAGCCTATTTCTAGTGTTCATTTTAAGATTAGATATAGATAGATCGTTAAATTGTTGCAATTACAATATGTCTCTCTCTCTTTCTCTCTCTCTCTCTTCTCTCTCTTTGCGATCCTTGCCTTAACAAATTATCAATATATAAAAAGCAAAATAAAATTTAAACATTTCTCATAAATTTATTAAAGTAATTATTGCAAAATGGGAGTTTACAGTACTCCAAGATCAAATATGCTCTTTCAGTTCATCTCTCAGCAAGCCACTAGCTGGGTGTCATTTTGACACTGTCTTAGCCAGGAACGAAGACCTAGCGTCATGGAGAAGTCCCGATCCCTTGCTCACTCCCTGTGCGCAGGGCCCAGCCCAGGCTGGGGTTCACAGTGGGGCTTTTGCTTAGTTTCTTGTGTTATTACCTCCTGTGTGAGTGGTTCTCATTCATTCTGATCCCCAGAACAATACTATTAATGATTACTCGGTTGACCAAGAATTTTGGTTTATGTAAACTGTATGTTTGTTTTGTATAAAATGAGTTGAGTTTACCACAACAAAACTTAAAATTGAGAAAGTAAAATTTGTAATTTGTCATTTAAAATACAAAATTTCATCCCATATTGAGAAAAATAATGTATTTCCTCACATCTGTATTTCCCCACAAAATATTTGAGTGAAGGAGACATTGTGTCACACTGTCACAAATCTATTTAACATCTGACTTAAAGGAAGACAGTTGGCTTCACCTGTCTGCATCTGCCTCGAATGTGTTGTGATCAATTGACTTGATAACATAGCTTCTAGAGTAGGATCTAACCCCACACACGTACGCTTGTGGAGAGGGAAAGATTTTGTTTTCTGTCCCAATCATCATGACATGGATATATAAATGACACAGAGTAATGATTAGTAGTTTCCTGAATGTTAATTGGAGTCTGGGTTTTGAACCATCTTGATAAACTTTATACACATGCAAGAGAAGGAGTGTTGAAAGGAAAGTATCTTGATACTCTCATAAAATTCCTGATCTCCTAAGAACCCTGAACATCTACTGCCACCTCAGGGGTTTTCAGATCACATTTGAGAATCATTAACCTTTGACATTAAATTATCTTTGTGAATGTGAAGCTTAATGACCGTAGACTACTCTGTCCTAAGAATAAATCTCACCATGGTAATCTTCCCCTTGTCATTTAGATTCCAGTTTTTTATTTTTATAAGTAATTCCATAGATTTTCGGCCATATTTCTAGCAATATGGTTAGGCTAGAATCTTTTAAAATAGTGTTATGCGTATTGATTTTTTTTAAGTCATTTGAGAGACTGTCAATTTTCTTTCATAGCTATTAAAAAAAAGTTACTGTGAACATGCCTGTATGTGTCTCCAGGTGAACAAAGTTTTCTGTTTCCGTTAAGTTTATACAGATTCTACTTGATTTATGACTAGATTGTACCCCGATGAACCCATTATAAGTTGAAAATGTAAAAAATGCATTTAGTTTGCAGTACGGTTTCTACTGAATGCTATCATTCTCTCGTTACCGTAGAGTCAAACATTGAACTCACACCCTCATCGGCTGCTGATTAGGTTCCTGACCCTGACCCCACTGTCATGGATTTGTGTGTCCCTCCATCCTCCCTCTGCCAGAGTCCTCTGTGGGCTGACCTTCTGTCAGCGCTGCGTGAGCATCTGATGGTGTCTTCTTGGCAGCACGGGGTGGCTCTTAGTGATTTTTCATTTTGGCTGATCGGGTGGGTGTGCGGTGATAACCCAGAAAGGATGTACTTTTCATTTCCCTGGTGACTGAGAGATGACCCAGTTGACGCGCTTACTGGAAATTGGCATATTCTGTCTTGTTAGGAGCCTGTTCAAGCTCTGTCCCTCTTTCCCCCAGAGGGTCACTTTGGCCTTCTCTACTGGTTAGCCTTCTCTGTTTGCTCCCGCCATGTCCCTTGTTGATGGTGAGCCTTCGGAATGCCCTTCCTCACTGTGGGCACGGCCTCTTCCCTGTGTTAACTCCTGCTGATCGTTTTTCACCCTACCCCACTCTTTATTTTTTCTCTCATGGTTAATGCTTTTAATATCTCTTTTGACCCGACTTCAAGGTCAAGCTTCTATGTTCTACTTTTTTAAAACTTTTTTAATACTCATTTAAATCTGAACTCACAGTGGAATTTAAATGTGAGTTTTCTCTGAGATGGGATTTCCCGCGTACATTTTTTCCATGAGACCACAGAGATGCAGCCCCGATTGCTCCCGCACTGTGCTGATTCTTAGAGTTCGTGGTGAACCATGCCGATGCACTGTTGCTGATCCGAATTTAAGACTTCTCGCTAATTTTGTGCCTTTGCATTTCCATAATAACTTTAGAGTGGTTGTATCAATTTGTAAAAAAATAAAAATGAAAAAAATCTTCCTTGAATTTTGTGTTTTGATTGAAATTGAAATAAATTCATATATCAATTTTGGGATAATTCTCGTTTTTATAATATTGAATTTTCTGATCCTTGAACATGCAATTGAGAAACATCACCCCTTTTTTCCTAGATTTACTTGCAGTATATGATATTATTAATAAAATAGTACAAAATATCATGTTTTCCAAATTGACAGTTGCTAATATAAATACAGTTGATTTTGATGATGACCTTTGTACAACCGTTTCTTAAAATTTATAAATCAGTGTAGTCCTATCTTCAATTATGATCAAGCCAGTCTTTTCTGGAGGAAGATGAACAACAGAAGCTTCATTCTTAAAAGTGCAAAGGAGGCACCAAGGAGTAAAATGTGGAAGTATAGTCTCTTGTGGAGAAGCACCAGCACTGCAGGCCCTATGTTGAAGCCCAGGTAGTGCACTGAGCAAAGAACCCACACTCTAATACCAAAACCCAAACCAAGACTTGGCTATGTTCAGGCAACATGATCAGGAAGTGTGAGTGACACCCAGCTTGTTTATGGAAGGAATCTACCAGGGCTTCCTCCCAGAAGTGAAAAGCCACTGGGAATGTAAAGTCCTGTTCGGAACAGTGAACCAGGCCATCCTGAGTCTCTCCTATGGAAATAAAAATGCCAGCTTTGAGTTTTTACCACCACATACAATCTCATTGCTGTAGCCTCTTGACCCGGGCATAATGCAAGTTGCATTATGACATCGATCCCATTCCATCAGCAACTGACAGACCCTAATCTGGACACAATGGCACTGCTAAAGATCTTTCACTACTGCAGAGGCGATAAGATCCGTCAGTGCCGCCATGATAATTCCAAGCCAGACACGGCAAGCGACTGCTGGAGGCATCTGGACTGTGTGATGGAGGGTTTCAAAGGCTGGGGGGGGGGGGGGGGGGGGCGGGGTCAGGCCAATCGTCTATGTATTGAGGCGGTGAAAGCCAACATGCTTGGTGCGGAAGAGGAAGAACATAGAGAAGGCCGTAGGGAGGCACTGTCAAGGAGAAGTGGAAGGACTTGCCGAGTCCTTCACGGAGGAAAAAGAACGTGGTGTAGAAACTGGAGCAACACAGACATCACCAATATTTCTCGAGTGCTTTGAATTGCAGACATCAAAGAAGAAGGTTACGCAGTACGATCCGCAGAGGGGAGGCAGCGTTAAAGTCACCTTGTGGTCACAGAAGGAGCACATCTCTGAGCAACACTTCCAGGAGCTCTACAGGAAGGCAGAACTTTGATTCCAGGGTTCTCCCGGAATCCGCTGGCGAAGCCTGCTCCGGACCCATTCTTCATCAGCCGTTCGACTCTGCCTCTGCCTGGCAGACGGCCCTCTCCAGGAACCGGTACGCTTTCAGTCTAAGACCTTTTCCTGGTCCCCGTGACCACCCCGCCTCCCCGTGGAGGCCATTGTGCTTTCGTGGGACACTTCGTGGTCCGCTGGAATGCATTCTCCGTTCCCACGCTGCCCGGCACCCAGAGCTCCGCTGTCTGAGCTAAGCACTTCCCCAGGGAGGTCGGAGGTGTGCTGGCCAGACACATCACGGGTTTTACTCCCAGGACTTCAAGGGAGAAGGTTTGTGCTTACCTGGGATCTTGGTGACTCAGCACATGACTTTTGACCTCTGTGAATTGCCAACAGCACCACTAGTGTGGTTTTAGGTCATTATTAAGTGCGATCTCCGTGACTTGACACAAGCACAGAACTGTGACAGCTGAGAAAGCTACCTGATGACACAGGCGGGTGGCATGTGCCACATGCTGAGCAGCAAAAGGGATGATCCGTGGCCCCAGGAGGACCTGAGGGAAGGCACGAGGTTCCACCAGGACTCAAGTCCTGCACGATTGACAGCTTACGCTGTCTTATTCTGGGACTTTCCATGTGATAATTTCTGGCCACAGTGGACCACAGGCGACTGAAACCCCAGAAAGGGAAGCTGGAGAAAAGGGGACTGCTGCGATTTCGTTTATTTGTAGATTCTTTAGGAAGTTTTAGAAACACGATCATGTGGTCTGCAAATAGTGACAGGCTGGATTCCGCCTTCAAAATCTGTGAGGACTCTGCATGTTTTCTGTTTTGGCTTTGCCTCTGAACAGAGGCTAGCCCTCAGCGTGTGACTGAACAAGAAGAATCACAAGCATCTTTCTATTTGTCCTGCTCTCAGGTGGATGAAGAATGTTCTCACGATTTCCCTGCTGACAATAATGGCTTTTGGGTTTTTTTTTTTTTTTTTTTTTGGTAGTTATGCTTTTCAAATGAAAAAGTACTTTTGTATTCTTAGTTTAATAACGGTTTTTAATCAGGAATGTAGTGAAATTTTAAAAAAAGACTTTGACTTTATATAGATAATATGACTTTTAGTTTCAATGAACATTAGAACAGTTAATAATAAATAGCCAAATGTTATCCCAATTTTAGAGTCTTGGAATAAGCCTCACTTGTTTGTGATGTACAACCTTTACTACCTAGGATTTAGCTTTCCATTGTTTTTAACTCTTTAGAGAAGTTGAGATTTTAATTTCCTTACACAGCGCTTGTTGTGTTTTAGAAATAAAGATCATGCTGAAGTCACAAAAAGTAAGGACACACCCCCTCTATTTCTGCAGAAGATCAAAGTCACTGAAACTTATCTTTATTTGCTTACTTATGTAGTTGGATTCTTTTGAATAATATGTGTTATCTATTCCTTAAAGAGGAGTGTTAAATTTTTAATTATGATTGTGCTTCCAGGTGCACTTTTATTATTGAAAATGTCTTGGGTGATCTTTTATACTTGATAGTTCTCCAATGTCCTTTAATCTGTTATTAATGTAAAGTAGCAATGCTACTACTACTTCTATGATATATTTTACCATATTATCATTTTAGTCTACTCTGTACTTAAACTTTAAATGTGACTTCTATTCAGAATATAACTGAGTAATTTTTTACCATTTGACAGTCTTTGCACTTAATTGGTATGTTTAACCCATTTATATTTAGTATAATAATTGATATGATTACAGTTAAGTACACATTTTACCATTGACTTTCCATTTTTCTCTACTGACATTTTTCCTTGTCCTTCTTTCATGCACTTTGGGGTCAGTTACATTATTTTTGCACACACTTTACTTTCTGTAAGTTCTCATTAGCTGGCCCTTCACTCTATTCTTTTTCTAAGGCAAGTCTGGACATAGACATATTCAAAATGCATTTACCTGAGTGGGCTCCATGTCACACTGCGCAGTGGCACATCACATGTTCTGCTTTGTACTTTGCATGTCTTGTCTGAAAGTTGCTTATTTCTCACTTACACTTACTTCAAATTCCCCCTTTAAAGATGCAGCACACTGACAAAGTTTGTGCACCCCCTTTGTCCTCATACTGTGACACAGAGATTCCTTCAGCAATGTGTGGATAAAATGCTTGAAACCTCAGTAAGATATGTTGCTTCCTGTATAAGCTTTGCTTTTCTATATTGATCCTCACAGGAAAAGAAAATCAAATTTGAGTAATTATGAAAGGAACAAAGTCATTGTAAAAGGTAATCAGTGGCATTACTGGGCTTTAAAACAATCACAATGACACAAGTAAATTTTATCATTCTTATTTTGAATCTTATAAATAAACATATAATTGGGACTTTTTTTTTAACAAAGATCACCTTTTGTATGATATTTTAACAGCATTTATATTCAGTGTTACTATGGGTATTTTTGGATTAACATCAAACACATTGCCAGATATTTTCCATTTTGTCATTTATTCTTTATTCCTTTTTTCTCCTTTGATTCCTTATTTTGCATCATACATATATATGTATATATTTATATATACACATATGTATGTATATATAATACTTTTTTAAATTACAGTAGTCACTCCCTTATCTGAGGGGTTATGTTCCAAGATCTCCATATATACCACTTCTAATTTAATCTACAAATTAGATATATGAAAGGTTAATAGCAGTAAATAATAATAAAAAGTAACTACTATGCCTACTTTAATAAAATTATGTGAATATGCCCTCGCTCTCAAAATACCTCACTGCACTGCACATGTGACCAGTGGACAGCCGGTACACAGCGTGGACACCAGGGAAAGGAAGGGTGGGCACCCAGGCAGGATGGGGCAGGATCGACTTCTTGACCCCACTCTCGTGGCACTGCAGGGTTGTGGTCTTCATCTCTGCCTGACGACTTCACCCACTGCTTCTTCTAGGGAAGCTCCTGTCATAAGAGCTCTCTCTGTTTAGCAGAGCTTAAAAAGTTTTTCATTTCTAAAACACTGTTTTCCTGGATAAAATCTGTGGTCTGTTCTATCTTTCAGTGTCTTTTAAAGGGGCCGTCCTCCGTCTTACTGGGTAGTTCCTAGTGAGAAGGGTGCTAGGGTGGTCCTCTGTAAGCAATGTCTTCTTAAGGGCTGCCTTGAAGATTGCCCATGTGTGCACATGTGTGTGTGCATGCGTTTCCTGCTGACGTTATATGAAATTCTTAGACGCATGTGTGGTATATTCCATTTTAATACCAAAAAAATTCCACTCATTATTTCCTCAAATATTTCTTCCGGCTCAGTTCCTCTTTTCTCTCACTGGGATTCCAAATGTATATAACATGAGACCCCTGAACGCTTCCGCACATCTGCCACGATCTGTTGTTTCTACTCTTTGACTTTGGATTTATTCATTTTTTGGCCTTTTATGTTCTATCACTTCCGTTGCACAGTGTTCAGGCCACTGGCTCTTTCCTCTGCTCCATCAGACGGAACACTAAGGCCATCAGGTTGTTCCATGTCTTTTACTGTGTTCTGTATCTTAGAGTGTTTGGCCCTGTTTGTCCTGAAAACCGCTTATGTTCCTCTGTCTTTTCCTACCAGGTCGGGTTGACAAATCACAACCTACTGTGGTGTCTATCTGTTTACATAAATAAAATCTTATGGTGACTCAGCCATGCTCATCAACTTATGTATCATCTATGGCTGTGTGGGGGGCTTGATGGAAGGACTGAATAATTATGACATGTATTAAACAGCCCTCAAAGCAAAATACTTACTGTAGTTGAAAAAAAAAAAAAAAAAAAAAACAAGGTTTCCCACCTCTGCATTAGACATAACCAGCAGACGTGTGGAAAATGGTTTCAGACCCGTCAATCCCTATGTGGGCGTCTACTGTAACTTCCAGACTGCTCCACAGTATGATTAGTTAAATAAACGCATACGATTTTGTTACACAATAAATGTGACTGATCAATCTGCAATACCAACATCACCAATATTGGGAAAATCAAACATGTATAATGCAATAAAAGACAAATACACCAATTATGGAGAAGATGCTTAAAATGACTTAATCAAACCTCCAGCTCCAATTATCAATTTTTACAAAAATGGGAGAAACTCTGATGTTCTAAACTCATACTTTTTCAGTAAATAAATAAAGCCTAGTAAATGGAGAGTGAACAGACTAAGAGAAATAGATCTAAGAGAAATATCATGCAAATTCAATGGGTAAAACTCATTTGAAAACTGATTCATATGAACCAAATAAAAATCACATTTTGAGAAAATTGGATAAAATTTTATGTGGACTCTTTGATAGGTTATGAAAAAAGACAATTGTAGTGGGTTAGAGAAAACTATTTGGGGCTTTTGATACAATCCTACCTACTAGAGATTCATGCTATAATATTTGGAAGTGAAATTATAGATTATATGGGATTTCCTTTAAAATGCTTGCACAAAAATTGTTGTGATACTTTAAAGACAGAATAACAATCATGTTGTTAAGTATTGAATGTAAACATTGGTTTATTATAAACCTGCTAATTTTTTATAGATGGCTAACAAGAGCCAAAATAAAAAAAAAAATACATCCAAATGTGCATACATGTATTCATATGTAGAGAGTCAGGTACATACATACACACCTGTATATATATCCATACATGGAAAAATGGGAAAAATGAAAGAACCCTGTGGAAGAAAGCAGTGCTTAATAACATTTTGACTTTGTCCACCTCTGATACTACATAATTACACTTTAACAGATAAGAATTATTTGTGGGACTGGGAAAACTATGTCTTTAAAGGTATTTTTATCAAAGTTTCATAAAACATAACTAGATCATGTCTGAGGACCTAAAGTTTAACGTCCTCCAAAAAATAACTAGGTTAAGATTAATGTTATCATTCCTGCCATGTTGAAAATGTGACTAGCATGTGACATCCCACAAAAGGGTAAACACAATCAATCTTTATACGTTAGCTTTGGCAAATGGCAGTACATCCACTAAGAAGATTGTGAAGAGATGCTTCCTTTCTGTGCATGAATAAAATTCTAAAAAATGAAAAGTCTTCAGTGATCAGATTTTAGATCCTATTTGTTTACTAATATTTTCACCTCATTCCTGGAAGTTGAGATTTTTCTGTTTCCTGAAGCTAAACTCTGGGAAGCCAAGCTGTGCTCAATGGGATGTTGCAAGAACAGCTGTACCCTCTCCCCACCTTCTTAGCAAGTCTCCACGTGTGCAATTCTTTAGTTTATGTGTGTTTGTTTATTTCCAGGTCTTCATTTGAAGGTGGGTTATTGGGGAGTGGCAGACTGAACCATCAGGAGAGGTTCAGTTGACCTACGTGAGAAAGCCCCAGGTCAGCGCTGTCTGAAGGCATCAGATAGACCGTGTCCGGAAGGTCAGGAGGACCGAGGTTCTCTAGGATGAGGCAAATAGAGAAGAGGCATGAGTAGCTTCTGTTGAGATTGAGGGAGCTTCTGTTGACTGAAGATGATCTTAGGTCATTTTGTTCTGAATTACAATTTTGTTGAGGCTCCTGTGCAAATCCACAGTCACCACTCAAGTTGTGATTTGATTCATTTATTGTATCGGACTGGTTTTCTTTTGAATGTTACCTGGTTTGAGACAGGTTACAAGGAAGCTCAGTTCTATTCAACCTGCAGGCAGGCCTGGCCTCCTACGTTCCAGTTGGACCTGTATTTACTGTTCTTCCAGGTTCTCATACTTCTTTGCATTTTCATAATTTAATGGCAGCTTGGTAGAATCTATTTCAGGAATTTCTGATCTCTGAATACCACATGTTTTCAAAAACAAATTACAAATTTTTTCTTCTCTATTCTACTTTTTTTCATGCTATTTAAGCCACAATCATAAAACTCCCTGATCAAATTCCTTTTGCAAACATTGTTTATTTTCTAGTTATGGAACAAAAACATTAAAACTACTTTTAAACAGAGATTTTGATTATTATTTTCTCAAAGCAACTAAAATAAATCTAGATGAAGTCTTCCGACTGTTCTGTGACACCTCTTCTGGGCCTTGGAGATCTGTGGGGCTTACCCTAAAGCATCTCGACTTTTCTGCTCACCAGAACACGAAGGCAGAAGCGATTCTCCCCAGAGAGCACTTCCCTTGAATGCTGTGGCCTGTTATAGTATTTGATTTTAAAATCGGTGAACTCTTTCTTCAGTATTTTACTATTACTAAGTAACTAAAGCCTGAAAATATCAAAAATTGTATTTCCTGCCCTATATTAATCCTGTGTAAAGGACAAACGAGGTTTTTCCAAATATAACCACCATCTAAACAGGCAAAAATTCAGAGACCTTGATTTTAAGAACTCTGGAACAGATTAGGAGGAGTCACTGTGTATTCCAGGAGAAAACCAATCAAGCCAGCCATAGAACCAGCCATGACGTCCTCCCACATCTGCCGACAGAAGCCAGCAGCATGATCTACGGTAGACTAGCATGCTTCCACTCGGAACTCTGTGTGGATGACTTGAAGCACCAACTCATTTGTGTGTACACAACACTTGGTTGTGTGTTTGTGAAGCAACAACTTTCAGGAACAAGGGTCTTCCAAACTGTGAATGGCCTCAGCTTAAATCTATGTCAAGACTGGATAGGAGAAAAATTGGAACATTCTTCAGGCTATAGTTTCTGGGTGCATATCCTCATCTTACATTCCTGATGTCATTCAGTCAACATGAAGATGTGCTACAAACTTCCCAAATACTAAATTAAGTTTGCTGATATGCACTTTTTTTTTTTAATTCTGAGTTTTTTTTTTTCCTGAAAATTAAAAATGGAAATACCTGTGATTTATTACTGCTTTTCATGTAATTCAACAACTTGGGGTGTTTGCACAATCCTAGTTAATTTCATTTAAGCATATAACACTATTTCTGGAAGGCAATGCCAACTCTGAGTGATTTTTGTCACTTTGGGGAAGAGCTCTCAGTATCGTGCTAATCATGATTCAGGGGGAAGCGTCATTATTCTACCTTTAGGAATCCAAGGATGTGCCAGGCAGGAGAATTTGTGTTGCTCCAGCTCCACAATTTGTGTTGTGGGGCTGGGAGGGCTGGGAGAAGAAACAGGAAGAGTCAAGCTCACCGTAGTACCTCTGCTCCTCAGGTTCCCCCAGAACCTGAAGTGAATAAATAGATGTCCAACAACCACAATGAGCCAAATAAGGGCTCGCTGAAGTCAGCACTGATTTATTCATTCTCTCAGCAAATACTCAGTGAGTGCCTTCTGTATCTCAGCACAGTTCTAAAGTAATACATAAATTTTCACTGTAACTAACAGGTTTCCATATCAACTCTTACACTCAGTATGTGATTTTGGTTCAGTCATGTAAGCTTCAGTGTACTGGATAAAAACCAAACTGTAGTGCAGATTTCACAAGAACTGTGTGTATTTGTCTGCATGTGTGTGCACACATGCATATGTAGAATACAAAGTCCAAAACATAGTTGTTATTTAAATATTTTGTGGGTTTCTTTAGTTGTGGAATTGTCTGGAGTTCTATGAGCATTTGGGCCATTTGCCCTATTACAGACCCTGATTTATATCATAGCACTTTCTAACCATCTGATGTTTTAAATCAAACACTATTTAACTGTATTGCTTTATGCACCCATTTCACACAGGCATATGATAAAACTATAATTTAAAATATATTGTTACTTTTATTCATTATTATGATTATATTCACATTTAAATATATTTCTATTACATTTATATTACTTTACTTTTTCTACATTCTGCTTTTTAGTGTAACATATGCTTCATTTCACTTTTACAAAACTTATTAATACAAATCTGCTGAAGTGTTTATGAACGTCTACAGCTCACTCTTACTGATCACGTATGCTCATTCCCCCGAGAGCTGAGTAACACACACCCAGTTCCATCAGAACGCTGGTCCAGCCTGCCTCTGGGCCTCTGCAGCCTAGAAAAGCCAGCAAGGACAGCACAAATGTGTGCCCTGGTCACTATTGTGGGTTTATTTTCAGTGAATTTGGAAGTATTCTGATAGCTGCTGACTAAATGGAAGCCAAAAGCATTACAAATCTGCAGTATTCTGAGTATCTGCGTTTATAATTTTTATTGAGAAAAATAGCCAACATCAAATAGCATTTGGTAGTAAACTGGGCTCCTCCATGAAGCTAATCTCATTCTTCTGCTAAACATTTACATGAAACAAACTAAATTGATAGGAAAAATGTCCACCAAAGCTTTATTTTGAATATTACTATTATTAAAAACCTCTATTGCATTATCTAAATTTTGCTAAGAAAGCACTGTACATGCAATACCTAACTCATTAGTAAAAGCAATATGTATACCAGATTATGATCAAGTTCTCAGGTCAGAGGAATGTTTAATGTTTGAAATGTATAAATCATAAGTACCCTCCACACAGCAGGTGAGACAGTCTCCATGCAGGTGGGTACCTGCATGAACAAGTGTTCCCATCTCTTGTTCTTCTGCCGAGGTTTTGGTGGCTTCCTCATCTTCAAAATAATATTATGACTGGATGCATGGGACAGTTGTTTTTTATTTTTATTTTCTTTCACTATTTAAATGCTGCTGGGGTGAGTATCCCACCACAGGCCTCTCTGCATATATCATTCCTATTTTTCTGAGGAAATCTTTAAGAGTCACTGTAGGGCTGAATTTCATCACCACCCTGCAAATGCTGCTTTCTGTTTATGCCTGGCCATTAAAGATGTGCTGCACTAACACACTAATAACTCCCTTGTTTTCAGACGTCAAATCCTTCATTGCTTCTGCAGTTTTGAATATCTCCAAGTCCACTGGTATCTGTATTTATTTTGTATGGACTATATGTTCAAGTTTTCTTGAGGTCTTATCCTCATTAAATCATGAGCAACCCTTATAAGTGAACATTATCAATACTTCATCATATACACATTTAAATTGTACAAGTACTCTCAAGTAAATTATATTTCGTAACCATTTGTTATAACATTTTCAAAAGAAAAAGAGCTATATTTAAAATTATCTTGGCTTATATTCAAGATATTACTTAGATAAAATCTTCTAAGATATCTAAATTTCAAAAATTAAAAAAAATTACATCTTATTTATAATTATTAAACCCTCATGCTGCCCGATATACATCATTTTAATATCTTTGTGTATATATTTTAATGCTGAAGTATGTCATAAAATTGGTATATCTCACAGTTTATTTTTCTAATGGATTAACTAAGACATAGGAGTTCAAACTATAAGAAACATCTGCGCATGTCCACTTTACCTGTCATGTGACATCTATCCTGTTATATCATGTCATGTCACATCTATCTGATATACCATGTCATGTGACATCTATCCTGATATACTATGTCATGTGACATCTATCCTGTTATACCATGTGATGTGACACCTATCCTGTTATACCATGTCGTGTGACATCTATCCTGATATACCATGTCAGGTCACATCTATCCTGTTATACCATGTCCTGTGACATCTATCCTGATATACTATGTCATGTGACATCTATCCTGTTATACCATGTGATGTGACACCTATCCTGTTATACCATGTCGTGTGACATCTATCCTGATATACCATGTCAGGTCACATCTATCCTGTTATACCATGTCCTGTGACATCTATCCTGATATACTATGTCATGTGACATCTATCCTGATATACCATGTCATGTGACATCTATCCTGTTATACCATGTCCTGTGACATCTATCCTGATATACTATGTCATGTGACATCTATCCTGATATACTATGTCATGTGACATCTATCCTGTTATACCATGTGATGTGACACCTATCCTGTTATACCATGTCGTGTGACATCTATCCTGATATACCATGTCAGGTCACATCTATCCTGTTATACCATGTCCTGTGACATCTATCCTGATATACCATGTCATGTGACATCTATCCTGTTATACCATGTCCTGTGACATCTATCCTGATATACTATGTCATGTGACATCTATCCTGATATACTATGTCATGTGACATCTATCCTGTTATACCATGTGATGTGACACCTATCCTGTTACACCATGTCCTGTGACATCTATCCTGATATACTATGTCATGTGACATCTATCCTGATATACCATGTCATGTGATATCTATCCTGTTACACCATGTCGTGTGACATCTATCCTGTTACACCTTGTCCTTAGCAATACAGCAAATGAATAACGCATCATTACATAGACCTTATGGTAAGAAAACGCATCACAATCTGACTCTCACCCTGCACAGTGTGGGTTCTGTCCATCAGGCGATGCTTGGTGGTAGCACCCAGAGCCCATGGCACTGGAGGTGAGCAGCATGGAAGGAGAACAAGGCCTGCGACCAGAAGGAATGTCACAGCAGGGGGAATGCAAAGAAAAGCAGACCAAGTGACAGGAAATCCAGGGAGATCTGAGTAGGACAGGAAGTGGGAACCATTTACAAAAAGAGTTGTGTAGAGAGGTCCAGTACACAGGAGGCTGCAGGGTGGGCCTGGGTGGGCAGCAGCAAGGTCCACAATCCAACGACCGACCGGCTCAGCAAAGAGGAGGAGGAGACACGAGAGTGCCTGGGGCTGAATCCCCCAGCAGAGATGATGTGGCCTCAGGGAGACGCCAGCAGAGGGTAGGCTGCTCTTGAGAAGGCGAGTCTGGCTGAATGTGGGTGGAGTTGTTTCTCTTGGGCCTGGGAACTGAGTTCACACTGCGGGCCTGACTTTCTCCGTGGGGTGACGCGGTGGCAGAAGGCCTGAGGAGGCTGACATTGAAATGGAGGAAGAGGCCCCCAACAACTGACATATTGATGGGGACACAGAAAGCCTTGTGTGGTGGACATGAACTCAGACTCAGCTGGTTCCCATGGTTAGGGGATTCCTTAGCATCAGGGAGTGTAGCATTCAGTGTTCTGCTGCCTGCAAATAGGGCCAGAGACTGGAGACGGCAAAGGGAACATCAAGGTAGAGATTGGTACAACAGTTCTTCCAAAAATACAAGGAAGTGAAGGTGAAGGGAAGCAGTCCTTCCCACACCCAAGCACAGGGTCTGATTGGTAAGCCATGGAATTGCTGGAAGGAACTGAGGCTTGGATGGTAGTGAAGGCAATCAGGAGAACCGTGGTCAGCTGAGGTTTACAGGGACTCAAGCAGGGACTTGAGACCCACTGAATTCTGGGGTCAGGATGCTATGTTCCAGCTGTTGGCTGGGCTCAGGGTTCTGATCCAAGATTCGGAGCCTGAGACACGGGTGACTGAGGAGCAGCGGAGCTGGAGATCCAGTTTGCCAGCTGGCTCAGTGACGTCACACCTCTGACTGTCAGGCCAGCTTTGGCCAGGGCTTGCTAGGCCACTTTTCACAAAGCCGTCCTGTGTTCCTTGTCCTAGGTTACTGAACCTCCTCCTGTGGCCTCTATGATTTCCTGTCTTCCTGTTTGTTCTTCCGTCTCAAATGCCTATTTGCATAAAGGGTCCAAGAACCTTACCCAAGATAAGAATAGCACATGGAACATTAATTCAAGAATAGGCAACACCAACATGAGACAAGTTACAAACCACCCTAGTAAAATGATGGACAGCGTGTAAAATCTTAACCCATCCCAATCTAAGTACCTATCTTCTATTTCTCACTATGCAATGGTCACACTTCTTGGCCAATCATGATTAAATCAGGAAAACATGGTATACACTGAGTCTAGACAAAGAATTCAGAACCTAAGTCCTGAGACGCTCCCCATGAAACAGGCGTGAGGTCCATCTTCAAACACACATGACATGTTCCCAGACTCTCCAGGATTGCTTTGATTCCTCTCCATCACTGGTCCCCCAAATGGAAGCTAATGTTTCAGAGCTATTGTCACTACTCAAAGGAAACAGGGAGACATTTTCAGATTGCTGCATTTTTAAATCACAAGCCCATCTTTTTAAAGTAAATAAGGCTATTTGTTCCCCTCCAGCTGCCCAGTCGCTTCTTGTGACAGAAATGCACTTCTTTATCCTTCAAATGTGAACTCTGCATGAAAGCTGAAAAATGTACCAGAGAGCCTGAAAAAACCGTGCATTGGTTGAGCCTTGCACACTGGGAAGCCCAGGCGCAGGGCCGATGGCGCCGTAGTGGAGCCCCAGAGTGAAGCAGCACCAGCAAGCGTCACGTCCTAGGTGTCTTCCATTTCATGCAGCCAGCCCTGGGCTCCCCGAAGCACTAACCTCAAGTTTCCTTGGACACCATCTCTCTAACTTAGGGACGGAATATAAACTGTCAGTGCTGGGAAGTGGGGTAGCAGGAAGCAATCAAAATCTCCGTGAGGAAGCTTCCGTAGCCCCCTGACTAATATTCTTTTTTCTCTCTCCCGTGCCTTTCTTTTAACTGAACTTCTTCTAAACTATCTTCTGTCAGAGCTGCTTAACCCGCACTTTGTTTGGCTGAAATGTAGACTGGCACATAGGTCTTTTCAATCTGCCCTGTGTGTTCCTCCCCCTTTGCCAACATTAGAATGTGACAGGACTTTGGGGACCGGCTGGAAGCTGGCAGGGTAGCAAGGCACACCGTATTTATTTGTTATTTGTGCTTAATATATTGTTGGCAGCCTCGTCTGTTTTAGGTTCTTGGCAGTATTTGTTCTCTCTTCCCTTGGCGCTATTCTTTTTCTTTTTTCCTTTTTTTGAACACTCAGGGAAATTTATTTAGAGAGTTTTAAAGAGCCCATTTTTAGACCAATGAATGTAAAAGTCACCAGCTGACCCTGTTCCATCAAGCAGCCAGGAAATGCAGTCTTTATTGTGATTAATAATCATGAAAGTGCATGTATATTTTGAATCTGAGAAATAAAATATGTATTTGAAACTTTAATAGCATCCCAGTGAAAACCTTTAAAAGGCACTGGTGTGCATGTGCAGAACCTTACTGTGAAATACTTGGTGAGAGGCTGGGAGGAAGCCAAATGCACTCACCGAGTGCAAAATGCATTGAAATGAAAAGAGAACTCAGCAACGGGGAGCTACGAAAGTGAACCTCGGTGTTCCTTGAATTCAGTTTAAGTTCATTAAAAAGAAAACCAAATGCAAATTGTTTCAGTTAGGTTGTTCATGGTTTCAGAGGTCTTAGTCCATAGAAGGCTGGCTTCATTCCTCGGGACTCGAAGTGAGGTTGAACTTCATGGCAGGAGAGTGTGGCGGAGGGAAGCAGCTCACATGATGATCAGAGGTAGAGAGAGTCTCCACTCATCAGATACAAACATATACGCGAAAGCCAGGTCCCGATTACCTGCTCCTCCAGCCATACCAGACCACTTCAGTTATCACTCCGCTAATCCTATCAGGGATTAATTCACTGACTGGGTTAAGATTCTCACAAGCCAATCATTTCTCCTCTGAACCTTCTTGCATTGTCTCACATGTGAGCTTTTGGGGGACACCTCACATCCAAACTATAATGCAAATAAAGTACAAACTGCACCCTAACCACCAGAGCAAGTATCCTAATGAGGTGTCCAGCACTTGGCTACCAAAGCCTTCTGGTGACATTTGATTTGCATGACAGCGCACTGGGGAAATTTCATTCCACCAATCCCATTAGGCTGCATGAAGAAGATCTCATCCTGACCAAGCTACTTGCTCAGGGGTTGATCTGGTTCTCACATCATTTGGTGAAGAGGAATTTAGAGAAAAAACAGAAACTGGGGAAAGTTCATCTAAATGGAAAACTGCCACTGGTATATTTATCACAGGCCCTCCTTACTCAGGTACAATCACAACACACCTCTAACGAAACTCTAACCCATGCAGAGACCATTCTTCAGTGATTATTCCAACATTGAAGCCCACAGTACAAGGATCATGTACTCTGGAAAAAAAGTCTATGTTGCATTTAAAATATAAATTAAAAGCCTTGAAAAAATAATGTATTAGTAATGTGCATGCCTAAAATGCAGTGAATTTCTAGTCTTTTGTATGCAATCCTTTGTGACTTGAAAAAATACATAACTTTTAAAAAGTAGAGAAATGTTTATATTTTTCTCCAAGTAGAATAAACCAATAAAAAAATTAAAATCAGTTATGTATTTGAACATTTCCCTATAATGCTTAAGACATGTTTTATTAAGTCCAAGCTTCATAATTGAAGATATATTGAGCATGTTCTCAAAGCTGTGCTATAATTTGCTGGTGGGCATTCTCTGAGCCACAGGTTGGTGGGTTCTCTCCCATGGGCCAGAATTTTTTAAGGGCTAAATAGGTGTGGTATCTACAGTGTTTCACAGAGTGCCATGCTCTCAGGAAAGCTGAGTATTAGCTAACTACTATTCTGTTATGGCCCTGGGAGTCTTGCAGCACTTGAGAGGCAGAATTCAGAAGAGCAGAAATGAAATTAGGCTCCTGCTGCTCACTTAAATCCAACTCTTCGCTGCATGGGTGTGTGGTTATTACTCTTTCATCCCTTTGACAGTAGGTACATGAGACAGTCCCCACAAGAGACATGAGAGGGGCAGGGTCCCTGGCAGGTTGATGCACCTATTAATTGTGCTCACTCTTCAGTTGGCTTCTCCTAGGGTACAGGGATAGAACGAGCCAACAGGAAGGTGCCCATCAGTAAGTGTGGATGGAGGGAGCCTACAAGAGCCAGCTACTCAGGGGGACAGTCTGAGGACTCACACAGATCTAGAGCAGTCTATCTTGGTGAGAGAACACACTGGTTTTGTGTTTAATTCCCTGAGATTGCTTGTTGTTATAGAATAAGGTAGACTATTTTGACTCACACAACTTGTATCCAGAAAAAAATCAGCAACTCATTATCATTAAGGTAGGATTGTTTGAATTTATGTGCATGTATTTTATTGCCATTTGCATTTTATGCTTCCTAAAGTACAACCCAGCATATAACATATTCGGAAATGGATGCAGAGTAAGCATGCATACAGTAAAAAGCAAATTCCTTCTTGCACTTTGTGATTTCTATAAAATAGTTGCAAACGCTGTCTTGTACTTAGTGTACAATCAAAATCAAGTAGCTGATTTTGCAGACCAATCTTCATCCACAGCATGTCACCTGCACTAGAGAAGCATGCTGCTCAGAACATATATTGGCAAATGTCTGATTCTTTCTAGTCCCGATGAATAGAACAGGTCATCATAACAAATTGCTATCTCCTAGAACAGATTCTGAAAAAAAAAAAAAAAGCCAATAGAGAGACTGTCAATGATCCTTGGCTTTCAGATTACGGTAAGTAGAAATCAATATCATTTATTTAAATGGACGTGTATTACACCTGCTGAAATTCTTTCCACATTCTTGTCATCTTGGCATTTCCCTAGAAAATTGTCTAACAAGGAAAAGAGTAATATTGTTGGCTTTTTTCCTTCTGTGCTATGAGTTTATATGTAGTAAGCTATTCTAGAGGAGACTTCAATAGTCACAATGATGCAAATCAAAATTTGAACAAAAGAAAAAGCTTTATCTTGTTAAGTCTTTATATTTTTGTTATATTCTGCATGATGAATTCGATTCAATATTTAATGTGATACCTATAATGTCCTGGGTTATTTCAGCATCTTATGTGAATCATAATACAACTTTATTCTATATTTTTCTAATAATGCCATTAACTACCAAAATTTGTAGAATGATTTATGATAAATGCTAGCTAATATTTATATATTGTTTAAATACATTTCATTAATCCTAAGACTAGAAGTATTATTTGGCTTCTTTTAATGTATTTGTTTTTTATGGTTTTTATGAAATTCACAATGTAGAGGCCCTGGCTGTGGAACCAGCTCTACAGTAGCACTTTTTCCTGCACGAATTGCACTGACTCACCTGACCCCTCATGGAATTACTCCTCTAATCCCCACCTCCTACCCCCGCCAGCTTTACCATCCTTTGAAGTTGTCGGGTTGACTTTAAAATGTTTCTCCGCTGCTCGTTCACTTCTTGTTTTTTCACTTCTGATCAAAATAAAACAAAAAGCCAACGTTTTTCATATACTTTGAAGAGTCACAAGATTCTCAATAATTTCTTATAGCACAATGCTGAGAGTCCCTCCTGGTTCTGAATTTCTCACAAATCTGTTTTAATCACATTTTCAAGACAGCTAAGCACGTACATGACATTTCAACTTTGTTGCTCTGGCCTGTGAGGACCAGGGAACTGGCTCTGTTGGGACAGAGGCTGGGCAGGTCACTCCTGAGCAGAGAGCACAGAGCAGCCAGATGGCGATGAGCCTGGTCCTAGAAGTCCTCACAGAGAGAACAACACTGCTCTGCAGACTTCTGCTCCTTCGATAAGCACTGGAAAACCACAGGGTAACTGGAGATGGGACTCGAAATCACCCTAAAATATAACCTTGAATTTTGTGTTCTGCGTTCCTGCAAGAAACACAGTCAGATTAGATTGGCGCCTACCGGGTGATTTCCTTTCAGATCATATACCTCTTGAGGACCCTGTCTCCAAGTAGTCACATGTTGAGATACTGGAGAAGAGACCTCAACGAACCAAAGCGAGAGACCCTTGAACCCATCTGCCCTGCTCTCACCAGAGCACAGGGTCTCTATACAGCTAACCACCAGGGCAGAGCCCCAGGGGACCACGGGACCCCTGGACAACATCAGTTCCATTTCACACACCATGCCCCAACCCCTTGCCTCCAAGGCTGTGCGAATCACTTACTTTAACCAGAGTCAGACCGACTCCTGCCCTTCTGCTGATTAACCCTCGCACAGCGTGTGTGTGTGTGTGTGTGTGTGTGTGTGTGTGTGTGTGTGTGTGTCGGGTGCGGAGGGCTCACCCGTGTGTACCATGCTCCTGTGTTGGCTCTGTGCTCAGCCCTCCAGTTACTCTCTGTTACCTCATGAAGTTCTGATTTAGCATCTTGGATCAGCTTATTGACCTTCATTTTAACACTTCATATAGAGCAAGTCTCCTGCAGACAAACACTTGATTTATGTTTATTTGATATCAGAGAATGTATTTTGCATGCCACTTTTCAAGAGAGTTTAGATACAGATAGGTTCGTAGTTGAGATAATTTTGTTTCTGCTTTTTCAACACTTTGAGTACCGTGTTCCAGCATTTTCAATCTTCCACTTTTTCTCAAAGCGACTCAGAAATGTTATGGATTAGATGTGAGGTATCCTCCCAAAAAGCTCATGTGTGAGAGAATGCAAGAAAGTTGTGAGAGCCTTAACCCAATCAGTGAATTGATCTTCTGATGGGATTAACTGAGTGCTAACTGAAGGTGGGTGGCGTGTGGCTGGAGGAGCTGTGTCCCTGGGGCTTGCCTTTGGGGTATATATTGTGTACCTGGCAAGTGGAGTCTCTCTCTCTCTCTCTCTCTGGTTTCTGATCATCATGTGAGCTGCTTCCCTCTTCCACTCTCTTCTGCTATGATGTTCTGCCTCACCCTGAGCCCTGGGGAATGGCACCTACTGTTTATTGCCTGAGACCTCTGAAACCGTGAGCCCCCAGAAGAACTCTTTCTCCTTTACGGTCGTTCTTGTCGGGTCACAACAGCAAACAAGCTGACTAAAACAAGGAATGGTCTTATACTTGCTTCTCCTTGTGCAGTTTTTCTCTCGTTTCCTCTGTCTTCTTTATTTTCAGTGTTGCCTGGTTAGGCAGTGGTGGCCCAGGTGAGCTTTTCTTTCTGTTGATCTTGCTTGGGGTTTGCCAGGCTTCGTGGATCTGTGTGGTGATGGTTTTCGCCACCTCTGGGGAAGTTTTCAGTCACTGTTTCTTCACATGTATTTTTAGCCCTCCTCTTCCTGAAACTCCAGTGACATTCATGTCGATGCAGTGACTCAAAGCCACAGGCTCTGAGACCGTTCATTTCTCTTTGGTTTCTCCTGTTTGGGGGACCAGGTAATGCGGTAATTTCTGTTTGAGTCCTTCAGCCTTCCCTCCATCATTTCAATCTGCTGAGTGCATCTAGTGGAATTATCATTTAAATTCTTGTACCTTGCTCTGTAGCTTTCCACTTCCATCTTTCCATTCCTCTGTTAAAATCCTGTACTGGTCCTTCCAGCAAGTGCTTTATTTCTTTGACCATATTTATAACAGCTACTTACACAACTTCCTTCTACCAAGCCAGCAGCTGCTGTTGTCTGCCAGCTGCCTGGTACTGTAAGAAGGGGGACATTTCCTGCTATTTGACTATGTACTAAGTCTCACTTGACACAGTGTATTTAAATAAGACCAGAATTCTGAACTTAGGTGCGTCATTTTGAGGATTTTTCTTGTTGTTCTACTATGCAGTTAATTTGCCGGGATTAACTTAAAATCGTGCTCTTCCGTGGTGAGCAGCAGTATACTTCCACGCGGTTCTCAGAGCCTCTGGAAGTGACTTCTGCATCTGGGACCTGGAGCCCTCCTTGAGCACCCACAGAAAGGCTCTCACCGGTGACAGACAGGGCAGAGTCTATGCGCAGATTTGGGGTGCCATCAGCTCCCATCTTCCACTTCTAAGACATACCCCTTCAAATTCTACCTGTTCACCCAGTCTGAACTCTGTTGTTGTCACCTCAGCTGGAAGGGGAGTGGTTTTCACCCCTGCAGACATGGAATATCAGGAGTGCTCTCAGACATAAAACTAAAGAATTGTACTTCTTACTTATTAAAGTTATAGTTTTCAAAAGTAAGCTCTTCATCAGCTTCTTAGTACACTCAAGTAGTTTGTGTGTACACACTGTATCTGTGTGTGTGTTAATCTGTTTATCTCTCCAGAGGAAGATCACCTGTGTGTAACTGTTACCTGTGGGATGACTTGCCCAACCAACTCACCTTCATTACCTGAAGCCTCTGGACCTTCTGTTTTCTGGCCTCACTAGGCATAGGGGAAAGAAGAGCGCAGAGCCCATCAGGTAGGAGATCCCAGTTCAAGAGACCTGATGGAAGGGGGCCACAGGCAGCTGAACCCCCAATGAGGGTTCATCTCAGTCCCCTCTGCACCCTCTCTCCAGCTTCTTGTCATGCTACTGGCCCTGTGCACTTTGCTCCTGATTCTTAAGGAATGGGGTCCAAAATACTGTAACTATAGATTTAATTTAAAGTGGTCACAACTTAAGATGCCCACAGGTGCCAGGGAAAGAAAAATTAAAATGCTACCCTATGATAACACTTTCATCCTATGCCTTAAGTAATCTCTGCAAGTAATATTTCAATAAAATAGCTAACAATAAAAAATATACAACACACAAGACATCATGACAATTAAGAAAAACTTAAAAATAGATCTATCATCATTCCATGTGATAACTACTGCTATCACACATATATATTGCAGCACCTATTTTATAGTGGTTAAAGAGATATACATTCTTTTAATTTAAAAATCTAGTACATATTACAAAATAATAATATTAAAATAATAAATATTGCAGTAAATATTCAAATAACATTAATATTATTAAAATAACATTAAACCCAGTACTTACTACAAAGCACCTTAGCAGACTTGCAAAATAACTAACTAGAATGTTTGCAAATGAAAAATTCTCAAATGAAATAAAAGTTTTAAAGGATATGGTTGAAATAGTAGCAGAAAAAAAATTAGTGAATAGGAAAATAACTCAAAATGAATTAACTGTGATGCAGCACGAAGGGCCCAGAAGTGGAAATGCAGGGGGGAAGGGGAACACACCTAAGAGAAAGGGAGAACACCAGAGTCCACTTGGGTTTCCAGGAAGAGATCAACGACAGAGCTGCAGTGATGAGGGACGGGAAGAGACCAAAGTCCAGGACGAGGTGGCCGAGGAATCACCCACCCATGCACCACGGGAGCCATCCAGCAGCGCCAGAGGACCCATCAAGCGGTGGCCTCGCCACCCTACTCTTCCCTACTCCCCCAAAGCCCTTCAAGGACCCTGGCCCTGTGACTCGCGTGGACCAGTGAATCATGGGCACAAACTCTCCAGCCGACACCGAGGAGTGAGCGGCCGGCTCCTCCACTCTCTCTGCGGCAGGATGGGAGGGGCCGCTCTGAACAGACCCCCTTCACCTGCATCTCGGAGGAGTTGCATCAGACTTGCAGAATGAGCAACAAACATTAGTTGGTTTAAAACATTGACATTCCCGGGTGTTGATAACGGAGAATAAGCTAGCCAACTGTTACTGAAACATGAAATTGGAGAGATAAATCAGTGCGACAGAACTGGATGTCAGTACACAGACACAGGCATTAGCATAATTCAATAAAGAGTCAATGGAGTCCTTAATGAACGGTGCAGGCCAGCCGACTATCTGGAGGACAAGCACCGGGCTGCACGGTCACACGTCCTAGTCGCGTGCCAGAGTGGTGTGGACGCAGCGAAGGTGAGCACAGTGAACAGAGGACTCGCAAGAGTGGACGGCCACAGAAAACGCACCAGACTGAAGAGGGGTGAGCAGAGCCTCTCTGTAACCAAGGCCTGAAGCCCACACGCCGGGCAAAGAACTGGCATGATGAACTACAGCAAAACGCAAACCGACGGCCGGAGCTCGAGAAACAATGCTGGTGGCAACGCGTGGATAGTTATGGGATGCAATGGTCACTACGAATTTGCAAAAAGGGGACAGATAACGAAGAGAAGCCGCAACGCAGCGAGCAACAGAAGCGCTGCACAGAGGCCGGGACGCCCGGGAACAGACCTGGTCACAGGTGGCCCACGATGCGGACCAGAGTTAAGGGAGCGCACACACCTCCGCCCGTCAGACCTGAGCCACCCGCCCCCTGGTGCTCCGTGGTACGTGCTGCAGGTATTTCCAGACGTTACCCATGAGAGCGGAAAGCGACACTACCACGCTCCAGAAATAGCCTGCAAGGGCTAGCAAGATGACGAGGAAAAGCACACACCTGTGTTTTGACAATGACTTCCTTCTTCTCAAGTCAACCCTCAGAGATCAGAGTACTAGGACACAAGCAGGGTCCCTACAGTTCTATCTGAGGAGGTCAAAGGATAAACAACTTGGAGACAAATAGATTTATCCACCTGTATGTATATAGATAGATCTTTTTAAATATATCTTTATATATAAAAATACATGAATGTGTTTATATGTAATGGTATATAAATTTAATAATATATCATAAATATATTGTATAAATATATCTTTATATATAGAAGTTCATTTACATATATCTTTATGAAATATATATATATTTATATGTAGACTTGTGTATGTTTACATAGAGAGAAATGTGTTCATATAATATAGCATGCCAGGATAATTCTCCATGAAAATAACTGAAGATAGAATAGTGATGCAAAAATATATTGTGCAGCACAGTCCATTTTTGTGAAGCCAAACACAACAAAACTCAGTGTTTCATGTACATGTATGTATCTGGAATCTTATTTTAGTCAAAGATTTCAGGAGGACTTGGGTGAACCCAATTTCTGTGTAAGGTTCTACCCTAAGCAGTAATGAGAATCAGAAAGAGGAGGAAAGCTGATTCATCTCTCCAATTTCATGTTTTAGTAACAGTTGGCTACCTTATTCTGAGTTATAAACACCCAGGATGTCAGTGTTAAACCAACAAATATTTGTTGTTCAGTGATGGCAGGAGCCCATATCTTCTCTGGATAATACTCAGGCATGTGTCCTCAGCTTTCTATTACTATAACAAAACAGTTGATAAAATAAGCTTAAAGAGAAGAAAGGCTTATTTTGATTCAGTTTTGGCAGTTTCAGTCCATGATTGGTTGTCCCATTGCTTCTGGGCCTGGGACAAAGCAGCGCATCATGGCAGGGGCACCTGGTAGAGCAAAGCAGCCCATCTCATGGCGGATGGGAGGCAAAGAAAGCGAAGTGCTAGGCTCCCACAATCCACTTCATGAACATGCCCCCAGAGACTGAAAGATCTCCCCCAAGCCCAAGTCCCAAGGCTCTGCCACCTCCAGAGAGCGTGAGGCTGGTGACTGAGTTCTAAAACCTGCCCTTGGGAGCATTCCACACCAAACACGCCGCATGCCCTACAGGTCCCTGGCATCCCTGCAGGAAGTCTTCAGGGTGTTAGTCTGAGCAATGGGAAGCAGGAGTCTCTGCTCCTCCTGGCTCAGGGCTGCCTGCCCCTCAGACTCTGCTGGTCTGACCTAGAGAGACCAGGGAGGAGGGAGAAGATGGGTGTGTTCCAGGTGGCTAATTTGGGTCACTTTGTTCTGTGAAAGAGGACGATAGCAGGAACCCCCGTAATGAATCTCCAGGCATGAGACCCATGGGTCAGGGGTTGGCGCATTTGGAGCGCTGTCACAGCTCTGCCAAGTTGAGCTCTCTGACCTTCGGTTTTCTGACTCGCCAGCTTTGCAGGAGAGTGAGTCTTTGCCAACACCTTTTCTATTTACCGTTGCCAACTTCAAAGATGAAAAATGGCTTCTTGGTTTGTTTGTATTTGAATTTCTCAGATTGTTTACAAGCTGGATTTTATAATGATAATTTGTGAATCACTTATGTGTTTTGCCAAATTTAATGGAGTCATTGTCTTTTTCTTACTAATTTCCTGAGGATTTTCAAATAATAAAAGCATTAATCATTTGCTGTCATATTATAAATATTCTTCCCAGTTTGTAATTTGCCTTTTATCCACACTGCTAATTTCCTAATGATCTTCACACTTAGCTTTTTAATTCCTAGTACCTCAGTCAGCAACTCATGCCAAGAAATCTCAAATTAAGAGGGAAAAAACACCTTATTTTTTTTGTTGTGTTTCTCATACATTCTTCTGAATTAACTTCGTTTAAAAAATATACTTACTATTTGGATTCCCACAAAGTATTCGAAAAATCCTCTTTATTGTGAGCCTTGGGAACGCGACGGGGGCGCCCTGGGGCAGCGCTGTGCCGCCACTGCGCAGGAGCAGATGATTGACAAGTCCGAGACTCCAAGCCGGTGCCAGGCGCTGAGGGCATCCTGATCAGGCCTCTGCACTGTACCTGCCGAGGCACTGATGGCATAGAAGGCCTGCCCGCCAAACCTGTGGGTGGAACCAAGAGGAATTCGCTTTGAGAGCAGACTGTCACACGTTTTCCAGAGCCCGCGTCCCCAGTCTGCCTCCCTCTGAAGCCTCCGGATGAGGCCCCAGGGACTCCTGTTGGCTCGCTCCGCGGTGAGCTGTGGTCCTGTCCAGGCTGAGCTCCAAAGCGGTTCCCAAAGCCCGTGCTGTGCACTCCCAGCCCTCCGCTCCCTGAGGACAGGAGGGCAGGGTAGGAGGTGAGGGAGCAGGGAGCGTGTGCTAGGGAAGCTGCCCTCTGCTCCGCTGCCCCTCTGAAGGACTGTGTCCTTAGAAACTCACCTGAGGGTGGCCAGGAAGCCACTGGGGAGCCCTGGAGCCTGACTCCCTCCCGTGTGTGTCCT
Source organism: Sciurus vulgaris (assembly GCF_902686455.1). Lineage (NCBI taxonomy): Eukaryota > Metazoa > Chordata > Mammalia > Rodentia > Sciuridae > Sciurus > Sciurus vulgaris. The sequence goes on along the minus strand of NC_136467.1, from coordinate 4,252,908 downwards.
GGGCCACCAATGTGCCCACCAGACCCTAGACGAGTGGAGGGAACCCGGACTGACCTCAGACCTGCCCAGATTAAATTCCTGCAATGGAGAAAGAAAGATGCGCTCCTCGCAGGCTCGGGCGCCAAAGGCGGGGGACCCCTGAGGCCCCTGGCTAGTATGGGGAAGCTGATTGTGAGCACCCAGTCATGGGAAGGTCCCTGCAAAAGTCACAAATGAGCTGCAGACCCGTCAGCTGGCCATGTGTCAAACTCCCCAGAGGCTCCTTCAAGTGATGACCAAGTCCTGGGACGTCTGGGCACAGAACAGTCACCTGCCCCTGGAGCCCGTTTCTCTGCCTGAGCGAACCTTAGAGGGATCCGCGTGTGCGGCAGCAGTACACAAAATCCCGAGAGCCCAAACCAACAGGTTTAATCTCCAAATAATGTGGGATGGCTTCCTTTTTTTTCCACTAGAATTATACATTGTAATTATGGAACGGGACCACTGGTAGAAGAATAAAAACTACTGGAAAAATCCAATGTGTTTTATCTGCCCCAAACTTCACTCCTAAGTAGAAGCAAAACTTGCTCTGTGGGTAAAACAAAAAGGTCATTTCTAACCCAGGGGATCCCTTGTCTCCAACATGATGGATGAAACTGCAACCGCTACTCAACAGGTAGGAACAGACTTCCCAGGAGGAGCAGGTAAAGATGACCACGGTGGGGACACGTCCTTAGACTGAACCACAGGTTCTTGATGATGTTTCATGGCTGTGTTCGTTTAGGGTTAATTGTTGAACTGATCAGCTATGATTTTTGACTTTTCTTTTTATCTGTTGTAAGTACATTTTTAAGAATTAAGCATTGTGAATTTTTAGAAAAGGCAGAAGTTGGGAGTTTTATATTTGTTTTTATTCCCTTCTAATTTAAACTTATTTTTAGCTAATACAATAGATATGCAAAAATTGATTAATTGGGGACCATGTGGTTTCAATCTATGATGCAAAAATTGAACATATTAATTGAGGACCATGTGGTTTCAATCTATGTGTATTATTGTGTAATCAGATTAAACACATGTGCTTCCTCCCAAATTTATCATTTCCTTAAGGTGAAAACATTCATAAGTCTTGATCCTGGATTTTTATACTTCTTGATCTTTAAATATTGCCACATAAAGGTCTATGTTTTATAAGGTATGTGGGCTACAGGAAACACATCTATAGGGTAGGTCACAGGTGTCAAGTTTGTGATCTCAAAATGATAAGACTTTCATGCAGTGGATCTAAGCATCCTGAATTCATCAGCACATGAAAGCATTGGTGGCTTCAAAATACTCTATATGAACATATTAGGTGGTATAGATTCCAATTGAGGTTCACCCCTATGTTTCTGCCAAATGTTTCTGTGTTAGTCAGCTTTCTATAGCTGTGACAAAATACCTGAGATAAACAACTTAAAAAGAGAAAAGACTTATTTTGACTCTGGTTTCAATTCATGGTCACTTGACCCAGTTGCACTGGTCCTGTGGCCATAACACTTCATGATGGAGAAGCTGTTCACCTCGCAGTGACCAGGAACAAAGAAGAAGAAGAAGCTAGGGAACAATATCCCCTTCAAGGGCACACCTCCAGTGACTTCCTTCCAGTCGGCCCCACACCTATAGGTTCCACGACCTCCCAAGTATGTGTTCAGCTGGGGTTTTCAACACAATACCTCTTAGGGGTCACTTTGAAACCACAGCAGATTCTTAAACCAGATGTTCCTGAAGCACTGGCTATGAGCCCTGAGAGTCCCCACAACCCAGTTTTGGTGTACTCATTCCTAATTCAAATATTCCACCCATGTGGAACAAGTCACCTGCTGGGGGCTAACTGACCCAAACCAGCCTCGTTTACCATCTCACAGTTCCCATGGGTCAGGGCCCACAGGTGTGCCGGAACTCCGCTCAGGCCCCCTCCTGGCTACTAGGTGCTGGCAGGTCTGCCTCCTCCCTTCCTGGGGGCACAGGGTTGAGTTTGCAAACAAGAGTTTGCAGGCTGCACAGTGTTGGCAGAAGCCAACTTCATGCAGAGACAGGACTGGAGTCCTGTTTCCTTGCTGGCCGTGGCCGAGGGCTCTTCTCAGCCTCCAGTTATAGCACCTTCTAGCTGCCGCCCTTTTGTCTTGGCTCAAGGTGCCTCTGTGGTCCACCCACAGCCTCAGCGGCCCGTGTTCTCCTTGTGCCTTGTGCCTCTTCCCTCCTCCTCTGCCATCCTCCAGTGGAGTGACCTGCTAAGGCATCCTATGATTGTTTAGACGCCCCAGTCAAGGACGCAAAACCTCATCAAGTTCACGGATCCCGAGGGCTCCAACATGGGTTCCTGGGGGCTATTCACAGAAATGCAGCCTGTGGCACAGGAGCCCAGGAGTTGTCACTTTATGATATCAATAACATGCGGGCTTTTTTTTTTTTTTTTTTTTTTTTAAACTGTACTACTATTTGTCTGCCAAAGAAATAAGAAGTGAATCTGCTGATCCCTTAGAAGCAAGACTCAAGGTAGTGGCTCCAAATAAACTCACTAGATTCTTCATTGCAAAAGAAAGAAAAGAAAGAGAGAGAGAGAGAGAGAGAGAGAGAGAGAGAGAGAGAGAGAGAGAGAGAGAGAGAGAGAGAGAGAGAGAAAGAAAGAAAGAAAGAAAGAAAGAAAGAAAGAAAGAAAGAAAGAAAGAAAGAAAGAAAGAAAGAAAGAAAGAAAGGAGAGAAAGAAAGAGGTGAAGCACGTCCCTGGTCAAAAAAAAAAAAAGTCAAAATATGCTAATTTTTCACCTCTCAACTTTGAGTGCTATCTTTTAAAATTACTAATGAGGTGGGAGATGAGGGGTTTTTTTTGATGGCTGTCACAGACAAGGCATCTACCAAACAGCTCGAGATGCACACTGTGTGCGATGCTTTTACAAGAAATACAGTTTTATTTAAAAGAATGATTCACAGACTTACTTCAGGTATTCAGGCTTGAGTATTTAACTGTCATTTTCTGGAAAAGTACCTAGAGTTCCCTGTTAGAGGAAAATAGCATTGTATTTATGGCCAATGATAAAATTTTAGCTTTCAAGTGAAATTTAGAGTTTTGAAACGTGTCAGCTCAAATGAATGCAACTATTTCTCAGTATTTCAGAGTTTTCTGATAATTCATTTGGTGATATTTAACAAATGTGCTTTAAAAAAATATAATGACTTTCTAAAAGATGATAGAAAAATTCAAAATAATTGACATACCTGAATAAATGAATAATTTCCAAACCATGACAATTATCCATGGACAAACGATCCATCCAAAGTGCAAAACAGACCAATATAAGAAATTAATCCAAAATCTTATTGATGCTGTTTGATATTTTATACATTGCAATCAAACCCTGAGAAGCCCCCATTTGTTGAGCGTGGGTGACATGGTAAAGAGTGTCCACAGTTATCCACAGGTCTATGAAAATGCCCAGCCCTCTCCTGCTACGTGTCTGTATGAGGCCCAGCTCTCCTTACAGATTCCACCTGCAGCTGCCCACCCAGGAGAGCCAGTGCAGAAGTGGGGGGCCGGCTGCCACCATTGTGCCCACTATCTATAGATTTCAAAGAGAAAACAATGCCACTCCTCTGAAGGCTTTCTTCTTTTGAGAAATAATTTTTCATAAGAGTAATTTATGTAATTTATGTTACCAGAAATGTAGGAATTATTACTTTAAAATATGTTAATAAATATATATTTTTAAGTTTTGCTTTAATTTCTCATCAAGGTGCTATGGGTCAATATAAGTCCCCAAGCCAGAAGCCCCTTGGCGTCCTCAATACCTTTGTGAGTATGAAGATTCTGACACCAAAGTACTTGAAGTCAGCCCTTGAGCACATCCTGCTCCCCAGCCTCACTCGGCCCTGGTCAGCCGTCCTCTCTTCTGGGGCTCTCCGGCACCAGTTCTCCACAGCATCCCCATGCAGTTGAGTCCTCTGGGTGGTCCAAGGCTCCACTGTCACATCCCTCCTGTAGAAGACTCCTCACAGACCTCTCTTCTCCAGACAGAGACTTTCCTCCTCTTCGGTCCTTGAGCATTAGGCCTGAGCCACAGCACAGGTCATATCCTGCTCTAGACCTCCTCAGCTCAGCACTGAGAGATGGCTGGTGGCACTGCCTCATTAGCCTGGACAGGAACTGACATTTTCCAGCCCCACACCACCAATGCCTGCACAGCCTTGCTTGAAGCATATGCTTCAAGTATTGCACAAAAGGAGGAACCTGATTTTTGTGGAAATTCCAAGTCGTTTGAAATGCTGATGGGTATGTCCCCAGCCTCAAGCCCTCTCTTCACAGTTCTGACTCCCAGGAGAGTGTGGCTGAAGTGATCATTTTGGTAGGAAAGATGTACCAAAGAGGCCCATTGTTTGAGGCCTTTCATGCACTAAAAATGTCACCAATTTTCTGTAATATTGTGGAATAAGCAAAATCTTATTTTATCATTATTTCCATGGTACCGCAGGTCCACTTTGTATCTTAAGGACTTTTCTGATAGCGAAATTCATAGAACTTTCTCTCTGGCCTTTGCTTATCTGCAGTTCATTTTCCTTGAAATGTTTATCTTACCACAGATCATCAGTGCTAACATACAGGAAGATCAATTCTGATCCTTTAATGACAAGTTATTCTTATCAATAGGTGGCAGTGACTTTAAGTGTCCATGTATTAGTAACCACCCAGAAGCTGCCTTCTCAAAGAACTGTCCTTCCCTGGGTGCTCTCCAAATGTGACTTCTAGCAACACCCACGGAAGGTCCTGCAGCCCACAGACACTACTGTTTAGAGCATGGTGGTCGTCACAGCCGCAAGACGTCCTCTCAGACGGCTGCTTTTTGGTCCAAGATGAACTAGCCCTTTCCCAGCACTGCCTGGAACGCGGACTCGGGCCTGCTGCTACAGCTCTGCCCGAAGATGGGACTCCGCATGTCACCTCCGTCTTCTCCGCTCGCCCGGCCTGCGCTGACCTGCCTTCCTCTGATGATGCTCACAGTAGCCCAGGTGTCACGCTGTCAATCACCCTGTAGACAAGCCCTTATCAAGCCCTGATCAAGATGCCCAGCTTCCTTGTTCAGGACCTCCTCAGTATTGATCTCTTGCCACTCGCTCTGAGGTTTCATGTGCAAGAGACTCTGATAACACTTAAAGTCAGAAAAAGGATAAAGGATAAATAAATAAAACTTTACCTTGATACAAGCCTGGTTTCTCAAGAATGTCGGTTGTTGGAGTTTCTGTAATATATGTAATATATGTATTTCCAGTTCCTAGATCTTTTCTTGTCAGAAAAAGAAAAGCAGCGTGACTTCTGAGCGGGTTTAAAACCCTAGTGCCAGAACACTTTGGTGCTAAAGGGACGTCATTGTGTTCGGCTTCCCACTCCCACTGTGGGAAGCTTGGGTCAGGGTGCCGGTAGCCTGGAAACCAAAAACAATAGCTCCAAGGCTTCCGTGAGATAGTTTGTGGTTTGCAATCTTAATGGAAAATTTATGACTTCATATTATTATTCAAAAATATAATAATGATAATGATATATTTCAAATTTTACATCACACATTTTGTGAGTTTTATGGGATATTGATGGTTTTCTTCGGTGACACTTTCCTGCTTTGCCCAGATATTTAGACCCCATGCTCAGCTCTTCTGAGCTACATGTGGCACCGCCGTGCGCAGTTCAGTCTGTGCTAGATGGGGCTCCTGTGACAAGCGGCGTGCGAAGTGGGGCTTCCCTCTCAGAGGCAGCTCACTTGTCTCATCAGCCTTCACGTGTTCAGGTGGAAAGAGGACCCAACAGTCACCCCCACCTGAAGCCTTCACACTGCCTTCATAAAAATATCAATTGGTAAACATTTGCATATCGATCTATAAATGTATGTATGAACAACTATGACAATAGAGGAATTAATTCCATGTCCAAATCGACACCACAGCATTTACCCTTTAGCTCAGAAGGCACTCATAGAATGTGGTCCAAATGCTAGAACTTTGTGTTTTAATGTTTCTAGAAAATTCTCTTATGCTATCAATACAACCCCTGAATATTCTCAAGTATTTATATGAAAATAACTAGTGAGGCAGAAAATTACATTTTTATAATTCTGGGAAGGATGATTCTGCAAATCTGTAAACTAGTGGCTAATATTATAAATAAGAAGGTCTAAGAGATAATTGCAGTGTGTTGTTTGGTATATGGAAATCAGATTCGTACCAACTTCAAGATTCTTGTAAAATTCCCAAACTGAAGAAATTCCTTTCCCTCTTATAAAATATATGCCAAAATTATATTTTAAGAACCACATAAAAATACAAAGTATTGCTTAACATTTCAAAAGTTACCTTGTTAAACCATCTAATATACCTCTTATAATTAGCTACCATCATAAAAGCTCATCAGTGCCCACAATATGTTAGTACCAAAAATTCAATTTAAGTAACTTGTCACTTGAATATTCAAGCAAAACTTCTTTCAGCTCTTTTGCTGGTGGGGAAAGCCCTCCTCTGGCTTGGTCATGACATTTTCAAGACTGGGCTGACTCCAGTAGTCCCTCCCTGGCAGGCCCTGATGGGGGAACTGAGGTGGAAGCCCTCCCAGCCGTCCTGAGGAGGAGTTCTTTCTCCTCTAATTTCCCCTTGGAGAAGAGAAGTGAGAGGACAGGACTCGCAGCACCGTGGAGGGTCGGAAAACACGTGCATAAGGGAAATCAGGCCAGCCAAGCATCCAACAGAGAGCGGGGCTGGTGGGTTTCTGAAACTGGTGGGAGTGAGTGGGGCCAGTCCAGTTCCAGTGGCTGGAGGGCCAGGAGCCCTGAGAGCAGGCGCTGCTGGTAGTTTGCTATTAGATTCTGTGTCCTGCAGAGATTGCAGCTTGGGCCAGACCTGTGGTCAACCAAGGAAAGAATGGAGGGAAGAAAGACAGGAGGTGGACCACCAGAGGCAAAGGGGGATCCAGGTAGCCAGGCATTTGAGTCCAGGGACACAGCCGGGCTCCTTTTCCACAGCCCTTTCTGGGAACCATGATGCTGAGGTCCGTGGTCCTGGGTCATCTGAGTGAGCTGCTGTGCACGTGGAGAGAAAGGATAGCTCATGAGCAAGTTGTCCCTCGACACCTAGCAAAGCTGAAGCTTGTGTACCAGAATGTTGGTAAAGGTGTCTCTGGACTGGAATCCAAACAGAAGGACGTGGCTTGTTTCATCTGGACCCTCCTGCCCCGGCCCACCGACTGTTCCCTTGTGTCCTACACCCACCACGTCAAAGGTCACCAGACCCGCTGCCTGGCTTTCTCCTGCATTCACCCTGTGGTCACCGAGCTCACTCACTGCTCACACGGGAAGGGGTCCACCTGCAGTGGGTTTGTGCTGGTCAGCGCTGGCTGCTGGGACATGCCACAGGCCTAGCAGGTGACGATGGCCAGCACCCGCTTCTGGCAGTTCTGGGGGCTGGGAACTCGGAACATAAGGCAGCAGCAGGATCTGCGCTCCTCCTGGGTGGAGCCTTCTGCGGGCGGCTCACAGGGAGCAGGGGCTATGCTCCACTCTCACAGCCAGTCCAACCCAGAGGACTCACCTCTCAGTACCTCCGCGTTGGGGTTAGGCTCCAGTTCACGGGCAGTGGGGTCACAAACCTCCAGCCCACAGCAAGTGGTGAGGAACTCTTCCAGGAAAAATAAATCGTAAGACAGAAAAGCAACCAGGGAAGACGGACCAGGAAGTGATTTAAACAGTGGACTGTGGTGGCCGTGGCCGTGTCAAGAACAGCCATGCACAGGGGGCTGTGAGGACGTGGGCACCCCCCACGCTGGCCCATCTTGGTGATTGTCAGCACCGACTGCTTCCCGCCTTCCGTCTGTGCCTCCAGGGAGCTTCTGCTGTGCTGCATTTGAATCATCCGTGGGACTCTCTCTCTCCATGGATGATTAACTTCTTGAGAATGAAACTAACTGGGCCCCTTTCCATCACCCCCTCACTGAGCATGGTTCCTCCAACCCGTTCAGCAACGATGAATGAGTCAAAGGAGCTCGCTGAGCTCAGCTCCCTGCAGTTAGTCCCCTGGCCTGCTTAATGCATGCATCTTCACATCTTCCCTCCTCAAATGACGACACCTTTGACAAATGTGAAATGCAATGACCGATACAAAAGTCCCTCGTTCTTAGGCAAGAATCAGTTTACCTGGATGCCATTCATAGTGTCTCCCCACAAGAACACTGGGCTTTTTCCCCAAGGAGAACTTGTTAGATCACAGTCACCATCGACTCTAAGCTGGAAGAGGCTCGAACGAGGACAGGATTGAACAGACAGAGCAGACTCACGCAGCGGGACACCTCCTCCTCACTCACCAACCCGCAGCTCTGCTGCCATCATGCAAGAAACTGAGAAGAAACTGCGCGCCCCCCCACCATCACCTCCACGTTGCTGCTGTGAAGTGACCTCAAACACGTGGCAGTAGCAACACAGTGACCATCCTCCAGTCCATAGTCAGAAGTCTGAATGAGTCTTCCTGGGCTCAAATCCAGGTCCCGGTGGGGCTGTGAGCCTCTCTGGAGCCTCTAGTGAATCCACTCTCGCTTTTCCAGCCTAGGGGCCCGCAGCCTTGCTTGGCTTGAGGCTCCCTTGGGCTGTGCCTTCTTCTTTCACTTACAACGTCTTTGTGACTGTGTTGGGCCCACCAGATAAATCAGGATCGCCTTCCACCCCGGGTTAGCTGATTGGCAAGTTGAGTTCCATCCGCGACCTTCATTCCCTTTTGCCATGTAACATATTCATGGGGACCAGGGGCTCTGGTGTGGATGCTGGGGCATCATCCTGCCCACCACGCCCCCTTTCCTCAGCCCTCATTTAGCCTGTGCAGTTCCTCACCAGCAACACCTCCATGCCGACAGTGGCAGAGCAAGCTGGTTCTTCCTGTGGGACCAAGAGAAGCTGAGCGTCTCCTGCAGGGAGTTTGTCTCTATATCAGAGCTGTTTGCTCCAAAAGGGAGGCTGGCCTGCTGCAGTGCTGGTGTCCCCCACGTGGCCACCACCTCCCCCCTCTGGGGAGCGCACCTGGACCTTCCTGTGCCTCCTGCTCTGCTGACTCAGGCACCACAGCCCACGGCTCTCCTGGGCGTGTGCTAGCCTCGTGGTCCTTGCAGAGACTTGCTTTCCCCCGGAGGGACTCCCATGCTGGTAGCTGCTCTCTGTCTTTTGCCACCTCCACTGGGGCCCCAAGAGGTTTCTTCCCAGCACTGCCATCAGAACAAATGTGCCAGCACTTTGTAGCAGATGGGCGCCTTCAACAGTGAACGAAGCTCCTCGATGTATCCCACAGACTTCAGGAAATGTCGGGCGCACATCTCCAAGACAGGCTGGCTGCGCTCCAGAAACAGACGTGGGAAAAGCGATCGCTGGCGCGGGACCCGGCACAGATCCCAGGGAGACGCGCTGCCTGACTGTGCAGACAAGCTGGCCTTGACACCCAGGGCTCGGGAGGTGAGCCTCCCTAGCAGCCAGCAGCCCCACCTCGCTGTGTGAGCGGGTTTGACTAGGGACAGTCACTGGACCACTCTCAGCTGCGTTCCTCTGAAGGGTAGAGATGGCTGCAGGGCAGGGCGAAGGGAAGGGCCTCAGAAAGTTCTTTCAAGGTGAAAAATAACCTACAAACAAAAGGAACGGCGATTCTGCTGATTCTGTTAAACCACCTGGCAAGCCTACCTACATTAGCCAGTGGTTCCGAGAGGGTGCTCACATTCTTGAGAAACGTCTGCCTTATGGGTGCTGTCGGGGGTGTGTGCTCTGAGCTGAACTGGATCCCATCTGTGTGCGTGCCTTGGAGGGCTGGAACGCACAGGCCTGCCCGCAGGTAGAGCTGTTCCCCATTAGGGTCTGAGCCATCAAATGTCCCTGCAGTATTCCTGGGATTGCAGTGCCTGAGCCTAGACCCTATGTTCCCTGGAAATATGAGGCATTTCACTGGAACTTTATATTATTATATTATGATGATTATATTTATATTATATGATATGCAAATAATGTCCATCTAATTATATATTATTTTATCTGAAGTATAATTGTATCATGGAAGTTGTATCTTACCCTTTGATTCAGATGTTTACCAAAAGTTGTTCACTGTTTTGGAAAATCATGATGCCTACAGCCACACCTGGCGAGGTACCTGTGCTAACCATAGCCATCTGTGTCTTCCTTTCGGACGCACCTTGCCCCTTATATATATAAAACCCTTACTTATGCCTCATTCCAACCTTTTAAAGATAAAAAATGTGGACTGTGACCAATTAAAATTGTCTTCTCATAAATTTCAGTGGGTGCAAGCCTCCAGCTGGGCCATCCTCTCTTCTGACACACCTCGTGATCTCACGGAATGTAATTTGTCCCTGATCATTATATGATTTTATTCTAGGTTCATTTCCTTTCATTTTTTAATTTGTTTTAAAGATGAAATATTTTATTTATGTGTGAATATGCATTATATCATCCTTTTTTTTTTTTTTTTAGATTAGAGGTTGCTCACATTATTTTTAAAATATCCTCATAGGGAAGAAAGGGACAAAAAGCAAGGAGTTTGGAATTAGGTTGACCTGAAATTATATCTGATTTCCAAATGTTGGTAAATGTTTACCCTTAGCTGCTATCGACTTCTTGGTCCTCTGCTTCTTAAAATTATTGTGAAAACTGTGGCAATAAGATAAAAGAAAATAAGATCTAAAGAGAATCTTATTTTTATTGTAGTTGGATTTTTAAATCCTTATGTTTAATATTTATTGTCTCACTTCAGAAAGTTGCTCCAAGTGCAAAAAAGGTTAAAATCATCCTAGATCATTTTCAAAAGCCTATTATATTTTGCTATTCACATTTAAATTCATCATTAATATGTAATTTAATTGGGGAGGAGTCACATATTGGTTGCACCACCTGTTTATAAGACTTCTTATTTTGAAAGAACTGTAGAGTTACAGAAGTTATAAAAAGCACAGAAATTTCCCTTATTCCCTTGTCCTATGGTTTCCTATTATTAATATCTTAAAATGCATAGACTAATGATAAGAATGAGCATTATTACCTGAAGATGGTTTTGAAATTTCTCTAACCATATGGAATAAAATTTTGTTTATCCTTGAGATGGGGACCTACTTTCCATTTCTTTCTTGGATTACTTACTGTTTTTCTTGTGTGGTGTATTAATTATTTTTGCACTTGTATGAAATGGCAGCTGTGATATTTAGCAAGGATCCATTTAGACTGTTTTATTTTCTATTTGTGTGTTCACTAATTCCTACTTCAGTGCCTCTATAAAATGCAACATCATTTATAACAAGTACCAGTCCATAATGAGATAAATCCAGTCTGTGTGTCCCCTTTTCAAGGAATATCTTGGTTATTCTTGGTCCTGTACCTTTCTATATAATTTTGAAATACGAGATGATGTATGTAAAAAGTAAAGAACACAGCAGGTGCCCAATAATTGCCTAAATGAGACTCTGTGGGTGAAATATGCATGAGCATATATTAGCTATTTACAGCCATTACAAATAGTGAATTTACATTAAAAACAGTCCTCCAGTGTGCATGTTGGATTTAATTCTACAGCAAATTCTCTGTTTATCTAGTTTTATTACATCCTTCTCCAGGTTTTTTGGAATCTCTTAAATTCCACCCTAACCAAGTATTTTGTATTCTCAAAAACTCTTGCCTTTAACTATTCAAATAATCTGTTTGCCATCATTTATAAAGCATGTTAAACTATGTAAATATAAAAACAAAAACAAATCTTAGTTTCTGGACTTCTCATACATGCTCCACTGCTTACATTTTAGCTCTGACTTACTTTAGAGGTGCATTGTGCTCTTATTAATGATGTTCTCTAGTCAACACATAATGCTTAAATGGTTACATTCTGGGGTTATTTTAGCCATTGCCTAATGTATTTAAAACTATGTAATACCATTAACATTATGCTACAATAAAACTAAGAATGTTCACCAGTTTCTGAAAATCAGTAATATTGACAGTGAAAATTTCTAAACAATTAAAAATTTTTTGACGTTATTAAAATTCAATATTTTGACCTTCTACTTGTTTAAGTGAAAACTGACTCCCTTCATTACACAATATTAGGTAAACTTTCAAATTGCAACTTCACATCATGTAGTTCAAAATCACAGGTGTGCCACTAAATGATTTTGCAGAGTGATCACCTGCAGGTAGCCTCCAAATCAACCAGCAGAACATGCAGTTCCGAAGCTCCCCTCCAGACCTACTGGGTTGCTGCCCTCTACCTCCTTTCCAGAGAAACCTCTGCTGACCATAAACCATCAGTGGATTCTGCATTTTAATTTTTACGTAGTTACCTTGGAGAACTTGGATATCTGACTGCTTTTCCTCTGCTGTCCAGGAGACCCACTGTTCACCAGTACTGCTGGGCAATGTGTCATTATGCTAATAGGCCACAGTGGATGTATCCACTAGCAACAGGGTTTTTCCAGTTTTCTCATGAAGAAATAGGGCTGTTGCAAACATACTTCTAAAGGCCTTTTGGCATACGTCAATGAAATTAAGTTGGGCAAATAGTAGATTTCAGAATGATATAAATGTATCTAATTTTAGTTGCTCAGTTAACACATTTTAAAAACTGTAGTTTCTATAAGAGGCATATGAGATGGTCAGCTACTTCACAGCCACGCCAGCCCTTGATGTTTCTGTCTTTCTCCCCTCAGCATGTCTAAGTGTGGACAGTGTGCATTTCCTTTACCAACAATGAGGTTTGAACACCTTTCTGGATGCTTACAAAGCATTTGGACATTCTCCACTGTGCATTCCTTTGTTTAGCTATTTAACATGCATTTTTAGTTTGTTAACTGTTTTATAAGATTGATATGTATTTTTGCATACTGATCTTTTGTTAAGAGTTTGCATTCACAGCCTGTCTACATATCATACCTCCACAGTTACCATGTTATTTTAAAACATCATGATGTCTGGCCTGGACTTGTAAATTAAAATCCTAGTATCTTAACAATAGCTTACCTTGTCTTTCTTTTGCTACTCTCATCGACTGTGGTCATGTTTTTCTTTAGGGAAACTCAGAACTGAAGTGTAATATAGGGAAATGGCCACAGATGGTACATTTATAGAGGCCATAGCTTTTAATGTCCTATTTAATGATTTTCAGCTCAGAATATGTTCTCTTTTCCATTGCCACTCTTTGAACTCATGGGTTATCCTGAAACATACTAATTAACTTTCTAACATTTATAGATCAGCTCTTTGCCATCTAATGACTGCAGGTAGTTTCACTGTACTCCGAGAGGTCCTGGGAATGATTTCCACCCCCAGGGAGAGGCAGGACAATGGTCAGCATGTGGTCAGGCCTGCACTGTCCCCCCTGGGTGCTAAAGGCCACCTTCACTGCTATCATGCACATTTCCTCTCCTTCCTGCTTTCACATCACCTCTTCATTTTATTGGATACTAAGGATGCATTAGATGATGCAGCTTTGGCTGTAGCTTTTTCCTTTATCTTTAGTCCTATCGTTCATTGTGTTACGTTTAAAGCTATCAGGCTAGATCCTTCTAAACCCGTAAGGGCAGAGCTGTCCCAATAGGTTGATACATGATATTTTTAAATGTCCTTCTCGTAAGGAAAAAAATGCAGCTCAGCTTGGGACCCGCGGCGATTCTAGCCGCCGCTGCGCACCCCCGCTGAACTGCCGCCCACTCATCCATCTCAGTTGTGGATCGCCAATAGCTCCCAGAAAAATGCACCACGGACATGAGGTCTCATGCAAGAGACTTTATTATGTGGACGACTAACACGTCCGCTCCAGGGTGAAAAGAAAGGAAAAGAAGGGAAGATGGCGTGTGCGCTTCTCCCAGATATTGGAATCTCCCTGGATGGAAGGAACCGGCCCCGGAGGAGAATACTTGCAAGCCACTGATGAACCCATAGCTAGCTAGCATGTTAGGACGTAAGGTGGGAAGCAGGAAAATAGCGGCAGCGAAATTCCTATAATGTAAGAGGCGGGCAGAGCCACATTGACAGGTGGTTGGGAGGCGGGGTATCGGTTTATATTACACTTCTTTATAGTCTACTACTTCTTTTCACCTCAAAGTTTTCTTTGACCCATATTGTTCAACTATTACTCAACTATTATTTGAGGTAGTATTTGATTTGTTCATTTTTCCTGAATTCCAAGCTTCCTGTGACTTTAGTATTCAAGTATATCTTTTCAACATTTCTTTGGCAATGTTTAATTCCATTAGATAATCTTTGCTTTTAATCATTTGGTCCATTGCACCTAACTTCATTGGTAGTTCATTGGAATCTCTGCATACCTTCTGTACTATTTTCCTTTTTCTTCTCTGTTGTGTTCTTTTGGATAATAAAACATTCCTTTTGATTGTATCATTGTATTCTTTCATTAATATATATTTTGGTTACCTTAGCATTTGTAAATCAGAGAAGTATAGAAGCCTAATATTCTGAAATGCTTTTCCCATTTTCCAGGATACAAATTAAGAAAATTTTAAACATTTCAAGTCCTATCAATTTTGCCCCTTAATTCCATATGTTTTGAGTGCAACATGAGATTACCAATTCACACAGGAGTGTTTATTTAGTTTTATCTGGCACACAACCTGTCTCAGCTCTGCACTGCTTTCTGCATTTCCATATTGTCCTTCATCCTGAAGCCATATTTTTTTTTTGTAGTATTGCTGCTGGTAATAATTTCTCCTTTCATTTTTCTAGAAAATTACAAATTTTGCCTTGTGCTTGGATTGTTCACAAACACTGTGCTGTCTTGCCTTTGTAACTACACACGTACCCCACTGTAGTGAGATGCCTGGTGAAAACTACCATCTTGAGATCAGATGCCATGTCTTTCTTTTTAATCTGGAGTATGGAATTGCCAGTTGTTTTCAACCTAAGAGTTAATAGACTACTTTTACTGGGAAAGACTTTCTATTTTTCTGGAAATACCACTGCAATGTTTCTTCTGTTATCAAGATACAGAAGATGACTGCTTACACTTCTTTTAAGCAAAGTAACAAAATTTTATAATTTCATTTCTCCAGAGGGCCAAATTACTTTATTAGAAATTCAGAAAATAAATATTTCAGTGTTGTGAGCCATATGGTCTCTGTCACAGGCTACTAAGCTCTGTTGCTGCACCACAAGAGCAGACAATATCCACCCCTTGGGCAAGGCTGTGTTCCAGGGAGACTTATTGCAAAAGCAGGTGGTGACTAGCTTTGGTCTGCAGAGTGTTTGCAAAGCCTGGTGTAAGGCCTGCTGTCTGGAGACTTAGTGGGTGAAGGCAGCTGTTGGTCCTTAACAAGGCTCCTCTATTTACGTTTACAAAAGAGCCATTTGGGAAGAAGGCAAGTGGCCCTGACACCTTGTCCTTGATGTTCAAAGCCATTTGCACGTTTGCTGAACTAGATTGGAATGTGAACTAGTGACTAAGACTCAACCCTGGAACCTCTAGAGGCTGAGATGCCAAAGCTTCCCAAGACAAAGAGGCAATGTCCTAAGGGCTGTGCTTGAGGGAAATGGCAGGTGGACATTGCTTGCTTGCGATGAGCAGATGCAAGACCCCTGCCAGTGCATTCCTGAGTGAACGTGTAAGCGTGAGTGTGCGTGTGTGCGCGTGTGTGTGCAGCAGGTCAGTCTCAACTCCGGTGCTCTTTCAACCTTACTTGCACAACAATCTGCTGGTTACATATTCTATGATATTCCCAAATTCTCTGAAATTTCTGCTCTATCCTCCCTGGATACCAACTATGGGATTGACAGTTTCCAATTGTTTTTCTTTCAGCAGTTCAGGTGGCCCCCTCTTCTGATACACAAACGGTATCAGATTTTCTGATGAGAAATCTGCACCCATTTGATGAATGTTCTGCTGTGTAAAATGGACTCTGTTCCCTCACAGAGTTCAAGATTCTTTCCTTATCTTTGGTTTCCAACAGTTTCATTGTGATTTATATAGAGGCGACCCTCTGAACTTAACTTACTTGGAACTTCCTGAGTTTCTTGAATTTGAAAATTTGTGTGTGTACAAAATTTGATAACTTTTTGGTCATTGGAAATTTTACTTTATTTAGTTGATCTCACTGTCCCCTTTCTGGTGCTGTGAATAAACCTCTCTTAGAGCTTCTGATGAACCCCTGGGATTCCACTTGCTTTATTTCCTTTCATCAATATTTTTCTGCTCTGCAGATTGAAGCAGCCCTATTTATCCATCGAATGTTAATTGACTCTTCCGCCATCTTATTCTGCTTTTATTTCTATCTGGCTCACTTCCTAGTTGTTATTTCTATAATGACAGCGCTGGGCTTTCCTCGGGGCTGGCTTTGTCTCTCCATTGAGGCAGCTGTGAATTGCAAGTATGTCGAAAGCAAAAGGTACATGGAACACTGGACCCTCGTCAATGGCCTGCTTCTCAGGGGACATGGGCCTCTCAAGTCCTGGGGGTTTTGTAGCCTTGAAACAGACGCTGTCGTTTGTATTTAATGCGGTGTTTCTAAGTGATCGCGTCGTTTGGCTGGTCTGCTGCAAGCGCTTCCTTCACAACCACAAGTGGAACGCTGCTCGACCTCCATCACGGGCAGAGCACGTCACCTCGGGCTTCAGTTTTCCAACCTGCAGCGCACAGAGACACTCGGAGAGACATGACTGTAAAAATCCATCTCAAGTGGGAGATAAAAAAGGAGCAGGTGAGCATGGCCTGTTCTGCCCCTCATGGGGCTGCATGTGCGAGAGCCCCTAACAGATGGCAGTCGGCCACACTCACATCCTTAGTGTTCCCTGGCTTCTGCTTATCTTCTTGGTCACTGTTATCAAGTCTGTGCAGTGTCCTCAGGGGTGGAAATCATGACATCTCTAGGACCAGTCAGCGGCACGTGGTGTGGAGAGAAAGGCCTTCCAGTTCAGAAGCAGAGACAGCCAGGTGTGTCCAGCCAGGTGTGGCCGCCACGCGCTTGGCGATAGGAAGACGATACCCCACCTCTATAAGTACGGGATGCTGGCTCGAGGCCAACAGGTTGTGCTTTCACATGAGAAATACTCCGGTAAATGAGAGAGCAGCACCCTGCTGAGAGGCAACCCCCATGGGTAACTGTGGGTGAGTGGGACTTACAGGGACTTAGATGTTTATCTGACAATTAGGGGAAAAGTTTTCATGACGTGGGCTGGAGTGGGGAGCCCATGCAACAGGCAGGGGTGTGTGTATGGGAAAGAGCAAGAGCTCTGACCTGGCCCCAGCACAGCAGGCTTAAGCTAAACTGGAGCAGGGTACGCCGTGTGGGTAGGGCAGCACGTGTCCTCCCTGCGTCACCAGAACTTCATACTACAGGCCAGAAAGGGCTTGAGCTACAGGTGCACAGTGACCGGCATCCACATGCAACAGATGAAGACTCAGCTTGTGCTGTCCTGAAATCGCCCCAGAGGCCCGCAGTCATGAAGTCAAGGAGCAGGAATGTCTCCCAAGGAATCACTATGGTTCATGCCAGTGAGAGAAAAGCAGGAGGGGGACACGAATAAGGAGATGATTGCAATTTTACTTCTGGGGCAAGTGTAAGGTGACACAGAGTGAACCTAACCTGAGATGCAGAGCACACAGGGCTAAAACCAAATTCCTCAAGCAGCAAGTGCAAGTCCTTCGTAAGTGAGAGATGTGCTGGAGAGCAGTGTCCGTGGGCGACCGTGTTCGGAGGCAGATGAAGACGCTCGGCGCCGGATCACAGAACAAGCAGAAGACGCAGTACATGGCCCGACAGCTGGACTGCTGGGGGCACTTCGGGAAATGGAAAGTACATAGAGGAGCACGATCATCCAGTAAGAAAGGGGGAGAAACAGAGCCATGGCAGCAAAGAGGAAACGAATATCTCAGAACAGCACAGGAAGCATGGCTGGTCTGCAAGGCAAGACCACCCTGGGCCACCTGTCTGCCAGTACCCTCACAAACAGGCGGTCACCATGCCCCTGAGCAATGTTTAATTTTAGGTTTGGTTAATTGATATTTTTTAACAAAGGAAAACAAGAATTTTAAAAATAAATAAAAAACTTACTTTTTTTTTTTATGAATCTGCAAGTGACTCCGTCCCTGTCAGGACCAAACACTAAGTCCTTCCTGTGCTGATAGTACGGTGCCCACCCACCAGCTTGGTGGGAGGTGTTCTCTGGATTCAGCCAATGCAGTGCCCTTAATGCAACACCCAGGCTGCTCCCGTTTTGCTCCCAATACTGAGAACACAATACGGCTTGCTACATTTTCCCCTGTTTACAAACTGTCAGAGAAAGATTGTGTGACAAGAGGCATGTCACTGTCCCTATGTCTTGGGCCTGTGTTTCTGCAATGGCTCTAGATTAATCACATGCTGAAGCCTAATCCCCAACATGAAGGTGTTGGAGGTGGTTTGGGGACTGTGATGAGTTCATGAGAGTGGAGCCTCCGTGATTGGGATTAGAGACCCCAGGGAGCCCCTCTCACCTTCTACCATGTGAGTGAAATAACCCCTCCACCAAGCGGGACCTGTACCCGCTCTAGACACGGCTCCCGCTGGCCCCGTGATCTCATACTTCCTGGGCTCCATTTCTGTGGGAAATAAATTTCTGGTGTTTGTAAGTCCCCCTTCCATGATACTTTGTTATAACAGCCTAACTGACCAAGAGGGAGTTCAGTGTCTGATTTTTTTTTAAAAAAGAGATCTGATTTCATATTTGTGCTTGTTGTCAAATGTGTACAATTTTAAGGTTCAGAGCAAATTCAGAAAAGATCTTCTATGCAATCCAGAAACTGTGTTGCAGTCTTGAAATCTCCCAAGCTGTTATCCACAGCTGACTGGACGCACAGAAGAATTGACAGCGTGGAAGTGGAAGGGCAGTTGTCCTGCCGGATCCACAGGTTCTCTCTTCCTGGTTTCAGTTACCGGCAGTCAGCTGTGGTTAGAAAACATTAAAGGAGAAATTCCAGAACTCAATGTTCCCAAGTCTTAAATGGCTTGTTGTTCTGATGCTTGTGAGCTCTTGCCCCTTCCTGTCCATGCTGTCTGCCACATGAGCTGTCCAGGACATGCACACTAGCCACCTGTTGATAGTCACTTGGGGGCTCTCTCCCTTAACGAAAGGACTGTCATAAAACAACAGGACTTGTGTCAAGCAACCTTCATTTACCTTGTTCAGCAACTGTTCTATCTTATTAAATCCTCGTTCCTCTCTTACTGTGCCTAATTTTCACATCGAACCGTGTCACAGTATGTGTGTGCAGGAACTGCACAGCACCTATAGGGATCAGCTCCCTCTGCAGCTGTGGGCATCCCGGGGTTCTTGAAAGACACCTCCAAGGGTGAGGGAGTGCTGTGACCCTCCAGGGGTTAGAGCCAGGTACATTGCATGTATCCAGATGTGTGTAGCAACAGTCATAATTGCTCTTAAATTCTCTGCATCTTCCACTGGCTACCAGGAAGCCATTAGGACAAAATTGGCACACAGCTCTGAGGTCCCTTTGCAAAGTTTAAAGTGCTGTCATTCTGAGAGATCTGAGCTTAATGCTGAGCCAAATGAAATAAGAGTGACAGAGCCACCGCTGAGGGACCAGCACCTTACCTGGGAAATAGACCTGGGATGTCCTGACACAACAGAAACCAACTTGCAAACCACCAAAACTTAGAAGTGACTTAGGTGTATGTGGCATAAACGCAAAGTAAAAAGAAACACAGAGGCTTCGACGGGATCTACAGAGCTTATGAATCAAGTAGATCACATGAGAGAGAGCACACAATGACGGGGGCTCCTGCTAACAGGATGAGTGCAGCTGGACTTCTCTGGCTCCCCCACGCCCACTGAGAAGCAGAATTGCCCCCTTCAGCAACATGTTCTTGGGCTGCCCAGAAATCTCTTCCAGAGTTGTGAGAAAATGTCTTTGCTTTATAATTTACCCAGTCTGTGGTAATCTGCTACAGCAGCAGAAAACAAACTAAGAGAGCATCTGTGTTGCAGCCTCTCCAAAGTTCAATTAAACACAGCATTCTGAAGCAAGATATGCAGATTAGAAAAAAGTTTTAAATTTTTAATCTAAAAATAGATTGACAAAGTTTAAAAACTAGGTGAGAAATGATTCCAAGTGGCACTAAAAATAAGTAGGATGTAATTTGTTAAATGCAGAAAAATAAATCAGAGATGACATGACCATGACTGCCAGCTTCTCCAGTCACTCAAGCTCTCCTGGCTTTTTGTCAGTAGAAGGAGCGCTCTGGGGAGAATCCAAAACTCCTGTATTATTAACGACTTGGTGGAGACGAGTTCAATATCACATTAGAATTCCAACCAAATAAATCAGAAAAATTAAGTATGAAGATTAAAACAAAAGAGAATGGCAAGGCGTCCAGGCAACCCTCATCTACCTAGAAGATTCAGGGGATCACCTGAAAACCAGAGCTGACAAGAAGTGGTCTCTTGGAAGATGAATGTGTAGGTAGCTCATGCACCAACAGACGACCATGAGCAAACCGTGCTGGCAAAAACACTAAGTCTGGCCTAAAATAACTGGGCAACCCCAGAGAACAGCAGAAAGCACTCAAGAAGACACAGAGGTGAGCCGGGAGGTGTGTGTCACGTGTGCGGACTGAGGACTCAAGATGGCAAAGAGAGAAGGTCTCCAAAGTTATCCCACAGAGAAGGTGGACCACAGTCAGCACTTTCCAGGGTGAGACCAAGGACCTGACCCAGGGGCCCGAGTGTGCACTGTGCAACCCATGCACCCAGAGCCAGCGCCAGCTCAGAAAAGCAAAGGAAAGGCGAGTCCTTAGGAATACCAGACACTCAATACCGGACTCAAGTTACTGCAGCAGAGTAGGATTTGCAGTAACTGAATAGAGGATGGAAGAGAATCCACGGCATAGAACTATATCCTCAGCCATGAAGTTGGAAAGGGAGGAAGGGCTCTAGAAAGTCTCCAGAATCACAGCAGCTGACGAAGACCAATGATTTTTCTTCATTAAAATTAGGAACATTTACATGTAGAGACAAGCGGAATTAGAGGATGTGGTAAGGGCCTGAAGAAAGTGTTCTCTACATAAATAACAAGGAAATAATATTGGAAGAATCACCAAAACTGTAAGTGTTTAAGTGACCCACTGATAAGATAAAAACACAAAATTACAGTAAAGAAAATACAGTACTTTATAAAACATCTGAAGTTCTCAAAGTTCTCTGATATTACCAAATATGAAATCTTAGCCATTACTGACATTTCCACCTGTTAGATAGGAAAAAATTACAGTTTTGTAATATTCTAGTTGTTCATGGTTGACTGTCATTTTGGGGAGCCCTTGAAAGAAAGAGGGAAAAACTAAAGTTGATATAGAGTCCCGTACTCAGTCCTTCAGTGAGTCAGACAGGCACAAGGGCTGTCGAACAAGCCCAATGCAAGGGCCGAACGGGGTGGAGTGTTAGCACGGATTGTATGTATTGGAATTTATTTGAATCATCTAAATACAAATTGAAACTATCCAATTTGAATCGAAGTTATTTTTTTTTAATCTTAGGCATGATGCAGTTGCCATAGAAACTGCTTTTTAAAGAAATCCTTTAAAAGAGCACCTGTGTCAATAAGCAGCTTCTAAAATGTGTCAGCACTTGGAACGCAGTGTGCTCCCCTGGCCTCTGTGTTAATCCCTGTAGCTCACCTAAGAAAAAAAGACTAATAATTGGTCTTGTAACCTTATCACTTGAGACTGATAGATCACCAGTTGAGGCGCAGTTACATTTCCCGTGATTTCCTGGAGAAGCAAAACAAAATTTCTTACAAAGGCTTTCGAAAAGCTTATTATTCTTGTTCTTCTTCTTCTTCTTCTTCTTATTATTATTATTATTATTATTATTATTATTATTATTTTCCCTAGTAGAAGAGAAGTAGAAGGAAGGAGGCCTCCGTGTGCAGGAACAGAGGAGGCTGGAATGCCACCTTGCTTAGCAGAAGCATTTAAAACAATCCAAACTCCATGCAGCGCTCGGTGTGCAAAGCAGCCAAGGAGGAGGGGCTGAGGTCGCCATGTTCCTTTCTGGGCTCTAGGGATGGAGAGACCCAGTCTTCAGTCCCAGCCTGTCTCGCCAGCAGGAGGCTTTCCTCTGGTGCTAAGGAATGTAAAAGCAAGGCTAGTGTCAGCACCGTGCTGAAGAAGTTCAGTGACCTGTCCCTGGGATGTGAGCCCCATGCACCCCACTGGAAGCTCCACAAGCAAAAGTGTCCAGGATGGGGGCTTTGGGAAGATTCTGTGCAGCAGACACTGGAAACCACTCATGCTACCTGGCAGCTGCAGACACCTCACTGGCACTGAGGTGACAAAGAGGTGCCTGAGTGACCAGATCCAGTATAATTAACAAAGTAAGCGATTTCAACAGAGACATACCAAAAAAATCTGGAGACGGGTACTATCTCTTCCACAGAGTAACGGAGACAGTGTGTGTGGAATGAAGCACAGTTCAATTAACCCAGCCTGCACAGACTAGCTGCATTATGAAGTACAAAACGGTCATACAATACAATTTGTATGTACTTTAAAGTGAATTCTTCATGTATGAAAGATAGAGGGTTGAAAGTCAAGATATAACCTGAGGATTGGAACAGACTGTCACTGAACAACATTCTTTGTTCTGATGTCTTATGCCATTACGCTGCTCTCTCCAGCATGTGCTGCGTGTGTGTTCAAGCATGCATGGGGCCTGCATGTGCATGCGCATGTGTACACATTCATGTCCATCAAGAGAGGAAGGGATGACAGATGAAGAAGGAAACCCAGAAATTATCATTCTACGTCTTCCACATTGCCCATCTAGGCTGGCTCCTAAATTTCTGCATAAAAAGGGCCCAAAGACTGATGCTGTAGTTCAGAGGTAGAGTACTTTCTTATCATGCATGAGACGCTGGATTTGGTCCCAGCTCACTTCACCCTTAAGATAGAGGAACCCAGGAGAGGAAACCTTGGTAGTGGAATTTTTATGGGGTTAGGCATGTGTGCATTTCTTAGTATGCCTATTTAGGAGGTGTGAGGCGCTAACCCAGGTTGCAGGAGGGACCCCAGCCCCCTCCCCCTTTGCATCCCTATTACTGCTGGCATCCCTCAGAACTTAACCCTCATGTGGCCTGAGTGACTGTGAGGTCATGTGACCATGGCAGAACTCTATGATCTTACACTGTGTCTCTGGTCTCAATACATGTATTAGTCATGGGTTGCCAGACACACAGAACCAGTAGGACATGAATGGACACATGGAAGAGGGTCATTATAAGGAACTGGATCACTCCATTGTGGAGGTTCAGTCCCACCATCTCCATCTGCCATCCTTGGAGAACCAGGATCACTGATACTCTATGTCCCAGTCTGAGGCAGAGGAAGATGACAGAGTCAGGTAGGGAGAAAACTCTACTTTCCTCTGCCTTTCTTTCTTTCCAGACCCTCAACAAGCTGATTGAGGCCTCCCCACCTGGGAGGGCAATCTGCTCTACTCATCCTTCTGATTCAAATGCTGAAGTCCCATCAACACCCTCTCAGAGACAACTAGGAGAATGTTCACCAAGAACCGGGCATTCCTGGGCTGGTCAAGTGGCCCCATAAAGCCGTCAGGGTCACAATGTTCCTATTTTAGAATCTCTAAAACATCGGAATCTCTAAAGCTCCCATTTCCTTATGCCTGACTTAAAGCAATGAACGTTACGGTAACGACTTCATCTTGCACTCGTGATTGCATGCAGTGATATAGCTAAAAAGATCACAGCAACTAGAACACCCGGCATGCAAGGTCTCAGTAGATAGAAATTCTTGTTGTCTTCTCAGGGTTTGGTGAGTTTGGATTTCTCACTAGTGTCTCACAAGTAGGGCATGCTCTGTGTCCAGTGTAGCTCAATAAAGGACCACAAAGTCACTGGCTCCACTACTATCCACATGACCTGAGACATGGCTCTCCATGCTTTGCACCCTACTTCCTCAAGTCCAAGTCAGGATGCTAGCGAGAGCTTTCTCACAGGAATATGTCATCACGTGGAGTGAGGAGGTCACAGGTAGAGAACTTGGTCAGAAGTGAGCACTTAGTAAGAGTCACCCAGTATTATTCCATTAACAAATAATGGCCTAAAGAATCTTCCAGAGCTAAACCTACAAATGGTCATGCTAACTCATGTGGCCACATTGATCCTATTCTGGGGAGATGTCTTCATGTACTCCCATGGGATGCCATGGAGGCTCTTCTGATCCTTCTGGAATAGTCTTCCCACCAGCCGTCTTTGCTGTGAGCGTCCGGAGCTCAGCAGTTCACTGGGAGGCACCACATCTGATTCGTCTAAACCTCCCCTGGAGCCTACAGGTAGGAAGCACAGGGGGAGGCACACAGGTGCCTGCGGGGTGCCCAGCCTCCCCTCAGGCAGAGTACAATGCAGGGTACCAAAAAGGAAGACCAAAAAGGTGGTCAACTCGCTTACCCCTCTTCTGAAAAAGGCAAGGACAGTGACTTGTATCCAGCGTTCCCCAGAGCTGTGGTGTGCCTCCAGCACAGAGTTTTACAGTAGTTACTTCTGAAAACACAGTCGCTCAGAATATGGTCTGTGAGCTTGTTATGAAAACAATGGACAAAACAAGGACACACAGGAACACGGAGTCTATTGCTGGTGAGCACATGGGTCACCTGCTGTCTGCACAGGTGAGATTTCACACCTTCCAGAAACCCCTCTTCTGTTTGTTTCCTCTTCTCCACTGACGGCAGTGTCAAACCTCTACAGGAGCCTGTTCTCATCTATCGGTCTGCATCCGCAGCTTGCTTTTGTCATTGCTTTCACGTCAGGAAATTGGTTTGCCCTCTTTATATCTGCTCCTTATGGAGCAGGGACTGAGGGCTGTGGACCATTGAACACAAGGACTTAGAAAGGTGTTTCGGGGGGAAAAGGAAGAATGCAAAATACTTGTCCGTAAATACCGTAAATATCTTAGACTCACTCTTCCTGTGTGGCCTTATCTTCTATCCAGTTGGTAGTGGATTCACTCACTACTCTCGTCAGTATTTCTTCTGCCGTGTTCCTTCTGATCCCGTTCTCGAGTGACACAAATGTTGCCGATGATACAACTGCTGTCCTGTGGGTTCCAGGCTCCACTCTTCCATTTTCTTGAGTCCCTTTTGTCTCTGCCCAGAGTGCTCGCAGGTTGGCTACTTGCTGTGGCAGAGTCCCTCTTGTCAGTGCTCTGGCTGGGCAGCAGCTCGGCTGGTGGAGGGGATCTCAGGACCGGGAGAGAGCACTGCTGTCCCCATGTCAGCCAAGCTTCTGGTTGAAACCCCCGGGTGGAGCTGCTAGGCTCTTTGATCTTCTTTCGGTTACCATCCAGTCATCAAACATTGAGGTTTTTTCCAATTTGGGGTGATCACATAAAACATTTCCCTTAAAATAGTTAAATATGCTTTTATGAATGTACATATTCATGACTGTTGGGCAAATATCTAGCAAGGAGTATTATTACTGGGACAAATTTAAGTGCAAATTTAGTTCAGTAAAAAAAACTACTGAAGAGGATTCTGGGGAAGTGGTGCAGTACAAAGAACCACAAATATGTCTCCCCCTGGACAGCAGCCTTCTTGACAGATTCTATCTGAGGTACCAATGTTGGAAATCTGGACTTTTTAGGAGACTAATAACTTGCAGGTGAGGGTTTGTGTGGTAAATTGTGGATAATTTATGTCAATTGCAGCTTTTAGCTTGGAGAAGTTATCAACGCCCACCACAGCCCCAGGGCAGGCAACTGAAAGAAAAGTCAACAGCCCAAAGAAAGCATCAGGTAACCTGATGGCAGGAAAATTAAAACTATTAAATATGAGGAACAGAAAGAAAAATTATTGATGAGAATTGGACAGTCTAAGGGACAGGGATGCTTTCAAGCAGACCAACCTTGGCACTGCAGGAATCCCAAAAGGACAAGAGAGAGAGAAAGGGTCAGAGAGTATTTGAAGAAATAACAGTCTGCAAATGTGATGAAAGATATGAGTATAAATATCCAAAAAGCTCAACAAACTCTAACTAGGACATATTCAAAAAGGTCCATACTGAAACACATCAAAATTAAATCGTCAAAATACAAAGAGAATTTTGAAAGCAGCGAGAGAAAAGCAACTCCTCATAGAAGGCACTATGAGTAAGATCATTAGCATATTTCTTATCAGAAATCCTGGTTGCCAGAATGCCATGGGTGGATACAAAGTGCTAAAGGAAAACCTGTCAAGCAAGCCTATCCAGCAAAACTGTCTTTCAAAGGTGAGGACAAATAGCGGGACTTTGGATTAGGTAGAGGGGAGGGAAGGGAAGGGAAGGGGTATCAGGTAGGAAGGAGAGTAGGATGCATGGGACTTTATCACCCTATGCACATATATGACTACATAGTCAGTGTGATTCTACATCAAGTACAACCAGAAGGAAAAGAAGTTATACTCCAGTTATGTATGATGTATCAAGATGCATTCTACTGTCATGTATAACTAATTAGAACAAATAAAAATCTTTTAAAAAGTGAGGAAGAAATAAAGACAAACAAACACTGAGAGGTTTAGCTACCACTTGAGTTGCACTGGAAGGAAGGTTAAAAAGAGACCTAAATGCTGACATGAAAGAACACTGAACAGTAACTCAAAGTCATACAAAAAAAAATTATCTTCAAAAGGATAAGTATGTTGGAAACTATGAAACCTAACATAACTATAATTTGATTTGTAGCTTCACTTTTTGCTTTTAGGGGATTAACAAAACTTGATATATTAAAACAATTATTAGTCTATAGTTTTGGACCTGAGTTGTAAAAGGTATAATTTCATGAGCATAATGACTGAAAGAGGATGTAGATGAAGCTTTTAAATTGGCTGGGTTCTCATATGCTATTGAAGTAAAGAAGATACAGATTCAAATTAAAGCGCTGTAAACTTTAAGATGTTAAATGTAATTACCTTGGTAATCAATAAGAAAATAGCTATATAACATACACAAAAGGAAATAAAAAGCCAATTAATATGTTGCACTATAAAATTGACTAAACACAAAAAAGTACTAAAAACATTAGCATCAAAAAATCTATAATATATACATAAAACAATAGAAAAATGGCAGAATGTAAGTTTCTCCTTATTGTAATGCTTGCCAGAGATTCATATTAAATCCAAAGACACAGGCAGGTTGAAAGTGAAAAAAATAAAAATTCTATGCAATAGGGAGCAGAAATGGCTATACTAAAATCAGACCAAAGAAAGCTTAAATCAGAAAGTGTCATAAAAGCCAAAGAAGGGTTTATATATTAATAAAAGTTTCCGTTCACATCAAGAAAACATAAAAATGATTAACTTTTGTTCTGAGCTGCTTTCCTCCTGTGTCCTTTCACCTTGAGGTTCTTCCTCACCGTGGGCCCGGAACTGGGAAACTGATCACAGACTGAACCTCTGAAACCATGAGCCAAAATAAACTTTTCCTCCTCTCTATTGTTCTTGTCACATCTTTCAACACAGTGATGGAAAATCTGATTCAAATAACTCTTTTGGTCGTAAATTTTTCTTTATGTAAGTTGGTAACCTCAAATTTTATTATTAATACTTTTGCCTTAGACAGGCAATTATCTATCATTGAATCAATTAAAATAAGGAAAGAAAAATTATCTTTATGCTTATATTCATTTTTATTATTTCAAGATTTTTTTTTGAATTGTTATTATTCCCTTGGATGCAATCAAGGTAATGATAACACCTTTATTCAGGTATAACTAACATACAATGAATAGTCATTCTCAGTATACAGTTCAATAAGTTCTGATAAATGTGTGTCCCATCATCTCACACTGCCCTTTTGTATATCACTCTTTTTGCCAAAACTTCCTTTCATAGTTGTTGTTAGAGTAAGTGTGGCTGGTAATGGGTTCCTTCAGACTTAGTTTAGATTTAGTGTTTTTTAGATCTGTGTTTTGTTATCTTGTGCTATTTTTGGAAAATTGCAGCCACTATTTCTTCATATAGTTCCTTTATCCTACTCAATCTCTCACACAATTGCCCACAGTTTCTGGGATTCCAACTATCAATTTGTTAGGCCATTTGACATTGTTTTGCAAGTCCAAGTTTATTCTGCTCCTTTTGTGTAATTTCTTTTGACTGAGCTTCATATTCACTAATTTTTTACTCAACTAAGTAAAAACTACTACTACTAATACATCTGTTATGATTTGGATGTGAGGTGTTCCCCAAAAGTTCATGTGTGAGACAATACAAGAAGGTTTGGAGGAGAAATGACTGGGCTGTGAGGGTCTTAACCCAACCAGTGAATTATTCCCCTCACGGTATTAACTGAGCGATAGGTGAAGACAGGGAGGGTGTGGCTGGAGGAGGTGGGTCATTGGGCCTGCCTTTGGGGTATATATTTGTATCTGGCAGGTGGAGTCTTTCTCTGCTTCCTGATCATCTTGTGAGCTGCTTCCCTCTGCCACACTCATCTGCCGTGATGTTGTGCTTCACCTATATCCTTGAGGAATGGAGCCAGCCTTCTATGGACCCCCTGAAACTATAAGTCCCCAGATAAACTTTTCCTGCTCTACAATCGTTCTTCTCAGGTCTTTTAGTCACAGCAATGAAAAAACTGGCTAAAACAATATTCATCTAAGAAATTCTTTATCTCTCTTATTGTTTTTCATTGCTAGAATTTGAACCGATCTTGCTCTCTCTCCTAACACGTCCCATGAGTGCTGGCTACCTTTTTACCTGGATCCATTAACATACTAATCATTTTTATTTTAATATTCATCTTTGGAAAGGTGGGTTCTATTCTCTTGTCCTGATCCAGGAACCGTCTTAGATAAGTCCTTTTCCCTGAGTTCTGTTGACAAGTCTGTTAGCATCCTGACCTTCCTGTCTATGACAACCTTGTTCTGCCTTGCTTGTATTTGGGGATCTCTGGCAAGACCGAATTTTCTTCCTCTCCACAGCAGTGGGAAGCTTCTGCTCATGCAGGTGGAAGAGCATGAACTCTGTAGTGTTATGGGTGCTTCTCTTAGGATGAGAGTTTTTCTTTGATTCTAGGTCTAGCAGCAGTGATCTGGGTTTGACAGGACCTGCTTCCCTATTCCCTTGGTGCTTTATGCTTTGGATCCTTCTGAAAGAAGTGTCCATGCAGGACCAGGGTTTTGTGTTTCATTGGCAAAAACAAAACAACAACAACGGAAAAACTATTCCTTCCTGAAGAAACTCCCCATTGGTCTCTTGCCTGTCCCTAAATGACACTCATGAGCACATGGCAGAGGTGCATGAAAAAGAACCTACTAGTGAATGCACGCATCCCTGTCTGGTTCTTACAAGGACGGTACATTCTCACCCTGTTTACACTCAGACTTTAGCAACCAACTAAAAATTGAACTGATTTCCTTCTACCTACTTGTGTGACCGTCACCACACCCTCTAGGACTCTGCCACACCATAGCCTCTGCACATTCCATCTCTACTTGTCAGGGGTGGGAGGCAGATTCCCCTCCTGAGCCTCAGTCTTCTTGATTGACCTGTGGTCTTGGCTTCCCTGTAACTAACGCAGCATGGTGGCTTTATATCATGTGTAGCCTTTTCCTGTCACTGGGGTGAGAGCGATGCTCTTTCTAGCTTTCTGTGTCCATGCCTAGCTCGTATATTTATGAGCTGTCCTTGGTGGTACCGCCATCACTGTAGGCAAAGTCAGCAAAGGAAAACAAGGAGAGATGGCTGAAAAAGCAATAACACTCAACGCTGGTTGGAAATTCATCATGTTGTTTTGGACAAAACTGCAGAGAAGTTCCCACACTTCTCCTATTTAGGGCAGGACCTTGCCATTTATCCTTAGAGAATGTCCAGCGCCTCTCAACTTGTACAGTGCGACAGCTGGTCAACGCAATGCCTGTTGAACTCTGAGTCACCATGTCCTGGCACCCCTCATGCACAGGCTGGGTCTGCTGTGCAGAGGCCAGTGTGGCTGGATTCAAGAGTGGAATTTCTCAGGTAGAGCAGGGCCAAAGAGGTTCTGCTCCTGACTTCTAGTGAGACCCTTTGATCAACAGCAAAGCCCAGCATCATTCCCCTTAGTTTGAAGATGGAAGTCATACCAAAATCTCTGAGGGATTCAGGAAAAAGTTCACAATATATTGTTCATCTTCCTAGTGCCAATTCTGGTAATGTTCCTCTACAACATTCCTTACAATTATACATCCTCAAATTGGGTTAGCAAAGCTACGGGAATGGGTGATACAATCAAATGGGTGTCTCTTCCCCACAAGTCCTTTCTCCCTTGACCTGTTCCCTCTGTAAAAATATAAGCAAATGACAAGGGTAATGGACCCACCATAACGTGACTTCACCCATCAGGCTTAGTGAGGCCTGCGCTGTGTTCCTCCAGATTCTGTGGCGTTGAAAGCAAGCCTGCCCAAGTTGTCAAGGCTGAAACCTAACCCTACGTTTTCTCCTGCAACTGCCAGCCACAGATCCCCCTTATGCACTCCAGTGCCTCTACACAGTGAGCTCAGGTGGTGCTGTCTACAGGTCACTTTGCAGTCATTGGAGGGGCGAAAGCGTGTGATGGACAGCCAGCCCTTGCTGTGCCCATGGCTCGTCCCCTTCACAGGCTGGGAGACCCAGAGGAGCTCAGCTTGCTCTTAACTTAGCCTCAATGCCGTTTTCTTCCATCCCACTGTTGTACCATCACACGCAGCCTTGATGGAGAGGCGGTGGTGAAGAGTCTTCTGCAAACAGCCTGGCAGGTGAGAACTGATTTCTTGTCTTACAAAAGCCTAGAATAAACAAGCCCGATCCTTGAGATTTAGGCCCAAGCCTCAATCCTGCCCTATCAGTAAGCTAGTTCTTTTCATGTTATTTTTCCTTCTGTACTTTGTACATTTTGAATTGAATGGGAAGTCACCCTCTGCATCCCCACACCTTCTAACCCTACAGGCCCCAGTTACACACCAGTGAATACAGTGAAGTTAAAACAAAGTCATTCTGCCCCATCTGCCTCCTGGAGGTAGGCGTTCAGGTACCAACCCCTCCCACCCACACAAGGGTGAAGGGAAGAGCTGTTCTTGGAAGGCAAGCCGGGTTGATGTCCTCCCATAAAGGATCAGCAGGGAAAGGTGGGGGGACCCAAGCCAGAACGTTAACACATCGAGCTGTGTCCCTGCTCGGGAACTGCGTGGGTGTGACCCAGAGTGTGCAAATGCTGGCTTGTGGTGCCCGCTCTCCATTGCTCGACCACTCTTGTCTGCAGGATGGGTCAGGAAAAGAGGAGAGCCAACTGATCCATCCAGGCTTCATCACGTGAGGCCGCCATTACAATTTACACCCTGCAGTCCAGCAAGCAAAACATTTGTAGGAACCTGACATTTTCCCACAACGTGCTTATTCATGACTTATTTTACCATGCCGTAAAGCTCTTTGCATGAATAAAGAAAAGTGCATGTGTGCACATGTGTGTGTTCTTTCCTCTTAAACACTGGGCATTAAATTAGATTGTGAGCATTATGTTAATCTAGGATATTCTTCGCTTACAGTATAAATTGCAACTTACCACATGCATGGCCTACAAATGAAACATACTGTCCTCCATGAGTCAAAACTACCTCTTAAATCACTTTCCTGCACACTATGGCTTATCAAAGAGTTTTCATAATTGAATTCAGTTGTCTTTCTAAGAGAAATCCTGGTGTCAGGGTAATTAACTTAAAATAATTAAATTCTCCTGCTTTCCTGGACTAAGTCATCCCAGCTTCAGTGACGATCTCTTCTGTCCTCACACTCCTGTTTGACCTCAGTATTTGTGTCTGGGCTGCAGCTTGACCTCAGCCCCTTGGTCCATTCGCTGTTCCCCTGCCAGGTCCTCCTACCCTCCTCCCAACCTCGGTGGGCCTGGAATCATCCCCCATCGCAACCGCCATGCTTCATTTGTATCTCCAACCTCTTTGTCACATTATCCTATCACAGGATTCGCCTGGAAACAATCACTGTGCGAGCAGCCCTAGGGTGACCAGGCAGGTTTCCCACAAAGAGGCCAAAGCCTGGGAATGCCCCAGACGAGCCCCAGCCCTCCCGAGCAGTCACCCCCTCTCTGCCCTGCTCTCTCATCTCTGTGGGAAGCTCCCCCGATCCTTACTCACGTGGCGGTCTTGGTGGGTCACGATTGCTCGTGTCCCTCCTCCTGGAGGCCACACGCCCCTCCTCACCCCCAACCTCTCACAATGTAGTCCAAGGGCCAAAGACTGCTTTGCATCCTAAAGCTATAATTTAATTTCGAGTTTAGAGATTCTCTCATCTCCCTGCCTCCCGTGTGCTACAGGCATGACGACCACAAGCTGACTTTCGAAGCTGATATTTCCTTTCCCCGGGTCTGTTCCTCTAGAGCTCATGGCTCGTAGCTTCAGACAATCTGAACATCAGGTTTAGGACAGGGGAAGACGGCCAGGGCTGAATCTCTTTGATTAAGTTACACATCTTAAGAACCTCATGGTCCCGACCTTTCTTTTCAGTCTTGTCTATTCCGTTTGGAATCAGGAAGCAGCTGGATTTTCAAACACATCAAAGTCCTTGTTTCTCCTAAACTCCCCTATTTTTCTGGTGGATTGGCAAAAGGAAAAAGTACTTTGTTAAAACACATTTCCAACCTCTCACCCCAGACTACTCGGCAGCTATAGGGGCTGCTCCTCGGGTTGGACAGGTGACATTCATCAGATGATTTGTCGCTGCACATAGACAGATCCCTCTTCCAGTCCATGTCAGCTCCCACCAGTCTCCTTGTGACCACTGCCAAGATTCTTATCTTGGCAGCACCTAATTCCAAGGTACCTCTTCCTGTTCTCTTAGGATAATTCTACTTCCTTTTCCAATATTTTTCAGCAGCTTAACCCACTAACCTGTTTGCTGTCTTATCAATCCACTGTCCATGTTCCTTTCCCGTACCACATGGAGGAATGGAAGGCTGTGCTCCTCATGATCATTCAGGGATCCAGGATGAAAGAGGGTCAGCTACACTTTCGCCTCTATTCCAGAAGGCATCTTATTCATCTGCCTAGACAGAAGAGGAGGTGCAGGAGGCATAATCCCTTTATACATCCCTTAGCCTGGCAGAGATTCACATCAACCTTCTAGAGTCACTGCTGAGAAGAGTCAGGAGGCCACATCTGAATGCACAGAGGGGGGAAGTGTCCCCGTAGGCAGCCACTTCTGAGTAGCAGTGCGTACCTGCAGAGAGCGGCTCAGCGGCAGCACTAAGCTGCATGAATCGGGGGTGCTGTTTTTCACCTTTGTTCTACTACTGTCCCCAGAGAGAGCATGCTCAAGCTTGCTGCACTTACCTGCTAACTGTCTCTAACTCGTCGCCTTCTGGCCAGGGGTGTAGCTCAGCAGCAGACCACTTGCTTAGCATGAGCAAACCCCTGGGTTCATTCTCTGCCACCATTTAAAAAAGTGGTCTAATTCATCAACTTCTGCCCACTTCTAGCAACCCAAGCCATGGCTCTCACCTCTAGCCTATTATTTGGGTCTATGCACTTCTGTTTTTCCATCTTCTTCTAGAACACTGCATCCAGTTTTCTGAGATGTTTTCATGCAAAGGCATAATTTATTCATACTCCAAATATCCTCCATTTCCCCTATACTCTTTCTATGGTGTGATAATTTTTTGTGTCAACTTGATTAGATCATGAGGTTCCTAGATATCAGGCCAAGTATTAATTTTGGTTTTATTTGTGATTTTTTTCCAAATGAGCTAAGCATTTGAATCAGTGAATCCTCCTCTGGGGATGGGTGTCACTCAAGCCAGTAAAATCCTGGATAGAGCAAAAATGAAATAGAACAAATTTTTTAAATTAATTTAGAAAAAGAGAACTTGTACTCCAATAAATAGAAAATATTAAAGACATTGACAAATTTCTAGAGACATATGACCCGCCTAAACTGAATCAGGAAGTCATACATGATTTAAACAGAACAATTTCAAGTAAAGAAATCGAAAACGCCATTAAAAACCTACCAATTAAGAAAAGCCCAGTACCAGACAGATTCTCTGCTGAGTTCTACAAGACATTCAAAGAAGAATTAAAACCACTATTCCTCAAATTATTCTATGAAATAGAAAAGGAGGGAATCCTTCTAAACTCATTCTTTGAGGTTAATATCACCCTGATACTGAAACAAGACAAGACACACATCAAGGAAAGAAAACTTCAGACCAATATCCCTGATGAACACAGATGCTAAAATTCTCAGTAAAATTCTGGCAACTCATATACAAAAACACATTAAAAATATAGTGTGCCATGATCAAGTGGGGTTCATCCCAGGGATGCTGGGTCGGTTCAACATACGGAAATCAATAACAATAACTCATCATATCAATAGACTTAAAACAAGAATCATATGGTCATCTCAATGGATGCAGAAAAAGCATTTGACAAAATACAGCATTCCTTCATATTCAAAACACTAAAAGAACTAGGGATAGTAGGAACCTATCTCAACGTCATAAAAGCCATAAATGCTAAACCCAAGGCCAACATAATTCTAAATGGAAGAAAATTGAAAGCATTGCCTCTAAAACTGGAACAAGGCAAGGATGTCCCCTTTCACCACTTCTATTCAACATTACCCTTGAAACTCTAGACAGAGCCAGAGAAATTAGACCAAAGAAATCAAAGGTACGCAGGTAGGAAAAGAAGAACTCAAGCTATCACTATTTGCCATTGATATGATTCTATACTTAGACCAGTTATAAACAACAGAAATTTATTTCTAACAGTTCTAGAGGCTGGAAATCCAACTGAGGATGCCAACATGGTTGGGTTTGGGTGAAGGCCGTCTTCGGGGTTTCAGAGAGCTGAATTCTCCTCAAATTCTCAGAAATCTTAAACCGTTTGATCACTGACATGACATACCCATGGCTTTGGATCATGGAGTATTTTGTGTCTCAGGTTTGAATGTGAGGGATGCTTAATAAGTAAATTCTATGCAAACATCCTAAAATCCAAGAAACTCCAGAATCTGATATATTTTAGGCCCCAAGCATATTAGAAAAGGGATATGCAACTCATATAAGAAAATAAGGAGGAACACCATAAGTACAGCCCCAGTTTCTGTCACTGGCCGTGGGTCACAGTCAGGTTTAACCTGTCTTCTCCACCACCCACTCTGCTCCCTTTGCTTTCAGCTGGCACCACCATTGAAGGTGATCCTTCACCTGCAGGAGGGACTCTCTTCCTGGCTGCTGAAGAGCCTGGGTCTTCAGTCTGGTTGGGTTGTGGTACATTTTCACTGGCCTTCATCACCGGGCTGACATCCCAGAGATCAGCTCCACCAGCACCCTCAGAATCTTCCTCCAGCTTTGCTGGGTGGATTTCAGAAGCCCTGTGACTGTGCGTGCTCTGCCCCTGCTCGTCTGGTCTCTGCATAGAGGCTGCGGCGTGCTCAGCTGGGTCCCCTTGGGCCTCACTCCTCAGGCGTGCCCTTCTATCCCTACCCCCGAGTCAACCTGAAGACCTTCTTGAATTTTGTCTCTCTTTGCTTCCATCTCCTCATAAGAGCATTTACCAAAATGGGTCATGATCGCCTGATTGCCTTGCAGTGTGGGTCCCCGTGACTCTGGAAACTTACGAGCCTTACCCTCATAATTACATCGGAGGCATCTAGAACCCTTTGCTGTGTGGTAGCTGCTAAGGGAATATGTGCTGCATTGCCTTAAATCTAACTCATAGGAAATAATGTCTTGAAACTGTTGCTCAAATTATTCACTAGTTATGATCAGAAATGGGTAAGAAAGACGATGCTTTGCACATGCTTCAAGTGGAGTTGTGAGATTGAATTTCATATGAGAAACATCTCAGTATCATCGTAAAATGAATCAAGTCCTTTATTAAGCAAATGCAAATTAAAAAATTATAAAAATATTTTATAGAGAAATTTTAAGTTTACCTTTTCCTTAGCAGACTAAGTCTACCTGGTGGGAAATACCTACCTAGTCACAACCTGCAGAAAAACGTTTCTATCTGCCGTTTTAGAAGATAATGAATGCATATATGTTCTGATACCTTATCAATTTCACTAGAAAAGTGTTCTTTCTTTCAATCTTTACCAACTCTAACTTCAGTAGATACAAACAAATGTAGTGCCATTGATTTTAGGAAGAATAAAGAATAATAAATATTATGCTAGCTAGAATTACACCTTGGCCTTGTGCAAAACAAAGTATTTTTTGGAATTTATTAATTGCTTAGTATTCAAAATGTGTTGCATATTTCTTTGCAGCTTCCAAGATAAGGAAACAGTTCAAAAATAGAAAAGGAATCTTCATACTGGCTTTTATATATTAGTAGTCAGAGACTCAAAATTACCAACAGTGGTTTGAGGCAGAAGTGCCATAGGGTGTGCCCTGGTGGTGGGTTTGCAGCCCAGCCTGCAGGTCCTGGTGGGCAGCATGGAAGGGTCCTGTCCAGGGCGGCAGCAGCCTCGCCTGGGACCCAGACTTGAGGTAAAGAGGGTGCCCAGCCAGCAGGCTCCCTCAAGAGTGGAGGGTGATGGAGTAGGAACCTCTGCCATGGGAGAGGGAGGCCGCGTGGAGAGGAGCAGCCTCCAGTGTGGAAATGTGAGCGAGAGCAAGTTGGTGACATCTCTCAGCTGGATATGTTGCCCAAAGAAGACCTCTCAAGTGTGCCAAGAAGCCATGATTCTATGGCAGAAAGCTACACTGAAATGTGCAGAAGACAGTGCCTTCGAACACTTCTCTGCACCTGGAATCCAGGCATCTGCTTCCCTTCACAAGAAGCATTCATGATTCATTTCAAGAAGACCTGAGAAGAAACAACTGAGCTTCAGGTGTAATGCAGCCTTGCAAATGGGTGAGAAGAGAGAAGAGTTGCTTCATGAGATTTGATCACATTTTTCCTGAAAGCCCCACACACAGTAGGCAGGTGCTTGGATGCTTTCCAAGAAAGTCTTCCAGCCTGAAGGTCAG
Organism: Sciurus vulgaris; assembly: GCF_902686455.1. Lineage (NCBI taxonomy): Eukaryota > Metazoa > Chordata > Mammalia > Rodentia > Sciuridae > Sciurus > Sciurus vulgaris. The sequence continues at coordinate 4,215,891 of NC_136467.1, read as the reverse complement.
ATGTGTCCAGACGTTGACTTGTAGGATTTCAGCTCCTGTAAGTCCTCATCTTGGCTGCAGTTTTTCTTCCCTTTGATGCAAAGCAAGAAAACACAGTTGGCCCTGCACCCATCCTTCTCCCTCCACAGTCCCAGCAGCAGCGAATCAAAACAATCTGGAAAGAAATCGTATGTCTGTGGACAGATACTTGTCTTGTGGTTGTTTCCCAGATCATACAGTGTTACTGAGAGTGACATTGCATTTCATCGTACTAGGAGTCAGAAACCATCAATACAGGCAGACGACATGGAAATACTCCGGTATTTTTAAAAGAGAATTGAGCATGTGAGGACTGTGGCATTCTCAATGGACTTAGAACCAGTCTCTCATGTATTTCCTGTGATGTTTCTGATTTCCAGACTTGAGAACCCTCGGGACTTCACTGTGAGTCCACCCCATGGCAATGTGGAAGACAGGCAGTCAGAACTAGCGTGCAGAACCTTAGTGAGGGTTTGTAAAACCACATCCCACCCCACAACCAGGAGCAGAGAAGGGAGCCCTCTCCCTGCGTTTTAAGCTTAACTCTTGTTTTATAACAAAATCATGTCTTGTGAAATCTTGCAGACATTCTGAGTCATTCCAAGAAGTTTGGATGTTCTGGGGAGCATGGGATGTCATTCAGTTTTGTCTTCATTGTGATGTGTTACCAGGTAGAAATTCAAAGACATGATTAGGCCCTGGAGTCTCCTTGCTTGGGAAGGGGCTACTCCAAGAAGCCCTTCTTCCTTTTTCCGTCTGCCACAGGAGGACACAGGTTTTCAGCTTAGGCACCTGACTTGCAGCCTCCAGAATTTGAGAAATAAAACTTGTGCTACAAGTTAAAAAAAAAAAAAAAAAAAAAAAAGGTACCAACAGTGGATGAATTAGAAACAAAACATTTCTCAAAAATTCAACTATGAAACTTAGAACTTATTTTAATTTCAATTAAACAAGATTTATAGTCATCAAATATACTTTTGACATGTCACTAGAAAATAAACCCTGAGAAAGATAAGTATCTGCCGTCAGTGTAGATTTTTTTAAAATAAAAACAAAAATAGTTACTCAGATTCCATTCACATGCATTATGGAAAACACTGGGGTAAAGCATTTCTACATATTAACTAGTTCAATCCTCACCAGCAAGAGCACATTGAACTGGGCATGACTGGTTGGCTGGAGTGCTGGGGTCAGACCCAGGGCTTTGGGCATGTGAGACGCACACTCCACCGCTGAACTCCATCCCCTGTCCAGGCACGCTTTCAAAATGCTGTCTTCTAAATAAAGAAACTGAGACCAGGGAAGACGAGCAACTTGCCCAAGGTCACTGACCTGGAAGTTCTACAGCGGGTGGTCCCAGGGCCCATGCCACCTCCTTAGAGAGGCAGGACTGATAGAGCCTGGGCAGCTCACAGGAGAGCCAGGGGGCTGCGGACAAATGCACATTGAAGCCCTGCACGCTGACTCCTCTACTGAACTCTCTCTCTCCTTTGGATGTTTATATATCTACTTAGAGGTGACTGTAGAATTCCATGGAGTTTTTGGAAAAAGGACAAAGGGACTCATATGAGTCAGGGATCTCCAGAGGAACAGAATCCACAGGGAGTGTGATTATAAAAGGGGATTTATTAGATTGGCTCACACGACCATAAGCTGGATAGTCCACAATGGCCGTCTGTAGCTGGAGAGCTGGAAGAACCAGCAGCTGCACAGTCCAAGATGCAGAAGCCCCAGAACAAGAAGGATCAACAGTGCTACCCTAGTCTGAGACCAAGGCTTTTGGAAACTCCCTGGAGAATCACTGGCAAAGTCTGCTTTGGAGGAGGGAAGAAGCAAGAGTCAGATATCCACAGACGATTGAAGCAGCAATCAAGAACCTGTTCAAGAGCTGAGTTTGCTCTGCATCTGCTTCCTTGTTCTTCCAGCTTTTATTCCATCCTATTGGGCGGTGCTGCCCACGCTTAGGGAGGGGCTCGACTTCAGTTCACTATCCCACATGCCAACCATTCCTAGAGACACCCTCATGGACACACCCAGGGCCTCTTAATCATTGGCATCTCTCAATCCAATCAAGTTGACAATTCAAATTAACCATTACAGAACACCTCATCCGCTTTCTCCAATGGCTGCATCCTGCCACCTTTTACACGGTACCATCGCCCATGAACCAGAGTGTGGTACACTTGTGATAGGCCTCCTGCCCATGAGGGGTACTCCAGGCTGCCCCTTCCCTGAAAAGAGCTGGCTTTCCTTGTGGCTTCCTGTGTGTGTCCCTCTGACGCTTCCAGGTTTCCAGCTCCATGTCTGGGAAACCAAAGGGAAAGAAAACTTGGAGGACTCGCCTTCACGCGGGCCGCACCTCCTGAGGGCTCTGGGCCATTCGCCTGGCCTCCGCTTTTCAGAGGGCCCCTGTGTTTCCTTTATACCTAAGGCCCCCGGGAGGGATTTGGACTTGACAGAGGTACAGAAACACGTGCCACGTCTGCTCCACCGTCCCTGAGACACAAGTCTGCTTTCTGCTGGTTTATTGGGTGGTCCCAGCCTGGTCTCCTCTCCTTGCTCTTATCATCCTGGTCACTCCCCCACTGTCTACCATCCTGTCCCATAGGGAGCAGACCTAGGTGACAGCACGCATGGCAGACAGCCGTCACAGGGTGTTCACCGATCTGTGAAACTCAGAACACACTCCCGAGATGATCACTTGGGGTACAACACAGGTCAAGGTTGGCGGTGCCTCCCGGTTGTCACTGGATGACAAGCTCCTTCCGTCTCTGTGGTGGGCCTGTGGGGACCTGCAAGGGACTGTCAGCTGGGGACGGGCCAAGGGCCTGCAGGAGTGAACATTAGTTAGAAAAGTGGATCTGTGAGGATTCGCATCCACCGGTGGCAGGGTGTGGGGGCGTTGGGTGCAGGGTCGTTGCCCAGAATTTTTCTGATGTGAACTGATTTTTAATTCCTTCATTTGTCCTTAGATATCAAGAGATCAGCCCTCTGCCTCAGGACTCCTGGCTTCTCACCATTTTCCCCTTTCAGGGCCAGCACTGCAATTTCTTTCCCGAGAGTCCATCTCCTGGGCTCTCATCCCGCTCCGGCTGGCAGAGCAAAGCCCACAGCCAGGGCAGCTTAGGCAGCAGGAAGTCCCTGCCTCCTGGTCTGCAGCCTGGAAGGCCAAGGTGGAGGAGCCCGGCTGGCTGCTGAAGTAGCTCCGAGCCTGTGGTAGCTCCTCCCGGTGACAGCAGGGCTAGTTTTCACACGGTGAGCTCCCTGGGCGTGGGCTTGTGTCCAAGCTTCCCCTTTGATAAGGCACAGGTCATATCCAGTAGGTCTCTTAATGACCTCGTTATAACACGTCTTTAAAATCCCATCTCCGAGTAAGGCTACGTTCTGCGGTGCTGTGGCGAGGACTTCAACATGTGTATAGTACGGAGGGGTCACAGAATTCAGCTCGCAGCAAAGGTCATGGGGCTACAAAGCTTTCTGGACTTCTGCTGCCTTTCAAGAGCTAAATCTCCCACTCAGCTGCAGGTCCACAGAGACAGTGACGAAGTACTATTCCCATCATGTGTCTCCACCTCCAACGTTACTGTGAATCTCTACTAAAAGGAATCTTCTGGAGCACTAAAAATTCAAATAAAATCCATTTATTTGTCAGAGGAAACCTCCCACAAATAATTTGATCTCTATTTCTTTTTCCGGCACCTTCTGTCCTTGCTTCTTACTGTCTTCTTAGAGAGGCAGGATTGTGTCACCACACAATAAGAGAGAATGACAGGAGATGAGCCAATTCCAGAACGTTCTTATTAGGTGTGTGACTGTGGATACTTCCTATGAAGGTTTTGACTCAGATCACTCGATGCAGAATGGGAAGATAGTAACAGATCTTTCATTGTCATGGAGACCAAAGTATATGTCCCCTTCCCCAGCTCACACACTGCAATTCTATGTGTGATCATATAAAAAATTTGAAATTTGATCTTGTTTGATTAGCTGTTCCAAAGCGAGGAGAGTCTTTTGTGGTTCTTTGAATGCTAGTTGGACTTGTGCCTTGGGTATGCTGATCACCCAGAGGCTCTGGGTCTGGGTCACATTCTGTGGGGACCCTGCCGTTGTTGGGGCGGTACTTGACATGCCAGCTTTAGCCAGGGCTGTGCAGTGCTGTTCTGCTCGGCTCCTGCTGGTGGGCTGGGCCTGCCCAGGCCCCTCTTTAGCTTGGTTCCCCTGCCTTTGGTAGCTGATTAAGACGAGAGCCACACAGACTGGGACAAGGCAGGGTTCAGAGAAGTGTTCTCTGGGGCCACTTCCTGGGCTCCTCCCTTCCCATCGTCTCCCAGGCCCTGCTCCTGCCCTGGGCTGCCCTTGGCAATCCCCTGGTCATCGGCTACCCACTTCCATTGTTTGCTCTCTGTGACCTGCTCCTGAGCCGTGGGCTGATGTTCAGCGAGCATTGCCAGCCACGACTTGGCATTGCCGCAGTTCCACCAACAGGGAGGGCTTTCCTCCTGCAGAACCTTGACGCACCTCCCTTCCTGGCAGGTCTTGCCAGGTGATGCCTCTGGGACAGCCAGGGACCCAGGCATGAGCAAGTAAAGAAAGTGGGGGGAAAATCTCAGAGAGATCCAGACGTTTCCCTTCCCACTGCTGGCGTGAGAACTGGCCCTTTCCTGGATCTCTCTGGGCTCCCACCACTGGGTCACCTCTGGGTTTGGATTATTTGGTTCAGCAGGATACTGGAAATAAAGGGTGGCCTCACCACTCTCTGATGGAGCTCAAACTCTGTTAATCTCCCCTGGCCTGCCTGACCATTTATACTGTCGAGGTACCTTGAGATACCTCCGGAGCTACAAGGCATTTTGTAAATGTTTTGCAGGTGAGGCCAGAAAGTGAAAGGGATGCATGTCTTTGCCTGCTTTCCCTTATTTACTGGATGAGTCTTTCTGCTCAGTGTGAGGGAAACACCACTCTCCACGTTCATTGAACCAGAAGAAGCTCCTGCTCCTTCTGGACAACAGCTTTGAATACCTTTCCCTGCTGCTTTGTGTGAGAATTTACACCTATGGCCACTCCAGTCCCTTCCCTTTCATCACTGTTACGGTTCAGATGTGAGCTGTCCCCCAAAAGCTCATGTGTGAGACATTGCAAGCAGGTTTAGAGATGAATGGTTGGGCTACTAGAGTCTTAGCCGAACCAGTGTGTTAATCCACTTGAATGGATTAACTGGGTGGTGATTGTAGACAGGTGGGGTGTGGCTGGAGGAGGGGGGTCACCAGGGATGCACTTTGGGGCTTACCCCTGGTGAGTGGAGCTCTCTGCTTCCTGGTGCCGCGTGCTGAGGCTCTTTCCTCCATCACACTTTCGCCATGATGTTCGACCTCACCTCAGACCAGAGCAAAGAGCCGGCTATCTATGAAGCCAGCTCTCTGAAACTCTGAGCCCCAAATAAACTTCGTCCTCTACGTTGTTTCTGCCAGGTCTTTTGGTCACAGCGGTGAAAGGGCTGACTGAAGCCATCGCCAATTTCGCTTCCTCCGTCATGTCGTGCCTTCAGCGTGAAGTCACACTGAAGTGTGTACTAGATTAAGAAATCTGCCCTTTCTCTTTCCTCAGGACTCTCCCACTCTCCCCAGTACTCTGTCCCCTTTGCAGAAAAAAGAATAAATACGAGTCTATAATTGTCTGTTTAACATCTTCTGTGTATTCTTCTAATGCATGAGTCCTCTCTTCCCATCTCTCCGCTGAAACTGCTCTTACCAAGGTTAAAATCTCCTCTGATCCATGAAACCCAACGGCTATTCCTAGCTTTCTCAAACTCCAATAGTGTTTCCCTTGAATTCATTGGCTTCCGTTGCTGCTCCGGCCTGGGCACGCTGAGCTCCTCCTTCTCTCCTCTTCTACCCACTGCCTCTGAAGTTTGGAACCCCCCTTCCTCCATTCTGGTCATGCTCTTCTTTGCTTTTCATTTATTATCAAAATTATCAGCAAAACAGGATGCCAAGTGACCTCCTCAACTCAGTAACAGCCACAACAGAAATCCCATGGATAACATCAGCAGCAGTGGTGGAAAACCGAGTGCTTCACCCCAAGATCTGAAACAAGCACAGAGTCCACTCCTGACTCCAATTCAACCAATCAGTGCAAATCCTTGGCAGTGCAGTTCTGAAAAAAGAGAAGAGAAGGCATTCAGATAGGAAAGAAAGAAAGAAAATTGTCTTATCAGAAGACAACATGTTAGATACAAAGAACAGCAAAAAAGCTACTAGAACTGATAAACAAGTTTAGGGTCACCATGAATCAAACAAATTTCCAAATATTGCAGTAAACAATTTTAAATTAAAACTCACAAAATGTCATTTAAAATGCACCAACTCCATGAAATCATTTTGTATAAATCTTAACAAAATGCATGCAAGATCTGTGTACTGAAAAAGATGAAACACAGAAGGAAAATAAAGATCTAAATAAAGGTACAGACATGTCACATTGACCAATTGAAGGATTCAATATAATTATGGTACCAATTCTTACAAAAATCATCTATATATTCAACTCAATTTGAGACAGAATATAAATAAGAATTTTTGTAAAATGACGAAGATGATTCTCCAGTTTATACAGAAATTTAAAAAACGAGAAAATCTGATTATGAAATAGAAGAACAAAGTTTAAGAACTTACACCATCTGATTTAAAGACTTAACAAAGCTGCAAGGCACAGTATATTTAGAGGACATACTTATATATAGGATCAATAGAGCAGAATAGAGTCCAGAAATTAAACCATATGGAGACTCAATCAATTTTACACGAAGGCGCAAAGGCAATTCAATGCAGAAAGAATGGCCTTTTCAACAACTGTGCTACAAGAATTGGGTATTTATAAGAAAAAATCTCAATCCATATCAGGCATCTTACATAAAAATCAATGCAAAATGGATCACAAATCTAAATGTCAAACTTTTTTGGAAGAAAACATACAGGAAAACCCAATAGTTATATTTTTAGACAAAGATTTGTTAGATATAATACCAAAAATATGTCTTGTAAGAGACAATAATTATGAATTTAACTTCATTTAAATCAAGAGTTCCAGTCTTTGGAAGGCATTCCAGAGAGAACGAAAGTGCAGCCGAAGGTCTGGCCTGAAATGTTTGCAAGGCACACATTTGGTAAAGGGCTTGTGTCTCATGAAGAAATCACAACACGTAAGAGGCTCAGCTGAACAGTACTTGTCAAACATGTGATAGGTCCTTTGGTCCCATCCCCAATACCTCAAAATAAAGAAGAAAAAATATCCAATTTTTTAAATGCCTTCAACAAAGGTGACACGCAGAATGGTAAGTAAATACATTAAAAAGTGACCCACATCTTTAGTTATTATGGAAATGCAAGTAAAGACAAGGAGAAACCATTGTGCATTTATTAAAGTGGCAAATAAAACCTTGCAAAAGTAAATGGAATTCTCACACATTGCTGATGGGAATGCAAAATGGCAGGGTGGACAGGAGGGTGCCCAAGGCGGTGTGAGCCAAGGGGGCGGAACAGCAGAGGAAGGATGAGGTGTCCTCTTCTGAAACAGCTCCCCGGCTGCGGGGACCTCACCCGGGAAGTGGCGCAATGAGTCAGGGTTGGATTTGCAAAAGAAATAACATTACAGACGTTGACCACAGCAGTCTTAGTACTGGAAAGGACAGACACTCGAGTAGAACCGTCCCATGGAAATGCCAGCCCACCTGTGAGCAGGGCATGCTTCACCCTAAGAGTGCAGTCTGCAAGGGAAGGGGCCAGGCCGGCTGGAGGGCAGAGTGGGAGCAGAGGGATCTTTCGGAAAGTAAAGAGAGTTACATGTTCCTGCGACTGACACTTTGGAGAGGAAGAGTGGGATGAACTGGGGTGCAGAGGAGTGACGACCAGAGTGAGGTCCTGGCCCCGCGAGGCCGTGGAACGGTGCGGTGGGCATTGCTCATCTCGCCAAAGTTAACACTGTGGACGATCAGTGGAAGTTACTTAGGATCCACCCACCTCCTGATTCAAGGTCAACGTCTACTCATGGGAAGTAGAAGAAGCTGGCCTCTCTCTCCATAGTGGCTCTCTCTGGAGACCCAGCCTAACGCCTGCCATTTTTCTGAAAGCACTGATTGATTCGGGAGTCCGCGAATCCTCGCGAGGCTGATGGGAGCAGGTGAAGACTGCGGGAGGGCACAGGTCCTGAGAGTTGGCAGAGGCGTGGGAGCCCATGTTGCTGAGGGCAGACAACTGTAGTCGTGAATGAAGCCACCAAAGATGAGGCGTCGAAAGCCAGAGGGTGAGAGAGCAGCACCGCGTCCCCTGCCAAGCCAGCCAGAGAGGAACGAGCCAGGGCACCCAACCCAACTTCAGGAAATGTCTGGAGGTGATGCGCCCCAAGCGTAGGTCCTCTGGAGCTGAGTCCACCTTGGCTGTGCTTTCTGTCTACTTCCCCACACACGCCTGTACAGGCAGCTGTGCTCTTGGAGTACACGTTCCCAGCGGGGTCCCCGCTTCTGCCAAAGGTGGAAACACTTTGAGGTTGGGGCAAAGTGTTATTATCAGCTTTAAACCACAGGTGTAGGTAGATAGATATTGATAGATAGGCAGACAGACAGACAGACAGACCTTTCATAGATACATAGTATCTCTGCTGTGATAAAATTAGGAAAGATAATCCTGAAAGTTTCTGGAGTAAAAGGTTGAGAACACCTCTTTTCAAGAGCCAGGCGACTCTCCTGCTGTTTGACAGGAGCCAAGACAGAATCACACACAGGTGCACCTGCACTTGAGATTGAAGGGAAGTCTCGGGCTCTTCTCTCTTTTCCTTGTGAAGAATGGACTGCAGCAGCAGTTAGGTGTGGAGAGGGGTGGTCCTGAGAGGAGATGCCTGAAGTCCTCTCACAGTCCCTGGGTTGACACTGCTGGGCCGTGTCAAGGGTCCCACACCAAACTCCCGGCAAGCTCCACTTCACCGCCAGAAACTTCTCATCCTGTCATGTCTCTAAAAGTCAGGAGAAATTTGAGAATTTAGCTCACTATCTACTATATGTAGACAAGCAAATATTTAATACGGCCTCAAGAATTTATATTAAACACTCGATCTGCACAAGTCTCCCCTCTTCCCACCCCCAGAGCATAGTCTTCTAGCTGAAAAGAGGTGACTTCTCTGCTGATTCCCAGGAGCAGATTTCAAGAGGAAGAACTGCACATGCATCTCCGGATGGTGGGACTTAGGGGACATGTACCCTGACAAGACAGAGGAGCACCAAGGGGACCTCACTCATCGCTGCTTCACAAGGGGCGCGCTCACCAAGGAAGGGCTGCTGACGTCCCACGCCATAGTGGCAGCCCCCACAGCAGTGCCTGCTGCCCACCAAGGCCTATGGAGCAGCTTATTTTAAAATTATTATTTCTTCTTAAACTTTTTCTGTTATAAACTAAGAAACAAATACAAACATAGGCCTAGGCCTGACCCAGGGCCAGGACCATCCTGCTGTCTTCCAGCTCCAAACCCCATCGCACACGGTGAGTAACAGGATGTGCTACAGTTTTACAATGGTGGCAGTGTGACCCGGCAATAGGGATTCTCTAGCTCCGCGTGGTCTCGCCTGAACAGGGTGGCCTGTGTGTTCCATCCTGGACTGAAACTGGGTCGCACGTGACTGCATATCTGTTCCACTTATTGTGCTCTGGTATGATCAGAGATTCGGTGTAATATTTCTGCTTCTTTTCTGTGTGTAATGGGATGATGTTTTTGACTCAGTACATATACTACTGAAAATGGAAATAAAATAAATGTCCCCTGAATTAGTCCAGAAAGCTTATGTATTTGAACATTATTAAATTATTTGGGAGTTATTACTTTAAATCATGATCAAAGTTTTATTTAGAGTTTGTTGCTTTCACATATTAATGGGGCAAGTGTGACTGTGTACACACCCACAGAGAGAGAAACACAGACACAGACATAGATCCACAGACGTGTGTGTGCATTCTGTGCTAAGGAAACGCTGCACACGGTCCCTGCTCTAGACAGTGAACCCTCAGTGCTGCTACAGTTTGGATGTCCTTGTGTCCCGAAGGCTCCTGTGTTGGGGACCTGGTCTGCCCAGCTTGGGCTTTGGGATGGTGGAAACTTTGAGAGCGGACCCAGGGGTCATGGGGTGGGTGATGTGCTCCCTCAGAGGGCTTTGTGGGGCGCTGCTCTGCTTCCCGGCCACCAGGCAAGAGGATTTTCTCTGCCACACTCTTCTACCACGATGTCCCACTAACAATGGAGCCACTCAATCCTGCACTAAAGGCTCCCTGACTTTGAATCAAAATAGTCTTTCTCTCCTCGTTAGTTAATTACCTCAGCTATTTGCTATGGTGGCGAGATGACTGACACAGCTATTGCTGGGCACGGATGACAAGTCAGACATACTTTAGAAAGAACCATCTGACGTCATCATGAGGGATTCACTGCAGGGGACCCAGCTGGGACAGAGGCAGTGAGTAGAAAGCCATGGTCATAGACCAGCCTGGGGAAGAAGACATGAAGATTTGAACTAAGGCACTGGGGAAATGGGGATGGCCGGGGACAGTGAAGTGAGAAGGCAGCACGGTGCCTGTCACACAGATGTGAGGCAGGGGACAGAAGCAGGCAAGGTGTGTGGCGTCTGCCTATTTATGTACCTATGTGCACGGGCTGCCCTCCAGCCCTGGGAGGGACACTCCTGATTATCCGGCCATTGGAAACTGCAGAGCTGACTTTTAGACTCCACGGCTCCCTGAACAAGAACGTTAGCACCTTCCTCTTGGTCCCAGCCTCTAGTGCAGTGCCCAGTCCACACAGACAGGGTGCAGGGACGATCGGTGTCACTGATTCGTAACTGACTGCGAGGGCACAGGCAGCGCTCCACGCTGCCTCAGACATGCAGGTCACCTCTGACTTGGCCACCGATCCACTAGCTGGGGCACTTTTACATAGGCTCACACCTGTGCCGTTTCTGGGTTCAGTGAATAGGGTTCAATATTTATACCAAGATATGATGAACCAAAATCTAAGACTCCGTACAGCTACTTACAGCATTTGCAATTGGGGCAGATACGCTCTGGGAATAAGGGAAGCAGCGTATTTCCCCAAAGAACCTATTAGTTGCCGAGAATCCAATACTGCGCAGGAACTTCAGTGGAAAGCTCACCAGTTCTACCTGCGCACACTTCACAAAGACCCGTCGCCTCCCAAATAAGGAGGAGACAATCAATATCAGTCACTTTCCCTGCCTGCGCTGGGTCTATGAAAACTCATAGTGGTAGGATTTGACAGAACATTTCACCTTGTCTGATTTAAAAGTTATTGAATTTGATTTGGACCCTGAGACACACTGTTATAAATGCTTTGGTTGCTACAGCACTTGCTAAAAATAACGAAGAAATCAGATGCTGGAATCAAAAGCTTAGAAGAGCAAGCCCAGGACAGGTGGGGTCACTCAGTGTGTGGAGACGGTTCTGCAGGGAGGCCTCTGAGGACAGGGCAAGAAGCAGTCGGAGGAGTCCAGGTTAATAACATTCAGGGACTCCGGGGACTCCTTTCAATAAATGGTCAGTTTTCTGGTTTCAAGAAAAACTGATGCAATAATATTTCATTAATTAAATAAAAGATATATGAAGAAAATCACTGTTTGGTTTTTAGTTTCATAATGGTTTCATTTTAAAATCTATACAAAGTTACAGAAAATCTGAAATCACAAAAAAGTAAGAAAAAGCAATGATGAAAATACAGCAACACAACCCCCAAACCTCAGTGCATACATTTTGGAATATGATAGGAGACTTCAATGTGCCTATGAAATAGTTAACAGATGCTGGTGTACAAGACGTTGTGCTTGTGTTCTGTTTTTCTTGATATTGTGTTGAAAGCTTTTTTTACAAAACTTTAAAATGTTTATATATTGGCTCCATAAGATAAAATAATACAATTTTTTTATTAGTTAAATATCTATTTTTTGGACACTTGGATGAATTTTATTATAAAATATTTCATTTTTATAAAAAAGTGAAGCCCAACATGCAAAAAGATAATTATTGGAATACAACTGTAATTATTTTAATAGTATGAATTTGCAGAAATTTAATTATGGGGACTAAAGTTTTAAGAATGAATGTTGGCTTTTCAGTGACAAATTTAAGGCGGAGGGGAGAGCGTGGGCCCTGGAGCAGGCAGCCGTGATTCCCAAAGCCAGCTCTGCCATTCATCTGTGTGCAAAGGGGGCGGGTCACACGGCTCTTCACTGAGTTTTTATTCATGAATACCCTGAACATGAAAGTAGTTTTATCTTATAGATTTTTAGACAAAATAAGTTATATGAAACATATTCTTTCTTGGTAAAAAGCCAGGGTGTGAAATAAGTACTCCATAAATATCAGAATGTCCTCATTTTAAAATAAAGCCGTGTGCTGTATGAAATGTGCTGTAGGCCCTGAGTCTGCCCGGGTTCCCGAGCTCTTTCATTTTACATGAGATTCTGTTTGGGAGGTCGGAAAGCCTCCTCGCATCTCCAGATGAATCGCTTTAGCTGACTCACTGTGGTGGGTCTGTTTTGTGAATTGCTCTGGGGCTGAGAAGGTAAATGTGCCCTATCTGCCATGATAATACAATTGTTTTGAGTAGCAAAGAGAGTAAGGAACAGGGTGCTGCACTCTACAGACACTGAGCTCTTGGCCTCAAACTCTCCAAAAACAACCTATATAAGCTTCCAACGATCACCATTGCACCGTAGAGGTAGGAGGCACCTTCACGGCGCAGCCAAGAGGTTTGTGGGAGCTTCGGTCTGTGAGTGTGAGCATGAGCAGCTCAGAGCCCTGCTGCAGTTATTTGTAAATATTGCCCAAGATGAGCTGGAATCTCTCACTGCACCTCCTCAACAGTGAGGAGTGTGGAGATGTTCGTCCCTGAATCTCTGCTGTAAGAATGTATCAGTGTCATGCATAGGCATTAGGGAGTAGCCATTTGTGTATTTTATAGCACAACTTGCACAAATGATATATGCAAAATATTTTTTTCTTCTGCTTCTTATTGCACCAGGAATTCGCATTTACCTCTGTTTCCAGTACTGATATCAATAAGGAATCCTATTTGAGAAGAACCAACTATACCACCTCCAGTGGACATGTGCCCAAAAGTGGACATCTACCCCTGTGGACATGTGCCCAACAACAGTGGACACGTCCCAATAGTGGACATCTGTCTACCAGTGACCATGTACCCAACTGTGGGCATCTGCACTACTCTTGCCAAGGTCGCCAGTGGCTTTCACACTGATAACTCCAGGGGACACGTGGAGGTACTTATGTGACTTCTCACTTGCATTTGTCCCAGCTGCCCGTCTCGCTCCTCCCTGAAACTCTCTCGTCCCTCCGGACACGCAGTGCCACACATCACGCGCTGTCCTTCCCGGTCCTCTGTGGCAGCTCTCCTCAGTCTCCTTGCTAACTCAACCTCAGTCTTTTTGGTGCTCCCTTTCTCCCAGCTGGATTCTAGGTTCTGAAACCTGAGCTTCGCCCTGGTATGTGACCTTATGTGACACGCTGCCGTGGACACCGATGGTTCTAGTGCACATCTCCACCTCAAACCCCCAAACCAGCAAATGCACTGCTAACTCAGGTGTTCCCATTGATCTTACAGCTGTCTTTAAAAAGCAACCAAATCCTACAGTTTTGAAGGCTCACCTACTGTCAATTTCCAGGAGAAACCGTTATTGTATCTCTCTCTGTCTCCCTCACTCTGTCCTCAAGTCAAGTCCTTCATGACCATCTCTAATACATATCTGGAATCTATTCACCCACCATGTCTCTTAGCGACTACCAATTCAGCATCAGGCCCCGACTGACTAATTCAGTGGTCATTTAACTGGCCCTGTTCCATTGATGCCCCTGAGTAATCCTGATCCCTTCTCTGCAAAGCAGTCAGAATGGTCTCTATAACGAGCAAACATAATAAGCACATATAAAGTGTCTTCAGCTAAAATCATTACTCTTGGCATATAATCTAAATCTTACTGACATCTTCAGGACCTTGCTAGTCTAAGCTCTCGCCATCAGACCGACCTCAGGTTACACTTCCTGTTGGCTAGATCAGTCTGACTGTGTCTCCGTCCCTCCCTCTCCTTCTCCCCAGCCCTGCAGCGTCTCTGCTCCAAGCTTCTTATCTCTGGACCTGTCACAATGACTTCCTTTTAAAATTTATTTTTGTTGAATATGCCAAACATTTTACTCCCTGGGACACTCACTTGAGGTGAATCCTACTCCATCCTCAGTGGATAGTCTCTCCTCTCCCCTCCGTGTATTGTGTGTGTGCCTGTGTGTAGTGCCCTGAGAACACCCTGGATTTCGAAGACCCGCAGCCTTCGCTGTGCGCTGCTCCCGCTGGGCTTCCTGCTGGGCGCTGCCCGCTTGGCCCTGGCTGGACTGCAGGGGCGTGCCGCCTTGACCCGCAGGTTCACTGGAGGCCGGCCCGTGCAAATGGCCTCGTGGGTCTGGGGAGAAGTTAGACACTCTGCAGAGCCACAATCTGCCAGTCCCCTGCCCATCACCCGCCAGTGGCGCGTCTCCCAAATCCCCGGAGTCACAGGGGAATCTGGTCACAGCCTCGAGCGTCGACAGGCCCCTGCCCTGTTCTCAGGCGCTCAGCCCACAGGTGCACCGAAGTCTCGCACCCAGCCCAGGTGGGGTGGCCTCAGACGGGTCCCCCGCACCACGGAGGAGCTAAGGCAATGGCCACCTCTCGCCTGCTCACTCCGGAGCGCTCGCATCCTCAGAGGCTCGGAGTTCAGGCCCCTGACCTGAAAGGTAATTCGCAAACTATCACCACCTCGAAGGCCTTTCCAGAGCAGCCTCTCCTCCCTCCACTCCCACATCCTGCCCGTCGGTGGGCGGGGCCTGGGAGGGAGTGACAGGCCGGCCCGGCCTCCCCTCCCTAGGGCGAGCTCAGCTGTGACCTGCCACAGCTCTCTCACATTCTAAGCCAGTCCCTTGGGCTCCAGCATCTGTCTCTAAGCAGCGCTAATGTGCAGTTCGATGTGTGGATATTTATTGTCGTGATGATTTCACACCTGCTTGCCCTCTTATTTGTGAGAACCAGGTGGACACCGGCCCTATGGCTTTGTCCTGCTGCATCCCCTGCGAGTGGCCACAGTTGGAGCATATTACAGGCTTGTGTTTCTTAAGGGAGTCTCTGCAAACTTCTGAGCTGCACAAATCTTCACTTAGGAAGTGGGCATTGGTGCCTTCTCCTTAGGAGCTTGCTCAGAGCAGCAGATCAAGGCCACACAAGCACCACAGTAAGAAGAAAAATCCTAAAATTTGCAAAAGGCACTCCAGACATCAGGTCTTTCTAGCCAGTCATCCCTGTCCACGATGAAGCAGGAAATGGGAAAGTTTGCAGTTAGATTGCCAGGAAGTGCTACCAGTGTTAAATTCTATCAAAGTTATGGAAGACAGTCATCCACATATGGACATAGTGAAATGAGAGTGCCAAGGGCATGTCAGACAGTACCTCACAGAGAACAATAAAGAGATCTGTGGTCAGTGGAGAATCAAGTCACTGATGGATACTGTGAAAACGTGGTGTCTCTATTCACAGGCTAATTGACAGTGAAAGATTCTTTAAACTTCTGTGTCACACGTAGCTCTTTGCATAAAGCCAAGCTCTTCAAAACTACAAGATGGGAAACTAGATCATCTAACTGCAGAAGAGGTTGCAATAGGCCTCCACACTAGAAGCCCCCACAAGCAGGTTCAAGATTACCCTACACCCCAGAGTCTGGCCACAGACCAGACAGGAATTATCTGTTAACGGTATACTGTTGCCAAGTGAAGCCGGCAAGTCCAAGGTGAGAAGACTGGCCCTGGGCTGATCGATTCGATGACACTCTGCTCCACGCACACGTGATCCTGAAAATGAAACTTTGAAGAGTCAGCTGTAGGGACATTGCAAATGACAATTTCATGCAGTATCAACATGACCTGAGGTACTTTTGTTATAGTCAGGAAACCTTAAAATTCCACACAGGAAACCATGAGGGTAGAACAAGGCGAGGGAGGTCAGGGATGTGACTTTTCCCCAGGGACTTCACACAGTGGTTTTCTAGATGCTCAATTCATTGTCAAGTCACTCCAACTTCCAAAGTATAGTATGTTTGTCTGACTTTTCACAAAAGTGAGTATATTGATTTTAAATAGGAGTTTTTGAGCTCTCTGCTCCAAAATCTCAAACAACTTCTGCATTAATTTTAAGCAACAGGACATCCAGGTGTCAAAGCACTGGAGGAGGGTCTGGGGACACAAGCATCTTTGGCGGCTTTAGTTCTTAGTGATTATGTGACGTCCTCAGGTAATAAAGGCTTCTTTGTATCATGTTAGCAATGAGGTAAAGGAGCGGCCGAGGCCCTAGGTGTGAAGCAGCCTCAGGACAAGCCCTGAGACTCAGAAATCCTCTGACTGAAGGGACCTCCTCGGGCGCAGTCTCCACTGGGTTGGCCACACGCACTGAACAGATTCCAGCAGCCACCACCAGGGCCCTGTCTGACTCCTCTCAAGAGGAAGAAGCAAAAGGAGTCACTAGGCCTCCATCTCAGACCCTGAGGAGGGAGCTCAGAGCCCTGCTTCTCCAGCCTTAACAGGCACAGTGGCTGATGCGCCAGCCTTGAGGGGCGAAGAGGCCTGGCTGCTGTACTTCAACACTCTCCTGGGTGACAGTGAGGATGCCACACGGCCTGGGTGCCAGTCTGGAGAGGGCAAGGAAGCCGTTCCAAAGCTCAACTCCAAGTAAGTAAGCTCAGCTTACTTAGAGCAAGGCCTCCAGACTGAGCCGTGAGACTAGTCACAGCACAACGGCGACATGCGAGATCTTCTCTGAGGCTCCTAAAGCTCCACCATCATCTGCGATTTTGAAGGCAGGGTGTGGGTGTATAAGACGCTCCAGGGTAAAAATGCCCAACTTATTTCACCTCCAGGAGGATGGCACCCCGATGTCAGAACTGAGGTCCGAAGCCAGGATGCGTCTCGCGGGTAGGCGAGCTGCACATGGCCTCTGGATCCCGTGCCAAGCCTCTCAGCTGCAGTGCCAGCTCCCTCGTGCAGAGGCGGCCAGCTGCCTGCTGAGACACTCTGCCCGATCTGAAGGGCATTAAGACAAGAGGGTCCATGTCCCTGAGAAGTTCATGTTCTAAGATGAAAAGGCTGCCACCAGGGTCTTTTCTGTCCAGAGAAATGAAGAGGTGGAAGTCCTGGTCACGGAGAGCAGCCCTGACACAGTGTAGGGATTCACAACGAAGCAAAGCGGGGTTGACAGCCGCGGGAGGAGCTGTGCAGGCGCGATCATGCCACCGTCTCCCCTCACCCAGAAAGCCACGCGCCTCGATCTGGGTCACCGGTGGCCACCAGCAACTCCAGTCCCTGAAGGCAAGTACCCTGAATCCGCACAGAAAAACTCTTGTACTTTTGGAATTTTCAGGGGTTGGAAGAAACACACTCGGATCCCGGATCTCATCACATTCCATTGCTTTTCAGAGTATCTGGGGTGAGAACACCAGACAGCGTACACACTAAGGAGCCACGACTCCGTGACAGAAAACGCTGCAGACGCTCCTGCACCCCAGCCCTGACGGCCAACCGTGAGGAGCTGGTAGTGGCCATTGGTCCCTGCCGCAGTGGCACTTCTGGTGAGCAGCTTAAAAAGACAAGTGGGTTCATGAGAACACCTAGCCAAACCCTGCTGGCCAGGGCAGATCACGGGGGACAGAGTCACCTCCAACCTTCAGTCATTATAAACAATATAGACTGTGAAGCAGATTTACTGTGTAAGAGAAAACACGTGTTATTTAGCTCAATACATTAGCTTTTAAGAATATACAAGCCAGATTACCAAGAATACAAGCAACAATTGTTGTTGGTGAGGATGTGGGGGCAAATGCTGGTAGGATTGCAAATTGGTGCAGCCACTCTGGAAAGCAGTGTGGAGATTCCTTAGAAAACTTGGAATGGACCCGCCATTTGACCCAGCTATCCCACTCCTTGGCCTATACCCAAAGGACATAAAATCAGCATACTACAGAGATACAGCCACATCAATGTTTATAGCAGCTCAATACACAATAGCTGGATTGTGAAACTGACCTAGATGTCCTTCAGTAGATGAATGGATAAAGAAACTGTGGCATATATACACAATGGGATGTTACTCAGCCATAAAGAAGAATAAAATTATGGCATTTGCAGGTAAATGGATGGAGTTGGAGAATATCATGCTTAGTATGATAAGCCAATCCCAAAAAACCAAAGGCTGAATGTTTTCTCCGATAAGTGGATGATGATACATAATGGGGGTTGGGCAAGATAAGGGGAAAATGGAGGAAATTCGGATTGTGTAGAGGGAAATGAAGGGAGGGGAGGGGGCAAGGGGTAGGAAAGATGGTGGAATGAGACAGACATCCTTACCCTAGGTACATGTATGATTACACCAATTTTGTGACTTTACATCATGTACAACTAGAGAAATGAAAAGTTCTTCTCCATTTGTGTACAATGAATCAAAATGCATTCTGCTCTCAGGTATAAGTAAATAGAACAAACAATAAAAAGGTAATATTTCTATTCTTCATTAATTTTTCAAAGTCAAAGATTCAAAACTAGGTAGACTACTACAGTCCCAGTGGTTCTCCAATATGGGTATGTGAAGGAGTTACCCACCTGCCTAATTTCTTTCTTAATCCATTTATTTGTCACTGTACAATACTGAAAAAAATCCAAGAGAGCTGGACTTATGGTTCACATGTAAATATTGGCACTGTTTATAGTCAAAAGAGACTTTTATTTCCAAGTGAAATTATGATTGGAACATTTTGGAAAGAAATGTATAATAAATCATTATAGAAATTCTAAAAAAAAAATATACAAGCCAGGTGCAGTGGCACACATTTGTAATCCCAGAGGCTAGGGAGGCTGAGACAGGAGGATCACAAGTTCAAAGCCAGCTTCAGCAACTGCAAGGCACTAAGCAACTCAGTGAAACCCTATCTCTACATAAAATACAAAATTGAGCTGGGGAGGAGGTCGCTTAGTGGTTGAGTGTCCCTGAGCTCAATCCTTGGTACGTCCCCACAAAGAGAAGAATATATAAGTTTGCTCCATCTGTATTTCTTTCACATATTTCTCATGAAAGGAACATGTGAAGGTCACGCTTCTTTACAAAACAATACTTTTGCCTCTGGAGATTGACAGCTATAAGGAGTAGAAAGTTACTCACTAACAGTGTAAAAGAAAGCATCTTAAGGAGGATGAACTGGATGGATGGCATCTCTGGGCAAGGACGTCCCTCTTACCTGTCTGTGTCCACAGGTACAGGTTTGATTACCTAATTAAGGCTCCGGGATCTCTCCCCTGACTCTCAGAACAGACTTCCAGTTTCAATGAACACATTTTAATTTCATACATCTGTATATATTTATTTTACATACTAAAAGACATGAGGAGGGCTGGGTTGTAGCTCAGTGGTGGAGTGCTTGCCTCAAACGTGTGAGGCACTGGGTTTGATCCCAGCAGCACATAAAGATGAATAGATTAAATAACTAAAAAATTCTAAAAAGGCTTGAGGGTGATGGTTAAAATAACACATCCGCCTTATTTTCAAGTGCCTTGTATCTTTTATATGTCAAATAAATAGGACTTGGAGCACTATTGGTAAAAACGGACATCCCTGGCCCCTGGACTAATAACCACCATCACTGTCAGGTCTGCGAGCCAGGATGGACACGGCAGTGCCCGATTCCCAGGGTAGCTTCACTTCTTTGTCTCCCCTTCCAGAAACTGCAGGAGGCTGACATGACACCAGAAGGGCCTCTGGGTCGCTGGCCTCGCTGGTGACGACGGAACTGCTCGCCTGGGTGCTGAGTTCACCGCCTCGTGTCATCGGGTTCTTGCAGGGTTTTGATCCAGGTCAGCAACAGTCTCAATATTCTGTTTCGTCATCGATTTCTGATCATTGTGCTTCGAGTCCGTGGCCCATTGCTGTCTGTATGTTGAAGGACTTGTTTGTCCGCTCACTTCCCTGGACTTTGGCCTCATCGCCTTCCTGGACGTACTCGGAGCCTGAGCCGACTCGGTCTCTGTGTTCCCACTTGGGCGTGAGCTTCCCTTACTCTGTCCCCTCTGCCTCCAACGTTGATAATACCCTGTATATCAAAATCTCATGTCTGCGACCTGGTTTATCTGCAGTATGGACAAATGGAAACCACGGGATCCATTTCTCAGCCTGAGAGGAACTTGTAACTGGAAATGATCAGGTGGCATAACACGGGTTAGGTTGGAGGTGTAGAGAGTAGAAGCAGAGCCTCCACTGTTGACCGGGTTCCTCTCTAAGAAGCCGCCATCTGTGCTTCTCAAACTGGAGCCGCTTCCGTGCTGGTGGGAAATGAAGTTTTCCTTCACAGGCAAGAGACAAAGACAAGGAGAGATCCCTCCCAAACTAGTTCAGTGACTGCAATCATGTGAAGTCAAAACAATGGATTTCCTGAATGTCAAATTAGCACCAAGCATCCATTAGTGTAATTTGCTGGACTGCATTTAGATAAAGCCTCGTGGATCTTTCTGATTGTCTCCAATGTGCCGAGTACAGCAGGATACAATTATTCTCTCTGCCGAGAGAATGTGTTACTGTCATGTCAAATTACTCATCTTCTGCAGTGGATGAACTTCTCCAGAAAGCTTGAAAAGCATTTCTAGTTCTATATAGCACTAAATTTTTGTCATAAAAAAGATAAGGGAAGATTTTTTTAATCTACTTTCAGAAAAGTCTATTACAGTACTCAACTCTATGATTAGAGAGACAGTGACTTAAATCTGCTGCATATCAAAGAGCGGAAGATAGCCTTTGGCCATCCACACTGCTCAGCTACCTTGGTTAAACAGGAAACTTGGAAGATTTCCTCTCACTTTAGCTCTCGGGATAGAATAGAAATCTTTGATCTTATATACCTGCATCAGACTTCCTGGTAGATTATGGATATTTCACTTTAGTATTTCTCCACACAGGTTTTCAGAGCTACAGAAAGATAGCACACCATCGTCAAGGGACTTTACGTTTCACATCAAGGACGGAGTTGGACTGACATCTAATTTCTGCGTTTCCTCCACGTCTCACGCACTCTCTGCCCTGTGTCCCCAGACCGTACACTCTGTCTCTTGAGAACTGCTTGCACACGATGTGACCTCTTCTGCTTAAAAATAATAGCATCGATTTGGATCATGTTTGGATTCCATACCATTTGAAAACACTGTAGAATAATACTTGTAAACAGAGAAAACGTGGAGATGATTGGAAGCAGCAGTGAGAGGAAAGCGAGGAAGCCAGCCTGGGATTTCTCCCTTCATGAAGCAGGAAGGTCTGTAATGGTGTAAATGCACTTACCAAGCCACCATCCTGAGAAACCGTCATCCATGGGAAGAAAAAGCACATCGAGTGCAACAAGTTCCATCATTAACAGATGAGACTGTTTTGAGATCAACCTTAATCCTCCTTTAAAATGTCTTTCAACTGAGTGGTCCAGATGCATGACAAGGATGTGCCATGGCAAATACCAATCCCTCCGGAGGAAGCTCTGCTTGCCAGTACCCCAGGGCCTCACCCGCCTGCCCAGCAGCAGAAACTAGATGAATGTTATGAGCTGGTGAATGGATGCATCAATTAATTAGTAATCCTTCTGATTGCAACCGCAGCCCACCCATGACGGGAGAGGTCACTCAGTCCTCTAACTCAGACTGCAGCACCTACCCAAGTGAGACTGCAGGGACCTGGGAAGGTTTTCCATGCTCATGTCCCCAAGTTGTGGCTCCAGATGGCTCCCCTGCTATTGCAGTTGGTGAAGACACCACTCTCAGATGAAGTATCACAGCTTCCAGGCTTCAGTCTTTGTTTGTTTGTTTGTTTGCAGTCTTTATTTGTTTGGGTTTTTTCCTATTGTTTTCTATTCAGATTTTAATTCATTTACACTGTATAAATGAGAACTTATAGAACAACAACAGAAGAAGATTACGAACCACACACGACCCCTCCTGACGTCCCCTTTATAATGAGCACAGTCTTTTCCTTGGTGCTACCATTTCTTTGGAAAGAGGTCAGACAGTGCCCAGGGTTTTGGAATGTATCTTTTCTATGACAAATGTGCATGTTATAAAATATCAGTCTATAACCAAATTTTAATTGACTATATCACATTTCATGAGCAGGTGTGCTGGTGTTTTAAAAATGCCTTTTGACAAACACTAGAATATCTCAATTTTCTGACATCATAAAACTAGAAATAGTTTTAGTAGAAAACCCCTATTTGGGAGGCTTGTTTTTCTATAGAATTGCTGGATCAAGAAGTTAAATAAATATTGTCAAGTTGTTCCCCTGGAAAGTTTAAGTCAATCTGCCACCTTCATGGAAGTTCTGAATATTGCATTTCTACTTCAGGGTCATCAATAATGGAGATCATCATTCATATTATCATTTTCAACTTGACTAGTCATCTCCACTGAAGAGAACACTAACAAAGCTTCCATATGCTCATCAGTCCTTATGTTTCTTCTATAGAGAAATCATTTTCCATGTTCTTAAGCCACTATTTCTATAGGCATATAGTTCTCTTTCTTTTTTAATCCGTGAAGAAATTTTAAGTGCGTAAGACCTTAACAAATTGAGGGTAACATACTCCAAAAATAAAAATTCCTCTTACATCAAGAGAGACTGTCATCTCCAGGGTCTCACAGTAGATCACATGCCCACAAACCACAGGACATTGTCCGTCCACACCACTGGGACTCACGTTAACTACAGTGTTCAGAGCATGATTTAAAATGACTAAGAACTCATCCCAGAATGGAAGGTGTCCTCTAGCACATCCAAATTGGCACTTTGGCCATAAGAATAAGCAATAATTCCTGCATACATTCGTTCATTCATCACTAAGTACTCTGACCGGCTGGTTTGTGCCAGGTGTGTGCAACTAAACAAAGCAAGCATTTGAGGTACAATGCTTACTCTCACGAAGAAGACATCTGCCAAGCAAGCCCTACTGTGTCCTTGTGAATTGCACAGGTATCAGTACTGCAGCAAATACACCAGTGAAATGAGGGAATGTGTGTGATTCTGCCCCATCTTGCTGTGCATGCTGCTGGTGAGGTGCGTACCCCGTGTGTACCCCTTTACTCCTTGACATGGGGGTCCTGTGATGATTTCCTTCTGAGTTTCTGCCAGTTATGCCCCAGGAACTGGGAAACATTTCATGAAACCACGTAATGTGGCTAAAGGAAAAGTCTTCACTACAGAAAAGGAAAACTTGATGCCATTGCCTCACCAGGAGGCTACCTGGGCCGTGGAAGCCCGTGGAAGGGCGTGGAGTCTGCCCCTCCAGGGGAGGAACATGAGAAAGCAAACCTGTGCTAAGGGCAGGGCACAGGCTGCCTGGCACCCCAGGCAGACTAGATGAGTGCCAACCCCCCGCAGGAGTTATCTAGGACACCAGTGCCCAGCACCTGGGGACAGCGTGGCAAGATGGAGTACTCAGGAGAGAGGGCCTTGCTCCCCTCCCACCCCAGGGAAGAGGAGTCTTCAGTCCCACTTGGTTCATTGTCCAGGAAAACCAGCATGAGTGTTTGGACGTTCCTGCTCATGGCGCACATGATGGGCCATTACCATATTCAAGAAGTCTGCTGAGGGCCAGTGGCAGATCATGCTTCCCATGAAGACCTCAAAAGTTTTCCCAACTACAGTGGCTTCCTGCAGTGTGACTTGGACCCTCATGCCTTCAGGGTTCCCTGAGTGGGACTGTAGAAGTGATGAGATGTGACTTCCAAGGCCAGGTCCTCTCCAGATCCTCATTCCTGAGAGCTGCTCACCAGGTGATGAGGGGCAGAGGGGAAGTCTGGAGGCCTGACAAGTGGGCGTTCCCACGGATGGCCCTGCTGCAGTCCCCGATGACAGCCAGATGAACCCACAAGCGTGTGTGACTTCAGAGTGAGCTCAGTCCAGTTGTAGCAGGAAACAGAGTAAGACCCTCTTGGAGTCTAATCAAGCTCCAGATTCATGGGACTTAAAATGAGGGTCACTTTTAAAGCCACTTTCATAGAAGTTTGTATCCTGTAGCGATCAACAGCCAGAATGGTCAGATATTTTTCTGGACTTCAACAAAATTTAAGTGAAAGTATTTTTCAATTAAGTAATCTGCACTCCCTTTTAGTTCCAAGGGAAGTTCAGAGAGGCGGAACTCAGAGAGCATCGTGTTGATGGTTCTAGGAGATTCCAAGGAAAATGCACGTCACACGACTCTACAGATTGTCAGGACGAAGACATATTAATCTGAGAAAAACCCTGTGAGACTGAAATTCTTGGGTAATTGTGAAATGAATCAAACATTTCACACTTTAAGTAAACTTTAAAACCAATCTAAAAATGGCAATTTTATTTCTGTTCAAGATAGACTTGCAGATATTAGGTTTTCCTTCCTGCCAGAAACAACCACAGCAGACACACAGACGAAAGACTCAGTGACTTTCAGACACCAGATGACAGGGAATGACAGACAGCGATCCCACAAGCAGAGGGAAAAGAGTGGCCGGCCAAGAACGCTGCTCCCCGGCTGTCTGGAAAGGCACTGCAGGGGCCACGCTGCCCGGAGTCAGCAGAACCGAACCTTGCAAGGGAGACGGAGAGCGGACATTGGCAGAGGGCCCACGACAAGTGTTAGCCGTACATGTGGGGGACGAAGATCTGATGCAGGGAGAAGAATCATCTGAAAAGACTAAAAGCAGCGGGGCAGGGGAGTCACAGGAAGAGAGGGACAAGGTTAGGGACCACAGGGGGCTTCTCATGGGAAAGGAGGCAGGCGAGAAGAGAGTGGAAAGAACGAAAGGAAAAGGAACACCTCTCAACATGGACGTCCACTTAGAAACACCTGTTCACAAATGTGAAAATCAGGGCATTTTCAGACGTTGCTATAAACGCTGAGGTATTATAAAACAAGGAAACAGAGCTAATAAGCCATCAAAGGGACAAAGTGGAATCATAAAACATGCTCGATTGCGTCAAAAGAAGGGAAAATGGACAAAAATGGACGTAAAGAACAAATAGAATAAACGAAAAGCAAATAGAAAGATGAAAAATTATATATAACTCTACCTATAGTCACATTAAGATACAAATGGCCTAAATACTCCAATTACACGGGACAAATTGTCATACTGAATTAAAAAGCAAGATCCAACTATATGTCACCTACAGGAAATGCACTTTAGACATGAAGGGCATTGTTGAAAGGAGGGCCATGGAGGGAGACACACCCCACTGCCCCCATCAGGGCTGGACAGGTTGTACCAGCACCAAACAGGACCCCCTGATGACAGCAGGGCCAGCTATTCAGACGGGCTCGTCAATCCTAAGTGTTCATGCACCTAACCGCAGAGTAGATTTTACTTGTGCTGCTCAAGAGCTTACAGGAGAGGGGATTCTTGCCAAATGAGATGCTTGATGCCCAAGCCAGAAGGAGACATTTAAAATGAAGAAAACTACACTAGGATATACTTCCCTTGTAAACACAAGTGCAAAGATTCTTAACAAAATTCAGGAATGAATCCAATGGTGGATTAAAAAGAAAAAACATCATGAGCAAAGGGGTCAGGGTTGGTTTACTACTCAGAAATGTTTCATGCAATTCAGCATATTACTTAACCAAACACACACGTACATGTACACACACACACACACACACACACACACACATCTCCATAGACATGGTGAAGGTACAGAAGTTCCCCTACTCATGACGGTTTGACTCAGGAGTTCTCAGCTTTGGGAAGGTGTGAAAAGGTCCTTGGAAACCTCCTAAACCACTCTATATCCCACCTTCCCTACAGCATCAACAGGTTGCAGGGAGAGTCTGCACTCCCTTGTGAAACAGGTTTTGAGTTAGATGATTTT
This sequence comes from Sciurus vulgaris, assembly GCF_902686455.1. NCBI lineage: Eukaryota > Metazoa > Chordata > Mammalia > Rodentia > Sciuridae > Sciurus > Sciurus vulgaris. The sequence goes on along the minus strand of NC_136467.1, from coordinate 4,189,878 downwards.
GTCCAACTGTAGTCTAATGCAAGTGTTCTGAGTGTGTTAAGGCAGGCTAGGCTAAGCTCTGAGGTTTGATATGTCCAGCCAAATGTATTTTTGGCTTAAAGTATTTTCAAACTATAATGGGTTTGTCAGAAAATAGTCCCACTATAAATCAAGGAGGGGAGCTTCTGTATTTTACAAAAATCTAATAACCTTTCCCAATAGGTCCTCTCAGGAAAGCAGTAATAAAAGGATAACAGGGACTTCCTTGAGCTGATAAAGATCATCTACAAAAACCTGTCTTTCTGTAAAAGACAGAATTGGACCAGGATGTTTTCTGCCACAATTTATATTCTGTATTTTACTGAGATCCCAGCCAGTGCAATCAGACAAGAAAAAGGAAACATCTACATCAGAAAGGAAAAGAACAGAACCATTCTTACTCACATATTACAATGTCATTCACATAGGAAATCTGATACTCTATGAATAAAATCCTCCTTTATGAGTTTATGAGTCCACCAAGTTGCATAGTAGAAAATAACTACAAAAATCAATTGGATTGGGCCAGGAATATAGCACAGTTGGTAGAGTGCTTGCCTCACAAGCACAAGGCCCTGGGTTCAATCCCCAGCACCTCAAAAAAAATAAATAAAAATCAATTGTATGTATGTGTACTAGCAATGAACAATGGAAATCAAAATAAATAAAACATTATTATGAACAGGATTTGACAAAAAACATGACAATCCTGAACATAGAAAACTATAAAATATTTCTGAGACAGGTAAGAACACTGTCCTCACTGTATGGCTCTCCTGGCTTTCCAGGCCTCTCGGGCTGGCCAGCTTTTGGTCTTCTGTCAAAATGCTGTGGTCAAGGATCTTATTCACATCACTTTCTCTACTCTCCCTGATTGTTCCTTTATAAACTGTTTACTTTATTCCACAGTAGCTAAGACAATGTGGTACGCAAATATTTTCAATTTTTTGGTTGAATTCTCCAAATAAGCAGCAAGTTTGCCGAGTGACTGGATGTTTTCTGTGCAGTTTAATAAGAATATTTTATGAAGGATTTGATCAAAATGGTTACCCAACATTTTCATCCCACTGAGTGGTGTTTGGGGAAAGCGTATGGTATATGCATCCTGGAAAATTAAAGGAGGGAATTTCAGAAGTAAGAGAAGTCAGTGAAAGTGCACCAAGTTTTCAAGTTGCCCAGACCTTGGTATTTGAACTAAATGATAATAAAATAATAGTAACAACAAGAACAATAATAATAATGACTCTAGAAATCTCCAGAGGCAAAAGCAACAATAAAGACAAGACAATAAAAGCAACGGCAAAGGTGGCAGCTGCCTTCATTGCCTGCTCAGTCCAGTCTGCCACACAGCAGTGTGTGCTGTGTGCCACCTGCCACTGGGTAGCCCAGGGACGTGGTCCTGCTGTCAGCTCACACCGGCAACACGGCCTCGGGGCCCCAGGACGTCTGTTGGGAAGGAAGCTGTTGTCCAAAGATGGATTCAGGAAGACAAAGTGCCGTCTTCCTTCCCTCCTCCCCAAAACAGGTTTTCCTCTCTCTTCCAGTTTTGATCATTAAGTTAATCTACTGGAAAATTAATATGTGTTCTATATTTCAAGTATAGAAAAATGACCTTTTTTAGTTGTTCACAGCTGCAACTGTGAAGAGCTGAAATTAACATTGCTGTGAATTGGCTGAGCTGGAAGAGCGCCAGCGCTTCTCTGTAAGGGCACAAGGCACCCTGCAGAGAGCCGGGCAGCTGCCCCAAATGCGAGTGGTCAGACAGTGTATGAATCTGGGTTGTCCTCAGTATCTGCCTGTGTACCTTGAGGTAGGCCAACTGTCCTGTGTTCACTATGCTCCCTGAGAGTCCAGTTGCCAGCTAGGAGTCTACAGAGAAATACCATACCCCGCAGGGAACTTGCACTTCTGTGATCTTGCACAAAATAACATAGCTGGAAACTTGTGCACACTGAATGCCTGCAGCCCAATACACACCTGGGACCTGCACACCTGGAATCACGTGCATCTCAGCACTTGTGGGAGCCTGCCTAACACTGCACACCTGGTGACTTGCACGCCACAACACACCTGGGACCTGTCCTACCTCTAGTAATCCAAGTCTCCTACATCTGCCGCCCTCTCTAAAGTGACCAGCAACTGCATCGCTGAGCAAGGTGAACTGAGGATATTGAGTTCACTCATTTTGTGAAGGAGAAGCAGGTTTATCCAGAAAAATGGACAAATGCCCACAGGTTTGGGTCCTTAGAGTTCTCTGAAATGGAATGCATGGGTTAGGAGAGGGGAGGGTGTAAAATGTCTCCTCTATCCAAAGAAAAGAGCAGAACAAGCCCTCAAATCTTTGTCAAGGAAAAAGTCTAGGGCCCCCTTCTTTCCTTTCTCATTTGTTCTCTTTACATGTATATGACAGAAGAGTGCATTTGATACCTTAGACATGCATGGTGTATAACTTGTTCCAATAAGATCCCACTCTTGCACCTGCACACGGTGTGGAGTTCCGCTGGAGGTGTATTCATATGCCGACACAGGAAAGTGATGTCCGACTCATTCTCCTGTCTTGCCCATCCCCATCCCCATCCCGCCCCTTCCTCCCCCTTTGTCTATGAACTTCTATTCTCGCCCACATTGTGTGTTTGCATCTGCATATCAGAGAGAACATTCAGCCTTTGATTTGAGGGCATTGGAGTGTCCAGTTCTTTCTAAGTCCTTTTGGAAAGTCATACACAAAACACAGTACACGGATCAGTTTGATAAGCAGGAGGGTTCCCACCTCACATCAGCACTTAACTCGTCTCTGGCACCTGAGCTACACCACAGAGCACCCTGCCCTGAGCGCCGACCGTCCTCCACCTCCGTCAGTGTTCGCTGCACCAGCGGCCATGCCCCACGACGGAAGGGCCCAGCGCACCAAGCATGTCTGCAAGCGTGTGGCCATGATCACGTTGACCGCATGCAGGAAGGATTCACAGGCGATCACAAACGCACGCAGGACTGAGAGCCAGCAAGTCGAGTTTGCTGCGGTTCTGTTGTATAGAGCCATTGCCAAATGACCAACCCAGCCCGGCTCTCCTGAACCCAGACTCCCCACCATCCAGGAATCGTGAAGGGCACCTGCGGCCCCCTCATCTGGAGAGCCTTGCTCCACAGCCACGCCGAATGTGTTCCGATTGCTCCGAGCCTGGGCTGCAGTGCTGTAGAGGCTGGACTCTGCACGCCAAGGACAGCACCCTCCAGGTTCTGTCACGGCTGACCTGGCTGTGTGCAGCATTCCTTGGTCATCTTTCCCCTCAAAGTTCCTTTTTGCTGCTCTTTGCACCATCTTTGTGTCCAAGCTCTCCAGTGTCGGTAGGTTCTTCTCCTCCTAGCGCGCAGGATCATCTTTCCCACGTTAGATGCTGGCGTCCCCTGCTGCCCTGAGGGGGCTTTCTCCTCCTCCACTGGGCACCTCTTTCTCTCCCATGAACACCTTCACCCTGGTGGTCCGGAACCCGTGTTAGTTAGAATTCCTGAGCCTCCGCCTCTGAGTGCAGTCGTGAGCACCACCCCATGGCTGGAGACCTCCAGGGTCCTCAATCCCACCATCCCAAACCCCGCAGGTGTGTCCTGTCAGCCTTGCTCCTACTCCTCTGCTCTCCTCTCCATGTGTGCAGCTCCACCGGCCAGCACTGGGGTGGAAGCCCACAGCTCTCCCCAGTCCCTCCCTTCGCCCCGCTCTGTGATTCCAGCCCTCCACTCCAGCCTGAGGATTCGCCCCTTTCAACATCACTCTTGGAAGTACTCTCACTGCCTTCTTTGTTTTGTGGATCATGTTTCCCACACCAGACACTAAGAAAAAAGCATGAGGGGTGTAGAGCTTTCTTCTGGAAGCAATCCCAGTGAGTCGGTAGAGGAGCAAATAGGAAGGCGGCAGGGCAGGGAAGGTAGGAATCGGAGGGCGTCGGCCAAGCACGCTCCCGTCCTGAGTGACTGGAGGTCATACCACAAGAGTCCGAGGGCCGAGAGAGCCCAGCGCCCTTCAGTGGCCCTCCCCACTGTGGAGGCAAGACGGACAGATGTGGCTTCTAGCACTGACCCCTGACTCCCGCCCAGTCCAGGCCTGGTGTGAGCTCAGACTCTGCAGGCCACTCACAGCCTCCTCGTCTGTCCTGGCTGCTTCCCAAGCCCCTGCCTCTTTTCAAAATAGGGGGGCAGGACACAACCCCACAGCCTTCTCAGCACCCCATCCTAGAAATGTCATAGATCCTCACCTCAGCATCCACCCTTTAATCTGTTTGAGGATTCATCATACTTCTCATTGGCTTCTCGGTGTCTCCCACAGACGTTGATTCTTTCAGGGAAGGATGCAGGGTGGACACTCTGCAGCGCTGCCCAGGGCCTGCCAGTGTGTGCACCAGGGCTCGGTCACTGAGAGAGGGGGTTGAGAAGAGGAGAAGAGAGCTTTCTGATGGTGTTTCTTCTTAACATTTCCAGTGAGCAACACATGCCTGTGTGTGAGCACACGTGAGTGTCCACCCACTGTGAGCAAAGGCAGTTGACCGTCCAGGGCAAGTCACCGTTCCTTCCCGTTCACTCCCACCTCTGCTGTCTGAATTGATGGCGCATACTTGGCTGAAGCCTGTGTTAAGCATCTCTGATGGTTTTGCCAGGCTTCCTGATGAAGGGCCAGCTGTGCAGGTATCAGAATAGAGACTGCCAGCTCACATCCAATGGGAGCTCAGTGGGCCTATGAGACCCACGCCTTCGAGATGACAAAAATAGGTATTTTATTTCTTCTGAAAGGATCTGCAAGTGCATGTGCGTATTTACAAATGGAGACTGGGATGAACAACCGGAAGGTAGACCGGAAGGTAGGTTCACTAGACCAAGGCTGAACATCCCCACTAAGAGCAGACCTGGCTTCAGTCCTCTCCCGCAAAGTCACCGTCACCTGCCACCCTCTCCAGCAAACCCACATGCTAGCAGACCTTCTATGGCAGATGTAGATGCCAGTCGTCAACCCGGCACTTCTGGAAACGCAGGCTCTCAGCTGGTGAGATTCTTGGGCCCTGAACCACCCCAGTGTCTGCACCCCATCACAATGCCCTGCTTTGCCTCCTCCCCAGCCCTGGCCGCGTCTTTCCCTGGACGAATCTCCTATGAATTCTAATTATAGGAGAGGGGATAACAACCAGCAGGAAGGAGATATTTTATTTTTATACCTGCTGCCAGTAGATTGCTACTCACGTTGCTCTGGGAAAAAAAAAATGTGTTTACAAATGTATCATTACACGGCAGATCTTAAATCGCAGGCTATTAGCTGCTCCCATTGACTACTGTGGGAGCACGGCGGCTGCCTGGGAAAGGTCAGGCCTTTTCATTTGTGTTTTTTTATGTGATGAATAACAAATAATGAACCACAAAATTTATAGGGCTGTTGAGATTTCTTTCTCATGTCTGCCGACTAGTTACCAGCTTTATACATTCTTTGCCAGCATCAGACGAATCAGTTCATATCTATTTCAGTTTTTAATCCCCAAAAAGGAGATATGATTGGGGAAAGTACTGCTCAGAAGAGCAACTACAAGCACATTCTCTCCTTGTACGAATCTTCACGTGCTATTTCGCGCTGCTGATCAAAAGCTGCAAGGCTTGTTGGGTCTGAGAGAGGAGCCCAGGCAGCCCACAGGTGCCTTCCGTCTCCACTGGCGCCCGCCCTGCTGGCCTGGGTCTGAAGGGCTGCCCTCTCTCCACTCTGCAGGTCACAGGCTGAAGAAAGGGGCTGGCTCTCAACCAGGAGAAGGGAACCCTCCTCCTCAAGGTGCACCATTGACCCTTCACCTCCCAGGATGCATTTCAGTGCCAAGACAGATTCCAGTCTGAAGGATCTCCGCCCATAACCATGTCATGCCGGGTAAGCGCGTGGCCTCCAGAGCTGGCACCAGGGCACCGAGCCCTCCTCTCCTGCTCACAGCAGACTGTGACTTGGGATACGGGTGTTCAGGCTGCAGGAAGGTACTGAGGTCATGGAGGCGTGGGCTTCTTGAGAAAAGCAAGACACCACCCCAAGCTTTAGCAGAAGAGATGTTGAAAAGGGAAACATCTGTGGAAATAGAATGGTCCTTCGGAGTGGGCCGAGAATTACCTGATTGCCGTTGTTGGGAAGAACGTGGTGAATGCTGGGTAGAACTGTTCGAACACAACAAGCAGCACCTGTGTCTACTGTCCTCTCTGCAGCCAAGCTGCTGGACGCCCCAAGGTGCCCTGGAGGAGGAAATGTGGGTCACAAACAGTGCAGGGGACTGGGATTTTACTAGCCAGTTTTCAAAATATCCTCTACTCAGTACTCATAACTACCCTACAGGAGAGAGAAGCTCACTCACAGTTCTCAGAGGACAACACTGGGCTGCAGAGAAGCTGCACATGCCCCCAAGTCCCAGGGCTCCTGGGAACGTGAGCTGGGACTCACACAGAAGCTGCCCCTCACACACACTCACTCTACCGCCTAGTGCATCGCAAACACCAACCAGAGGGCAGGAAGAGGGTCACGGAGGTAGCAGGGGGCAAACAAACCAGTGAGACAGGGGGAGATCCTTAGAAAGGACTCGCTACAAGAAACAGCTGAATACCCCTGTCCAGACTGAAACTGTGGGATTAGATTTCCCAGCTCTAAAGCTCTGTGCTATTTATACTTACGCATCTAAAACACAGGAAGCATAAAACACAGAAAAGTAGAAGGATGGAGCAGGACGTGGGTGGGGCAAGCTCCAGGCATGGACTCTGAGGAACGGTTTCCAACCCGTGAGGAAGAGTAGTCTCGCAGTGACAGCAACCGCCCATTCTCCAGGAAAAGGGACCAGCTCCGAACAGCAAGGTCGTCAGTAGAACATCTGTAAACAACCCTGCAAAATTAGCAAAACTGTGAGAAGAAAATGCTACATCCTCTACTCCAGGAGGGAGTCAGCAGCTCTCTCTAAAACAGGCAAGGGCGAAAAAAATAAGAAGAAGCAATGAACAAACCTAAATTAAGAGCACATGTGGACACCGCGTCCTTTGTAGGAGGAGCCACCGTTCGTATTTTATTCATGTTTTTAAACTGACACGAAATTCCTAAATGCTATCACGTGCAAGGTGAACCTTGAAATGGACCCGCCTGTTGGACTGGCTGAGCCAAGCTGATCACATCTGCACGCTGCCTGGGGGGCTTGCTGTCACTGATGGGAACACTCAACATCTACTCCCTCGGCGACTTCCTCGAAGACAACGCAGTGCTATTAACTCTGCCCACCATGTCACAGGTTAGCTCTCTGGAACTTGTCTCTCCCAGGGAAATTGTGTACCCTTTACCAGCATCTGGCCAACATCCACACCGGCCCCCAGCCCGTGGCTACCATCTTTCCACGCCCTACTGAGTAAGTTTAACGTTTAGATTCCACGGGTAAGGACACCATGCCAGACTTCCTCCTTCTACATCCGCCTCATTTCTTTTAGTATAACATCCTTCAGATTCATGGCAGAATCGCCTTCTTTTTCAAGGCCAAATAGGATCCCATCATAAGCATGTTCACATATGTAATGCATATTATTTATTAGAACATATGAAATGAATACTTTTTTATCCATTTTACATTGACAGAAACTTAGGCTGCATCTGTATCTTGGTTACTGAGAACAATGCCTAAATGAACACGAGAGTGCAGATATCACTTGGGCATACTGATTTCAGCACCTTCAGATATATTTCCAGTGTGGGATGACTGGCTCTTACCAGTCTTTTTCAGTTTTTCTGAGGCACCTCCATGCTGTTTCCTTCATGGCTTCCTGATCTACCTTCCCACCAATGGTGTATAAGGGTCCCCTTTCCTCCACAGCCTCTCTACCACTAGTTATCTGTCTTCTTTTTGATTCTAGTCATCACAACAGGTGTAAAATGATATCTCGTCATTTTAATTCACATGTCTCTGATTTCAGTTATTTTGAACATTGTCTTAGTCTGTTATAACATTGTCTTTGCTATTATAACAAAATATCTGAGATTGGATAATTTAGAAACTACAGAAATTGATGTCCCTCAGTTCTGGAGTCCGGGACACAAAGAGGGGTGTGCTAGTGAGTGCCGTGCCCATTCCTCACAGAGGATGCCATCCAGGCAAGTCACAGGGTGCAAGGGACAGAGGGACAGGCGGCCTGATCCCTGGGTCAGCCTCTGACCTGAGGTTTTGATCCCATTCACGAGGAACGACCTGCACAATCTAATCACATCCAATGACCTTGCCTCCCAACACTCTATCACTGGCAGCTAAATCCCAACATGTCACTGGTGGGACACATCCAGCCCACTGCTGGCCCTCTCTCCACATACCTCTTGGCCATTTGTATGTTTTTTGGTGGGAAATGTCCATTCAGATCCTTTGATTGTGTTTCACTCAGATTATCTGCTTTCTTATCAAGTTGTTTGAGTTCCTTGTGTATTTTGAATATCAATCTCTTATGAGACATATGGTCTGGACATATTTCCTCCCGTTCACTAGCCGTCACTTCACTCTTATTTCCTTGGTTGTGCAACAACACTGTAGCTCCACATGACCCCATTTGTCTATTCTGCCCTTGTGCCTGAGCTTTTGTATTTATTTCCAAGAAATTATTACCCAGACCAACACTGCGCAGTCCCTCCCGCCCCGCGCCATTTTCCCCTCGTGCTTTCGACATTGTCTGGTCCTTAAGTCATCAGTCTATTTCCCCATTCCGTGTTCTTGGCAGCTGTGTTTAAAATCAGTTCACTGTGAATGTGTCCAATATGTCTCCGGACTCTCTCCTTTTCCACTGGCTTATGCATCTACCTATGCCGGTGTCCTGTTGTTTTAATTACCACAGCTTGGCAGCAGATTCAGAGGTAAGGTCCTGTGGAACCTCCAGCTTTATTCTTTTTGCTCAGTAGGACTCTCACTCTTGTGCTGATCCATGGTTACAGACACCCTTTAGGATGGTTCCTTTCTATTTCTGTGATGGTGATTGCATTTGTTAAGGAATCTGCGAGAACTGCAAACCACCACACAGACTGAGCCAAATTGAAGGGGGAAAATGGGTTCTTTAATGAGCATGCAGCAGCCGGGAGCATGCTAGCACCTCAAAGAGCTCCCAGTGCCTGAGTATTTGAAGTGCAGAGTTTATAAAGGCAAAAACACAAGAACAACTGAGGCACATGTAGTTTAGGAGACCCCGTGGAGACAGATATTTTGATTACATGACACTATTGTTTTGATTATATGTTTTAGAGTCATTTTTTTATACATCAGGCCCATAGTCAGGGACACAGAAAGGTCCTCCTGTTCTGTCAACATAGATACAGCTTCAGGAGGCTGAGAAGAAGACATTATAAGCAAGCACACAATGGAGTCAGGCCAGAACAAAATAGCCTTACTTTGGTTCTTTGCCATTTCACATTGCTTCTGTAAGTCACTTTGTGTAGATTTTAACAATATTAATTCTTCAAATCCATAAACATAGGATAGTTTTCCATTTATTTGTGTCTTCAAATCATTTGCTCAAAGTTTTATAGTTTTCAGTGTACAATTGTTTGCAAATGGGATTGTTTTCCTGATATCTTTCTCAGTTAATGCATAGAAATATTACTGATTATTCTGTTTATATCTTGCGACTCTAGTGAATTCATTCATTATTTCTAGCATTTTTTTGGTAGGATCTTTATATTTTCTATGCCTAAGACATGTCATCTGCAAAGAAGGGCAAATTTACTTCATTGTCTTCAATTTCGATGCTTTTTATTTCCTTCTCTAGCCTTATTTTTCTGTGGAGGGCTTCTTGTACCATGTTGAATAGAATTAGTGAGTGTGAATATCCTTGTCTTATTCTTGATCTTAGAGGGAGATCATCATTGCTTTTCACCATTGAGTACTTTGCTCACTGTGGGCTCGTCAAAGATAGCTGCACTGTTTGGAAGTACATGCCTTTTATACCTAATTTGTTGAGAATTTTAACCACAGAAAATGTTCAATCTTGTTGCTTCTCCTGCATTCATTGAGGTGATTGTAGTTTTTTTTTTTTTTTTTTTGCTGTTCATCCTGTTAACGTGGTATTCTTCACATGTTGCTCTGCATATGTTGGACCACCCTTGCAGCCCTGGGATGGGTTGCACTTGATATCTTGAATGTGCTGCTGGATTTGTTTTGCTAGTATTTTCTTGAGAATTTTTGCATGCGTGTTCATCAGCAATATTGGCCTGTGATTTTCCTTTTCTCCTCTTCCTCTTCCCCCTCCATCCTCTTCCTCCTCTTTGTCTTCCTCTTCTCCTCCTCCACTTCCTCCTCCTTCTTCTTTGTTGTTTGTTTTCTTATTTTTGCTTTTGCAGTTTCCTTCTCTAGCTTTGGTATCAAGGTAATGCAGAAATTTTAAAATTAGTTTGGAAATATTCTTTAACTTTATTTTCTGGAAGAGTTTGAGAAGAACTGGTATTAGTTCTTCTTTAACTGGTTGGTAGAGTCTAGCAATAAAACCCTCGGGTTCTGGTCTTTGCTTCAATAAGCAACTTTTCATGACAGGTTTGATCTCCTTATTTGCACATATTTTTTATTTCTTTAAAAGATTTGATAGGTATTATGTGTCTAGAATTGTTTCAATTTTTTCTAGGTTTTTCAATATGTTGGTCTAAAGTTGCAATAATCTTTTATAATTCTTTTGTTTTGGGGATATCACTTGCATCATCTCCAATTCAATCTCTTGTTTTATATATGTCAATCCTCACTTTTTATTCATTACTCAAGCTGACATTTTGTTGACCTTGTATATCTTCTTGAAAAACCAACTCAGTTTTTTAAATCTGTTTTCTATTATATACTATTTATTTTCATTCTAATCATTTTACTTCCTTCTACTGTTAACTTTGGATTTTGTTTGTTCTTGTTTTTCTACTTTCTTGAGAAATAACTTTAGGTTGTTCACGTGGAAACTTTCTTCCTTTTTGATGTTGGTATTTATTGCTATAAACTCCTCTCTTGGAGTGTTTTTTTTCTGTGCCCTTAAGTTGCGGTATGCTGTGTGTGTATACGTGTGTGCATGTGTATGTGTTTAATTTTTGTTTATATCATGCTGTTTTTATATTGCTTTTAATTCCTTAATTGAGCCATTGGTTTTTTTAGAGTCATGCTGATTTTGTGGTTATAATTATATATTTATGAATGTTCTAAAATTTCTCCTGTTATTGATTTTTAGTTCCATACCACTGTGTTTTGAAGGGGTACTTGATATGATTTCAGTCTTCTTAAATTTGGTAAGAGTTGTCTTATGGCCTAATCTATGATCTATCCTGGACAATGTTCTGCATGTGCTTAAGAAAAATGAGCAATCTGTTGCTGTGAGACAGAAACTTTTGCACATATCTGTTAGATCCATTTTGGTGTAACGTACAGTATAATTCTGATATTGCTTTATGTACTTTGTTCGGATGATCTGTTCATTGTTCAAAGTGGGTATTAAAGTTCCCTCTTCTTATTCTATCACAGTTTCTCTCCCTTTAGATATATTATTCTTTGTACAATTAGATTCTCCAATGTTGAGTATTTGTATACTTACAAGCATTGTATCTTGATTAGGAACTGACGCCCCTTGTTATTATATAATGATCTTTTTTCTCATCTTACATTTTTTTAAAGACTAATTTTATGATAGAAGGCCAGCTAGCCCTGCTTTCTTTTGGTTTCCATTTGTGTGGAATATGTTTCTCCATCCCTTCACTTTCATTCTTTATGTGCACATACAGGAGTGGTCTTTTGTAAGTAGCACATAGCTGGTCTTGTTTTCTTAATCCATTCAGCTCCTATATGTCTTTTGATTGGAGAATTTAATACTTTTATAGTCAAGGTACTTATTGGTAGACAAGGACTTATCATTACCATTTTGTTAATTGTTCTTTTGTTTTGCACATCTTTGCACATCTTTCTGTTTAATTGGTAGTCTTTGATTTCTTATTTTTTATCTTTTGTGCTTATACTATAGGATTTTGCTTGTGGTTACCATGAGGCTTTCAAAAAACACTTTATATTTGTAACCATCCACTTGAATCTGAAAACAACTTAACTGATTTCATCAAAAATTCTCTTTTATTCTCCCACAATTTAAATTTTTGTTATCACAGTTTACAACTTTTCACAATGTGTATCCCTAAAGAAACTTTTGTAGTTATTAGTATTTTAATAGTTTTGTCTTTTCATATTCATACTAAACATATGAGTGTTTTACACACCACCATTTTAATATTGGAATATTCTCAATTTGACTTCATGCTTACTTTTGACAGTGAGTTTCATACTTTTATATGTTTTGTGTTACTAATTAGCATCCTTTCTTTTCAAATTGAAGAACTTGTTAGTATTTCTTATAGAACAGGTCTGATGTTGATGAATTCCCTCAACAGTTGTTTGTCTGGGAAAGTTTATTTCTCATTAATTTCTAAAAAAAAAAAAAAACAATTTTCTGGATACTATATTCTTGGTTGGTAATGTTTTGAGGTTCCTTTCCCCAGAACGTTGAATATACTACTGCTTCCCTCCTGGCCTATCTTTCTGCTGAAACATCCACTGCTAGATTTATTGAAAATTCCTGATATGTTATTTGCTTCTTTTCTTTTGTTACTTCGGCATCCTCTCTTTGTTCTTCCTTTTTTCACAATTTGATCATAACATGTCTTGGTGTAGTTTGTTTGGATTTAACCTGATTGGAAGATTTTGATCTTTCTGAAGTTAGATATTTATATCTTCCTCTAAATACAGAATGTTTTTTGATATTCTTTAAATAAACTTTCTATCCATTTGTCTTTTCCTTCTGCTTTCTTAACTTTCATAGTTTGAACATTTCCACTTTTAATAATGCCTCATGACTACTATAAATTTTGTTCCTTTTCATTCTTTTTTCTCCTCTCACGGTATATTTTCAAATAACCTACCTTCAAGTTCCCAGATTATTTCTTCTGATTAATCAATTCAGCACTTGGTGCTCTTATTGTAGTTTTTATTTCATTCATTGTATTTTTCAACTCCAGAATTTGATTTCATAAGATAAAATTTTAGTTTCTGTTAAATTTCTCATTCTGATTATTTACTGCTTTTCATGATTTTTGTTTATTTGTTTCTCTATATCTTCTTGAAATTCACCAAATTTTCTTGAAATATTCATTTCAAATTATTTGCCTGGTAATAAATTTAACTTTCTTTCTTTGGAGTCAGCTACTGGGAGCTGTTCTTTTGCTGGTGGTGTTTCCTTGGTTTCCCATATTTATGGTTGCCTCGTATTGTTGTTGATACATTTGAAGAAACAGGAACTAAATTTAGTCTTTGCCTACTGACTTGGTCTGATGAAGCCCTTCACCAATCAGCCCATACATATTCTGTGCAGGCTATCTGACATGGTCTTCGGGTTTGTTTGCTGCTGAAGTGTTTATGCAGGCTGGCCTGGGAATTGGGTCAGCATGTGGTCAGCCTGATACCTTGGTCCATGGAGTTGGACCTGAAGTCTAGATCCACTGGGGTGAGACCATTGATCAGATCTTTATGGATGGGTTTGGAGCCTGGATTCATGAGGACAAGACTGAAACCTGGGCCCATGGGGACCAGTCTGAAGCCTGGGTTTATAGGAGCCAATCTAAAATTGGGTTGGCCCTTGAGTATGAGTCAACAGATATTATCAAGCTCTGGTATGGGCCTGGTGCCTTAATCCAAAATGTCTGGTCTGGTATTGGGGTGAGATTGGTGCCTGGGAGCACTAGGACAGAACCTAGACCTGAGTTTTTGGGAGTGGTTCTACGACCTGGGTCCATGGGACTTGTTTGGAGAATGGGTCTGCAGTAATGGTCTTAGAGCCTCAGTATATGGGGTCCAGCCTATCACCAAGGTATACCTGGGTGGGGCTAGACCCTAAATCTGCTGGACCAAGGGTCTTCTAGAGCATGGGATTTGTTGGGACCCTCCATCCAGAAGGCCCAGTCTGGAACCTAAAATCACAGTCCCTGGCCTGGTGCCTAGAGACCACTGGAGCCTGGGGTGATGGGGACATGTCTGGAACCGTGTGTCCACTGGTATAGGTTCAAGGCTGGGTGATCAGAGATTGGCCTAGGGGACAGATTTGAGAAGGCCGGTCTGGGATCCTAGGTTTAAGATGTCAGTGTGGGACCTGAGTATATAGAGGTAGTCTCAAAGACTGGGTCCATGAGAACCCTGCTCAGCTCTGGGGTTCTTTGGGCCAGCCTGGGCTCTGGTTTACTAGAGTACCAGGCTTTAGGGCACACTCTGAAATGTGGGGCAGCAAGGAAGGGGGAGTCACTGAGAAGGTCTGGGTCTGTGGGTGTCGTCTGGTGTTCAAGACCAAGACTGTTGACCTGATGCTGTAACAGACCTAAAGCCACAGCCTGTAGGGACTGGCAGTGAGTGGACTTGACACTCCACAAGCAGAGGCTGGCCTGGAGATTAGGTTCATGAATGCTGATCTAATGACCAAGGCTTCAGAAGCTGGCCTTGGTGCTAGGGTGCACATTAGGCCTGGGGGTGTGAGGGTCAGTCCATGTTTGGACAGGCCTAGAGACTTAGGTCTATATTAGGCCTAAAGCCTGGGGCTGCAGAATTCTGCCTGGTACCAGGGCATGCTTAGAGATCACAGGGTAACAGAAGAACCTGGTCCCTGTATCTATCTAAGAAACCTGGGTCATTAGGAACCACTCTGATGACTGGGTTTCTCGGGTGGGCCTATCACAGAGGGCAGTCTAGAGCCTAAGGCTGCTGAAGTCAGACTGGCAGTGGGGGCAGTCTGGAGACTGAGTCTGTTGCAGAGGCAGAACTTGAATTTTTTAACAGTCACACAGATAATTTCAGGAAATAAACAAAATAAATGTGCTGCACTGCACATAGCTATCCATCAAACTTCCTCACAGGTGCTCAGGGCTTCCTAAAGTGCCCAACACCCCAAACTGCACCAGGCGGCTTATGCGGCTGTATTCCCACTGCCAGGAGCTCCCACGAAGCAGTTAGGAAGCGATTTAGCTAATGAATTAACGACAGTGATGAGGCAGTAAACGGATGGAAGTGGATGAAGGACCCAGGGAAGAGATTTTAAATTGTTGGAATTTTATAAGTGTACTTGTATTTTTTCTAATTAGTTATACATAGCAGTAGAATGTGCTTTGACACATCATACAAATCACACGTAAATGGAGTATGATTTCTCATTCTTCTGGTTGTACATGATGTAGAATCACACCGGCCAGGTAGTCAGATATGCACATAGGATAATGATGTCCCATTCATTCTATTGTCCTTCCTACCCCATACTCCTTTCCCTCCTTTCACTCCCCTCTGCCTAATCCAAAGAATCTCTATTTTTCCCTAGCCTCCCCTTAGCATCCACATGTCTCAGAAAATATTTAACTTTTGGTTTTTTGTGATTGGCTTATTTCACTTAGCATGATATTCACCAGCTCCATCCATTTACCTGCAAATATCATAATTCCATTCTTCTTTAAGGCTGAGTAATATTCCATTTTCTCTATCCATTCATCTGTTGAAGGGCATCTATTTTGCTTCCATAGTTTGGCTATTATGAATTGAGCTGCTATAAATATTGGTGTGGGTACGCCACTGTCATATGCTGATTTAAGGTTTTGGGTGTAAACTGGGGAGTGGGAGAGCTGGGCCAAATGGTGGTTCCATTCCAAGTTTTCTGAGGAATCTCCACTCTGCTTTCCATAATGGTTCCACCAATTTGCAGTCCCACCAGGAATGTAAGAGTGTACCTTTTTCCCCACATCCTCACCAACATTTATTGGTGCTTATGTTCTTGATTATTGCCAGCCTGACTAAAGTGAGAGGAAATCTTAGAGCAGTTTTGATTTGCATTTCTCTAATTGCTAGAGATATTGAACATTTTTTCATTCATATAGTTATTGATATATCAATTGTATTGCTTCTTCTGTGAGGTGTCTGTTCAGTTCCTTAGCCCATTCATTGATTGATTTATTTGTTATATATATTTTAGTTGTAGGTGAACACAATACCTTTATTTTTTTTTTCTTATGTGGTGCTGAGGAGCAAACTCAGGGCCTCATGCATGCTAGGCAAGCACACGACTTCTGAGCCACTACCCCAGCCCCCTTGAGTTCTTTATATATCCTGGAGATGAGTGCTCTACCCTACGTGCATGTGGTAATGATTTTCTCCTGTCCTGTAGGCTCTCTCTTCACATTATTGATTGTTTCCTTTGCTGAAAAGGAGCTTTTTAGTTTGAATCCATCCTGAAGCAGGAGGCATCACAATACCAGACCTTAAACTATGCTGCAGAGCCATAGCAACAAAAATGGCATGGTATTGGCATCAAAACAGACATGTAGACCAATGGTACAGAATAGAGGACACAGAGACAAACCCACATAAAAACAGGTGTCTCATCCTAGACAAAGGCACCAAAAGCATACAATGGAGAAAAGATAGCCTCTTCAACAAATGGTGCTGGGAAAACTGGAAATCCATATGCAGCAAAATGAAAGTAAACCCCTATCTCTTGCCCTGCACAAAACTCAACTCAAAATGGATCAAGGACCTCGGAATTAGATCAGAGACCCTGTGCCTAATAGAAAAAAAGTAAGCCCAAATCTTCACCATGTTGGCGGAGGACTGCCTTCCTTAACCAGACTCCTAAGCACAAGAAGTAAGTGTACTTTTTTAGGAGAGTAGATTTTCATGCAATATGATGAGGCCTTTAACAGTTGTTAGCAGTGCAGGATCGGATGGGGCTAGGTTTTAATTCCTCTCTGCTTATTAGGTATCAAAACCCTTGGGCAAGTTGCTTGATTCCCACATCTCAAAAATTTGATTAGTAAAGTTAAAGATAATATTTTCTCAGAAAATGATGTATGAATTAAAGTTGGATGATGTATTACCTTTATGGCACCCAGTGAACTTTCGATAGCCATTTGTGTGTGTGCCTGTGTGTGTGTGTGCGCGCACATGTGAATGTGTGTGTTGGGAAGAAGGAGATTATTCTATGAAGGTAAAGGTGAAGTGTGTTATTGGTGCAGGATGAGTGGGAGGGAGATGGACTGAGAGAAACGGAATGAGGAGCCTGGGAAAAGGACTTAGGCTGTTGCAAAGACCGTCCCTACTCAAAGCCCTTTCCAAGGTGAACGCCAGTGGGCGCCATTCGATGCAAATGGCCAGGAGCTGATAGGAAGGTCCGCTTCCAAGAGCCATTGACTCCGTGGGAAAGAGCCTTGTTCTGACCAACTAGCTCTGAAAACAGACACATGAAATTTTCTGTAACTAATTATCCTTCATTCCCTTTTTAGTTTCGTACCTGCTTTCCTTTAGCCAACCTCATCATGCAATAAGATGACAGAGAAAGTCTTTTTTTACCTTGTTCTTGGAAAGCAGAAGTATGATTTTAAAATCGTGTGTGTCCCGTGAGTCACTGAGGAAACCTGGTCCAAGTGTGTGCAGTGTGCAGGCACGTGTGCGTGCACCTGGGTTTGGACCCTTGGACATTGCCCCCTGCTGAGAAAGGTGTCTTCATTAAAGGGGGCACAGCCACAGAGCTACACCACCCACCCACCCACACCACCACACAGGTACACAGAAGGTAACCAGAGAGAAAAAGCCCACCACCCACTTCAGAACAAATTATCCCTCCTTTCACTTGCTAGTACGTTTCAGGAAAATCTCATTTCAACTTAGCATAATTCATTAATGTGGCAGCATAATACCATTAAGTACTTCTAGAACATTTTGGACTGTGATAGTCAGTTAAAAATTAATCTAAATATGGTATCTAAATTAAACACACGTAAGCACATCCATCTTATCTTTCTGACACTGTTGATTTCCCATGATTTCATTTACAACCTTGCCTTTAAAAAATAATTCTGCTCTTTAAAGTAGATTCTCTGATGCAAGCACCTTAGGGATCCTGAAAAGAGTGGAATAAAAGAAAGATCGAAACCAGGGTGGCAGGGAAACTGCAGGGCGAGTCTGTAGTACCATCTAGAGTCTTGGGAGGTGATGACCACCCTTCTCGTGAGCAAAGCGTTCCCTTGGCTCTCGGGAATTGAGAGCGTTTCAGGGTGGGGACTTCTTCCCCGTACAGCTCATCGTTCAACCCTAATTTAATTGAATCCGCGGAATGCCAACAGCAGTCAATTGTCGATTTATAGTATCCCATCGTTTCCGGGAGAGAACTCTTCTACTCTACCCTCATCAGACCACTAAGCGGCAGCTGAAAAGCATCGGGCTCTTACAGGGCTTAGTTCTGACAATGCGTAATTCAGTCCTACATGTCAATTCCTGGTATATTTAAAAACAGTACTTCAGGTAGAATCTTAGGAAATGTGGGGAGAATTTAACCACCACCTAAGCAAACATACCTTAAACCTGTGTTCTGATTGCTGAGCAAAATGTGTTAGCAAAGAGCAAAGGAGGTGGTGGGGGCACAGAATCCATATTAGTAATTTTTTTGGCGTGCTTCTCTTTTTGCTGTAGAATCCATTCCTCTATTTTAAGCGGGCGGGCTGACCCTCGCAGTGTGCCTGACTTTATGAATGTTTCTTTTTTGCAAAGAATTGCCTAAAGCTACCAGCGGTCCCTGTTTCCTCTGAATTAATGCCGTTGATAAGCGGTACAAGGAAGAGATGTTGGCAATATATGATTACGGATTAAATGATGCAATTTCAGGGTCAGTCCTACAGAAGGCACTTATGAAGACTCTGACAAGTGAAGATGAATGGCAACGAAGGAAGAGGCATTTACAACGGTGGGAGCCTGTGCCAGGCCGATCCCGGGGCTCTGCTGCCATCTGCTGGCCCAGGCGAGACTCCGCCGCGAGCCCGCACACATAACCCTGCTGTCGCTCATTAAGCGAACGGTTCCCATTTTAGGTCACAGCTTACCTTCAGCATCCACAGAATCCACAGACCTGTCACTTAGCCCTCTCTTTGTTTTCTCATTCGTTTGCAGCAGCAGACGTGCCAAAGACCGGCAGAAACACGGGGAGCGCATGCCGCGCAGGTGCGGTTGAATGCACCCCGGTGCTGTGTGTAAACTGATAGACAAATTTCAACACTGTGCACATGAGATGGGAGCGGAACTAGGAGAACTGGTGATAAATTTGAGGTAATTATTTTAAATTGTTACTTTGCCTTTTGCGGTTCTACTTTGCCTCGTGCAGTAAATCAGTGCAGCCTTTGCATTTTGGCAGGAACATGATTTAGTTCAAACCCAAGAATGCTCTGGGCAGCTCTCCTGCGCGGGGCACGCAGACCCGCTGCGAGGGGAGCCGCTGCCCGCCCTGCCCTCTTCCCAGCCTCTAGGAGGCTGAAACAAATTCGACAGAGCCTTTTCTTTCCTTGTCTCTCTTTTTCGAAATGCCTCCAATGGCTCTCCCCGGGACGGACGGCGGCCTCCAGGTGGAGACAGGTTTCTGTCGTGCATTAGCTAATGGGACTGCGAGAGGACGCACCCAGGAAGTCGATCCTGAAACCAGCTCCCCGCGAGGCGCCGCGAAAAGTGGGGAGAATCACCAGCGCGGCCTCCGCCAGGGCCGGGGCGGCGCGCGAAGCGCAGCAGCGCTCGGTGCGCGGCGCCACCGCGGTCCCCGGCCGGCCGGGAGGCTGCGGGTCTCCCGAGCCTCGCAGGCAGCGGCCGGCCACGGCCCTGGCTGCAGTCACCGCGGCCTCGGAGCGACGCTCGGCCGCGGGAGCCGGGAAAAGCGAACGTTTCCATGCGACGCTGGGCGATGGGCGGCTGGAGAACCAGCCCAGGGGCTGCGGGAGGCCTCACGCTGCGCCCTGGGAAAGCGCACCCGCCGGGCTCCGCTGGGAAAGCGCGTGGGAAGGTTTACAAATACCCGGAGGTCAAAGCGTCTGGTCTCCGGTTCCTCTGCGCCCATCTTCAGTAATACGTTTAGTGGATTTACTTCTCTAGTTTGTGTCTCATCCTTGTTTGCAAGTCCCTGAATTATTGTCCAGTAAATATTATTTATATTAGGATAGAAAAAATATATTCTTGTCATCCAATAAAGCAGATTACATTATTGTTTTATATTGTAAAGTATACCAAACACACTGGCACATTTCCAAAATTAATGTCATAAAAATGGTATATCAGTGACACGGCCTCTAAGGGACAAGGTAGATCTCTAGCACTCCCTGGGGCAGACCAGCAGGCCTAGCGGAGGGCACCTTACTACTCCTTAGCAAGGACAGAGAATTTGGGGACCCGGGGTCCACCGCTGCGCACCAGGGTGCAGGAGCACATGGAGATCCCCACGCCATCCAGCCAGGGTCAGGGGCACACAGAGACCACGGGTCTACAGCTGCCCAGCCAGGGTGCAGGACACCGTGGATGTGATGAGTGTCCTGGGCTTTTCTCAGGTGAGGAGTTAAAGGGCCGGACTTCCTCACGATGTCTCCCCCTCCTGATGGAGTCATTAAGCAGTTACCATAGCTGCACTTTATGGAGTGGACACAGTGTTAGCAGCGCAGGCTTGCCAAGCTGTGCTCGGTTCATTTGCTTGCACACACAGGCAAGGCACGGCTGTGAACGGCTCTGCCCCTTCCTGCATCTGAAGTGGATTATTTGGACTGAGGAGGTCAAGAATGCCATCTCACATTCCAGAACAGACCAGGCTCACTTTCATCATCATTATTATTATTATTATTATTATTATTATTATTATTATTATTATTTTAAATTTTGATACCAGGGATTGAACCCAGGTACACTTAACCACTAATCCACATCCCCAGAATATTTATTTATTTATTTATTTATTTATTTATTTATCTATTTGTTTTTATTTTGAGACAGGGTCTGACTACACTAAGCTACCTAGGGTCTTGCTAAGTTGCTGAGGCTGATTTTGAACTTGTGATCCTCCTGCCTCAGCCTCCCAACCTCTGGGACTGCAGGCAAGTGCCACCATGCCTGGCTTCAGTTTTCCTTAAGTTCCTTGAATTGTTGCTAAATGCCTATAACAGGTTATGGGGGAAAAAAAAAAAATCAAAGCCCTACCCTTCCCCTTCTCCTGGGTCCTTCCGGTTACAATGGAAGTGTACTGCCTGACTGCTCTTCTTAAAGGAGAAGGCTCCACAGTCCAACCACAGGAGGGAGGACTGAGTGCCTCCTAAGTCTGCATGTCCTGGAGGGGTCCCTTACCCTCTGGGTTTCAGTGTTTTCACTCCATGGAGAAGAAGATGACTCTAGTTCTCCTTTGTGCTCAGTTAGGGCTAGACGAGCTTGTGTATAGAAAGCAGCCAAGAACAGTGCAGCGAGTCAAGTTGCAGCTACTATGTATCTGACGCACATTTGTTGAGCATCTGCATCTACCAGCAAATAGGCAATAAATACCATGTTTCATCCAGAGAACTCAGTGACTTTGGTGTTGATGTCCTCATTTTGAGGATAAGGTCTCTGTCTTAGAGAAGTTGAAATGCCCCAAGGTCACACAGGATGAGTGACAGGCTGCATGTCACATGGACTCAGAAGCACCCGTGGCTAGTGTTCCCCCCTACACTGTCCCAGAATAGAGAAAGGAACTGGCTCCCTTGAAAGCATTTACACATTTTGAGAGTAAAAGAGATGGACACCATGTTTCCTGGATGAGGAGGGATATCACTACTAACAACTGAGAATTACTAGAATCAGCAGGGATAACAATGCTGATTCTTGAAAGACGTGGTGATGTGGGACGTCCCAGGCAGACAGAGGAACTTGAAACTCCAGGGAATGGGAGAGCAGATGGGCTCCTGGGAATGGCAAGGTGATGTCCATGTTAATGACTGGCTCAGGGGTGCATGCATGAGAGTGATGAGAAATGGTTGTAAATGTTGGTTGAAGACTGATCTGGAGATACACGAATCCAGTTGAGGTTAGAATTTTAGTCTCTAAACTAGTCACGCTCCACAAGGTATTCCAGTGCATAAAATACATTGCAGGGAAGAGAGGAGACAGAACATTGCAGTTGCAAGAAGCTCCTGATTTGTGGCATTGGAGGAAGAGGGGACCGATTGACAGGTCACAGGAATTCTCTGCATTCTGCTCCATCTGAACTTCCTGGAACCTCCCAAACCCAACTCCTGAGGACCCGCATGCAACACTCCTGTGAAAGGGGTGTGAGTTAGAAACTATATCCCTAAATTATCCCAACGATGCAGGAAAATGTCAAGACCATGAGTTCCCAAGAAACATCTGGGATCTCCCCCGCATTCGTAAAGTTATGAAACCACTCTGAGCCCTTTTCCTCATGGGATAAAGGAAAATAGCAATGGTCTAATTTGCCAAGAGAGAGTGCTGGTCCAGTGAGGACCACGCATGCCCATCTGGGCCCCGGTTTCCTCCCTCCTGTTCCTGGGCTCTTGGCGCAGCACTTGCCTCCGCACCCTGCTCGCCACCACAGCAGGTGCTGTACTCCTGGCTGTGGTCCATCTTCAGAAGGGTGTGGGATGAGCCACAGGAGCTGCGGAAGAAAGAGGGGAAGGACGGCCTTCTCCACACACTGAAACCCAGAGAGCCCGGTGGGGCGGGAAGCTCCCCGGCCGGGTGTGCTCCCTGCTTCCTCCACAGTTCTTGAGCTGCAGTCCACGTCTCTCTCGGCATAAGAGTGACACTGTGCCCTATTCTGCCCAAAGATGGGGAGCACTCTTAAGCATTGAAGTGATCACCCTAAAAATAACACCACAAACACATCACAGGGCATACTGCATGCATCTCCAGCTGTTCACATTTGAACGGAAATATTAAGAAAGCAGATGGTCTTTATAAAACACAGCGTGTTTCCAAACTGGAAAGCTACACTTTTTCCTCTAGTATTTTAATATTTATATTTATCAGAATTATAAAATGTAGATGAATACATGAAGAGAAAAATAGCACTTGACAATATCTTAATTCCAGCCATACCATAGTTAGTACTTTGTTTTCTCATTTCATTTTTCCCATGAATGTGATGTATATGCACACACACATATTTGTTTTGAGAACTAATATAGACAAATTATGTCCATTATCCTTTTTCATTTCGTAACTGGAATTTCCTATATTGTGTGTGTGTGAAGCAGAGACAGCAATGGGAGGTTGCAGATGTGACCAGCTGCTCACCAGTAGTAATCATTTGCTATATGAGTACCTCCAAACACCATGTTGTGCACCAAAAACATATACAATAAATAGAAGGATTGGGACATATTCTTAGGGTAGAAAATTTTGTCCTCTATCACTTACCTACTCTTCCACCAGGCCTTCAGCATAGCATTGGTTTATCACTGCTGAAAAAGTGCAAGCTTAGACCCTATATTAAGAGTCTCAAAGACACCAGAAAAGATATTAGATGAAACTTTGACACCACAGGTACAGTAAACTAAGACTCACTCCCAGCCAATTTAACATGAATCATATGCTAAAACCTAACTCCCTAGATTCCTTTTATCCAATGCATCATATTTAGATTTCAATAATAACATCAACAACAAAAATCACAAGGCATGACAAATTAAAAAAGAAAAAATAATCTGAAGAGACAAAGAAATAAACCAAGAGTCAGAACCCAGTTTAGATGAGGCAGAGATTGTGAAATTATCAATTCAGGTGTTCAAAATAATCTTGACTAATATGCTACAGACTCTAGAGTAAAAATTAGCAGCAGTTATGAAAATAAGAGTAATGCAAGCAAAGATATAGAGACTCCAAGAAGTACTCACAAGGAAAAACTAGAAATGAAAACACGGTAACAGAAATGAAGGGTGCCTGTAACGACCTCCTGGGTAGACTGACATGGCCAGAGAAAGAACAGGTGGCCTTGAAGGTCTGTCCAGAGAGCGTCCACAACTGGAACGCAAGGAGGCAAAGGAGCGAAAAGAAGGAACAGACTGTCCAGAAACTGTGGACCAATGACGCGGGCGTAACACACAGGAGGAATACCAGGAGGAGAGACAGAGAAAGTGAAAGAATACATATTTGAAGCAATCGTGGCTAAGAATTATTGGCAGATGGCAAGCAGCAGATCCAAAGTTCATAGAATTCCAAAAAAGAATACGGAAAATCTACACCTACTCAGATCACATTCAGATTACAGAAAATAAAGACAAAGGGAAATGTTGAGACAAGTCAGAGGAAAAGCACCACACCTACAGAGGAAGAAAAGCAATTGCATGGAAGCCCAGAACTGTGTATCCATTGAAGTTATACTTTAAAAGTGAAAGAGAAATAAAATCTCTCAGCAAAAGCAAATGAGGAAACCCACCACCCGCAGACCTGTGTTGCCCGATGTCACAGGTCGGGAAATGGCAAACATGGTCAAACTGAGAGCCAAATATCCTGCCACTGTTGTTTTTTTCAGGACAATTATGCAATGCGATTATTTTACCAAATGACTAAAATCAGTGACCCACAACCAGGAACCATCACTTTCATAGAACTAAAATTGCTAAGTAGTTTTCAAGATTAAAGATAACGAAAATGTCACTAACTGAAAACATGACAGTGTCTGGGTTCTGTTAGGTGCAGGGCCTGCCAGACCTGAGGCCCCAGGAGAGAACTGGGCTGCACCTTCAGAGCTGACCTGGTGGAAAGGAAACAGAGAACAGGGGTATCTCAGTGCAGGCGTCAGGAATCTGGGGAGCTCGCTCTGCAGGGCCTTCACCAAGGATGGACCCAGGTGAGGAGCGCACCTTGTCTTCAGGTGGCCGAGACAGGAGCCACCTAGGGAAGCGTGGGCTGGCCTGCCCTGGCCTTCCTGAAACCCCGCAGGACATCATTTTTAAGACTATTGTATTGCCTGTGCATGGGAAGGCTGCCAGTGTGACATCGCCTGCCCCTCACACCTCTGATGGTCTGTCTACAGATCTCTCCTCAGACGAAGTTCTGACAGTGGAGACAGATCATCCCTCCCCAGTCCCTGATTTTTCCAGAAGTCTGCCTGGCCCTAGGGGCAGGGCAGAGCGCCGGAGCTGATAGACTCCATTTCAGCTGCAAACTCTAGGTTCCTTATACGCACAAATGAAAAATGAAGCGGTCGAGCTGCATCTCCTGTGGTCCAAGCAAGGGAACTCCGCACTACAGCTCTCTCTAAACGTATGATCATCCAGCGACAAATGGCCCAGATTACCAGGGACCGCCCCTCCCTGAGCACACTCCCGGGACACCTGATGACAGAGATGCTCTTTAAAGGTGGAAGCAAGGAGATCATTTGTGTCAGAAAGACAGCGTGCGTGGGGTTCACTTCCTAGTGGATACACTGATTTTCAGTTACCAAGCGGCGACCACAGAAGATGACCAGGCATGAGCCGCGGCCTCCCCCCCCCCAGGCCAACCCCACACAGCAGCAGCTGTTCCTTGCAGACAGCAGGCAGGTGGGGGGCCATCCATTGGGCAGCCTGAGTTCTGGGTGAGGATTCTCTCCAGTGCTAAAGCGAGAGGGAAAGCCCCATCTCTGTCCCCTGCTTCATGAATCTTCCCTGTGACTTTCTGGTTTGGGTAAATCAGAACACACATCAGCTGCAGGGTCGAAAGCTCAGTTCAAAATTGTCTGTATGGCAAATCTTAGTCTTAATTATTAAAAACTATATTTGTGCCAGGCACAGTGGCACAGGCCTGTGATCCCAGCAGCTCCGGAGGCTGAGGAAGGAGGATCTCCAGTGCAAAGCCAGTGTCACAACAGCGAGGCGCTGAGCAACTCTGTGGGACCCTGTCTGGAAATAAACTACAAAATAGGGCTGGGGATGTGGCTCAGTGCTGAGTGCCCCTGAGATCAATCCTGGGTACCCACCCCACCCCCAAAAAAACCTGTATTTGCAGTAGCCATCAAATTATCAATGTATGGCAAAAGCTTCAACAAACAGTGCATTTTTGCAGTGAAAAGTGTTACTGCTAAAATCACCGTGGAATGCAGAGTACGGGAGCGAGCGGCCCAAGGTAACCCAGGCTCCTTTTCTTATGCAATACGCCTGTTTCTTCTCTGGCAATTGGTTCAACCACCAACACACGCCCTGCACAGAGCTCTGTGAAGACGGCTGAGGGCAGGAGTGGTGTGTGACCCCAGAAGGAGGCCAAGGCCAATGGTCACCTCCTCTTGTGTGACACTGACATTCCAGGTGGGGTGAAAAGACTGGCGTCAGAACATCCATGGGAAAATGTTTCCCATGGTTCTGCCTTTCACCAGAAAGCTCTGGAAGAAACAGCTTTCCAGAAGAATTATGTTCCATGCCTCAGGGGAAGATGCTGTTATCGATTTTTCTTGTCATTGGATCTGAGACTTCAGTTATGAAGGTGGGAGTCCACTGTCCTTCACCCTGAGAGACCACAGACTGATGGCATCAGAGTGGACGGGGCCTTGACCCAGTGTCTCTTGGCCTTTCCTAAGGTTCCCATGTCTGCATGATATCATTTTAACAGAACTGAATCTGGGACTCATGGACTTTCATCATTGAGAAATGTCGGGATGGTGATATTTTCTTAGGAACATTTCTTGGGCACATTTCCAGTCTATTTTAAGAGGCTAACCATCCAACCTTTGCCCTGTATCCTGGGGAAGAGAAGAAATGGTGTACCACACTAGAAAGGAGGTCCACACCAGAGAGGATTACAGAGTGGGGTCAGTCCACTGCCCGTTGCGGGCCCCTCGAATCAGTCAGGGCCATGGTTTAGAGGAGAGTTTCCCAGAGGACCACCTGTGAAAGGCACGGTCCCAAGTCGTACTACTGGGAGGTAGTGGAGCATCTTGGAGGTCGCTACCTGGTCAGAGTCCTCAGGTCACTGGGGGCATGCCCTTGAAGGGAACTGTGGGACCCCAGACTCTTCTTCCTGTTTGCTCTTTCCCCACAGCTGACAAGGTGAGAGGCTTCTCCCTCACCCTCCTGCCACCGTGTGCTGTCTCTCCAGAGGCCCAAAGTATAGGGACACTCAATCATGAACTAGAACATTCAAAACCATAGGCCAAGGACCGCTCCTCCTTGTGAGCTACTCGCTCCACAGATCTCGTTCTGGTGGCATAAAGCGTTCAACACCCTGCTTCACCGAAAGCCTCAGGGTCTGCCTGTGGAATGGAAGCTATGACTCGCCTAGGGAATTCTGATGGAGACGAGATATCAGTACCAAAGGCCACAACAGGTGCAGGATAAGGACTGGCTTCCACTTTTCAGCCCTGCTCACAGTCATCTTTACAAATTTCTTGTGCAGACAGTGTTAAAACAGGCCTCACTCATCCCCTGAAACACACAAGGCTGGCAGACTGTGCTCAGAGTCCAACACAGAGCTGGGGTACAGAGAATGGAACTGCGCCAAGCATGGAGGGCGGGATGGGAGGTCTTAAGAGAATTAGTTACAGAAAAGAACGTCCGCTGCGGGGGCACCTGGCTCTCCTTGCAGTGCTTGACAGAGTTCCACTCAAGGATGATTGCAGAGACTCATCCTAAAAGGATTGTAGCCAGATGTATGCCTCCCTAGCTTGGATGTTATTCTGTGGAGCTTTCCTAATAATATATTACTCACTTCAGTCTGGGGATCTTGCTAGAGGTGATGGGAATAAATCTGCAAATTTCCAGAAAAACATTACAGAGACAAAACACATGTTGAAACCCTGTGATGTTAACCTCACTACAGGAGAATGTTTTTATTATGTTAAAAATCAAACACTACATTTATTGGCACAGCCAGAACCTGTTGGGGCACAGAAATTTATAGATAACAATGTTTCCCCAAGTTCTAAGCACAAAACACCTCCCACAGTAGCTACTAGATATGGACCAGCTTATTTTATCAATGGCAAGCCCTGGTACCCCCCTAAAGGCAAGCCCTTAGAGAAGGTAGATATAGATCTCCCCCTGTCTCCTACAGGGTGGTTTAATTCAGATGATGGTTTTGTTTATGTGTGGTGGTAAGGTAAAAGAATAAGGTTTCACAACATTCCTTCCTTCCTACAAAGAATATGTCACCCCTATAATAAACGTTGGTGCATAATAACCATTGGGACTGCTGCCCTCCTGTAATCCTTAATTCAGCAATTTAGATATTAACCAGAAGGACCTAGTAGAGATGGTCACATGACATTATTTGTCTATCGCTTTACCGCGAAAATAATAAAAATAGTCTTAGGTCATATAGAGTTTAGACATTAAGGAAATAAACATTGTATTAGCTCATTGACATAGTTAGATATTCTTAAAATAATTGTGATTTAGTAAGGATAATCTGTACGGGTACAATTTCTGCCTATGCTTTGGAAACTTCTTTGATTTTATTAATCGCAAGCCTGTCATCAAAGCCTGAAGAAAAATGTATATAAACCCAGCCTTCCCCAGAATAAAGTGGGATTGATTGCACCAGAACTAGAGTCTGTGTCTTTCATTCTCCATCCATCACCGATGCTGTCTCCCCACAACCTGTTACCAGTGTGGAACCCATGGACTCCTGCTGGGGCTGGACCCCGGCAGTCCTCCTTCAGGAATTGCTTACCCTCTGCAAATAGCGAGCTGAGTCCTGGAATTTAGAGCTCTGTCCACATGTGCCTGTGCCCTGGACCCGACTCTACCAGGCGAAAATTAACCAAGCTCTTCCCAGGAGACCCTTTTACTCCCCACCTTGTGATGAATGGACGTGGTTCTGTGAAGTGGGTAGAAATATCACAGCACGTCCCAAAGCCTCAGGGGTAAGCGATGGTCAGTTTTGAGGGGGCTGTTCCTGTTCCCTCCCCTGAAACTGTTCTAGTTTGTGAAAGTTCAAGGGCTCTGTGTTAGTCAAAGTGCATTCTCCCTGCATTTTTTATTTCCACAGAAGATATTTATTAAAAGAATCACAGAGACTCTCAACAACTTAACATGGTCAAACTTGGAACAATAGCAAATGATACAATCAGTATCACAACCACAGTGGACTGAGAAACAAATGACCTCTTGGTCACCTTGTCAGGATCCTGGGGAGCCTACTCATGCATTTGAGAACTGGTAAAGGAAAATTAAACCAGCTGATCATCAACACTACAAGTATTCGTCTTCTGTTTATTACATAATTTTCATCGCACCAAAGCCAAATGTTGTGAGAAGTTGTTCTTGATAAGTGTCCCAGAAAATTAATGAAGAGTGAATAAATAATAAGTGGGTGTTCATCAAGTTACAATTCCAAGTGGATGGGGGCCATCCTGCCCGGGAAGGGTAGCCCAGAGGCCTTGTGCTTCCTGATGGACGGAAGTGGCCACACCCTTTGACCAGGGTCTGGTCTAGGAGTTGCAGTAAGCCTTCAGAGCTCACTCTCAGTTTGCAGGAAATTCAGGGACAGGAACGAATTAGAGACAACTACAGCAATGTGATTTCCCCACACATCTGCGGAACGATGGGCCCATTTCCTCAACAAATACAACCCCAAAGGAAAACATGCCGGGGACACATGCAGATTAAAAGAGAAGCAAACCTCCATTAACTTCAGTGTCTGAATGTGATTCTGCTGCTGATTCTACAACTGAGTTTAAAAATTATAAGACAATTGAACACCAGCCACAGTGTTAATATGTAAATTAATTTTTATTGTTTTCAGTGAGATAATAAAATTTTTATCTTTTCATACCTTGTAGATACACACAATGAAGTATTTATGGATGAAATTGATTGATGTTCTGCCCTTGCTTTAAAATAATCTCAGAGATAGAGAAAACGTGTGTATGTGTGTTTTTCTGTGCAGATAAAACAAGAGTAACCTGAGTTGATCAGTTCTGAAGCTGTGTGATTGATATATACCTTTTTCTCTGCTCGCGTGCATTAGTAGCTTTCCATAATTAAGAAACAGGTCTGTTAACGCTTTCGAGAACAATATGCAAAAGAATCCTGCGTCACATTGGCTTCTGGAACTTGGCTTTGGGTTGCCAAAGTCGTTCTTCTACCAGCATCTCACACGTTATCCCTTGTTTTCCCACAAACCCCTCCTCCTTCCCTGCCTGTGCCCTGGCTACCAGTAAGGAGAACATCCTCCCTATCCTTCCTTTACTGTCTGCTCACGTATGAAGTGCACATCCAGTGATACTCCTTCTTCCTGTATTTCTTGCTGCAACCCAGCAAGCATTGGTTGTTTATGCCTTTAATTCGCTTGGCTGTGTGTGCCTGGCTTAGCCACAGTCCTGCCACACTGCATCCTACGCAGTCACACCTGTGCTCTGCTTGACTCCAAGCTCCTGGAGAACAGGCACCAGCAAGTGCTGATTTTCTTTTCCTGGTTTCTACCTCCAATACAGCCTTTCAGTCAGAGTGTGCAGAATTGCACGTGGGGACACCTCTTCCAGGATCGCCCTTTTCCCTACACTCACAGGCCCCGCGTGGATTTCTGCAGAGAATGAACTATCCTGTGGCATCCTGCCAAGGGTCTTCTGGTGCTGAAAGGACATCTGCTCTTCATTATTAAACACACAACACTACCCCTGTGTGACAGGTTACATGCTTCCAAACATAGTTTCTGAGCTGAATTCCAGGGGACCCTGAATTCTCGAAGCCGCCCTTCTTTGTATCGGGTCTCATTACGCTGTCTATCCAGCAAGCAGCTCAGGGGGGCAGCCTACTTCTCAGCCAGGGTTGGTGTCCCTGACATTGGATGGAAATATTGTGGACCAGGTTCCTGAGTCCTGATGTGCCTGTGACCAGACCTCTCTGCCTGCGAGCTGTCAAGATGCACGTGAATTCCTGGAGGGGAGGTATCACCCTCACTCCCTGGAGCTTCTTCTTCAGCCTAATAGGGAACATGTGTCCCGTCGAGGGGCACGGGTAGGAAGCTTGGGCGTGGGATCCACATCTTCTAAAGGTGCCTGAGGAAGGCGTCCGGCCACGCTGGGCAGCTCTGTGGGCCAACAGTCCTGGCCTCAGCCTGCTCATGCCCTCTGGGGTCTGAATCTCACGGCAGTGGTGGTTGAAACCCAGTGCTCTGGGGATGGTGGCACCAGCACGGTGCTTGGCTGTTTGTGTTAGTGTAGCTTCTGGTGTGTGTGCACCCTGGCGTAGGGTGTGGTTTCCTACTGATCATAAATGAGCAAACGCGCTAAACCGGTATTGGAAAATGGGCAGGTCAACACATACTCCAACAGATTGGCCACAAAAAGTAAAATTATAAACATGTCCACACTCCAGTGAGTGTGATTTTCATTCTTTTAAATTTAGAGCCTTTTTGAGTGATAATTCATGAACCACAAAATGCACTTTCTTAGGTGCTCAGCTGGAGAGGTGGTGGTACTAGCACGACCTGACTTCAGTATCCCATTAGGCAGCCTCCGCAGCCTTCCGGCCTCAGTGCCAGCAACCTCTGATCTGCATTCCAGGCCTGGAGGGGCCTGTGTGCAGGGGATCTTGCGGTGTGGACCCTTAGCCTCCGACGACCTCCACCCCGAGGCTCACCCATGCCATAGCTGTCACTACGCCTGCACCTTCACCACTAAAAGTCCAAGTTTTGTGGATCTGGCACATTTTGCACATTAATCACTTGATGCAGTTTAAATTGTTTCTGCTTTTTGTCTTTTTATCTGACACAGCTGTTATCCCTGCACAGATTTTTCATGTGGAAACATGTTCTTGATTCTCTTGAGTGACTATCCAAGGATTGGAATGCTGGGGTGTATGGTGAATATGTCTTCCATTTTGAACAACTCCCAAGACGTTCTCCATGGTGGCTGCATCATTTTAACATCCCACCGCAGTGTCTGAGAGCGCAGGTTCCTCCATCCTTCAGGTGCTTGTCCTTGACAGTCTTCTTTATTCCACTGGTCCTCATGGAGGTGAAGCGATACCTTGCTGAGGTTTTCTTTAACATTCTCTTAATGACTAAGTACACTGAGCATCTTTTCACATACTTATTTTCTATTTCTTTCTCTTTTTGGAGAAATATGTATTAAGTCCTTTAGCCATTTTCAAATGGATTATCTTCTTTATTGTTGAGTTATATGAGTTCTGTATACATTTTGGGAAAGTGTTCCTTATTAGATACATGATTTGTAAATATGTCCCACAATGCACAGGTTTTCTCTTCACTTTGTTAATTATAACCCCTGAAGCAGAATCTTTCTAAACTTTTGAGGAAATCATACAAATTCATTTGTTGTACCACTATTTATGTTTTTGACTTCATAGATTAGAAAACGTTGTTCAAGTCATGGAAATGAACATTTGCTCCTAAATTTTCTCCTAAGAGTTTTATAGTTTTGTTATTACTTATAGGTCTATGAATGTCCTTGAGTTAGATTTTGTATTAGTTTGAGGTAGGTGTTCAGCTTCATTGATTTGCAAATGTTTGACTAGTTGTTCCTACACTATTTGGTGAAAAAAACTATTATTTTCCCACTTGACTTGGCACCTATTTGAAAATCAATTAAGCACAACTGTAAAAGATTGTTTCTGGACTTTAAATTACACCTGTTCCATTGCTGTATGTATGCAGCCATATGTCACTACTATGATGATCACTGGCTTTTATAAACAATGTGAATAAAGAGTGTGAGCCTTACAACTTTTATTTAAAGATTCCTTGGGTTATTCTGATTTATTTTCATCTGAACTTAGGATCAGCTTCTCCATTTCTACAAAAGTGGCTAAGATTTTATTGGAATTACTTTGCATCTTGAAATCCACTTGGATTATATTACAATCTTAAAAATATGAAGTTATTCTTATCCATGAACATAGGATGTCTTTTCATTTAGTCTTTCCTTCAGCAATGTTTTATAGTTTTCAGTGTGCAAGTCTTGTACCTCTTGTTACATTGATTCCTAAGTATTCCCAAGTATTTTTGGTGCTAATGTAATTAATATTTTATTAAATCTTAATCCAGGTCATACCTTGCTGGTGTACAGAAACATGACTGACATTTGGCTCTTGACTTGTCTCCTTATACCTTCCGGAACTCCGTTATTAGTTCTGTGTCTTCCTTATGATTTTCTGTACACAAAAGCATGCCACCTGTAAAAGGAACGTAGTTTCACTTCTCCACAATCTGGATGTCTTTTTAATTTGTCCTAATTGCATAACTGTCCTGGCTAGAACCTCTAACATAAATTTGAAAGTGGTGAGAATGCAGCATTTATTTTTTCATAAATAAATAGTGTTGACTTTTAGTAGGTGCATTTCTCAGGTTGAGAATGCCCCCTTGTATTTTTTTCTAATCATGAAAAGGTGGCAACTTTATTTGAAGTGTTTTCTATATTAACTGAGGAGATGATATGGTTTTTTGCCCTGAATTGTATCAATATGATGTGTCGCACTGATTGATTTTCATATCTCGAACAAATTCTGCATCCCTAAATTGAATACCACTTTCTCTTCATGTACAGTAAGATTTGCATGTTGCTGATCTGGTCACTAGTGTAGTACTGAGAATTTTGCTTCCATATTCACAAGGGATATTGGGCTATACTTTTATTTCCTTGTGATGCCTCTCTCTGGTTTGCTATGAAAGTAAAACTGACCTCACAGGATTAATTGTAGAACGATGCCTTTTCTTCTTTACTAAGCAGAATTTGTGATTTAAATAACTTGAGAATCTTCTTTTAGCAATTACAATGTGTAATCTCTCTAATGAGCACATTTTAGTACAATTTAACTCTTTAATATTAATTTTCTTTTTTGTTTGCTTCATTGAAATTTATTATTAATATAGCTTTTTGATTGCACTTTTAGTGAATTTCCTTTATTTCATTTTTGTCTACTGCAAAAGCAATTGGGAAATATCTGTAGACCTTTGGAATATATTTAAAATGATAACACTCAGTAAGCTCAGATCTATCCATCATAGTTTGGTTTTCTAAAAATAGTAAGTTCTTAAACTGTGGCATTTGACTTCATTCTCTGGCATGCTAAGAATCTGAGCACCGGTTATAGATGAAATTTATGCCATGGTCTATTTACAATTCTAATCTTGACTATTAGAAAAATAATTGTCACCTAATGTGTAGAAGATCCAAACACACAACACTCAAACAATTTGAAAGTAAATTTCAAAGGGGAAATAAAAATAATAGAGGAAGGAATATATTTTGATAAAATATTTTACAAATATTTTTGGCAGCTTTATGAATTACAAATAAGCAACTTATGACAAATCCCTGCTTAAATTCATAAAATGCTCATTAATCACTTAACACTTGCATCAACTATGATAAATTGATTGGTTTGTCAGATGTAACTGTTAAATTGCATATCATAGCAATAATTTTCCTCTTCTCAGTTTACTCGTCCTAAAATATTTAAATATTATTTAAAATAAAATATGTAAATAACATGAATAAAAAGTAAATTGAATGCAATAAAAAAGTAGATTAATATTTTATATCCAAGTTTGCAATTTTTTCAAAAAGAGAAATAATGAAATCATATCTTTTATTCTGAACAGATGATATTTATTAGATTTAACTGCCTTTTGTACATTTCCATGACAAATCTGAAGATAATAATACATACCACGACAGCCAGCATAACTGCTCTCACTATACACCACAAGTTCAGCATGTTGCGAGGTCTGAATAGTCTCCAGGCCGATTCTCACTGCTTTGGTGAGGAAGGTCAACTTCCCCTCTCTTATTTCCACCATTCCTTTCCTTGTATCTCCTCAGCACACCTTCATGAGATAATGGGTTATGTATTTTAGACGAAAAGGAACAAGAAAATAAGTGGTATTATATTATTTTATAATGGGAAAACAGCATAATGAGTTGTCTAATGAGTTCCCTGAGACAGAAGATGTTTTAAGAGTTCATCTAAATGTACAGTAGGGAAAAAAGATATTCTCATTTATACAGGGATAAATTCTTCACCTACTAGCCTTCATCTTAGAATCATATTTTTTTAAAAAAAGCAAAAATTAGATGGTTAGAAGAGAAATTAAAACCCAAAACAGTGATACCTTTAAGATAAACACCCGAAAATATCCCCTACAGTTTTTAACCTAAATTGACAATAATGAAAAAGTGAAGACCATTTAGTTTTGGAAATCAAGTGAGTCTCTAAACACCAAACTGCAGCTAAAGAGGTAAGTATAGTTTCCTTAAAACATAGTGATAACAATGAAGGAGGCTGGCTCCGTATCTGAAGTTGTTCTACAGTGTGTGTTAGAATCCACATATTTCTTTAATGCTTCCAATAAAGCAAGTTTTAAAACTAAGTTTACCTTATAGACTTGCATATCTAAACTCCCACCCTAATTCTTACCGAGGGGCTGAAAGAGGCGCAGGTGACATTTGGACTCCCAGTAGAACCGTGGGAGAGACAGCCCTTTTGGCCATTGGATCTAATGGGTGGCGTAGCCCCAAGCCAGCCTGAACTGGTGTTCTGTTATTACAGCACTTTCACAAGCATGGCCGAAACACATTTTATTATTTTATAAGCACATCTTGTTTCCAGTCTCCAATAGTATTAGCACTGGCCACCAAGTACTTTTTGCTCTGGTTAACAACTGAATATTAAAGCACACACACACACACACAGGAGATAAAAGTTTGTCACCACTTAGAATCTTCAGACAAATGTGTTTTAGGCTTTAAAGATAATTTTGTAAGTGTTCTAGATATTCCCTGAGTAATTGCCAAATTTAGTGGAAGCAGATAGCATTCCTACCAAGAAATTTTGTATTTGTGATATATATTATATGGTCAAGTATATAATGTCTTATATGTTTATTTAAATATCTTGTTTTAAAAAACCAAGCAGAGGTACAGGATATCAGTTCACATGGAAATTCGTTATTTCTTCCTGGATTAGGAGATTTGGAATTTTAAAGAAATAAAGTTTGGATTTTACTATGTAATTATGAGAAATAAGTTGCCAATACAGGTCAGTTGTTGTACTTTCATGGGAAGAAAATTAAGTAAAGTCCAAAGAAAAATGATGCTGCAGAAAAGACCCATAATTTCAAGTGAAATTATTATTTATTTATTTATTGATGATTTGTGAAAGGTCAGTGTTAAATAAAATAAATAGCTGCTTGATGCCCAGATGTTTGAAACTTGCAGCTGGTATTAATATATAGACAGGTGCCCACTCACATTGCTATGGCTCAGCAAAAACATGACCCTCAAAAACTTAACAAAGGGAGACTGAGAGAGAAAATCAAAATAATCCCAGGACAAATATATATACAAAGTTTATAATTACTCACAGGAATGGATCAATTGGTCATTGATTTGAAATAGTAACATATTTTGAAAGTTTAATTCCAAATTTGGAATATTCTTTTACTTCCATGTTTGCATACATTAATAAAAAGTAATATGTCTACATAAATAATTCAGTATCAGTACATCTGTTCTCCTTATGCAATTTTATTGTGAGTAATTTTTTGTAATTTGGTCAATCCCAGTTATTAGATTCTATCATCTATGATGCCCCATTTTATTTAAATTTTCAAAAAGTTTTAAAATAGGTTTCGTGTCATTAAAACATTATTATTTTAGTTTTTAAAATTCAATGTTTGTAGTCTAGTGTAAAACATGGGATGAATCTCTTCTCATAAAATGAAGGGCACAGACACGAATGCCAAAAGTTGATAAGACACCAGTTCATCTCTTGTATGGATGACGGCACTGATTCAGAAAAATGGAAGAAGCCAGTGAGAGTAGCTGAGCCCATAATGGAAGGGAGACAAGGACCTCGACCCTCCCTGGCCCCCACGAGCCCTCAATGCATTACATAAGGCATGATAGCATCAACGTGGACTGCATGACATTTGCAATGCATAAACACATATAAAATGTTCGCTTTTATAAATCTAACTCTGAGC
Source organism: Sciurus vulgaris (assembly GCF_902686455.1). NCBI lineage: Eukaryota > Metazoa > Chordata > Mammalia > Rodentia > Sciuridae > Sciurus > Sciurus vulgaris. The sequence goes on along the minus strand of NC_136467.1, from coordinate 4,153,117 downwards.
TGAGGTACCTAAAATCAAAAACAAATCCTAACGTTTCAAGAATAAAACTAGGACGAAATGCCTCAGTAAATCAGAAGTAGTCTGTTGTATACATGCCTGTGTATTTACAGATTCTCATCTGCAGCTATGGTCACAACACTTCACAGTCCTCATGTATCTACTAAAATCACAAGCCCTCTGCAGAGTGGAGACCTGGTTGGGGAGTCCCTTCCACCACGTTGGCTACAGTCTTCCAAAAGGAAAGTGCAGTTAAACAGGAACAAAAGTCCATCTTGAAAACAAGCTTTCCAAAGAAGACACATATGAAAATTAACCTACTCAGGAGGCTAAGGCAGAAGGATTGCAAGTTGGAGGCCAGCCTGAGAAACATAGTGAGACCCTCAGCAACTGATTGAGAACCTGGCTCAAAATACAAAATAAATAGACCTGGGGATGTAGCTCAGACATGAAATGTCCTCTGGTTCCATCCCCAATACTGGAAAAAAAAAATTAACCTTTAGAAAACCCTTACAACTTAACATCCAGGTGCCTGTTATTCAATAAAGTTGCCATATGTGAAAAACCTAAGTAGAGTTTTAATTCTAAATTCAAATCTAAGGTGACAACAAAATGCCACCTTTTAAATTAGTACCATTTTATTTATTTACTTTTTGGTGCATATGAATTTTACAGAATGCGGTTTCACTGTGGTATACTGGTACTTGCATAAAATACTGCTTTGTCAGCTCTACAACAAAGGTGGCCTTTTAACTGGAAGCTAGAGTATTAAAGGATGATGTCATAATCTTAACAGCTACATAAATGCTGTCAATTTCAAGAAGAAAGAACTATTTTGGGAGAAAATGAAGCCACACTCTGAATAGGATGAATAACAGTAAGAGAAACCAAGACACAGATGAAAATTCCAAGTGAGAACGCAGAGGCCTTGATCTAGAAAGAGCCCCCGTACCTCTTATAGGGCCGGGGCTAAGAAGACGGGAATGTGCAGATGATGGTGTCGGGGGACTTGCTAAGAGGTTTGGATAAAATCCTGCAGGCAAAGCGCCCTCATTTCCCCAACAGAAGAAGGACGCCCTGGCCAGGAGCAGTGGGAGATGGTGTCTCTGGAATGCAGAAGTGCAGGGTCTGTGGAGGCCCACCAGCCCAGGCTGCTCCCTCACCAGGCCCTGATCACCCCGAGCTTCACCCACATTCATTTCTCAGGTCCAGAACACGGGAATGCACAAAAGGGCCCCGCCTCACAGCCAGGCCTCACCATTTTATCCCATCTCAGGTGTCTTTTCAGAGAGATGAGGCCTTTCCCCCATGCGCCCTGCTGCAGCAGTGGTACTTATTGATTGAATCAATTTTAAATCTCTCAAGTGCAATTGCCAAATTCAAACGAGAGGGTGTGAGATAAATGGAAAGCAAATTTCAAGGGGAGTCAGCGCCACACCCAGACCTGGTGAAGCCAGTGTACATAGAGGCACCTGTAGGGTGGGTCCACCCAGCAGAGCCCTGGAAGCACAGGAAGGGGCTCCTCCCGGCCCATCCACGGGAAGCCCTTCCCAGCTCCAGGCTTCCCAGGACCTGGGGGCTGTGGCAGTAAGCAGCTCTGCAGTTAGAGCCCCTCACCAGTGCAGCTTGCGGCTTCAGAGACAGACTCCTGAAGACTCACACCAAGTTCACAGATGGGCTACCTGCACAGCAAAGCACAAGCTATGTGGGGGACATTTTAATTACTTTGCCAAAGTAATAAAATATGTATGAGAGAAGAGAACATCCAGAAAGTCTATGAAGTAAACCAGCTAACAAATTAATTGGCACTTAATAACAAGAAATTTCTGTCAATTGGCAAAAACACCATAAGTTATTTGGAGAATACACAGATATTTTTTACTACTTTTAGTAACTAATTTTTGGCCACGACTCCATTTTTTTCCTGTATAGTGTACAGCATGATTAATATTATATAGCATTCATAATCTTGGAAATTGATTTCAGAAAGTGATTTTACACTTTTAATAAAGACCTAGCAACATACGTAGGGGAGGAATAGTTGAAGACTTCATCTGACATCTCTTCTTTCTTGACATTAAATTTAATGGAGAAGGGTATAATATTGACAACACTCAGAGGCAATGCTAACCGTTATTGCCTAGCAGAGCCCTGTGGCACCTAATGCAGGAAACAGTTTTCATTTGCAGAGTGTGTTGAGACTCCAGAATTTGAAGCAGTCATGTTAGCCTTTGAAAAGCTGATCATATGTGTGCATGTAGTAGTACCCGTATTCTTCCTAGGGTGGTCTTGTAAATTCAAGATGCAATAATCCAATCCCCTCAAAATATGAATATTACCTGACCTTATAAAATATACCATCTAATTAAATTTAAGGTAATCAAAATGTAAGAAATCAACATGTCAGGATTAAATTTAAATGTCTGTTTTATATCAATAAATAAATATAACATTTATTTCCTTGTTAAAGTCAACCAAAAGACCAAATCAAAAAATAAAATATTATAGGTCAAACACAAAAAGTTGACCAAATAAAAAGTGGACAGAAAATCTCCAGGCAAATGTTCACAAAAAGGAACAAAAACTGGGCTTGGCGCAGGAGCCTGTGCTAATGAGACCTAGGGACACTGGCAGTAAGGGGGCCGGTGAACGAGGTGGGTGTCTGGTGGCCGCTGACCACCACGGTCTGCTTCATTTCCGGAAGCCATGCATTTCAGGAATCACAGGAAATCACAACCCTAATTTTCCTGAGAAAGCAAAGTAACAAAAGTGAGAAAATGTGTGAAGGCTCAAAACAACGTTCTTGATAACATTAAACCCATAGTCATTTAATAAAATACACTTCAATAGAGAAATAAGTTTTGATTTTATATAATATGTAACCAAAACTGTAAGCATAATAATGAAGACCAATAAATTCCAAAATCTAAAAGAATGTAGATCGTATTTGTTGCCCATAGGAAATAAAATTGTGAAATCATAATAAAAATAGAAAAAAAGTAACAATAACAATCTAGAAGTTTTAAAACCCTACCAACATTTAGACTGAAAAAGATGCATAAATTATTACTGGACAATGAAAACACAGACTAAAGCATATTGAATATGACAAAAGTTATATTCATAGGAAAATCCATGTTAAAAATAATTACACAAATAAATAATAAAGTTTCTTTTTTTTTAACATGTAACGCATAGGGGATTTTCATTTATTACTTAAAGAGCAACAACAAGAAAGTCAGGAAATCAGAAGCAAAATGAAAACCAAAAGGAAAGAAACATAAAACAGGCAATAAATAAATAAGTAATAAAATAATCAGTCACGGATGGGGAATAATTATTTTAAAAACTCAGTGCAAACAAAAAAAAAATCTGAGCTGTAAAGTTAATTTTAAAATATGTCCATATGTTAAAGATTATTTTATGTGAAATCACTTTGACAAATTTCTGTCAGAAATATAGAAATCTAAAATAAAAATTAAAGATATTGAGAAAATTTTAAGTTAATGTCTTTTTTTGAGAAATTAGATCTAAATATTTTCATATGAAAATCATTTGAAACTCCCAATAACAAATCACTAATACTGATTTGACTATTTGTTACCATAAGCAAAATGAACACATTTACTAGTTCTTTAGGAAAAGAAACCTGTTTCCATAAAACTGCAGATCAATGGAGTACTTATTTAGGATTGGTTATAAAAATATGTGAAATAAAATTGGATGAAATTTAGTAATATTTTAAGATATTCACTGTGACTCAGTGAGCTAGACTACTGAAATCCAATAATGCATTACTTTTAGAAAAGTGGTTAATATAGCACTAATTAGATCAAAGCGGAAAAAACAAATGGCAACAATAGATTTGTAAAGGCATTGGGGAAAGTTATGATTCCCACACTTTTAGTTGGTGCATTACAGTTGTGCCTGGCGACGGGATTTTTTACATGTTGGTACAGCCCTCTCTGCAGCAATATCTTTTGGCCAAGATCACTCCGCGGCACTTGCCCTTCCCTCCCGACCCCACGGCCACCCCTCGGTCCCTTTCCTATGCTGATCTCCCTTTGATTTTCAGGAGATTCCACTCCATGTAAAAATTCTTACATATCAGTAATGACATGAAAAAAAATACACAAGCCAAAATTAAAATCATAATCCCTCTCTCCCTCTCTCTCTCTCCCCTCTCCCTCTCCCTCCCCCTCCTCCCTCCCCCAGTTAAACAATTTATCAGTACATTTAGTGGCAGTTGAAGAATTCGTATGACATTTGATTCAATACAAGAATATTTATCTTACTATATTATTTAACATAGTTCTTGTTGCACTAACCAATAAAATTAGTAACAGGAATAAACATATAAGAGTGAAGAAAACAAAATTTATGTTATTGCACTTTAACAAATATGTATTATAATTACATATTATATGTTGAAAATATATATTTCAGGTGTACATAGTTTATATGCACACACAAAATATATATGTGTGTGTGTGCATGCAGACACACACACATATATATATATATATATATATATATATATTCCCCAAGAAACCTAAAATAACTAATCAAGAAGTATTCAAAGAAATTGGGTAATAAGTTCTAAAATTATTTTAAAACTACTTTTTCAAAATACTATTGATAACCAATTAGAAAGTGTTTCAAATTTTTTTTAAATGAAGTTAGAATTTTAACTTCAGACTCAAGTAATTATTTAACATTGAAACAATATTTACTCACCTACACATATTATAATCAGTGAAATACCAAATAAGTGCCAACGGTTTACTCAATAACTTGCCAGATTGACGCAGGCTGTCACACTGCTGAGTGAATGGTCTATGTGGGTGGAGGAGAGCAAACTGGCCAAATGTAGCACAGTATCAACCAAATCTGTATCGTCTGGTAAGATTCTAAGTGTTTTATTCAGTGTGTGAATGTGTTTATTCAAATCATGGCTTATGATTACAAGAAGTTAAAGCCCAGGGAATGTCCTTAAGTAAGAGACTGCTCATGTGTCATGTGGTCACTGCATTGAAGACACACAGAAGTGAAGACAGCACATCAGACCTATTATTTCATACTTGTGTTCCCTTTAGAATTTTTAACTCCACCATACGTCATGTAAACACCAGTGTGCGTGTGTGCGTGTGTGTGAGTGTGTGTGCACCCACGCATTTAAAAAGAGTGAGAAGGGCCTGTTTGGGCTGAAACGGAAAATTCTTCCAAATACAGTAAATTGACAAAATAAAGGTTTTTTGTTTTTGTTTTGTTTTTTTTTGTTTTTTTTCTATTATGGTTTGGGTGTGACATCTCCCCCAAAAGCTCATGTGTGAGACAATGCAAAAAGGTTCACAGAAGAAATGACTGGGTTGTAAGAGTCTTAACGCAATCAGTGAATGAATCCCCTGAGAGAGTTAACTCGGTGTTGACAAGCGGTGGGGTGAGGCTGGAGGAGGTGGGATTTGGGGGTGGCTTTGGGTATATATTATATCTGGTGAGTGGAGTCTCTGTCAGCTTTCTGATCATCATGTGAGCTGCTTCCCTGGCCACACTCTCCCTCCATGACATTCAGTCTCACCTTGAGCCCTGAGGAATGGAGTCTGCTGTCTATGGACTGAGACCTCTGAAACCATGAACCCCTAAATAACCTTTTCCTCCCCTAAAATTGTTCTGGTCAGATCTTTTAGTCACAACAATGGAAAAGCTGACTAAAACCTCGTACACAATGTACAAAGACACACAGAAGATAGATGATTAAATAGTAGACACAGGTCAATGGCAGCTGGTGGAGCTGGACACAGGGAGGAGACAGACAGGCACATCACAGGTGGCCAGCCATGCCGGGACAGTGGGAAAAGACAGGGCAAAGTCAACAGCCCCCTTGGGGAAGAGGCTGGGACAGAAGGTGGGACTTCATTTGCTTCGTGACACTTAACTTTCTAACTGTGCACCTGCATTACTGTATATACTAATTTAATTGCTTGATCTATAACACGAAGTGACCAATTTTTCTCCTTTAGACATTTTGTCCTAAAACATATTCATGATTTTAATTACACTGCTCTACAATGCTTTCCCCTCAAATCCACACAACAAATTTTCAGATAAAAATAATACAGTGTTTGCTAAATCAACACATCTTGGAGGGTAAGGATTCCTTAGAATGTGTTTTATTCAATAACTCAGAAATTACTGGCCAGGTCTTTGCCACAAGTTAGTAGAACTCCAGCAAGTACAGGAATGAGGCCTGACCACAGAGCCCTGCCCGGTAAGGGATGGGCCGTGCTTATCAGGGCGTCAATTCATGGCAGAGGACCCAGGAGAAGGTCCCTCGGGGCACTTACAGGGAAGGAGTGGAAATGTTAGGGCACGTGGCAGCGGCACCTGACCTCTCAGACACGGAATTCTTTCCAAAGCAAGAAGCCCAAGGCCTCGACAGGAGGATGCCCAGCCTCAGAGAAACATCCTGTGCTTGGATTTGGCAATTGCTTCAATTCTTTCATTTATTATTTTTCAATTTTTATATTGTCTTTTCTACTGTCTTTCAAGAGTGGTTTCCTTTTACATTACTCTTTTTTAATTTTTAAATTTTTTAATTTGCTTTAATTAGTTACACATGACAGAAGAATGCATTTTGAATAAATCATATACAATGGAATATGATTTATCATTCTTCTGATTATATATGATGTAGAATCCCACTTGTCGTATAGTTACCTATGTACACGGGGTAATAATCTCTGATTCATTCTACTATCCCCATATCCACTCTTCTCCCTTCAATCCCCTCTATCCAATCTAAAGTAACTCTGTGCAACCACATATCAGAGAGAACATTTGGCCTTTGGTTTTTGAGGGATTGGCTTATTCAGCTTAGCAGGATATACTCCAGTTCCATCCATTTACCAGAAAATACCATAATTTCATTTTTCTTTAAGGCTATAATATTCCATCTCATATATATATATATATATATGTGAAATATATATCACATAAATATGATATCACATATATATCACATATATATCACATTTTTTTAAGCCATTCTTCTGTTGAAGGACACCTAGGTTGGTTCCATAGCTTAGTGATTATGAATTGGGCTGCTATAAACAAACATTAATGTGTCTGCATCACTGTACTATGCTGATTTTAAGTCCTTTTGGGTTATAAACTGAGAAGTAGGATAACTGGGTCAAACGGTGGGTCCATTCCAAATTTTTTGAGGAATCTCCATACCACTTTCCATAATGGTTGCACCAATTTGCATTCCCACCAGCAGAGCCTACAGAATGGGAGAAAATCATTACCACAATCAGCTCAGATAAAGCATTAATCTCTAGGACACTTTACAGAAGAAGAAACACAATTGATCAAAAATATAAGAAAAAGTCTTCAACATCTCTAGCAATTAGAGAAATGCAAATCTGAACTAAGATTTCATCTCACCCCAGTCAGACTGGCAATTATCAAGAATACAAACAACAACAAATGTTGGCAAGGATGTGGGGAAAAAGGTCACTCATACATTGCCGTTTTCATAAGTGACATACACTGGGGAACAAAATACGGGGGCCGTGTGAGCAGTAGACAGAGAGCTGGTTGCCCACCCACGCTCACGTTTCCCTTTTCCTCCATCCACTGAAGCCTTACCTGGATAAGGGGAGCAACTTTCTCAGTGCAAACGTGTTTTGACCCCCTTGGGATGTAAATCTGGCTGTGCTGGGATCTCCTGGAGAGCTCCTGGGATGTCCAGTGCCTGGAATCACCGAGCTGCCCATCTTTGTTCCTGGACATGAAGAGTTCCAACCTCTGTTTCATTAACTGCAAGGTGACCTGGAAGAAAGAAGCCAGTACGAACGATGGGGAAGCCACCAGGCATCCATCCCGGACGCTGACTACCAGTGCGCCTGCCAGTCAGCCCTGGACAGCCTGGCAGCCTGTCTGCTATGGGAGACCCATCCCTTGACCCAGAGCCACACACAGGCTGCACGTGTGGGGAGCTAGTAGGAGAGATGTGCAGCAAGCAGCCGTGCTGCTGCACCCGCACGTAAATGTGGACCTCAGTGGGCTCAAAGAAAGCAGCGCAGGGGTAGAAAGCTGAAACATTAAATTACAAGTCATGATTTACTTCCCTGAGTTTTCCTAAAGGATAGAGTTGGAGTTGCGGATTTGGGAAAGGAAGAAGTAAGGGAATCCTGCCAGCTTCACCAGTTCCAAAAGCAAACTGTTACGTTGCCTTGTTGATATTTGCGGGAGACGTTCAGAGACGAGCATGACCTCCCATGAACTCTCACGAGAGCCGGCTGACAGGAGAAGTCCCGGGGCGGGCGGGGAACCGTGAACTAAGAATCTTGATGTCTCTGTCTTCTGGGAATCCTGGCCCCTCCGCGTTTTCAGTATGTAAGCAGGTATGTAGCCGTGACCTCCAAACCCACGGGTACCTCCAGGGCAGGCCTGAAACTCTACCACCCAAGCTCACCCCGTCTCAGAGCAAGGACAGAGCATGTCGTGTCTCCCACAGGAAAAGCATAATTGCACCCTAAGAGGAAGAAAGGAACGGTGATCCCAGAAAGAAAGACTGTTTCCGCTGAAAATCAGACCCTGTCGTGTCCCAGGCATTCCGTTGCCCCTCCTACTACTTCCCCAACCAACTTCACAAATGCCCACGGATCACAGCTTCTCCTCTTGGACATGGCTGTGCGTGCACGCTCCCTGTGCTGACCACAGCGAAATATGCCAGCCAGCAGCCAGCGGCACCAGAGGATGTGTGCTATCCCCCATGTTGGAAGAGAATTGTCCCTAAGTGATTTGCACATGTCGTATCAAAATCTTTATTTCAAGTATGAGGACTACAATATTGCAATCGAATATCAATTCCAGGTAACATCTGCTGCTGCAAAAAAAGGATGTCTCCCATCAGGTATCCTCCTCTGAGCTGGAGAACAGGGGAGGACTTCACCTGAGAAAAAAAAAAAGACGACAACAAAAATCTAGAGCTCTAACTCTCCTGATGACACAAGCTTTGGCTTCCCAGACAGTGTCCTGGAGATTTTAGTGTCCTTCCACAAGAAGCAAAACCTTAGAATCAAACCAATCACTGAGCAAACTGTTCAGCATGGCAGCACTTTGCAAGCTCGGTGAGCCCTCCCCTCTGACAGGGCCCGGGTGTTTGTGCCATTGGCACAGCTAGCTGTTTGGACATAGGTGAGATTCGTTCACTGCCTGGGCAGATGTTACTCCAGGACTGAAAGGCAAGTGTGTGTGTTTAGGGCTGTGTGTGTGTCAGTCCTTCTGGTTCTGTTCTTCCAGTGAGTACCACAGTTTTGAGCCCAGAATAAGGTGCTCCTCTTCCCAGGATGAAAGCAACAAACTGCAGGGTCAGAGACCCATGCCAGGGTGGCAATAGCTCAGAGGGCAGGAAAATGCTGCACTGCCCAGGATGGAGAAAGCCACCGAAGGGCCTCTACCCTCAGCCTCCCACGGCGTCCTCAGCATCCCCCGGATGCAGTTCCAGCCTCGGCGCCCTCCTGGATGCACCTCCAGCTTCCAGGAGCCCAGTCCCTGGCAGGACCTATGGATCCGCATCAGTAAGTGCACAGGGCACACTCAGAGGTTGGTGACACATGATCTCAGGTGGATTCAGATTCCTCCATCCCATGTCATTTCCCCAACCCACTTCAAATCAATAGTTCATTCCAGTGTAGCAAAAATGTGTTTGCGAACGTTTATATTTTAATACCTTTTCATAATGTTAAGTCTTACAATAATCTAGAAATTATAAACTGTGTATTTAAGCAAACAATGTATTAAAATTAGTAAAGTTGCCCTGTCCTCATAATTTGGAACATTGTAACAACTGCACAATGCTCAGGGCTCACTGCGCAATCATTGCCATGAGATAGGAAACTCCTCCTCTCCCCAGTGCTGGGAACCAAACCCAGGGCCTCACACATGTTGGATAAGAGCTCCACTACCGATCTACTGTCTGGTGCTCTATTTCCTTCTAAACTGTGATACCCGGCCAGCCATAAGATTGAAAGTTTCTTCATTTCTTTCAGAATCCAGGTCACTATATCCAACTGTCAAGCCACCTTTCTTCAAAGCAAATCAAGGAGCAACGGGGTCTTGGGATGAGTCTTGGAGAGAGCTATGGCATGGAAAGGCCGGAGTCAGGAGGAAGAAGTGACTCACTTGTTCTTTTACTGAATTGTATAATACATTCCTTGCTGTTTGCACGAATGTATGCATATAAAATTGAAATGGATTTCTACAGCTTATAAATGTTCTGGACAATAAAACGCTTTATTCTTAAATTATTAATATACCCAGATAATCTCCTCAAAATCATAAAATATTAAAACCAAATGTGATCATTAAGGTTACCTAATTCAGACTTTATTTTTTTCTGTTGAAAACAAAAACTTAAAATGGACGTGGAAGAACGAAGCCTTCTCCCAGGTCACTCGCAAATACAGGTAGCAGATGGCGGATGGGCGCAGGCGTCCTGCCCACTCCCTTCACAAGGTGCCGCTTTCCATTTCCTGTAAGTCACCTGGTGTGCGCGGGGGAGAGTGACAACAACAGGAACCAGCAGCAGTGATGTAAGTGACTTACGCAGCCGCCAGCGCGGGCCTCTCCTCTGCTTCCTGATTTCAGGACCGTCTGTTTCTGCGGTGACCAGGACTCACCGCCATCTTTAAGGAAGTCCCTACAAGTCAAGGAAAGCCCAAGGGGAAAACCCAGGGCTGGACAGCGGTCTGCGGAGGCGTCTCATGCAGCAGTGCCCGGTCCCTGGACCAGTAAGGATGGGCTGGGGAGGCGACCCCCTCCAGGCAGGCCACATTTACTCTTTGACAATTTCAATGTACTGAGGGATTTCTCAGCCTCATCTTCAGAGCCGTCTGCCGTTGGGGCACAGGGTGGAGGCCGGTGGGACTCCTTCCGTGGAGGCCTGTGTTCTTCCTTCTTCACCCTCCACAGCACATTGCATGTGTTCTGAAAATGACAGACTATTTCAGTCAGATTTTTCACTACTGTGACTAAATGATCTGACCAGCACATTTATAGAGGAGGAAAAGTTTATTTCCAGGCTTTAGTGAGACAAGGAAATAGCAGGAATTGCTATAGGTGTGTGTTACATAGTAATAATAAGCTGTATTTGGTATTTGCCTGGACTTGTAACACTAAAATGATAAAAGGTGGCTGGTGACAAACTTGCTGTGTGGCAGGACGACACTCCTGAACATGCCATTATGAACCTTTATCTACGATTTGAGTGGGGGCTCCTAGTCTAGTCGTGCTCTGGTCTTTATCCATGAAGACCGGTGCATGGCTGGGCTGAGAATCACTACTTAAGCCCCTGGACTTTAGGAGCAAACTGTCAGCAGCACCGTGACCAGAGGACGCCACGTGGCTCTGTCTCCTGACTGCCCTGGCTGCTGTCCACATTATCACTGATTCCTGATCGATCGTTGTCACCAAGGCCAGACGACTGACCACCTCTCCTGCAGCTATGACTGCCACCCAGCCTCCGGCTTATGGGACACCCGAAGACATCTAAGACATCCGAGGAGCTGAGGGAGGCTACGGCTGAGAAGAATCCCCTCAGTCTTGCTGACTGACTTCTTGGCTAAGAGACGTTGCATTGAGTAAGTCCATGGGGACTGGACTCTAGGTGAACAGGGAGTGAATCTTCAATGTATTTGTGACTTGCTATCATTAGGAATGTTGAGTTGAGTGTGCACTGTGTGAATAAAATCCACTTGTTGGAACCAAACTTGACTCCTCTCTTACTCACTGCTTGTAACAAGGGCTCACGGTTTCAAAGATCTTAGTCCACAGAAGGCCAGTTCCATTCCTCAGGGCTCCAAGTGAGGCAGGACATCATGGTGGAAGAACATGGCAGACGGAAGCAGCTTGCATCATCAGGAAGCAGAGAGAGAGAGAGAGAGAGAGAGAGAGAAAGAGAGAGAGAGAGAGAGAGACTCTCCACTCTCCAGATACAAAATATATACCCAGAACCACACCCCAATTCCAATCTCCTCCAGCCACCCCCTACCACTTCCATTAATCCCATCAGGGGTTAATTCGCTGATTGGGCTAAGACTCTCACAACCCAATCATTTCTCCTCTGAACCTTTCTGTACTGTCTCACACGTGAGCTTTTAGGGGACATCCAAACCATAACACAGACACACTTCATTTCGGTGTGAATGGCAAATTTATAAATGTAATTTGACAGAAACATGATGAAGTTCATTAATTCATCAACTTAATATTCTGTCTTTATCCTTGGATATTTTTGGTCCACTATTCTGTCTATTCACCTATCCACACCCTTAATACTTGTGATCATTTATCCCAGGATAAATAAAAGAGAGCACTGAAAAACATCTAGCACCTTCCAAAACCAGTGGGCAGAGAGTACCCACGATGCCCTGCCCTGCACGTCCCGCTGGTAGCTCCAGGACTTGGGCCAAACCATGAGTTCGTAAGCAAAGGTTCATAAACAAGCCATTAGGTCTGCGTATCGGTAGTTTTTCCATGAAATTCTCTTTATCTTACTATTTAAGTTATTTTCATTTGCTGTGCACAGTTTTCTGGTGGTATGTTTCTGGCTGACAGCTTCCTTTTGCCACCTTTGGGTGATTTACTCCAAGTAATGCTTTTTGATATGACCACTGATACCGCCCTTTTTTATTTTTCTGGCAGGTCTTTTTCACCCCTTAATTTTAAATTTGTTTTTAAATATTATTTTCCTTGAAGTGAGTTTCTCCTATAGGTAGCAGAGCTTCCCTTAGTTTTGAGATGTTTGTGACACATCACATTTTATCAGATAAAGAAAATGAAGTTTAATTTCCCCAAATTTTATTAAAAATGTACCTTGTCATAAGACATCTTATTGCAAAGATGAAATCTCACAATACAGCAATAAAGTTTGATGTAATAGCAAACTTTAAACAAGTCTGAATTCTTCTTGCAGTTTTTTTTTATTATTGTGGAAAAACACAGTTTGTCATTGCAACCAATTTTTAACATGCGTTATGGAAGTACAAGTGCTGTGCATAATGTTGTACAGCAGACAAACTTTTCATCTTGCAAAACTGAAATACTACCTCCATTGAGCAAATATGTTCCTCCACTGCTACCACCCCACTACTTTCTGTTCCTAAGAATCTGACAAGTCCAGGTACCTCATGTAAGTCGGTTCAGGCACTTTTGTCTTTTTGTAATCAGCTTATCTCCCTAAGCATAATGTCCTCAAGGGTCATCTGTATAATGTTCTGACAGGATTTCCTTCTTTTCCCAGCTGAATAATATTCCACTGCCGGTTTCTTTACCTGTGTAATCCATCCGAAGGCCCCTTCCTCCCTTGCTTGTTTCAATAGTGAAGCAATGAGCTTGGGTGTGGGAATACCTCTTTGAGATCGGTTTCGTTTCTTTTGGATACATAGCAGAAGTCAAATTGTTGGGTCTTATGGTAATTCTACTTTAATTTTTTGAGAAGCCCTAAACTCTTTCCATAGACCCTACATCCTTTTCACTTTTTTCCATCCAGCAAACACAAGGAACCCTTCCCAAGGCTTAGAACTCTGGGTTTGTTTTGTTTCCACAGAAGCCATCAAGAGGTGAGAGGTGTGCTCCTTGTGGCTCTGATTTACAGCTCCCCTTGATGAGTCGTACTGAGCTTGTTTCTTATACTTTCGAGCCCTTCGAACTCATTCTTTGGGGAAGTGTCTATTCAAGTCCTTTGCCCATTTCTAATTGAATCATTCGCTTTTAGCCATTGTGACTGGGTCTGTGAGTCGAGTATCTCTGGACGTCCACTCTCATGGTACAGTGCCCATGCACACCGCCCCCCGTCCAGCACGGTGCCTCCTCACTGCCTCTCCTGGGCTGTGCACCTTCCAAGATGGCCGTGGTCCTGACTTCTGTCTTCTCACTGTAACCTGGGCTTTTGTTTTCACAGCCAGGCAGGCACGGCCAAGTCCAGTGTTGTCAAGTTTTCCCCTCTGTTATCTCTAGGATTTTATATTTCCTGTCCTGTACTTTAGGCCTTGAATCCAACTTGGCTTCCATTTTCAGATAATAAGAGGTGAGGGTCCAGCTTGGTCCCTTCTCCTTTCTTCCTTTATTTTCACACATTTGCGCGCCCGGTTTTCTAACACCATCTGTTGAAGAGACCGTGATCTCCTGTTGTATGCTCCTGGGCCCCTGCTTGAAGGTCATTGGGACCAAATGTGTGAACCTTTATTTCCAGACTCTCTGCTCTGTTCATTTGGTCTCCACCTCTGTCTTATTCTAAGTTCCATACTGCTTGGTTATTGTAGTCTTTATTTGTTTTGAAATCCAGTAAGTGTGAGGGTATTCAGCTTTGTTTCTTTCTTCAAAATGTATGTTGGGATATTTGGGGACCTTTGAGGTTCCATATGAATTTTAGGATAATCTTTTTCTATTTATGAAAAGCGTGCCATTGGGATTTTGGCAGCAATTGTGTTGAAATGGCAAGGTCACTCTGGGTAGTTTGGACATTTTAACAATATTAAGTTCTCAATCCAAGAACTACAGTAATTTTCTTTTCTTTGTGTCTTCTTTAATATTGTTTAGCAATACTTTGTCATTTTAAAGTGTGGGCTTTTTGCTTTTGCATGAAGTTTTCTATAGGGGTATTCTTCTTCTAATGTTGCTGGAAGTAGTTTTCTTAATTTCTTTTGGGGTCGTTCATTGTTAGTGTACAGCATTGCCACTGACTTGTTGTGTTGATTTTGCATCTTGCAATTTTGCTTGATTCATACATTCATTCTGACAGTTTTTATGGGAACTCGAGGGGGTTTCTACCCATGAGACCGTGTCATCTGCTAACTGAGGTGCTTTCCCTCATCCCTCCAATCTGGACGCAGGTCATGTCTTTGTTTGGCCTGACTGCTAGACTAGGTCCTCCAGCACCAGGCTAATTAAAGGGGTGGTGAGTGCAGGCAGCCTTGGCTTCTTTCCGTCTTAGAAAAGCGTCCTGATTTTCCTCCCATGAGCACCATGTCTGCTCATGTGCTGTGGCCCTTATGCAGAGGTGGCCTTCCTCTATTCGCTAGCTTGCCGAGTATTTTTATCAGGAAGAATGCTGGGTCTTGCCAAGTGCTCTTCCTGCCCTCAACTGCGAAGGACCAGGTGGTTTTGTCCTTTGTTCTCTCAATGTGGTGCATTACGCTGATGGGCTTTCTATGTTGAACCAGCTGCCATGGGTTGAATGCTTGCTCCCTCTGAAACCCACGTTGCAACTTAATTGCTATCAAGAAGTGTTAAGAGGTGGGACATTTATGAAGGATCAAGCCATCATAGCCCTAACCCTAAAGAGACACTGGTGTTGTTGTCCTGGGGGTCCTCTCAGCAAGTGAGCCCAACCCCTGCCCCTTCTCCCTCCAGCTTTTGCCAAGAGGTATCACACCGGGAAGACCTTGATTAGCTGGCACCTTCATACTGGGCTTCCAGCCTCCAGAACTGGTAAGAAATAAATGTCAACAATTTTCTGTTACAGCACAAAAATGTCTAGAGATACACCCCTGGCTTTCCAGGAACAAATTGCCAGCGGCCACGGTGTGCACGCTTTCCTCACCTGCAGTTTGCGTTTGATTGGCTAGCACTTGGCTGAGGACTCTGAGTCAATATTCCTGGGGATTTTGGTTTCTAACTTTCTTTTCTTACACTGCCCTTGTTTGGTGGGAACATCAAAGAAATGCTGTGTCAGGAAATGAATTCCAAGATGTTCCCCCTTCTTCAGGTTCTGGGGATATTTGAGAAGGATTGTTATTCTGTTTTTTGGTTTTTTAACTCCTACACATGAGGTAGTCTCTTATGTAGTGGAACCTCTAGTTCCTTTATTTTTATTGTTCCTATGAATCCATTTGATTCACTCTTACTACTTCTGCTCTGCTTGTCAGGCATTCCCCGCGCCCCCCATTCTGCCTTGATGTACATCGTTCTTTTCAACTCTGTTCCCAAAGAATCTGTTACCCAGGTTTCTTTCACAACATGGTATTAAAAACACAGCCCAGTGGTTAATACTTATGCTTAGTTTCAATTTCTGAGCACCTTGTCCTGAGGTAACAGTCATTTCTAAGATTTTAAATTTCTCTCTTTAAGCTTTGAAGTTTGAGAACTTTAATTTATCATGGACTTAAAAAATAAAGGTAAAAATGATTTTTGTTTTTCATTTGGTCAGCTCTTCTCTTTGAAGCAGAAAGGAAGTTCCTAAAAATAGTTTAGTTGGCTTCTAGACTTCCAACTATTTTTCAGCTGGTTTTATTATTTTTTTTAGTAAATATCCATATGCTTGTTTCCATTTATTTATATTGACAAGATAATATTTTATCAATAAAATATGCCAAATCATTAGCTGTCTTGAGTGAATGTTCTTCAAATGAAGAAAGACCAAATAATCTTTAAATGTTATTTCTTGTTAAACACATAGATAGGTGGATATAGAGACATAGATATTTGATCCATCCAGAAAGCAGGAGAGGTGAATGACAGAGGGTCACAGGCACTGGACAGCCCTAGTCAGGTGAAAAGGTGAAGGTCCAAGAATGGAGCTGGAAATTGAGAAGAGACTGTGTTCAATGGCAGGTGAGTTTTACGCAAGAAGAACTCAAATATGGGTCCGTCCTGTGAGATGAAAACATGACCACGCTGGGAATCAAAACAATACCCAGGAAGGTGGCCTGAGATTGGAAGGAAGACTCAGAATTATCTTAGAAATTCTGAGACTGATGTGTGCAAGAGTCCCCAAGCCGGCTTGGAGTGTAACCCAGAGTTCCAGTTGCAGGTCTCCACCCGTCAGTTTCTGGGTATGATGAAGACTGCTATGATCTGAAGCTGCAGGAAGGTCAAGTCGCCAGAGCAGGAAGATCTGGACGTGGTCTTGTGCGTATTTATGAAGCACCCGCTCAGGCACGCGCTCTGCGAGGACCTGGCTATACAACGAGGAACACCAGGAAGATGACCGACCCTCCAGAGCGCTTTCTATTCCAGAGAGGAAGTTCTACACTAAGCAAATCTAAAAATAATTAAACAGATGAAAAGTGATGCTGAAAAAAGCTAATTCATGACACAGAAAACAATGGCGACCCGTGTCACTTAGGAAAAGTCACCTCCAGGGGATGATTTTTAAATGGAGCCCAGGAGGTGAGGCAGGGACCCCTGTGTGTGGAGCAGGAAGAAGAAGGTTGTGGGCAAGGCTCAGCAGGCCTGACTCCCGGAGCACAAGGGGCTCACGTTGTGGAGGAGAACAGGAAACCCACATGGGGACGCTGGTCATCAGCAGAGGGCGCGCTCAGACAGGGCAGGCCCAGAGCCCTAGGTGCAGGACCCTGCCGTTGGCATGCGGTGGGCGTTTCCTGACGGCTGCCCACGCTGCCAGAGCCGGACGGATTCCAGAGAGGCCAAACCCTACAGAGGGACAAAAGTGAGGGATTGTCGAGTGTCAGACGAAGGGCATCCTGGCTGAGAGGGTGGCTATAGCCAACGAGTCCCCTAAGCAGGCACACTGGGCAGTGCCTGAGACCTCGGCCGGTTCAATCCGAGCAAGGTATCTCATTTCTTGGGATAAAGAGGAGCAGTGGACCTGAGGTCAGTCAGAGAAGCAAGAGGGACATTTACAAAGGATGGAATCAGAGGCCCTGAACCCAAGGGAGAGAAGTCAAGTTCGACTGAATCCTTGTCCTCCCACCCAGGAGGGCTGACTGGGACTTGTACCATGTCTCTCAGTGTGACTTTGTCCTTTGGGTCATGGTTGGATCGGGGGAGCTCGTTTTCAGGGAAGACCTAGAGAAGAAGTGCCGTGCCACCCTGTCAAGTGTGTGGGTCATCCATATCACGGCCAGGGTTGAGCCCAGGCTGGCAGAGCGGGTTCAGGTCTCCAACGTGAAGTCCTACCCTTCTGGGGCTGCCCGGAAGTCCAGGACCCAGCCCACACAGGGAAGGGGAGATGAGGAGTTACTCAGTCTCTTGGAGGGAGGCTGCGTGTTCTTCTGTTACTGGGTTGTTCCTGTGGGAGATCCGTCTATTGAGCCACATCTGGTTATTCCTTCAGTATAGACCCAGGGATGTTTATTTTGAATTTTGGTTACATTTCGGTTTTGTTGTTTGTTTGTTTTGTTTTGTTTCTTGCTTTTGCTCAAGTCACTAATCTGACTAGCTTTGATGTATGCCTATGGTAAGGGAGGATTTTCTCTTTTTTAACATTTCCTTGATTTGGTACCCCAGGCTGCTCCATGTCTTCTTGTATCTTTCCTACCCCAATCCTAGAATCAGCTCTTTCTGTTGGAAGCCCTGGTCTGCTCCTTGGAGAATGGCATTGGAAGCTCAGGGTGGTGCACTAGCGGTGCTTTCTTGGCCTTGTCCACCAGACCTAGGTCTTCTCAGGTGACCAAGCAGAGAATCCAGGCATGAAGTCTGGTGCGTGGTGGGTGCCCCACATGTTTTATGGAAACCGCCTGCTTCTGCGTGTGCTGAGTCATGTGCCCCGCCCAGTCCATTTCCACGTGGGCTGCTCCAGCCTCCACCCTCCCTCACCTGGAGCCTCCCTCCTCCCACCCCAGCAGTGGAGAGACCTGTGCCTGCTATCTGCTGTCCCAGTGCCTACTGTCCCATTCAGCGTCCCCAGAGGTGGCCTCAGCTTGTTAACCTACAAGGAGCAACTCTATCAGCTGGATTCCAGTGTGCCTGTGCAGAGGCACCTAGAACTTCCTCTTGCAGAATCCACTAATTTCTAAACTGACTTTGGTTACCACCTTTCCATACCCCTTCAGAGATGTCCTTAGATACTCGTGAAATGCAGTTAGGTTGTTTTTGCACATTCTGCAATAGGTTCTGTAATTTCCCTGACCCCTAAATGACTCTTTAAAATCTGTGTGCATTAAGTGTATTCGGATTCACTTTTTATCTGCTCTAAAGTTCAACAGGTTTTCAGGGCACATATGCATTATTACTGCTCCTGCAGAACAGTGTCAGTGTTCAAAGAAATCCTGCACTTCATCTCTTTGAGACCCTCCTACCCCATGTTCTGGGGGATCCCTGACCCCTTCATCATCACTAAAGGTTTTTTCTGCTGTGCTGTGTCATATGTGTGAAGCATATGCTACCTTGTCTTCTCAGACTGACTGAAGCCACACGCTTTGAAGGGTCAGACGTACATTGTAACAGCTTGGTAGCATACTTCTTTTGTCACTAATACTCTGTTATATGAATACATCACGGTGTGTTTGTGAATTCATCTTCTAAAGGACATTGGTTGCTTCCAATTTGGGGAGATTATGGATAAAACCACTGGAAAAAAATCACATCTGAGCTTTAGTTAGAAGATAAGTTTTCAAATCTTTTGGTTAAACAACTGGGAGTGTGAAATTTGGAGGCAGCAGAAATTGCCACATTGTCCTGGCAGGTGGTCACATGTTTTGCACTCACTGACAGGGAGTAGGCTTTCCTGGTCCACATTCCTCATGGAATCTGTGTTGTCAGGATTTGATTCAGACACTCCAACACGTGTGGCAAAGGATCATTTTTTGTTCAATTTGCAATTCCCAGTGCAAGTGGTTCTGAACATCTTTGCATATACTTAATTTTATATCTGTACATCTTTGAAGAGATTTCTGTCCACGTCTTTTGGGTTTTTCTTGAGTTTTGAGAATATTGGGTATTTTGGACACAATAATGCCTCAGGTAGGTATTTTGCAGTTTTCTTTCTCTCAGTCACTGTCTTTTTGTACTCCCAAGGGCATCTTTGGAAGGACATGAGATTCTTGCTTCTGGTGTTTTGTTTGTTTTTTTTGGGTTTGGCTTTCTGTCCTTCAGCACAGTCTAGCAATTCTATCACAAAACCAGGTCTCTTGAATTTTCTCTCTATTTTTTCTAGATTTGTGTTTTTAGGTCTAAGATCCATTTACAGTTGATGTTATGTAGAGGCATGAGGTCTCATGTGTTTCCGCAGAGGCAGCCCATTGTTACAGCAGCATTTACTGACAGCTTACCCTCTGTTCACTGGATTGCCTTTGATCTGTGACAATGTCCGCATTTGCTTCTTTCTGGGATCTCGACTCTGCTCCATTGATCTGTGGCCCTCTGCTGGTCTCTGCCGGGTCCTCTTGATTGTCACACTTCCGCAGGGAGGGTCTGATCTTCCAGCTTCATTCTTCTTTAGAGTTGCATTGAGTCTTCTGGGTCGAAAATTTCGCCTCTCCCTGATCAGCTTTAGAATGAGTTTATTGATATCTACCAAATCATTTGTTGGTACTTTGATTAGAATTGAATTTATTGATCAAGTTGGCAAGTTTCAGCAGTATTGAAATGCCTCATTCCATTTACACAGAAGAAGCTCTCCATTTTTAATATCTCCAGGATTTCCTTCATCAAAGTCTCGTAGTTCTCCACATAGCAACTCTGTACATATTTCTAAGATTTTATTTGGGTGTGTGTAGGGGGAATGTTTTAAATTCCAAATTCCAGTAATTAATTGTGGTATAGAGGAAACCAGTTGACTCGGTACCCTGTGACCTTACTGTACTTACTTGCTCGTTCCAGTAGTCTGTGTGTGGTGTGTATTGTGTGTGTGTGTGTGTGTGTGTGAGTTCAAATCTTGGGAGATTTTTTTTGCATAGAAAATCATGAAATCTACAAAAAACAAAAGCCATTTTCTTTCTTTCCTTCCAATCTGTTTGCCTTTTATATAGCTTTCTCTCATGGCTAGAATTTCCAGTACAAGGCTTAACAACAGTGATGAGAAAAGAATTTTATTTTTGTCCCAAATTTAGGGAGAGATATGTTGTTTCTGAATATTAAGTGTGATGTTTGCTTTAGCTTTTTGGCAGATGTTCTTTATAAAGTTTGATGAAACATCCTCTCCATTCCTAATTTGGGTGAGTTTCCATCACAGCTGAGTGTAGGGGTTTGTGGAATGCTTTTTCTTCTCTCTCTATTGCTGTGATTGTGTGATTTTTCCCTCTTCCAGCCCATGGATGCCTTGGGTCACACTGCTTTGTTTTTGAATGATGCATTAACCTTTGACCCTAGAATCTACCCCATATGGTCATGATGTTCATTCTCTTTATGCATTATTGAACTGAATTCATATTTTGCTAATGATTTGTACATCTATGCTCAGAAGAGATACTGCTCTGTTATTTTCCTTTTAATATCATTATCAGCTTTTATAGTGAAGAAATTTTAGCTTTGTTCAAAGAGTCGAAAAGTGCTTCCACTATATCTATTTTCAGAAAAAATTATTGAGAAATTGCGTCATTTATTTCTTAAATGTCACCAGTGAAAATATCTAGTCCAGTGCTTTCTTTGTGCAAATATACTAATATTCATTTGATTTCCCTAATAGATGTAGAATTAGTCATATTATAAGTTTCTCTTTGTGAGGAGTTTGGAATTTTTATGTCTGTCAAGAAATTGGTCCTTTACATCCAAGTATTCAATTAACAGGCAAAGAGTTTTTCATAGAATTTCATTATTATTTCTTTAACATCAGTGTGATCAGTAGTGATAAACCCTCTTTCATTTCTGATATATCTGGCATGTATCTTCTCAATTTTGTTGGTCTTTCCAAGAACCACTTTGGGTTTCATTAACTAGTTCTGTTACTGTCTTGTGTTTGATTTAACTGATTTCTGATCTAATTTTTTTTACATTTACAATCCTCTTTTAGGCTTATATTGCTCCATTCTCTGTTTTCTTTAGGTAGAATTTTGGATGATTAATTTACATCTGTCTTATTTGCAATTGATATATTTAATACTATAAAATTCCCTCTAGGCACCAGTATTACTACATTCCATACAATTAAACAAGTTTATCTTTATTGTCCTTTGGTTAAAAAAATATTACTCTTGAGATTTTTTTCTTTGACCCACATGTTATTAGCAATGTCTCATTTCAACTTCAAATATTTGAAGATATTCCCAATTATTTCTGCTATTAAAGTCTAAGGTTAAATTTTGCTGTAGCACTTATGATCCCCCTTTTGTATTTGGTGGGGTGGGTTTTATGTAGAAGGTGACCCATCTGGGCACATTTTGTGTGACCTCAAGAGGTGCATGTGCCCTACTGTTGTTTAATAGTGTGGTGTGATTTCAACTAGGTCAGCTTGGTGACAATGCTGATCAAATCTGTAACATTCCTGCTGCTGGTCCTCCTGCTGGGGCCGTGGTGCCTGAAGCAGGTGTTTGAGTCTCCGTGCAGGTGGAGCGTGGACCTGTCACCACTCCTGGCTTTGGACTTGTGGGTTTGTGTGCAGGGCCACTCAGTGCATGCACTTTTTGGACTCTCTTGACTTCCTGGAGAGATCCACTCCCCCGTTTATCCCCAGCGAGCCCTTGTTCTGAAGACTGCTGCGTTTGAAGTTAATACAGTTACTCCAGCTTTCCTTGTGTTAGCACCACCGTGCTGTGCCTTTCTCCATCTCTTTATCTTGAATGTGTCCGTGTCTTATAATTAAAGTAGATTTATTGTGGACAACAAATAGTTGGCCTTGTGTTTAGTCTTATTTATCTACTCTGACTGCCCCTGTCCTTTAACTGGCGTTGAGACCATTCATCTCATGTCACTGAAGTGCGTGTGTTGGATGCTTAATTCCCAATGCGACAGCCTTGGGCGTTGGGGTCTGACAAGATGTCAACAGGTCTTGAGGGCTGCGCTCCGGGTACACCAGTGCCCTGCTGTGGGAGCGAGTCTGTCATCATCAGGGGCTACTCTGCTCTCTCCTGTGTTCACCATCAGTCTCTGCCCGGCACCTTCCATGTCGGATGATGGAGTAGGAGAGCCCTCCCAGAGGTAGGCAGCTTGCTGCTGGACTTCTCAGCCTCCAGTACTGTGAGGAATAAATGCCCCATCCTTATGAACTATCCAGCCCTTGGTATTCAGTTACAACCATGTGAAACTAAGACTACATCTAAAGTGACTATTGATATATTTGGGTTAATACCTACTGTTTTCCTATTTTCTATTCAAAGCACTTGCTCCTTGTTTCTTTTTTATCTTCACTATCTTCTGTTTTCATGGGTTTTAACTGTTCATTTCATATGATTCCAGCTCTCTTTTCTTTTGAAATATCAATTTAATGTTTTTTAAAGAAAAGTTAGTGTTTGATTCACAACTAACTCTACTTTCAAACAACACTGTTTCACTTCCAGGGTAACATGTACCTCATAAACAAGTCCTCTTAACTCTTCCTTCATGACACCGTGGTCATAATTGCAAAGAGTTCTATACTGTCATCTCCAAAGCCTAGTAACCTTTATTTCATTAAACAGTTTAGGATGAATATAATCAAATTTTTAAGAATCAGAAATATGGAGTATTGTCTTTATGTCTACTTACTCCTTCACTTGTGTGTGTCTTTCACTTAAACAGATCCATCTTGATGACATCATTTTCTTTCTCATATGTTCTTTAAATATCTCTTTGAGTATAGGTTTGCTCTTGATGGATTCTCTTAATTTTTGTTTTTCTTGGGAAATCTTTATTTCTCTTTCACTATTGAAGGATGCTGTTGCTGGGTGAATCAGTTCTTGCATGCTGTCTTATTTTTTCCATGAGAGTACTTAACATATTAATCATAGCTATTTTAAACTCTCTCATAATTCCATCTGTGTTTAGCGCTGCTGTTTGTCTTCTCTCTGGGCTGTGATTTCCTTGCTTTTATTGTGTCTTGAAATTTTTCATGCAAATAAAGACAAAAATATGAAATAATAGTACCTAAAGTAAGTAACATTAGGGTGAAGTTTTATTCTCTTTCTAGGAGATAAGCTGTGTTTAATTTTCTGTTGCTGGTAAGTAAATCTCAACTATAACTCTGGATTTGCCTGTCACTCCAGAGTGTTGAGTGCTAATTTTCCCTGAGATCTCAGTCCTCTGAGGAATTCACTAAAAGGTTTTTGATACTCTGTTTCTTCAGTTTTTGTCTTTACATAGCAGAGCTGAAGCCAGAAGTTCTAGATAGGTCCACTGTGCATCTATTAATTAGTTGTAGTTTTACCATGTGCTATGACACGTTCTAAATTCTATATGCTATATCTGTATGTCGGATCTAAATGTCATATCAAAAAAGTCTACTGCAGTAGCACATGACTACACTTTGTAGAATACCTCAAAGACTATGATTTTCCTTCTGATGGTAGGAATGCAATTTTATTTTTATAGATTAATGTGTCTTCAGGGGAATAAAGGAATCATTGGCAAAACTAAAAACTAGGTGTAAAGAAGCAATGCTCAAAATGTGCGTACAACGCAGAAGCAAGTAGATCGATATGAGCTATGACAGGACAGGAAAGACTAGAAGAGACAGAAACGGGACTACGAGCACTTATTGAGTAGCAGACATGGAGAGAATGAGGCCACCTCCCATCAGCACTGGAGGTAGAGCGACCTTTACTGGCGCCCCCTGCCCAGTTCATGCTAAGGGTTGAATAGCTAAGATATTATGAGTGGAAGAGAGAGGTGTGATCTTTCCAGTGACATCAGTAAAGTCCAGCCACAGTCCACCTTAATGAGCTGGTATACGAGAACTGATCTGGGCAGCGGGTAGGGAATGGTAGTGGCGAGAGGAAAAGGAGAAAAAGTGTATCTTTAGAACAAAGTGGAGCCAGGTCAGAGAAGGACTTGGAGACCAGAAAATGTCCTAAGTCAGGACAAGGCAGCAGAAGCCAAGTTCTCAGAATCGGATAAATAAGCATTGTTCTACTTAAGGCAATTTTTATGCTGTGGAGCCTGAGATAATAAACGTCTTCCATATACAGTTAAAATTAGCTCTTGACATTGGGTGTAACTCATCCGGTATAGATTCCACCACTAGACATGGACACAGTAAGACCAAGACTCTGAGCAGTTGTGCCTGGCAGGAGAGACAGATGGGTTCTTGTGTCTCCTGCTACTCTTGTGGTGGGGGAGAGAGAGGGGGAGAGACAGAATCAGAGACAGAGAGAAGAGAAAAAGGGAGTGAAGAACGAGAAGGAGAGGGGAAGAGATAGGTGAGAAAGAGGGGGGAGGGGGACAAATGGGGGACAGGGAGGGAGAGGGGAGGGGGGACAGTGGAGGAGAGGATGCTTGCACATTTCCTGACACAGTTTGGTCCCTGTCAGGGTCTTTGGCTGTTCATGCTAATGTTTGATGTTACTCAACAAGCTACTTTGTAGAATGATAGCTGTTTTTCTCCCCAGTGTCACAGGGTCTCATAAATCCATAGCTTCATGTAATAAATAACATTTTTTTCCTCTGAGAAACTTGCATTGTCTTATGAACAAACTCTAAAATTATAAGTTAATATTTAGCAAGGTGAAGTATTTGAAATTTAACAAGCATTTTTTGACCTATTTTGTAGGAACAAAGCAAACTCTTGCAATTGCTTAAGAGTTGAAGTTACAAAGCATAAATCTAAAGGAAAGCTTCTGTTTTCCTTCGTCTCGTAGTCATCTAACTTAAAAATTATTCCTAATGAATAATGCTAATTAAAAAGAGAACCAATGGTACCAATTTTATGCAAAATTCAACTCAGGCAAGAACTAGAAATAGCATTCACATCAGAATTTCAATTCCTTCAAAAAATTTTAAGTGCAAATAAAACTTCAACTCTCTAACAGTATCAAGTATCTTTAAATTGATTTAATGCTCCAATGAAACTAAATTATCCAATCTTCTCAATGATGTAACATTTTTTTTTTTTCAGAATAAGGGGGAAATTACATAATCATTTTTATGAACTGAGCTTTATATCCTACTAGGTGCTTTTTCATATTTTATTTCAATTATTGCTCACAAAAATACTGAAAATTAAATATTATTCCCACTTTAAAGACAAATCTATTTAAATTAGTGAAGTTATCCCCAGTTTCACACAGGAAGAAAGGTGGTACCGTTTTATAAATTTAAATGCAACTGCTTGATTGTAAAATCTCTATTAGTTTTAATAAAAATATCATTTTCAGAGAAACCAGGGACTCATATCATTAGCCAAACAACCAAATTGAGCAAAGTTGGTCTGTACAGAAACCTGCATGGCAACCTGCCCCAATTCCTCAGGAACAATGAGCGCTCAGGGATGAAAAGGGTCTGTGGAGTTAACAAGGGCACATTGTTGCCATTTCCATTTGGACCTGGGGTGTCCCCGGGCTCCTGGTTGCAGGCTGGTCCCCAGGCGGCAGTGTCCAGAGCGCTCAGATCAGCAGGCTCTGACTTGGTCAGTGCATCCATCCGCTGGCAGGGCTCCGACTACCGGCGGGGCCAGGAACTGCAGGAGCGGCAGGGCACTGGGCTCTCCCTCTGCGCTAGACGCTGTCCCCAGCTCCTTGTCGCCCTCTCCCTCTGTCCCTTTGCTTCCTGACGGCCGGGAGGTGTCTGCATTCCTCCTCCACACCCTTGCACCATGATGAGAAGCC
This sequence comes from Sciurus vulgaris, assembly GCF_902686455.1. Classification (NCBI taxonomy): domain Eukaryota; kingdom Metazoa; phylum Chordata; class Mammalia; order Rodentia; family Sciuridae; genus Sciurus; species Sciurus vulgaris. Next base: position 4,126,697 of record NC_136467.1, on the reverse strand, counting down.
TGGCTTCAGCTCCAAAGCAACGGACCCTGGGACTGAAACCTCTGAAACCGTGAACCCAAAGAAATCTTTCCTCCTTGAAGTCATTTTTCTCAGGTATTTGTCACAGTGACAAAAGACTGACTGACACACAGGCTGAGATAGAAAGTGAAATTCAATATAAGGCAGATTTAACCTAGTTTAAGGAAAACATAGTTTCAGGTCATGTAAAATCTATTTAAACTAAAATATGACCTAAGAGATTAAAATTACACTCTGAAGATGCCTACAAATATCATAATATTATGTCTACAAGTCATGATATTAATATTCTATAATGTTAATACTGCAAAATATTAATATCAAAAAAGTTGCTAAACTCGAAAGGAGATCCCTTCTGTAGTAATTAAAGTTAAATAAAGGATGATTTATTGTGTCTTCATTGTAATGCAGAATATCATTGGAAAATTTATTAGAAACACAAGGAAACATTAATTGGAATGTAATTCAGAAGAGCAAACACACGCATGTCTCCTGTCTCTTGGAATCAGATTGTTTCCTTGGAGACACGACATCAACCAGCATGCATATCTTTGACTTCTACATCAAATGAATTTCTGACAAACGAAGTATATTCATCCATGTTTCATAAAACTTCAATAACAACAGCAACAAAAGCAACCAGAACGTTGGAACAGAATATAAACTATAATTCTAAAAGCAGAATTTAATATTCAGTATAGGTAAGGATCAGTGTGATCTCAAATCAATGAAAAATGGATATTTTTTAATGTTTTTGAACCAATTAGACAACTTAAAAGTTAAAAAAATGGATTTTCCTATTAACTTTATCAAATAGTATTCATATAAAGATTTTAATTGTATAGTAAAGATAATAAATATAGATTAATGTTTATATGACTTTGGTGTTATGGAACTATTTTCTGCTGCCTTCTATTCTAATAAAATCTAGGTGACATGAATGGGGAATGGGCCCAGTCCTACTCTGGGATATAGCCGAGTTATCTTGACTCATAATGGGTAGTAAGCCATGAGAAAAAGTCAATGCCACTTGGGGATATTTTTACTAATTATTGATCCCTGAAACCACAGCAGTATTTGGACACTTACATTGATATGTAGTATAGTTAGTTTAAGTGTATCACATTTTGGAATCTCCCCACAAAAGAAGAGCATTCCCTGGCAGTTATAGACAAACACAAAACAACAAGCCAGCAGACAGTGTCTTCCAATTCCCAGCACGTGGAGACATGCTTCCCAGCCGGGATCCCACTGGCAGGAAACCTAGAGGGAAAGGCTCGAGGCTTGATAACAGAATGACTCCAAACCCTCGTAACCCTGCAAAACCAAACACCAGCAGGGCAACAAATAAATGAAAATCTGGGGAAAAAAATTGCTTTTCATATCACAAAAGTGGTTATAATTCTTGCTACTTATAGCGGTGTTATCAGCAGAAAAACAGGCTACTGCATGAATACTAAAGCTGCTAAAGGAGAAATACAGATATTCAGCAAAAATATGGGAATTGTAGGGGGGGAAGGCAATCTCACTAGTAAACAGAGAAATGGAAATTAATAATGATTAACAATGAGATAAATTTTACTAAAAATATCTTCAACAGAAACCCCAGTATTTTGTGAAAATCGACACCTGCACGCACTATTCATTGTGTGAATCAGCAGACATGCTGGAGCCCAGTGATGTGCATCCTGTAGTTCTCAAAGCACAGATCCTCGGAGAAGCAATTCTATTTTGAGTCCTTATCCCAAGGGAATGCTTAGACAAACAGGTAATCTCAGGGTGAATCATGCCTAATGCCACCATTTACAAGTGTACTGCATTCCACAACCAGTGTTAAGTGTGACACAAATAGCACTTTGGTTCATCCGCACAGAACCAAGTAGCAACCTTCCTTGTTGCTCAGGAAGAAGGAGAGGCCACAGCTGATTTAGGAAGCATGTCAAGTTCTGACCTCTTTCTACAGAATAAAGTTTGATTTCAACCTGAAGCCTAATCCAACCATGTGTCTAAATAATAAGTCCAATTGTCTACCTTTGTGGATACTTAATGCATTGATGTTTAAATAACAAAAAAGAAAAGAAAGGAAAGGAAAGGAAAGGGGGTCAAAAGAAGGAAGGAGAAAATAAAGCTGAAGTCAATAGGACATTTCTTAAAGATGTGCTATAGAATCCACAAAATCTGATAATAGATATCCATTAATATGATGAGACAGATGTATATTCAATAATCAGAAAGGCTGTTTCCAACATAATGAAATGAATGAGCAATATTTTGTACAGGTATTTTTGCATATAAATATGTTTGAGGACCTATACCATATAAATTAGAAAATTTTTGTTTTATATTATCCTGTACATATTGTTTTTCCAAAGCATATATACTACTTACATAATTTGAAAAGAATAAAGTCTAAAGTGAACAAAACATTTATCCATAGGACAAAAGTGAAGGCCCGAGAGTCCCTGGGAGTGCCGGAAAATTTGAAACCATCCCAGCATTTCATGAACTTGCCTCTTACAGAGCACCCATGTCACTGGTGAATTTTAGTTGTACTTCACCGAAATCTGGACATAAGGAAAGGAGAAAAAAAAATGACTTCTCAGCTTTAACTGATTTTTCTGTCTTGGAATGCTTCTAAATTAAGAACTCTCCCCAATCATCCTTTACTTAGGAAAATCTAGTTAAAACATAGGAAACTTATTTGCACCTAAGTTGGAAAATATCTACACTAAATCCTTGCATAAGAATTCACTGACCACTTCTGATTATTTCTCAATGTCATGGCAAGTGAAGATAGCAGCTACAAAATTCCAACCTAGCTGACCTTCCCCTCATCTCTCCAAAGCTTTTTTGTCTGTGCCCTGTGAGCTTTTAATAATCACACCAAAGGGGGAAGAGTCACTTACCAGTGCCCTTGTGCATGTTTGCTCCCTGGGAAAGGATTCCAGAGCCGTCCAAGGAAGTGGTGATTTACTATCCATTAAAAGGTTCTAATAAGCAGAAAGAAAAAAGCGTGCTCAGGGCCTGCCCTGGCCCCTCAGCCTGGAGGTCGGCATTGTGTAGGTCTTGGGAGCTAATGAACCTTTACATCACCACTCACAAAAAGGGCCAATGGCTCTCCACGCAGCCATGGACTCGACAGTGAACCTGCCTAACAGGCTTCGTGAGGAGCTATGAAAAAATCAATTGCCTCATTGAGGTCAGTCCTCACAGAGCTTTGCAGCAGAATAATCTAGTAGAGGTCAATCCATTGCTATTTCATGAAAATTAAAAAGTGGCTTTAGAACAGTATGTTCTGCTCAATTTAAAAGAGAACAAAACACATTTCCCAACTCAATCATTCACAATTTACTCTGGTTTCCCTTCAGATCATATAAATCTTTTGCCTTTTACAATTTTCTATATCACAAATCAAAAACAACCAGGAAAAAAGACACCAGAAATAATAAAGAAGTTAATGATTTTTTTCCCATCTGTGTAGAAACAATAACTTACATTTGCGTGATACATTGAAGTTAGCTCATCATTTTTTTAACATCCTTGAGAAGTAGGCATCGTTATTCTTGTTTTACGCACGAAGCCTTGACTCAGTCAGCAAGGGCAGAGCCTAGATTTAAATTCAGATCTGTTACTTCCAACGGCAGAGAGTAGTTTGAGTCTTTCTTCCAGTTTTCCCTTTCTCTTATTTCAAGCAGATGGTCCAACAATATGCTCGAATGTTTATGGCAGACAGAAAAGATAAAGTTCTTGGAATGAAAGACTCCCCTCTCTCCCTTAATTAATTTCTTCCTTCCTTTCTCCTTCCTTCTTTCCTTCTTTAATCTTTCATTCTCTCTCCACCCCACTTCCCTCTCCCTATTAAAATCCAGATGCCTTAGGAGGAGCAACTTGCAATCAACAATGCAATAGGATTAAGGGTCCCCAGAGTCCCTATCTTGATCCACAGAACCTATGAATATGGCTTCACCTGGAAAATTGAACTTATGGATCTGACTAGATCAAGGCTCTTGAGAAGATTATCCTGGATTGTCTGGGTGGACCCTAAATGTCATCACACATGTCCTTACAGCAGGGAGGCAAGGAGATCTGGGTGTGGGAGAGGAATGAGATGCTTCCAAGAGGACAGGGTTGTGAGAGGAGGGCCACAAGCCCTGGGTACTAGACACTCCAGAAGCTGGAAGCCCGAGGCCCTGGCAACCCTTCTCACCTAGACTGCAGCCTCTGACCTACAGACCTAAATGGTGGTGTTCTGAGCCGTCCAATGTATAGTTCTTTATTACAGTGACAACAGAAAAATGAGTTTCCCAATCCCCAGTTAAAGAAAGATGAAAGTCTCAGACGACAAAATGGCGTAGATTGCTATATAGGACACAGAGATTTCAAAAATCCACACTGGATATCTTACAATAAAATTTAAGAACAAAGACAAAAAAAGGGTTTCAAGGCTTTCAGTACAAAATTGATCTCCTTAAACAGAAAAACTATGAGATTTCACAATAAAAAATGGTGGTTAAAGGAAGATAGCTGATTCTTTCAGAGAGGTGAAAGAAACATATTTTGTGAAGAAAACTAGTTTTATGAGTTAAATATTATTTAAGTATGCTAATTGAATAAAAATGCCCTCCCTAAAAGCACTCATGTAGTAAATATCCCCTGAAGAAATGGAATGTGCTGTGGGATATATGGGCACTGGATGTGAATAAGTGATAAAATGAAAAATGGTGTTTGCCACTTAATAATGGTTGGAATACTGGTGTTACCACTTGATTTAGAGAGTAGCAATATGGCGGTGATGATGAACGAGATGAAGGATGGACAGAGCTTATTTGTGTTTTGGTGCTTTGTTTGTTTCACTTATTTTTTTGTGGGATAGTATTTAACCTGATGAACATTCTCCACTGTGTAGATTAGTATCTGTAAGTAATTTCAGATAATTCCTGTCTCCTTTTTTTCAAATATTCATCTAACTTTGTTCTGATGTCTGAGATTCCAATCATATATATGTTGGACCTTTGCAAATTTCCCAAAATTTCCCAAAAACTCTGGATTCACTGTTTGATTTTCATTCATTTAACTGTTTTTAATTTAAACATCCTTTATACTTTTATCTTTGTGATCATCATTTTTGCATCACATTTTGGGGTCTGCTTTGAGCCTGACAAAATAGTTCTTCTTCTCTGGTCCTGTGTTTGTTTTCCATCTTCATGCAGAAATTGCCTGTCTGAACTTGCATATTGTCTACCATTTCATTAGAGTCCCTAACATATTGTCTTAGTTATCTCAATTTCTGTAATAAAACATCATAGACTGATTGCTTAACAACAAAGATTTCTTTCTTATAGTTCTAGAGACTGGGAAATCCATGATCAAGGTGCTGACGGGTTTGGTTTCTGGTAGGGAACATATTCCTAGCTTGTGGATGGCCTTCTTCTCATTGTTCCTTCGTGTAGAGGGGAGGGAGGCAGGGGTGGAGGGGGCGGAGGACTGAGAGGACGAAGCACGCAGGTCTTACAAGGACACTGATCTAATTAAGGGGGGCCCCACACCCATGACTTGTCTATTCCTAATAACATCTCAAAGCCCCCACCAACACCATCACATTGGGACTTAGGAATTCAATGTATGGATTTGGGGGAGCATGCATCCATTCATAAGACGTATTAATAAGTTATTTTGACACCACAGCTCCTACTTACATGTAGACGTGATGTTTCATATAGAGAGATTCAGAGAATATATCTAAGTTCTGCTGATTTCTTTGCCTCTTCAGATTGTATTTTTTCTCTTGTCTCTTGTTATGCCTCATAACATTTTGTTGCAAGTCAGCATGTGTGTCAACTACTGGGGCGTGTTTTTAATGCTTAGACGGGAGCACAGCTTTCCTTATGCTAAGCTTTGAGTGGGGGGTTTGTGTAAATCTAGTTGTGTTGTGTCTCTCCGTTTGGCAATCAGGCCTTCCATCTGCTCTGCTACCCAGGGAGACTCTGCCTCTGCCCCAGCTGTATCCCAGAGTAACGTATTTCTCTGCACTTGTTGGCATGGTAGCACAGGGGTGGAAGAGGACGTTTCTGATTCTCTGATTCCTCCTCATCCCAGATGGACACTGTGATTCTGAATTGAGGTGTGGCACTTACAAGTGTCACAGCCCCAGCTTTACCCATCAAGTCCCAAGTCTCCAATTCTACAAAGCTTCCATAAAATTCACACAACTGCTATAAAATAGAGCTCATATATATTGTCGTATTAATATTCTATCATAGTACTATTTTATTGTAGTGTAATTATGCTATATATCATACAATTATGGTATATATCATGTCCATTGCTTAAGTCTCTATAATGTTCCACATCTTGGAAAATGGACCAAAGTACTGCCCCCAATATTGGTGCTGCCATGTACTTCTTTCCACCCCGTGGTAGGGCTTTTCTTCCTTTTCCTTTCTTCTCCCTCCTCTGTGAGATTTCTACAAGTGCCCTCAGTCTGTGGTTTCATTGTCTTCCTCCTGCAGATAACACCTTTTGTTCCTTGGGCTGAGCAGAGGGAGATGGGTCTGTGCAGAATTTCAGTGGTCGCATCTGTTTCCCTCCCCACAGAGCACCAAGGGAAGCTTGCTCAGGATTCTCCTGCTGTTCTCTATTAGTCTTTGTGAGGTCCTCCAAGGAAAAGCCTGCAGTGGGGTGCAAGTCCCAACATCTGTGATCCACAGGTTTTCATGGTCTCAGTCTAGCTCACACTCAGCTTTTGAACATTCATCAAGAATTTCTATCTGCATCACCTACCAACTTATTTCAGTGATGTTGGTCCCAAGTACAAAAATACTTGAGTTCTTATTCTCCCTGTAGGCTTCTGTCTCCATTTTCAGGTTGTTTTACTTATGATTTTGGATCTCTGAGGAATTTAAGAAAATGTATTAATTTTCATCTTCACCAGCTTTATTGTTGTCACATACACAGGACTCTTCACCAGTTTAGCATCATTATCTCACCTCCCACTTGGAGTTACATGCAGGCTAACACATGGACTTACTGTGCTAGTTAGCTTTCCCTTACTGTGACAAAATACCTGAGACAATCAACTTTTAACAAGGAAAGATGTACTGGTGCTCATGATGTCAAAGGTTTAGTCCTTGGTCACTTGACCCTGTTGCTTTGGGTCTGTAGGAGCCACAGCACTTCATGGCAGGAGTATGTGGGAACAGAGACCTGTTCAACTCATGGTGGCCAGAAAGTGAAAAAGAGAATGAAGAGCAGGGGCCAGGATCCTCATATCTCCTTCAAGGACATGCTGACAATGAACTAACTTCTTTCCACCACCTCCCAAGCCAGCAATATGTGGGTGTGTGCAAGATATTTAAACTCTAAACTGAGCACTTTCCTATATCAAGTATAAGTCCACTACAACATCACCAAAATGCTTTTGTTATGAATGTTATAAATCTTGTCTAGTTAAAGAATATAGTCATCTCATGTCTCAGAAAGAATCGGTTTTGAAAGCGTAAGGCAGGGATAGTTTTATTTGGTTGGTTAATTGGTTATATTCTGGGTTATATAACAAACTAAAACTACCACATAGATTTAACAAAAGCAAAATTTTTGGCAACATATTGATAAACAACTGCTTATTTGTCTACAACTTTCATTAAAAACTTTGCTATTTAAACATTATAGAAATTTTCTGGCCTGATTCTGACCAAAAAATGAAGTTGTTCCTTTTTTTTCATATACTGAGCTTTTTTTCAAGAAGCTTGCACACCATATGTTAATATAATGCCTCAGTGCACCAAATAGTGCCCTGCAATCAAAAAAAGAAAAATGGACTTGTCTCCCAAGAAGGGGATCTGGAGGTTCTTACCACTCAGGAAGAACAGGCTTGCAGTTTTCTGCTCTACATGATTTCTGCATGTCAATCATCAACAAATGTTCAATCTTGCACTGAATGTATACTACTAAATCATTCTAAGCTTGGTAAGAGATATTCCATACTAAAAAATAGGAGAACGAGCAAAGACGTTTCAGAAAATGATGCAATTGCTCAATCTACAGAATTCTTTAAGTGAAAATATTTGCTTATAAAAAGTGCTGTTCAGTACATCAAGGACAGTATTCCTTTGATGTCCATTCTCCTCCTTGAAGAGCGTGGACTCCCATTTGAGAAACCAGCTAATACGGTCAATATCGGCAAATCAGTCGACAACATCTCAAGTAATCGCATCAAACTGTCTGCTACTGTATGTGATCCAGCAGGGTTATTATTTTGTAACTCAAGTTTAATGACAAATTTAATAAATTGGAATGTAAGCAAGGAGGGTCTCTGCTGTTGGATCTGCACTGAATTGCTGTGAGGAGGCACTGTCCTCAGTACTGACTGCAGACATGATTCCGCATAGGTGAACATTCTGGTGGGACCCACACTCCATGCTAGATACTGTCCTGGGCATCTGAGGACAGGAGAGCCTGATATGGGCACAGCTTCTGCCAGAAACTAACTGGAAAGGACCAGTGCCGGCAGTGAGCATAAGGCAATGGGAAACCCATCGAACGCGGGAAACAGTAAGCAACGTGAAACAGGAATTGCTCAAGCTCCTTACGTCGCCCTACACCGCCAGACACTGCTTACTTTGGAACAGAGTCAGACACCCAGAAAACCATGGAGACATGCAGAGGTTTTCCCAGAGCCCGTCCCAGTCTTCCCTGTTCCTGACCTCTTAAGTTAATACAGCACGTTCGTTAGTCAGCTTTTCATCAGTGAGCAAGACTCCTGAAAAACAACTCAGAGGAAGAAAAGTTCCTTCTGGGCTCACAGTTTCAGAGTCTCCATCCATGCTCAGCCAACCCCATTTCTCTAGGCCTGAAGGACACCATGGTGGAAGGCGGGTGGTGGAGGAAGCTGTCCACTCATGGCAGCCGAGAAGCAGAAGAAACAGGGACCAGGCCCCAGTGACCGACTTCCTCCAGCCAGGCCCTACCAGCCTAGAGTTACCACCATGAATGGATGCATCCCCCAATGAGGTTTCTTCTCTCATGATCTAATCCTGCCACCTCTGAACATTCTTGCAATACCTAACACATGAGCGTTTGGGGGACACTAAGATCCAAGCCACAACACGTTTTTGTCATGAACTGAAGTCTGTGCATTATTCACATGTCCCAAGCTCTCCTCACATCCTTTCCTGCTGTGGGGCATCCATCAGGACGCATAGCACTGAGCCAGTGTGTCCTCTGGACACCTCTTGACTGTGGCAGTTTGTCAGGCCATCTTGTTTTTGATGGTTCTGGTTAGCACTCCCTACAGTGTGCCTCAGTTGGGATTGTCCTGGGTTATTCTGATCATCGCACTGGGGTTTGGGCTTTGGAGGAGGAAGACCACAGAAATAGAGTGCTGTTCTCATGGCCACCTGAGAAGGGTGACCGTCACTGTTGATGCTGACCCTAGTCGCTTAGTTAGGCTGTGTTTGCCAGCCTTCTTCTCTGTAATTACTTTTTCCACTCTCATAATGTATGCTTGAAGAAATCACTGGGAAACCCAGATTCAAGGAGTGGGGTGTTCTGCTCTGCCTGCTCAAAGGTGCATCCCCAAAGACAGGGCTCCAGAGGCAACTGCCTATCAGGAGTGAGATGATTCCCAGACACCCTGTCCTCTGTGATCAGTGCTGCTTCCTGCTGCCAAGACTGCAAGGACCCCCGGTCATGGGGTTTTATTAACTTCCCAAGACATAATACAGGACTTGGCTGGTGTTTCGGAGGAGTGAGAATGTGTGCATGTAGGATTTGATTACCAACGAAGACACTTCTTGAGGAGCAGCGATCTCCAACTCTAGGAGTTTAAAATTAGGTCTGCAAATGATGATAAAGACAGGGTCAAATTTCAAGTTCTACAAATACAAACACTAAGATCCCCTCTCTGAGTGTTTCAGGGTAGTTTGAGTGGGCTTTCTGATGTTGGTGGTAATATGTTCTAAAACGAAAGAGTAGTCCACTGCCTTACAAGTGGGACTCCTTGCCTGCATTTTAGAATGTGATCCAGAGGTCTGATAAAAGCCAAGGCAAGGAAACCCAATTTATAGGCCTTTGAGGCTGATAGTACTGAGTCCACACAAACACTCTGGGGCAGAAAAGAAGACCCATCACATGAGGGGTCAGACCTCAGGGAACACAGCAGAGCGTTTCTAGTGTTCTGGGTTTCCAGGAGCAGTCGATTAACTCAGTGCTCTTAAAGATCCATCGTACCACAGTTTACTCCTCAACTGCTATCTGGTTCCCTCCTTTCTAACATGCCATAAATTATACAGCACATTGATCTAATAATAGGGATTCAATAACAAGGAGCAGGAAACTATCGGAACAAGGCTACATATCTAGGTTTTATCTAAAGGAAAACAAGATCACAGAACTTGAAAAAAATGTTAATATAAATTGTCACAATATATTACAAATTTTATTGTATTCTTTAATTTGTCTTAATAATAATATTGATTATTTAATAGTGAATGTGTAACTTCTAGAGAATAGTCGCCAAAATTCTATTAAGTTATTTGTTTTATAGCTTATTTATAACACATATAGTCAAGTATAGACAGACCATGAATAAATGACAAAATGAAATGAAATGAAATTATAACATTTTAATAAACAAAATATTTGTTTATATATTTTGATATTTCATTTCTTTACAGCTTTCAGGACAACATTTTTACCTTCTACATTTAAGATTTTTCTGTGAGGTGTAATGAGGTATAGTTTCTGCTTGGTGAAATGCACCCCTTGGGTTTTATAGCTTGACAACCGTGGGTGAACGGCAGTCACGTAAGGACCATCGGAGCTGAGGAAGAGACTGTTTACACTCTGAACCTGCCTGTACAGGTCTTTGTGTACAGACAAGTTTTCATTTCTCCCGAACAAAAATACAGGAGTAAAACAGTAGATCAATTGAATTGAATATAATTGTTGAAATGGCTGGAACCCAAGGTTCCATTTCACTGTGTGTTTCTATTTCCCTACCTGTCCTTTGCCTCTATTCTGCAGGCTGATTGCATGCTTTATGATTTCATTTCTAGTGACTGACAAGGGGTACAAATGATACAGCCAACCACACTCTGACCCCAGGAGTCCAGGAGTCTGACCCACCTCTCAGGGAGCACAAGACACTGGTTCTTTTCCAGGTTCTCCTGCATGTTTTCACACTGTTCTTTTCTATGTATGCCACAAACTTTATAATGCAGTGCTCCCAGTTCTTCTTTAAATTATTTTCTTTTTAAAACAATTAAGGGGAATAAAAGCACATATTACGTTTATCCTCATTTTACTATTTCTAGAGATGATCATCTCCATTTAAATCCAAATTTCCATGTGCTATTATGCTTCTCTGCCTGGAGAAAAGTCTCCAAAGTTCCTTGGGGTGCAAGTCACTGACCATGGGTTGTCACAGATGTGGTTTTCATCAAAAGCCTGCAACTCCTTGGCTGAAGGATTTCTGAGTTGACAACTCCTCCCTCCTGCACTGTGTTTAAGTTGTGTTCCATTCCCAGGGGTCATGCATAGTACCTGACTGGAGTCTGCTGTCAGCCTTCTGTGCTCCTCTGCAGGAGGCTGAGCCCCTCTGTGCTCTGTGCTCCCACCTTTGATCTCCCGATGTCATCCTGGGTTGTGTCTAGCCAGACATATTTCATTTTGTTTTGGGCGTGTAGTTTCTGAGCCTCTTGGATTTGTGGTTTAATTTCTTTCATTTGATCTGCAAATTTTCACTCATTATCCCTTCTGTTCTCTTTTCTCTCTTTCCTCCTTTTGGGTTTCGGATTTTAATTGTATTAGAAACTTTTGGAGTTATCCCACTGCCCTTGAATATGATATTTTTTTCATATAATTTTTTCTTTGTAATATAATTCCATATTATCTGTTTACATAGCTTCAAGTTCACTAATTCTTTTTTTTTTTTTTTTTTTTTTTTTTTTTTTTTTGGTACCATTCTGCTGGTTACTGCATGGAAAGAGTTCTTCTTCTCTGATAGTCTGGGATCACTTTCCTTGTATTTCTTTTTCATCCTTTTCTATGGTTTTCAACCTTCTATTGAAATTCCCCATCTATTTGTATACATTGAACTATGTATTTATTTCTATTATATTTTGAACACCATAAGCATACTTATGGTAGCTCCACTATTTGGGTCTTCCTTAAACTTGTCCTATGTATTGCTTTATGCCTTAACACCTGATTTTTCTCATCTATGTTTTCATTATATTTTGCATATATGGAATGCAGGATGCTGTTGATGGAAGGGCACTATTGGCATCTCTCTCCTTCTCTGAGACCTTGGGTGTGGAGTTGGCTTTAACCTAGTTAGTGAAGCAGGACCTGCCTTTACTGCTTTTCTCAACACCTGCAATCCATCACAATTTCAGGTCTCTTCTTGTGGATCACTGTGGCCTAATATTCTGTATTTGAGCCTCGTGTGAAATGGGGGTTTTTCTCAATATTCCTGCCTTGTCATCAGCTTCCCAAGTCCACTTTGATCCAGCCTCTCTTGGGCAAGGGCTGTGTGCTCAAGCGACTCTTGTGTCCAAGGCTCCTGGGTGGTCTGAGGAGCCACAGCTAGCATTTAGGAATTCGTTAGAATTTGATCTACTTTCTTCCCATCACCTTCCATGATGGCCTTATCCTTATGCCAAAGCACAGCTTTGTTGAAGTTGAAACGTCAACTTCTTTCCTTGGAAAGACTGTCAGACTTCAGAATTCAACTCTCCAGTCACTCTTGATAAGCTCAAAAAACCTAATAGTGACTCTCGCTATTGGGCTGGGAGTGGCATGCTCCGGAGGAGCTGTGCATGCAGGCTGGAGGCTCACCCCTGCCTGCTTCCTGGCGATGGAGCTACCATCATCCTGGAGGCACCCAGGCCTCAGTTCCCACATGCACAATCTCTCAAGATTTCCTTAATTTTAGGGCTCTTAAACCAAGACTTCAAGAAAAATAATTGTTTGGAAACCTAAAAAAAAGAGCCCTAGGTAGCTTTCATTTCACAGTAACTCAGGAGAACAGAAGTGGTCTGACCTATGATGTGTATAATGTCACATCTAATCCTCAGAGATACCACTGCTGGTCTGAATCCTTGGAGATGAGAAAGGCCCACCAAGTCAGCACCTGTTTAGAAAGTTGCATTTAATATGCAAAATTTTGAAGTAGATTTATTTTCTTCTCACCTTCCTCACTTAACCTTCCCCTGGTTCCTAATTCCTCATCCCTGAAGACAACCCAAATGTCTCTAGCCCCCAGGCCCCTCCCCATTTCCAGGAAGTTCCCTCCCGCTGCTAAGTCAACGTCCCTGAAGGTTCTCTGCTGTCCCCCGTGGGGCTCCATGGTGGGCTCACCAGCCCTTTGTTAAGAAGCCCCAAAAGCCTTACTTTGGAGAAGCTATTTTTTTTCCAGTTAAAGACAGATCGGTAAAAAATGGGAGTCACTGTGGTGGACCTAGTCGTGCAGGCTAGAAGCAGCTGCACTTAGAAACAGATCTACAGTGTGTCTGCAATACTGCGGACTCTGCCTCTACTGTTCCATTTCCTTGTCTTTGAAATGAGGCCGACTAAACAGGGAAGTGCACCCGAGGACCTCCCCAGGGAGCAGGCCCTCTTCTAGGCTGTGCTTCCACGCCCTGTCCCCTCTGCCTCTCTGCCCACTGCTGCCACCTCCCGCCTCCCTGAGCTCCTCCCTGGTCCTGGCAGCCCTTCCCCCATGCGTTCCTCTTTAATTCTGTTCAGCCTTCTGCTTCTTCATGCAGATCTCTCAATTAGGGAGGCTGCTTCTCAGCCTCATTTGCTAAATAAATAAAATAAATCGCCTTACTCATGGAAGCCCTGCACTATCTCTTCACCGTGCCTTCCTCTCCGGACTGCTGCTCTGCTGCTCAGACCCTTGCACGTGGATTGGGCTTTCCCTGTGTCAACTTCCTCTGCCAACCTCTCCGCTGAATCTGCACCAGCTATCTATCGTCCACAAAATAGAGAAGAGGTCCTAGAATTCCTCCTCATTCTGCAGGAATATCTGAAGTAGTTCCCTCCTTTCTGTAGCATAAGGTACAATTCTAAAACTGGTGCACCGGCCCTTGGCAAGAGCCTACATAGCCATCAAAAACTGAAAAATGTATAGATGATGGATGAATGGATACAGAGATACAGAGCCATTGGCATAGATTGATTGATTGATTGATTGATTTCTTCATCACACATGTACCATAAACAAGAAACCCTTTCCAAAATATAGTCTTTTCTAGTCACCATAAACTGCCTCATGATCTTACTTAAATTCCACTTTTTCTTTTTTTCTCTTAGACAAAAATCCTCAATCATAGCTCAAAATTTGACTGTAAAGTGAACAGCCTTAGCCTTCTGTACTGGGCTTTGTCCATATCAACAGCATCAATTAGCGTTTTGTACATTCCACCAGGGCCTCATCCCGAAGCACTGCCCGGTCCCCTCACTGCTGGGGTTCCTGTTCTTAGTGCTGACTGGCAGATTGCACACAATAAATACTGGCTGAGGTCATTTCAAGTGTCCATTTTATGGTTACTTTGAATTAGATGCCAGAGAACACAAAAGACATGAAAAGAGCTATAAAATAAAGGGCCCTTGCTTTCTCCCGGGGCTTACTCGCGAGGTAGAGCAATACAAGTATTAATAAGTGCTGTTAAGATACACAAGCATCTGTAAAGGAACATCGAGTGAGTCCTGGATGCTCTGAAAAGCTTAATTGCCAAAGAGCTCCAAAAGCCCCTTTCTCGATGACCCGTTCGGCTCCATTCCAGTTCAGAGAGCCCAGGAGTGGAAGTATGAAAGGAAGGGAGCGCTCACAGAAGTGCTTTCCAGAACACCACCGCCTCTCCACTCAGCAGAGCGCGCCAGCTCTGCAGCTGCTCTCAGAAAGCACTGTGTTTCAGCACGCCACGTTCGCTCCCTCTGGAGAAGCCCCAGCACTAGGCACACACTCACAGGTGTGCACACAGCACACGTGCACACGTTCACACCTGGGCCTGCACATTCTCACACATATGCACACCCAAGTGAAAATGAACAGACCGCCTTGCATTGGTACACATGCACAAGCATACAGACACACGTGCACACAAGTCTCGCATTTACACACGTGTACGCGCAATTTCACACACATACGCACACACATTGATCACACGTACAAACACATGCACATTCACACATGGGCCCATGCACACGTAGAACGATATATACACTTGCACACACATTCACAGGTGCACAAGTGTGCACACACACCCGCCTGCCTTGCTGTGGAATCCTTGAGGAAAGGAGCTCCCGCCTCTGGACAGGTGGCCTCACCCTAGTTGCCTCCTCAGCCAGGGGAAGACCAGCCTCAGCCAGACAGTAAAACCAAAGAGGTGCGTGGCGAGTTCCCCTTCGTTTTCGAACATTTCTCACTCAGAAAGATGACATATTTCTAATCCCACACAGACTGTTATTTTCAGGAGAAACTCTGTTTTCCCCTGGAGACCGTGACTCATCTTCAGGGCGGAGTGTCTGCTTAGCCAGACTCTTCCAGGAGGCAGCTGGGCAACGCTAATTTGTCTTTCTCCCTGGAATCATCACAGGAAAACGTCCCCTCTCGTTAGTGATCTAAATGGCCGAGCAACAAACCCGGGGGGACCTGCTGCAGAGTCCAGGGCTTCCAGCCGTCCAGCTCTGAGCCAGGTTGAGGGCCACTTCCGGTTCACCCCGTGCAACTGAGCGTCCTGTGGAGTCTGCAGGGCGTTGGGAGGGCCCGTGAGAGGCGACACTCCTTGCCCAGGTCCCCCGCCTCTGAGCGCGGAGAGGACAGGACACCCGGTGGGCCATCGCTGGTCACAAAGGACTCCAGGGGAATCAGGAAAGGGACACGTTCCCAGCCCCAGCACGGCGGACCCACAGAGCAGCGAGTGCGCCCCGGCGGGACCGTGCCAGCCCCAGGGTCTCCCCCGGACCCCAGGGCCTCTGACTGTGAAGCTGCAATGTCTCAGCGTGTCCCCTTTCTCGAACAAGAACCTATTCATTTTTTGCTGTGTGAAAACAATAAAAATCCAAACCTTTTCAGAAAAATGTAGAGCGTTCCAGCCTCGGGCGGGCAGGGCCCTTGAGCTTCAGGCAACCTAGCAGCAGAAGCGCCCCCTTTGCTCTGGTTGGCACCGCCCGGGGCACTCCCCTGGACGCCTCCCCGTTACTCTGTCTTCTCTGCAACCTGGTAAGCTCCATCCTCCCGCGCTGCCGGCTGCGCCAGGCACGCGGGCCCTTCGCGTCCCGGTTCCGTGCCTGCCGTCAACTGCGCAAGAGAGCCCTGGGGGCAGAGCTGCACCCGCCCTGCGCACGCCGGGCCTCGCCCTTGTCCCCAAGCAGGACAGCGCGACCACGTGTACCGGGGTTCCACCGTGAGGTGCCCTGGGCCAGAGCCGCCGGCAGATCAGTCCGGACGCACTTCTTCCCACGCAGGTCCCCTGGGCCACGCCCGGGCGCGCAGGCCAGCGGTCTCGGGAGCTCTGGAATCAGTCTGCTGGGGGTACCCGGGGCCGACTCTGCATGACTAGGCTGTGTTAGTCACGAACTTATATCATCTCAAATTCCTGTTCAACGTCTATGAAAACCTAAGGTCTTAAAATACAAAACAAGTCCTATTTTAAAAACCAGAAATGTCTTTTGAATAAAATGTATGTTTCTAATAACGAATTTTCGTTTCCTTTCAAAGTTATTGGCTATAAAACTACTGCCTCCCGATGTGATTTATCTTTGTTAAGAACACAATAAATGATAATTTTCCAATTCCCTTAGTAGATCTTTAAAAATTCTACTCTAGTCCATAATTAGGAATCTCTCATTAAATGTCCAATGTCAGTTCCATTTAATCTTCCAGAGAACACATTCACTCAAATGAAGCAAATTGTAGGTTGACCATCCCTAATCCAAAATTACAAATCCCAAAACATTCCAAAATCTGAAAATTTTTATGTGCTGAGTTTTTGTGTGAAAAATTCCACAACATGAAACTTCTTCTCATGCACAAAATTATTTTAAATATTATATAAAATTTCTCTCTTTATATGCATACTAGGCATATGTGAAACATAAAAGAATTTGTGTTAAATTCAAGTCAGATCCCCAAGATATCTCATTGTGTATATATGAATATTCCAAAATCCAAAAAACTGAAATCTGAAAACACTCTGGTCCCAAACATTTTGGACAAGACAGTCAACCTGTATAGTATATTCATTAGATTTGGAACATTGAAAACTATGTTTATGAGTTAATGACATGGGAAAATATAAAAGAAAATTCATAGTATTATTTAGCTCTCTCTTTATCAGCATCTATGACTATGTCATCTTTATGTCTATATTTTTATCATTCGTATTTTAGGAAAACTCTAACTGAAAGAGAGTATCCCCCACACCTGTAATCCCCGCCAATTGGGAGGCCGAGGCAGGAGGATTCCAAGTTTGAGGCCACCCTGGGCTGGGTAGACTAAAGATGGAGCTTGGTGGTACAACAGCCCTGGGCTCCATCTCTAGTATTTCCCCCACCAAAAGCATTCAGTAGCTCTCTCGACACCTGTTCTCCCCTCCTGCGGGCCATCAGACATGCTGGACCAGGCTCACCCCGCTCTCTTGGTGGTCCAGAAATGTCCAGGCCATGCCGGCGTGCCCTGCCCCTCCCTCCTCAGCTCTCACCCCTTCCTATCAAAAGCAACCTTGACAGTGCAAACCTATCTTCAGGTCACTGGTATTGAAGTGGGAAAAACGGAAAAGTAAATCACAAAGACATTTTTTGGCAATATTCACAAATTCTTTCATGATACTGCAAAGTTTATATTGGCTATAACTTTTATGTACTTTTTATGCACAATTAAACTTCATATTTCATTTACATCGCACATGATACCAATAGCAGGCATATGTTATTTAGAAAGACCAACAGAGCCTTGTTTTGCCATAGGATCTAATACTGTGCTGGCATACACAGAGAGTCAATAAGAGCCTGTGAGGGATTTCTTTTAATTAATTTTGATTAAGTATTCAGTGAAACCCACTCATATTTCCCAGTGTACGACTTTTAATGACTCTGTCTAATGCTCATATGGTTTCCTCTGTTAAATTGTTTCCCTGTAGCATTTTCTTTTCTCAGTATGTTAGAAAAAAATTTATAGAGAAGAGGGTTTATTGTATTTTAAATTTATGTTCATTGCTGAGTAGGTACCCAAAGGGCATTGATAAATGCCTTTTCATAAATCAAAAAATAAATAGGTGGACAAAGATTTCCCAGTAGCCTGTCAGACTAATGCGGCTATCATTGTTCCAGGCCTGGAATCTGCTGCAAGGGTCTCATCTGACCTCGCATGTCAGGGCTGATGAGTCCACACAGTGTTCCTCCTGTATCATCTCAGCCATGTCAGAGGAATTTACTAGGAACACTTAAAGGTGACGCTCCAGATTTACCTTTCCAATTATCCTATGAATCCACATTTGCAGATATTAGAAAACAGTCACCCTCAGACTGTCACGCCTTTGAGAATGAAACAAACAAGGTGACCCTTACGTTCCCAGGAATTCATATCGGGAGGCACATTTCAGAACATGATGCAGGAAGAGGAATCCCAGACACCGAATGGTAGCATCCTTGAGTAGAGAGGACAGACATTTAACTTTGAGGAGCTAGAAGTTTCCAGAAATCTCAAAGAATTCTGAAGGGGAGGGTGTTCCCCAAAGCAAATGCTCCAAAAGGCTGCAAAAAGATCTCCTTGTGTCTGCTTAATACTAAGTAGAGTGGGAACCTGGTGACATTTCTCCTCCTGGTCCCACCTGGTGGAACCTGGAGGCATCTCTTCAAGGTCCTACAGAGAATTCCAGGAAACCTGGAGCTGACCTGTCCTAGAGCACACAGGTGGGGGTTCAGCTTCACACCTACCATTGTCAATAGACTGACATCCACCTGAGTCAGTAGAGACCCCAAAAGACACACTTGAGACCGTTATCCTCAAGAAATTTCCTTTTCAATTTGTAGACTTTGTTAGGTTAGGGGAGCTGGAAATTTGTTCTGTGTGCTTCCACTGCCACCATCTCAAGTCACTTTCCTTATGGTAACTCCGCTTCTACCTGAAGGACAAGTCACATACATGGGAGAATCCAATATGAGCCAAGAATTCACCTTCCATGTACCCATCACTTAAGTAATGCAAATTTGGTTTGTCCTAGGATTTCCAAATCTGTACTGATTTCACTCAAATCTCCCTTAGAGTTTTAGTCCAGGTTGACCCCTTCCCAAATGTTTTAACATAAGAACTTCTCACTTGAGTAGATGTTTGCATTCAAAATGTTGAGTTTCCCAGGTAGTATCATACAGGTGTGCCTACCATCAAATATACTTTAGCTTCATTTTACCAAAAGCTACCCAAAGGAGTCCTTGGTGAACATCAGATATGTGAGCCCATGAAGCTACTGTTTGTTTCAGATTACCAAGTATTCTCTACCTTAATTATGACCTTGTATCCACAAAACGATGGTCTATAGGTGTCAGGAAATGGTTTCTATGGCAAGTCAGGCAAGTTGAAAATCTTCCCTGTATCCAGGAACCTTCCTCAGTGAATCCTCACTGAGGCCAACATGCTCATGTTGGCTACTGGTCATTGTTGTTCAGATCTGTAATGACCTCCAAAGGCTCATGTGTAGACAACACGCTCTCCAATGTAGCAAGGTTCAGAGGTGGAACTCCTCGGAAGCTGTTGGACCATGTAGGTTCCGACCTCATCAGCAGGTGAATCCACTGATGCCTGAATGGACTACTGGGAGGAGGGACCTTGCTGGAGGAGGTGGGTCACTGGGAGATGCCTTGTCTTCTCTCTAGTCTCTTTTTCTCTCTCTCTACTTTCCAAATGCTATTAACTGAGCAGGTTTCCTCCACCATAACCTTCCACCATGATGTTCTGTTTTACTTCAGGCCCAGAGCAATGGGCCTGGCTGACCCCAGGCTTAATTTTCTGAAACCATAAGTCAAAATAAATCTTTTCTCCTGTAAGTTGTTCTTGCCAGGTTATTCTCATCCAATTAACCACTAAAATTAATGCATAAAGTTAACCATCACAAGTACCCATTGACTGGTCATACCAATACCCATATTTTCTTCAATTCCTCTCCAAAATGCCCTTGTTGAATTCAATTGCTACTTCTAATTCAACTTCTTTCCATCTACCCGTTCCCTTCCTCCCTCACCACCTTCCCTTTTCCTCCCTCAGCTCCTTCTTTTTCTTTTAGGACTGATAAACATCTGCTCTTGAATTTGTGAAGTTATCTAATATATTGAAAACTAATCATTTTATACCTCCTTCAAAATGAGATGCATCAAGAAAAAACTAGAATTCCTGTATTTTGGAGTATATTGTTTTCATTTTAGCATGTTTATTGGGGTATGTATGTGCTGTGACTCAAGCAACATTTATGTTAGTATACACAAAAAAATGTCTGAAATTTGGTGTGGATAAAGATATAAGTCCCCATATACATTAACCAGAGGTCAACTGTGAATCATTTTATACATATTAGGTGTCCTTTTTCAAAATATTTGGGACTCAGAGTGTTTCAGAATTTGGAATTTTTTCAGATTTTGGTATATTTTCATATGTTTGAGACTCCTTAATCTGAAAATTAAAAATTCCAGACTATTTGAGTATCATGTTGACACTCAAAAATTTAAGAAATCAGAGGATTTTGGATTTTAAGTTTTTGGTTAGGGGTGTTCAACCTATATTAGAATTATTTTTATTATTGAGATGATTTATACCAGGTAGACATTCAGCACCATTTTCTCTTACTTCTGTTTTCAATTGGATAAGTTCATCGTAATTATTATAGTTTATAGTTGCATAACATTTCCCTTGGACTTTTAAGAACTGGTCCTAGAATAAAGCTATCAGAAAAACAAGTTTGACTAAAGTTTTTACTAAAATTACAGTTGAATTTAAACAGTTGCTCAAATAACTGTAAAATAAAACTTAATTATTAGCTGTTTTTAAAAAAGATAGTTTTAATTTTTTTCTATTAAACTAAATATAAACTAGATTTATTGTGGAATAGTTGAGGGAGATCACAATTTTTTATTACCAAAAGAAAACACAACAAAATGAATATATTGTTTCCAAGTCAATAAGCTTCTTGAAGAACCATTCGGTTGAAATCTTGAAATTTTTATTGAAGACAAGAAGAAGTACACTTCATCATATTATTTAAAATATATTTTTTTGTCTTTTGAAAAGTCATTATAGATAATGGCTGGGTTGCCAGCCAAACTGGAAGACACTCAATTAAACTTGAATTTCAGTTAAACAACAAATAAATCTGCAGCGCAAGGATGAGTGTATTTAGCACAGCTCTCATACTGCATGGGACATACTTTCACTAAACAATTACTGTTTATCTGAAATTGAAATCTAAGTAGGCATTCTCTGGTTTTATTTTAAGCCTAACTGTGCTAAAAAAGGCACCACTGAACAATTCTCCAGTTATAACCTTGTTCTCTTCACTGATTTGCACAGAACTCCAGGTCCAATCAGATTTTAGCTGTGCTTTTGATGATTTTGATGTTTTCATATGGTTCACTTCTAAATATTTCTCATCTTTCCTGCCAAGTCCAACAACAAAATTGCATATGGTGCCTGTGTGGCAGCAGGAGCAGGAGCAGGTGGAGTGTGGGGGTAAAGATGGCGTCAGGGAGAAACACAGCCCCTTCTCCTACCATAATTAACAAAGCTGTCCTAAAACTGGACACTGAGTTATGCTCCTCTGCTGCTGGAGTCTCAGCCTGCTCCTCCTGAAGTCCACATGCTGAACCCGGTCATCATGTGATCCTGCTAGGAGATGGGGCCTTTGGAAGCCGATGATGACAGAAGGTGGTGTCCTCCTCAGTGGGCTGGTGCCTTATAGAGACCCAGAGAGGGCCCTGCTCCTCCCACCATGGGGGGACATGCTGGAATCTCAAGTCACAGATACCACATCAAGCAACCTGGATGCAAGCCCTCATGGGACACAGAATCTGCCAGCACCTTAACCTTGGGCCCCCCAGAATGTAAGAAAAAAAGTGCCCATTGTTTATAAGACAGCCAGTCGGTGGTACTTTGCTGTAGTTTTTCTAGCAGCCTGACGGATCACGGAATTGGCATCGAAAGCAGAAGAGTGAGAGGAATAAGAAACAGGATAAACTCATCAACTGAAGGGGGTGCTGCCGATGGAAAGGGAGGGACCAGTCCACCACAGTAAAATCTTCCTGATGCCAGCTCTCTAGATGAGCCGCACAGTGCCCCATGGCTTGATAACCACTGCAAAGAAGAAGGCGCCACGATTGTGCCCCAGTCAGATGCATTCATCATGGCGCTCCTTGCTTCCAGTCACAATTTTCTGTGCAATTAATACTGAACCTCCCAGAGACGCTGTGACTTTTAAGGTCCTGTGGGCTTTCGGCACTGAATCCGAGGTAGCACATAAAACATTTTAACAGTGAGTTGGCGGAGAAAGGAAATAAATTTATACAGCAAAAACAGAGGTGTAAGAATAAGAATATAAGAAGGGTGTTTGTGCAAGATTATATATAATGCTGTTTGGATTGTTCCCCATTTTTATGTTTAATTATAGTTTTTATTGCCCTCATAAGGAATCCAACTGGTAAAATAACTCAACTGAAAAGGATTACACCTCTCTAGAAACTTTCAACCAATTCAACCCAACACGGAGTTTCTACGTGATCTTAGAGAAAGAACGTGACTGTTGAATTTCATGCTGTCCTCTTGCTACTCTGTGGCATAATTGTGCTTGGACTGAATAGGAAACTGTAGAAATGAACGGGAAGACAAGATGAAATCAGAAAAGAGCCACTTTTCTCTGCAACTGCCTGAGGCTCCTCACTTACATCTGTAAATTATACATCAGTTGCTAATGAAAATGTAGAGTCCTGGGGAAGGAAAATCAAAATTCAAGTGTGTGGAAAGCTGTCAGCTGCATGGCCCAAGAGTCCTATAATATTAACCTCTGTGCACATTTAAATTGTACCTAGAGCAGTGAGATTACTGAGTAAATGTCCCACCACATCAGCATCAGAGATGGGCGAGGGTCGCCATGAATCCATAACACTTCTCAATTAGGTTAGTATGTGAAGAACAGGAAAATGTAGTCTTGCAAACATGCTAAATGTCATATAATAGTGGCAGTATACCAACTTTAGAAATATATATTACATGTGACCATATTATCAAATTAAGCCATAAGAAGTTTGAGAAATCAGGTCATGAGAAAATAAAAAGAAACACGAAGAATGTATTTATGCACATTCTATCTTTGCTATTATTGTACTGCTCAAATAATCCATACTTACTTAAAGGAGTAAATTAAAATTACCTCTACTAAGAGGCATTTTGGGGAATGTTTTGATTTGCAGAATTTTGAAGACATTGTCCTAGAGGAAAGAGAGAGAAGAAATCATCCACTAAAAGGAAAACTAACAACTTTGCAAGAGTGTCCCCTCTGCCCATTGTAGATAAGCATGAATTTTTATTCATGGAAACTATCCCATGCTCAGTGCTCTTAAATTATACTTCAAATTTTATGAACTTCTGATGAAGTCCTATCATATATTCAGGTACAAAATTATGCATGCATATGATCTGCATCAGTAACTGTGGCTTTAAACCAAAGTCAATTTCACTACGTCAGAATAAATCAGAAATATCATTGCAATATCACTTACACTACTATTTCTCTTTCTTTCTCTCCCCTCCCTCTGCCCCTGTCACTGTCTCTATTTCGCTCTCTCCTACATATGCACACATGTGCAAATATATATCATAGTGTATGTATTCAGATAGCACATGAGTATAACAGCTAATAAATACAACTTTTAATGCTAAATCAGTAGAACGGCGACATAAATTTAGATCTATCCAACCTTGGTACTGTCTTCCTCTTCTACAAATGTGAGAGCCCTTTGCAGGGTCAGAACTGCAGAGTGCAGTCCCTGAGCATCCAGGGAGGACTCAGCAGGGACATGGGACAGGGGCTTCTCTGGAGTGAAATACAGGCACAGTGTGGTGGAGAGACTGGCTGTGCATGAGCCATTCCTCACATGCAGCCAGGAATAGGGTGACCGCATAGTGATTCCAAGGAATCTACACAATCAAGGATATTTTCAAAGGTTGAAACTAAATAATAAATACAGTTTAAAATAATGGATGGGATGCATTTACACTCCCCCTTTCTTTCCAAACTTTTGCAAATATTATAATGCAAAATAAACATATAAACTAATAAACATATAAATGGACAAAAGGAAACTTTAACATGAACAACAAAAACTTGAAACAACAGTGTCAGAAAAGTTTGATCATTTTTAGAAAGTGACCAGTGACACAGTTCCTGCTTGGCCAGGCTCTAGCCAGGCCCTGTAGCTTCTCCTTGGCCCACCTGTGTGACTCCTTGTAAAGTCTTGTTGTAGCAAAAAACCCTGCTCAGTTAGTTTGGCAAGAACCCTTGGCCTTCCCTATCAACAGGCCTGGACCCCTGACAGGGCTCCTCATCCTCCACCAGCTCCCAGGAGATGGCCTGCAGTTACATCCATACCATGGACTCCTCATCAACAGTGAAATAATAATCTAGGATTACGGGGCTAATAAATGAAGTGACTCTGAATTAGAAGCACATGGGGCAGCTCATGCATACTTTAAATCATCTCTAGATAACTTATAACATCTTAATGCCATGTAAAGGCTCAGCAAAAAGTTAATGTCCTATATTGTTCCTGAAATAACAATAACAGAAGCCCATACATCTTCAGCATAGACATAATGTTTTTAAATGTTCACTGAGAGTGGTTGAAGCCCTCAACTGTTAAGTATGTTATCCATAGTATTATATGATAAATATGTAGCATGCAAACTATATATGATAAAACATATTATATAGGAATATTTTTCTCATACACAGTTTATGAGGCAGATAACCATTTTAATTCTAATCATAAGAAATTTGGAGCAGCAAGGGCTTCATTAACATGCCCAAGTCACACAAGTAGTGAGAATCAAAGGCATGATGTCAGCAGCGTGGCCACTGCCTCTTAAATTCAGGAAACTCTTATAAGTTCTACCCTGTTCTTAGTTTAAAAATTGCTTGGTCCTTAAAATAACTAGGAAAGAGGACAACGCCCTTACTGATTTCACAAAGGAATTCTACAAGAAGGTGAAGCAGGAGCTGGTTTCCTTCACAGTCCCAAAAAAGAAAGTAATGTGCAAGTTTACCAATTCTGCAAAGCAATGAAACCTCAAAAGTGCTCAAAGAAAATAAGTGTAAACTGGGATAGCCATACCACAGCAATAAAATACCCACAAAATATCTTAAGTATCATAAAATGAAATCATAAAATACCCATAAAAATATCTTCAAAAGAAAGGATTTCTCAAGCAAATTTGGACAAATTTGTCACCTACATGAAACACACACCTAACATGCATGTTAAGGAAGCTTTCTAGATGTGAGAGAACGAGACTCTACATGATGGAAAAATGCAGTTTGCAAATGGCAAAAACGTGAGAAGCACAATGCTCTCAGGTTCAGCTGGTAAAGACAGTGGATCACTGAAAGCTGAATAAAAATGCATTGTATCAGTCATGACAGAAGTCAAGTCAACAGCAGCACCAAAGACCGGCCAGCAGAGCAGTGTCACGCAGCTGAACAGGACTTCCCGTGTGGGGAGGGCCCGGTGCTCTCTGAAGGTAAATCGCAGCTGGTTCAAGATGCTCATCATAACTGGTCACGAACTGGAGAGAAACTACGAAAATCACAATACCAAACAAAGATGTGTAGCTAATACGATAAAGATGGAAATAAAATGAATTACCACTATAAGCAGATAAAATTTTAAAAAGAAATGAGAGCCCCAGAACAAAAAGTGGGCTAATAGTAATTAACAATATTAAGATAACCACTTTCAGACCAATGATGTCAACCATTCTATTAATGTCTAGAATACATTTTAAAAGAAAGATTTTTTAGAGTAGATTATAAAGCAACTATTATAAGTTGTCTAAAATATTTAAGTTTAAGATGCTGGCATATTAAAAATAAAAGAACAGAATAAACCCTGTCTTCCAGGTATTCATCAGGAGAGACTTGGAGAGCCTACGTCAATATTGGGCCAGTGAATATCAACACAAGGGTATTAGTCAACCTGTCTTCCCAAGATGGTCGACATGTTCAGTGCAATAACCATCAAAATCTTAAGCAGGACTCCTTATAGAAATCAAAAGTATATGGTATGCCAAAGGAACTGAGGTCTACAAAATAATTTTGAAAAAGAAAAGCAAAATAGACAGCTCACCCCACCTGATTGTAGACTTACCACCATCGTGGTTATCAAGGCCATGCTGACTGGGAGACAGGATGGTCGTGGAGAGCAGCCCTAGGAAAATTCTCTGAAAAGAGCCTGTGGGTGCTCCAGGCTCGCGGCCCCCGGGGCCTGCTGTAAATGCTCAGACTATAAGGCTGGATTCCAGGAAAACTTTACCATGAAAACATAGTGGGCTGAATCTGCTTCATGAGCAGTAATTTGCCAACTTCTGGTATAGATGAATAAGACAAAATTGACAATCCAGAAAAAGTCTTACACATATGGGGAATTGATTTTCTACAAAGGTAAAAATATAACTCAGGGACTAAAGCATATTCCTTAAAAAAAAAATGGTGTTGGAACCATTGGATATCAATATGCAAAAATAAATAATAAGTCATCATACATAACTCAAACCTGAGCATCAAGTTGGGTGAACATTAAATGGACCTCAATGGGAAATGGAAAACCATGACTTAGGAAAATAGAGAGTCTGTAGCTTTGCATCAGACACGAAGTCACTGTGCGTACACCACCAACATCGAGATACATAGAAATTTTAAAAACTGAACCTCATCAGATTGAAGAATTTTCAGCATTGGAAAAACACCATTAAGACATTGAAAAGACAAGTCATAAGTTGGGAGAAAAAAATGTGCACATCATATATTTGATAAAGGACTTTCACCAAGAACACATAGAACACAAAAATAACTCCCAGAAGTCACTAAGGAAAGAAGCTCCATTTTAAAAATAGGCAAAGATTGGGTCAAGCACTTCAGGCAAAATGGTATGTGATGATAAATAAGCACATGGAAAGGTCCCTAACATGTCCTGTCACCTAGAAGATTAGAAGGACAATGTGATACCACCACCCACATATTAGAATGGCTTTAAAATTTCACAAACTAGATTTTAGTAGGATGCAGAACAGCTGGGGTTTTATATGTTGCTGGTTAAATGAAAATGACTAATCTTCTTTGAAGAACATATTGATAGTTTCTTATAAAGTTAAATATATAATTACCTATGTATGATTTCCTAAAGATGTTAGCCAAACGAAACAAAAACCTACATTCACACGAAAGCTTGTATGAGTATTTATTGTGGAATTATTGATAACAGACAAAGCTAGAGCAAACCAAATAAGTGCCAAATGAGGAATAATGGAAACTGATAATGAAAAGCTACAAATTATAACTTATGATAATTATATCAAATTTGTGATATGCTATGAATGATTTAAAGAAGTTCAATGACTTCTCATCTATCTCTTATTTTCTTCTGTAATTCTTGCTTTTTTTCCCCTTGTTCCAGGGATTGAACTCAGGGATATTCAACCACTGAATCACATCTCCAGTCCTTTTTATGTTTTATTTTGAGACAGGGTCTCACTGGGTTGCTGAGGCTGACCTTGAACTAGAGATCCTCGTGCTTCAGCCTCCCAAGCTGCTGGAATTGTGGGCATGCGTCACTGAGCCTGGCAAATTCTTGCTTTTTGCTTGATAAAAATGATCCCCTACCCTAAACTCAGTTATTCCTCCTTGTTTTCTCCTTGAAGCATTTACATGTAGGACTTGCTATAGTCTGGATGTGAGTGACCCCAAAGGTTCAGTGTCACAGGTGTGGCCTGCAGGGAGCTGCTGTTGGGGGTCACTTCGGGCACTGGGCCTATGGGAGGTCCTTAGGTCACTGGAGACTTGCTTCTGAAGGGAGCTGTGAGATCCTAGTCTCTCCCTAGACTTCCTTTGCTCCCTCACCTGCTCCCACCGTGATGTGCTGTCTCACTGGAAGGCAGAAGATATGGGGCCTTTCAGTCGTGGGCTGGAACTTCAGAACTCAGAAAAATAGGCCTTTTCTGTTTTATGTTAATTATCTCAGTTTTTTAAATTAGTAATGGAAAATTGACTCAGAAAATTTGTACTAAGAATTTAGGCCCCAGCTATGACTATATACCTGGAATGTACACGAGGGATTATATGAGTTTGGAGGAGTAGGGTAGAAAATCTTGAAAGGCTTCGTAGGAGGAGTTTGGGAAAGTTTGCAGGAGCAAGATGGAGAAAGCCCAGAGTGCTGTCAGTGGAGCTTAGTGGGTGGTGCTGGCCAGGGTGAGAAGACCTCAACGCCAGCAGCACTGCAGGTACTAAAGGCCACCCTGGTGACACCAAAGCAAGGGAGTGGAAAGCTTCTTGTCCAGGCTGAAGGCCGTGTGGAGGCCGTTCTTAGAGGTGATGGACTAGTTTATCTGGCGGAGAAGATTTCTAGTCAGCAACACATACGGGCCATGACATGGGTATTGCTGGATGCTCTTAGGCAGATTTATAGCAAACATCAGGAACAAAAAGGAGCAGAGCAGAAAGAGCCAAAGGGTTCTCATGCCTGGCCAGGGAAGGGGACACAGGTATGGACAAGCAGGGCATGGCTGATGAAGAGATTAGCACCGACAGACAGAGGTCAAGGGCTCTGAGCCAGGACAAAAGGAAAAATGCCTTGAGAGCATCTCAGAAATCAGCCAGGCCACAGCCATCACAGATTCAGAGAGGCAGAAGTGCACGTTGTTTTCAAACATTTACCAGGACAGAATGATTCAGGAAAAAAACAAAACAAAGCAGGTTCCAACCTAGGTTATTAAGAGCACACCAGGTTTCACTTCCCAGGGGTTGCTTCCCTGTGTTCAGCTAGGAAAATACTCCGAGGCATTGCAGCCATGGTGCAAGCAGGCCCTGTGACCGCCCCCACTGACAGCAGGCCTTGGTGTCAACCACATACAGTTTCTTTTGCAGACCTGCCAATGACAAGAGGGAGCAATGGAAAGACGACCAACAGAGTCCCAAGCAGAACGACTGGAGTGCATAATGTAAGGCAGAGCTCCTTGATAGTCGGTGGTGCTCTTAAAGTAGAGTTCTTTATTCTGCCTGAGGTGAGTTTCCAGTTGTCCCAACACATCTCTATTGCAAGAGAATTATTTTCTTGGTTTCCTTGTCAATTTTTTTTATTACCTGTCTCTCTTCTGCTGTGTGTGTGTGTGTGTGTGTGTGTGTGCATGTGTGAATGTACTCACATTCAAAATCTACTTCAACATCCTCCATTTTGAGAGTTATGATAAAATTAATTGGCAAAATAGGAATATTAATATCTTAATCTATTTGTTCTTTCACCAATAACATTCTTTTTTCATTACTATAAATTTAGACTAGTTTCGATGTTAGGAATAAGGACTATAACTCCTTCAAATTTCTAAGACTCTGTTGACTGTTCTAAATCCATTGTGTTGCAAAATGCATCTTTTAAATGACTCAATAATTTCTAGAAAAAAATTAGATGTGATTTTGATTGGTATCAAATGTATCAATAATCCAATATGGAAATAATTTATATTATGACAATACTGAATCTTTCAATCATGAGCATGACATTACTTCCATTTATTTGGGTCTTTTAAATTTTTTTCTCAGCAATGTTTGAAAGTTTTCATGTACAGATCTTACATACCTATTGTAAATTTATGCCTATCTGATGTTTGCATACTACTTTAAAAGGTATGTTTTGCAAATTTTACTTTCAAATTATCCTTTGAGAGTCAAAAGAAATACAATTTTTTTTGTTGTTGCTGTTGACAATTTCACCACATTGCTAAATTCACGTATTTCTTAGTTCTTTTGTGGATGGCTTGAGAATTTCAAGTAAATGACCAGGTCTCTGAATGAAGACAGTTTTACTTTTTCCTCCTCGTTCTTCATGTTTCCTTTTCTTTAACTCTACTTTTTTTTTCTTTTTTGCAGTGCTGGTGTGCAACCAGCTCCTGTGCATGTGAGCCAAGCACTCTACACTGAGCTTCACCCGTCCTCTTGTTCCCATTTCTTGCCTAATTGTACATAATGACCTCGAGCAGAGTGTCAAATAGAAATAGGATGGATATTCTTGCTTCAGTCCTGATCTTTGGGCTAAAGCCATAAACACTTCTTGATTACGTGATATCCACTGAAGGGGTTCCACAGAAGCCCTTGATCAGTTTGAGGAGGTTTCTTGTTCCTGGTGCGTTGAAAATTATCACAAACAGATCTTGAATGTTATCAGTTCCCTCTCATATGTTGAGGTGACTCATTGTTTTCATTCAATTTGTTAATGTGGTGAACTGACTTTCATGTGTAAAACCAGCCTTGATTCCTAGGAGAAGACTTAATTGTTCATGATTTACCAGCATTTATACCTATTTTTAATTCCATCCACAAATATCCAGCTTGGACTTGTGGAGTCCATGTGTCTATGTCCATAAGGAATATTAATCAGTAGTTTTCTTGTAACACTTTTGCTTGGTTTGGGATCAAGATTACAGTGAATTCATAAAATAAGGTGAGCAGTGTTTTTCCTGTTCTGTTTTAAAGAAAAAAGAGTCTGTAGGAATGGCATTTTTTTTTTCTTAAATGCTTGATAACTACTTTTGAGCATGTTGATTTTCATTATTATTTTGTGTTTCCTATTTCATTGATTTCTATATTATTTCCTTCCTTTTGCTAATCTGGGGTTTAATTAGCACTTATTTTACTACTTCTTAAAGTGGATGATAGCACTGTTGATTTGGGGACTTTGTTCCTGTCTAATATAAGTATAAGCTGTACTACTGGGGGTGTGGCTTAGTGGTAGAGTACTTGCCTGGCATGCGCAAGACCAAGGGTTTTATCCTTAGCACCACAACATTAAAAAACTATGTTTCTTTTGAAAATTTGCATAGATCCCCCAAATTTTTGATATTTAACTTAAAAATATTAAAGTCAGAGAATATAGTACATATTTCAAATAGTATAAATTCATATACACATTTTATAGCTAATATATGGTCTACCCTACTGAATATTCCATACACTTTGATTTAAAAAATCTAAATATTGTTGTTGGTATATGTGATGCTTTGGAAATATCAATTAGGTTAAGCTCATTTATAGTGCTATTCAGTTATTTCATATCCATATTTTCTATATACATTTTATCATGAAAGATACATGTGTGATGTTCCAGATGCATTTTAGTGCAACATATAGTGATGATTTCCTTCAGTTATGTATATTTTTGCTTCAGGTATTTTTACTGTGTTTACATTTTGATTATTTGGCCCTTCCATAATCTTCAAACACCTAATTTATCAATGGCAATATTCTTCTTTTTGAAGTCTACTGTGTTTGCTACTGGTAGACCACAGCACCTTTCCTTGCTGATTTTAGCATGGTATATTTTTTCACAATTAAACTTTCAACCACTCATGTTTTGATATTTAAAGTGTACTTTTTAAAAACATATAATTAATACTTCCTTTATTCTGTCTCAATCTCCAGCCTTTAATTGTGATGTGTAGTGATATTACTTTGTAATCAATTCTCTATTTACATTGAAGTCTGCCATCTTTGTGTTTAATTTCACTTGTCCAGCTACTCTATGTTCCTTTCTTTCTCCTTTCTGAAGTTTTGGGTAATCTTTTTTTATATTCTCGTTATCTCCTCTATTATTTCAGTATGACACTGCATTCTGTTTAAACAGTTGGCACATAGATACAAAGCATACTTCATTAATGTATCACAGAACATACCAAAAACATTCTATGTCTTCATAAGACATTTAAGAATTTCATGATAGCATACTTTGAGTAACAAACCTCCCACCCTTTTTCTCTTCTGATATGTTAATATTACATATTATAAATCTCACATTTCTTTTTAGTTTTTATGCATTTAAGCAGACAATACTTTGTGATATTAAAAAGTATATGTAAAATAGAAAAATGCTCTTTGTATTTGTTGGCAAATTTACTTTTTCTGATACTCTTCATTCCTTTCTATCTACTAGGTTTCTTTCCAATCCTATTTACATTTAATCTTTAAATTTTCTTTTAGAATAGAATTTTGAGGCAGATTTTATATATATATGTATACACACTATATACATATATATATATACTATATATACGTATATAGCATTACTTTCACATATATTTTACTTAGAGTTTTGAAGGATAAAGTATTCTATGTTGACAGTATTTTTTCCAGCACTTTAAGGATGTTCCATTGTCTCTGGCTCCCATTATTTCCAACAGGAATTAGCAGTCTTTCTTGTTGCCACCTTTTGCATATAATATGTATTTTTATTCTGTTTTCATAATTTTTCCTTATCTTTATTTTATCTTTGTTTTTCTTATTTATATTTAATATAATTGTACTAATCTGAGTTCCTAAGTCTTTGTGTTTTTATTTTTTATTAATCTGGGGAAATTTTCTGATCATCTTCCTTTGAGTCATTTCTTCAAATACTATATCTGTCCCATTATTTTCTTTTAGGACTCCAAATCTATGTTTGTTAGATGTTTGATATCGAAGCCTGGATCTTGAATGCTCTGGGTTTTAAAAAATGTTCACTTGTGATCATTTCTTTTGCTCATCTAGTCATTTATTGTACTGTTGAATCTAATCTGCTGATAAGGCCATCAAAAACATTCTCCAGTTATGTCAGGTCCAGTGGGACATGCTTGTAATTCCAGCTACTCAGGAGGCTGAGACAGGATTTCAAGTTCAAGACCAAGCTAAGCAACTTATCAAGACCTAAGTGATAAAAAATGCTGGGGTATAGTTCAATGATAGAGTACCCTGAGTTCAATAATCAGTACCACACACCTGTGTGTGCATGCACACACATACACACACACTAATTACATTTCTGATATATTTCTCATGTTTAACATTCCTATTTGGTTCTTTATCAGTTTTACATCTTTGCTGAAATTTTCCATCTGTTCACTTTCAGACCTCTTTTCTACCAGATCGTTTATCATATTACCTAAAATCATTTTTAAAATACTTTTCTGAAAATTTCAACATCTAGGCTTTAAAGCATCCAGATTTATTGACTAATTTGTACCTTGATGAAACATGATTTTTCTTGATTGTGTATGTGGTGTACTTGTACATTTGTCTTTGTACTTTAATTTTTTGATTGAATACCAGATGCTACATGATTTCAGCAATTTTCTAACTGTTCACGTCTCTGATGTTCTTTTTCTTTCTTTCATGTTCTAAAAAAAAAATGGTTGCAAGCTGTGCTCAACTTAGAGGAAATTGTCACCCTTCATGTTTTAGTTCCTTGGGTTATATTGCAATATCAGAAACTCGATAAACTCAAAAATATGATTTTCTGGTCTGCTCTCCTATTGAAAGGGAGTGAGAGCCTCTTGTGAACATTTGCATCCTAGATGGAAACAAAGACCCCCTTTTTTTATAAACATGGCATTCTCAATGGCCACAGGGAGGCTGTGTGGGCAGCTGTGCAATGCAGCACTGTGAGTGATTAACAGTTTTGGAACTATGACTCTTGGGGTCACCTCAAAGACAACAGTGGTGGAGGTGGAAGAGGTTCTAGCAGCCCGAGTAGCAAATGCTCCTCCAGGCATTCTGTAGTAAACAGAATTCCCCATTCATTCCTTCAGCCTGAGGCCTATATGTTGTTTTAAAGTTCTTCTATGTATCAGTACCACCACCTTGATTGGAGACAGACTCAATATTATAGTATATGACCAGGATAACAGTATATTTTCCCTCAAGATGTGACCCTGGGGTTGACTGTGTGACCTGTTATAGTTTGAAAGTGACAATGATCTCATTGCCAGAAATGATGGGATCCTATTTGTTTAGGATATGCACTGACAAAATTTTTGCTTATAATTGTTTCCTATGATCCTCTGGGATGGAAGCCCAATGATGGCTTAGTGAGAATTAACAATTGCTACTTTTGACCTTCATAATAGTAATTTATGTTCATAATGAACATAAAATTATGGGCATGGAGTTTTAGTTTTGCAAGATGAAAAGATATTTTCAGATTTGATATGTACTATGGAACTGTACACCTAAAGATGGTTAAGATGGAAAATGTTTACGTTCAGTATATTTTACCACAAATTTTTAAACTGTGGAATGTGCTGGGTGTTTCCAACTATCTTGAAAATTAACAGAAAGAGATTAATAATCTCAGAGGTTTGAACTTTCAAATCAAGGTCCAATTAGAGAATCAGAGAATTGCTCTGACAGGGCTAAATAGTATCTTATCTGATGCAACTTGAAGTTATACTGGACTCTACTATTGCATTATTATAATATTTGAATTAAGAGATACCCAGGTTCCTTGTATAAAAATTAGTGTATTGATTCAGGTGGAGAAAGTTTCTGAGAAAGGGAAGGGGCATTTGGGTACATCTGGATGAATTTGAAAGCCCTTGTTTTTTCCTGGAGATTGCCTTGCCTCCTACTGATAGAAAGGATTCTTTATTCTACAGAAGATAGTGAGTCCCCAGGAGTATTTATCTGCCAGGAACAAAAGGGGTCATTTATTATAATGAGACCAGGGTTCCAACAACAATGAGAAGGCTCTAATTCAGGGATCCTTCACAGTGCAAAATGGCTCATAGCATTGCTGGTGACAAAACAGATGGTCACTTTACCCAAGTGTTCTTTGATCTATGTAATCAGAAAAGCAGAAAGGCTGGGGAGGCAACATCCAGCCATGCAACAAGAAGAGCTGTTACTTCTCCACACATCA
The DNA here is from genome assembly GCF_902686455.1 of Sciurus vulgaris. NCBI lineage: Eukaryota > Metazoa > Chordata > Mammalia > Rodentia > Sciuridae > Sciurus > Sciurus vulgaris. Next base: position 4,091,708 of record NC_136467.1, on the reverse strand, counting down.
CAGGCCCAATGTTCCTCAGATGAAGAGGACTCCAGCTGCTCCACTACCACAAGCATACCCCATAAAGTTTTCTCCACACCTTGCCTACTGGCCAAGGAGAACTAAATAATGCAAATAGGGAAAGAAAAATAACTAGGCATTCTGGATAATATTAGGTATAAGTCCCAAGGATGGATGGATGCTGAGATCCATCCAAGTGAATGCGAATCCAAATGTCACAGTGCCTCACTTGTGGAATGACGATTATCATGACTGAAGGAGTTAAGCCGCTACCCCTGGAAATAACCTGCACGATAAAACAGAAAAGCAAAAGCAACGCCACACGCCTGGGCTTGCAGATACTAGTGCTACAGTGTAAGATGCTATGATCATGACTGATGTCAAATGACCCTTTAACTTACCTGTAGATCTTTTCAGAAAGTGACAAAATTTGGGAGACTCATTGGGGACTATTGTAATCCTAACTGATGATGCCTCCAACTTCAGTTGCTTCCCCAGATATGATATTTTTTCCTTGAACAAATCATGCAACTGATGCTCCGAGTTTCCTACTACGCATCTGAGAAAGCTTCTCTTTTAAGCATGAGGCATGTCATAGAAGCCTACATGAGATTTGAACTGCCAGGCAGTGGGATGCTTTACTGCCTAACCCAGAGCTATGTTCTCTCCTGTGTTTCATCACCTCATCTTCAGGAAATGAGATCATCTGCACCTCCCCAGAACATTACAGCCTTCACTGCTCTGAAGACAAGATGCCAACTGAACCACAAGCAGGATGAAGCCTTGCCCTTACATTAGGCACTTCAAGGCAGAGGTGTTCCTGAAACCTCACCAGAATCCGGGAGACATAGATGAACTACATGAATAGGTGGCACATCCTTGTGGTCACCATCATTCAATGCCCACTCAAAAGATTCAGAGTTCTGTGTGCCTGTTAATGAAGGCAGGCAAATGTGAGCTGGCCATGGTGGGTCCTTCGTGTGTTCTGTTGTTGTGCCCATTACAACCCACTTACTGACGGCACAGACAAACAGTCTGCAAGCCAGTCCCTAGGCTAAGGAGAACTTCGTGTTGATGCATCACATCAGATCACTGACTTTTCCTGATTGGAGGATGACTGGACTCTTCATGTTCATCAGTTCCAGCTGTTACAACAAAATGCCACAGACTGGGTGGCTGCTCAACAGCAGAAGTTTATTGCTCGAAGTTGAGGAGATTGGATATCCAAGATTAAGGTCCTGGAAGACTTGCTGTCTTGTGAGGGCTGCTCCCTGTTTTGTAGACAGTCATATTCTTGTGTTCTCCCATGACAGAAGGAGGGATGGAAAGCTCCTTGGAGCCCCTTGGTCAGGGCACTAGTGCCCAGTCATGAATGCTCTGCCCTAGTGATTTAACCACTTCCCAAAGGCCTCGCCTTCTAGACCATTATCTCTAATGTTCAGATTTCAGCATGAGTTTTGGGGACACATAGACATTCAGTCCATAGCAGAAATGGATCTACACTGATTCACAGTAAATCAACACTTTGTCTAATTGACACAAACAGAAAAAGAAAAGATGGAAATTTAATGACCACAATTCTTGGGAAGATTCCTGTGGGTGACCCTTCCAAATGGGTGTAGCATGTGAAAGAAGATTTGGTGTGGGCACTCTCTAAAGAGTGCTCCTGAGAGAAGGCTTTCCGAAATCAGATGGATGCTGTGATAATCTTGGGTTTCCCTCAGTCTTAAACACCCTGGTTGTTGCCAAAACGTGTGAAAGTGATCATGGTAGTAGGAAATGGAGCTATGCAGGATCCCAACAGTGCACTTATCACCAGGGCTTATCTGGTTAAGGACTTACCGGCCATCCACCCTGCCAATAGCAGACCATGCTAGCTACAGTATGGCATCATATCCTGGGCAGGAGCCAGCCACCTGTGGCAGGATGATTCTTCCTTTGCAGTGTTTTGTCCTTTCCAGAATGCACTATGACCTGGATATGATGTTCTGCCACCGCCACCATCCCAGGCTACAGAGAGCTATATTCACCATCATGGTGCTCCACAATCTCACGTCTACCAAGAACACTTTTTTTTTTGTCCTAGCAAAAGAAGTGCTTGCAATGGGCTTCCACCTATATGAACTCACTGATTTTGCCAAATCCAGAAGCTGTGGTCTTAGCGAGGTTTAAAATGGCCTATTTCAAACAGTTAAGTGCCATCTGGAGATCACACCAGGTTAAGATTTCAATGTCATATCAAAGATGAGCTGTAACTCTTTGAGCTAGCAACCCATACATGATGCAATATTCATTTCTACTGCTATGTAGCAAATTCATCTGAAACTGCATGTGCACTTTTTCAGGTAACATAATACCCATTTATGTTCTCCCAGTTCATGTGGGTAAGGATTTGGGGCATGGACTTAACTGAGTCCTGTGCACAGATGCAAACAAGGTTTGACCTGGGCCTGGGGTCTCCTTTTAAAATTCATGGAAATTACTGCCCCAAACTCATGTGCTTAGTTGGAAATATGCATTTCCTTGAATGTACAGAACACATGGTGATTTGTTTCTTCAGGGCCAGCAGGTAGGAAAAAACTCTGCCTTTCAGACCTGATACAAAGGGACCACCTGATAAAGCCAGGTCAGTCCATGGGTTTGATTTGCTCCAAATCTTTATTAGGAACCTTAATTATGATGCAAAAGTCCCTTTATTACTTTTATCAAGGGTGTGAGCCATCCTTGAACTCAGGTTACATTGGGCACCATCTTGGAACCAGCCAGAGCCCAGGATCTGGATGCCATTATCAGTCCTTGGAGAAGAATGGAGTATGGAAAGGAGTGCAAATGAGCAGGCTTATGCTCAGTGGCAGAAGCTATGGTTCCCTGCACAGCAATATGAGATCCGACACATGGACATGGAAAGAGTCCAGTAGCAACACATTGTGAAGAAATGAAGACTGGGACCCAAGAGGATAAAGAATCTAGAATGAAAAAACAAAGACAATTAGAGACATGAAAGTGAAGTTTCCCTAGCAGAGTATTAGTGCTAGGGATTCATGCATACATGTCTCTGTATGCCTCTTTGTATTTCTATATTCTGGTTAGCTAAGTGACTTGCTCTTCCTTGAACAAATTATACTCAAGAGGATTCACCCCAATATGGCATATATCCCCAAGTGTGTATACAGTGTGTTACATCCTAAGACACAAGCAGTCTCCTCACCAGTGCCACCTGTCAGGAACCCCTAGCAGTCATGCATCATACATTCTAGGAATAACATTTATCTTATGGTAGGAGAAAGAGATCTTGACAAATAAGTTTCTGCTTAAACTGAAACCTATCTGTCAGAAATCCAAAGTTAGTGGGATTTCATCTACTGTTTATGGGATCTTGTATGCATCACTGTATGTGTGTATGATACTTGTATGTATCATTTTTGCTTTTAAGACTTTATTGTTTGAGATCAACTTTAGGTTCACAGCACAAGCAGTAGGTACAGATTTCCCATAAAAGCCCTCTCTCCACACATGCACAGCTTCCCCTCTCTTCATATGCCCTGTCAGGATGGAACCTTTGTTACAAGTGACAAAACCACAGTGCTACATCATCCTCTCCCAAAGGTCATAGTTCATATTAGTGTCCATCTTGTTATTGACCATTCTGTGACTCTGGATGAACAGGCCATGATGGTTGACCACTGCTGTCCTGTGATGCAGGAAAGTGTCCCTGCCTTAAACATCTTGTGTGCTGCACCTGCGTCTACCAGTTTTCATCTGGTAAAGGACAGTTCTCTCAAAACTGAGTGTGTTCACAGCTGGTCTGGACATCCCGACGAGTTTGGAATTGATGCCCTGCATCCCTCTGGGAGCCACCTAGGAAGAACTGGAGACTGGGATCAGGCCTAGAGACAGATTGCTTTGGTCGGCTCTGGGGGCCTTACATTTCGTGTGACGTTGTCTCCCCAGATTGAGGCTCCGCCAGCCTCATTTCTAAGCATATGCTTCTCTAACTTTCTCACAATAAATACAAATAGCCCCCCAATCAGTAAAGGTCCTCTCCTGCTTCCTCACCACCAGGATCATGCCATCATTAAGAAAGCATTGTCTTTTTCAGGTCATCTCAAAAACAGTGGGCTCAGCTTTGAAGAGCATGTTTGAGACAGGACAGATCAACTTGGGTAGTTTTTAGAAATGAGCTCGAGAGACCAGAAAAGGGGAGACATTGATGGCAAAACCAGGGTCCACCAAAACTACCTTTTGGATTTTTTCTGTGCCCTGAAAATTCTATTCACATCTTCTCCCAAATTTTGTTGTACAGAGACATCAAAGAAATAGCATTCCCTCCACCTAAATGGGCCCCACGAGAAAATACCCAAAGGCAACATTTGGGATCAGAAACAAGCCATTTGCCAACTGCGAATAAGCAGAGCCAACAAGAAAGTGCCATGTGCGCCGTCCTGAGGTGAGCGACCTTCCCAGGCCGGACCACACAATGTGAGGCAGAGACAGTTCCGCAGCATCTTCTCAAGGGATCCTTATTTCATTGGAAGGGGTCATGATTTCCCTGGAGATTTTCACATTTCTAATAAAAGGTCCAAACCTCTCCTCCTACGTGTAGCAGTTTTCCAGGATTTTGAAAATGGCCGACACCAGCCCAGAGCCTCTCTGTGATTCCTCTAATCCTCTCCCAAGATCTGTACACAGAAGGGGGTCTGCTGGCTGCACTTTCTTAACTAAGGTGGCCCCTGCAGCCACTGTGGACCTGCAGGCCTATGCACTAACCAACCTAATGCTTGCCTCTGCCAGCTGGAGCCCAGCGGCCTGCTGGCATATGGATAGTGTTAAACTGGTTACAATTCTTCCAGGGCTTAGAGGAATTCAGACCACCAGAGCTCCATAAATTCAAGACTGATAACACTCGCTCTGTTTGGGCCTTCTCCAGCCCCGCATCCTGCTCTGCCCCATCTCCAGTGTGGTTTGACTTGGTATGTTTCCTAAAAACAAGGGGCCAGGGTGTCCAGCACTGCCAAGCTGAATGTCATTTCCATTTTGGATGGAAATTAGCAATTCTAATTTAATTCTACTTTAAATCTTTCAGAATCATTTGTAAAGATAACCTGATTTTCAGTAGAGCAGTTGATTCTGACGATAGTTTCCCTGCTTGTAGTAGGCATTCAATAAAGGTTGATTGATTTTTTTTTTAATCATCAGTTCTTTCTACTAGGCATAGTCAGGTGATCAATTTTAAGCCTAATTGGGAAGCACACCAATTTTATTAGGCTGAGTAAAACATGACCTAGAAGATTCAAGTAAAGAAGTCAATTAACACAATGAACAATCTCTCAAGAACTGAAGACAACCGCTCACGGTGTAGTGTTAACCACCTCTGTGTGTTTAGTATCACATGATTCCTCCAACATTACTTTCTAAATTCCGGAAAGCTAGGGCTTTCGTGAGGGTTGCTTAGCCATTACGATCTTTAATTCAAAAGCCTCAGACTCCACTATCTCTAGGAAGGTCTTGAATCTAAATGAGCCAAAATACCAAATAGTATATTGACCATTCTTGTTCCGAGAACTCCAAATCAATAACTCTCCAAATCTAATAGTTTTAGTAATAGAACTGTTCATTTCACTCACAGAAATAAGGATGCATGTAGTTATAGTCTAAAGTGGGGTTAGAAGATAATTAAATCAACACTGTTCATCTTCCTGAGGACTGACTGAAAAAGATGAAAGAAAGAAAGAAAGAAAGAAAGAAAGAAAGAAAGAAAGAAAGAAAGAAAGAAAGAAAAGACTGAAGACAAACTCCAAACATGTTTACTGACACATTCTGTCTTTATGTGGAATCCCAGCGTATACCAATAGAAAACACTCCACAGTGACTCTCCAGCCTTCCTCCCCTCTCTGCTATCAAGACACTGACTGTGGGAGAGGAGAGAGGACCACGGCTAGCCCTGTGAGTGTGCACATGCCTATTAGCCTCCACGTGGCCGCCATACTGCGTGCACCCAGAATTGGCCCGACCCAGGGGTAGCTCTGAGAAGCAAACCTACACAGCACGCAACACAGTGTTTTACCCAGGACGTCAAAAGGAACCAAACCACCCTAAAGCCAAGCTTCTTTTAGTTCAATTTATAGCTGTCCAAGAGTGTCCTCAACTCCCCCAAGTATTTATTTAGAAAACAAATGGGTGTCTTAAGACATTTTCATGCATTAAAACATTTCAGTTAACTGGGCACATGGCCTATGCCCGTAATCCCAGCAGCTCAGGAGTCTGAGGCAGGAGAATCATGACTTCAAAGTCAGCCTCAGCTAAAAGTGAGATTCTAAGCACTCAGTAAGACCCTGTCTCTAAATAAAATATGAAATAGGACTGGAGATGTGACTCAGTGGTCAAGTGCCCCTGAGTTCAATCCCTAGTACCCCCCCAAAAAAATTTCAGTTATAGTTATATTCAAGGTAGAAAACATTGATGAGCATCACTCACATTTCCAAAAATTTGTGGTTAAGAATATGTAATAAAAATATTTTTTTTAATTACTGCCTGTCAGTAATTTTCAGTCTAGGGAAAATGTATTTTAAAAATGCAATCCATAGTTCTTTTTTTTTTTCAGTGCCAGGGACTTAAACATTGAGCCACATTTCCAGCCTTTTCTTTATAGTTTATTTAGAGACAGGGTGGGATAAGTTGTTAATGGCCTTGCTAAGTGGCTGAAGTTGGCTTTTTGAACTCACGATTCTCCTGCTCAGCCTCCCAAGCCACTGGGATTACAGGCAAGGGTCACTGAGCCCAGTCATAATCCAATTCTTTTAGTATGAAAATAAGATTATTAGGGATTAAGTAAGGTGTTAGAGATACTGGTAAAATAAAGATAGATAAATTTAAAGTGATATTTGCGATACAAGGATTTTCTACCAAAAGACTCGTTTAATGTTTAGAAATTAGCACAAATATATGGGTTCTATCTATTACTAAAAACACTTAGTGGTTTAATGTAAATATCTTCTTTTTATTCTCCCCAGGACAATAAATGTGATCCAGCTCCCATTTTCCCAGCAATTTATTTATTTTAAATGAAGAAATTAAAATTGGAGCAAATCGATTCTTCAATCTTGGCCCACTAGGGGTAATGAAATGCCTTATTAATATTGAATGCTTTCTCACTAATTTATTAAAATAAGCAAATTTATATATGGTCTGTAAGTAGCTTGGAAGTCATCCCTACTTCCAAATGACTAGGGAAAAGCTGAAAACAACTGAAAAATTACTCTGCCGATGTGTAGAGAATGAAGGTCACAGGGCGAGCTTGGCCACAAATAGAAGGGAATAAAATGTGGTGACAGAGAATCGAACCTACTGTATGCCAGGGACTCAGGAGGCTGATGCAGGAAGAGTACAAGTTCAAGGGCAGGCTCAGCAACTTGGTGGGGCCTTGTCTCAAAAATGAAAATGAAAATGACTGGGGATGTGGCTGAGTGGTAGAGCACCCCAAGTTCAATAGCTGTTGAGAGAGGGAAAAAAAAAAAACTTAAGAGCAGAAACCTGCACAGAACCAGCATCAGGGTATAGAAATTGAATCATAATTAACACAGTGCCAAGGGTTCAGCACGGATAAGTTCGAAAGTCAAAAACCCCAGGGGAAAATCAATAGGACACTGCTAAAACCAACACCATCCATTAACGGCGTGTATTGACATATTTGTTAGTTAAGATTTTGTTGCTGTGACCAAAATACTTGACAAGAATAAGTTAGAGGAGAAAAAGCTTATTTTGTCTCATGGTTTCAGAGGTTCATTCCAAGGTGGGCCAACTTGTTTGCTCTGGACCCAACATGAAGCAGAACATCATGGCCGAAGGGCATAGTAGAGGGAAGCTCCAGACATACCCCTCCTGCCTACAGTCACCACCAATCCATTCAAACTGGGGTGGATTGATTAGTTGACATGTCTCTTAATTCAATCATTTTACTCTGAATTTTTCTACATTAACACAGGAGTTTTTGTGGGCCTCTTCATATCCAAACCACACCAACATATGTAGAGTACATCACCTAACATATCATCTAACTCTAGCATGATATACATTCTTCTCAAGTTCACAAAGAACACTGAATACACGCAGGGCAATGGAAATTTAACAAATTGAAAGAATAGAAATTACACAACATTTGATCTCTGACCACAACAGTCAGGGGGTAGGTGAAAAAAATCCCAAATACATGGAGATCCAACAACCTACTTCAAAATAGCACATAGGACAAATAAGAAATATCAGGAAAAATTAAATTGTTTTTAATTAAATGAAAATGAAAACACAACAAAATCTATGGTATGCACCAAAAGCATTCACAATAGCTTCAAAATTTACATAAAACACCTGGGAATAAATCTAGCCAAGGAAGTGAAAGTGCTTTGAGGAGATTTATAGTATTAGATGTATATTTGGAAAAGAAGGAAGATCTAAAATTAATAATTTAAGCCAGTATCTTAGAGAACTAGAAAAAGAAGAGCAATTAAATCCAAAGTATGCAGAATGAAGTAAATATTAGAGCAGAAATCAATGAAATAAGGAAAAAAACAAATCAATAAAGAATGTCAACAAAACTGAAAGCTGATTCTTGGAAAAATTATTGAAACCAATAAGCCACTAGCCAGGCAACTAAGGGAAAAAATAGAGAAGACAAAAGTTAATAATAACAGAAACTAAAGGCCATCACTATGGATCTTATAGACATTTAAAAAACGAAAGAATATTATAAACAATTGTATAGGCTGGAGTATAATTCAGGGGGAAAGAATTTTCCTAGCAAGGATAAGGGCTTAAGTTTGATTCTCTGCCCTGAAAACACAAAACACACACACACACACACACACACACACATTCTATGTTGACAAACTTGATAACATGGATCAATTTATTGAAAATATTATCTTCTAAAACTTATAAAAATACAAGTAGACAATTTGAATATGGGCACAGTTATTTTTAAAAAATGAGCCAATAATCATTACCTTCTAACAGATAAAGCACTAAACCCAATTGAGTTTTAACTATGATTTCTATCAAATATTTAAGGAAGATATTATGCCAAATCTGCAACCTCATTTGGAAGACAGAAGCAAAAGTAATACACCCTGTGTAATTCTATAAGACCATCATTTCCCATGTATGCAAACCAGTGGAATAAACAATATTAGTGGAATAGAAAACTAGACCAACATTTCTAATGAGCATAGATACAAATCTTCAACAAAATATTAGCACATCAAATCCAACAATGTATTAAGAGAATCATGTAACATAGCCAAGTGCAATTTATCCCAGATATGCAAGACTGGCTCAACATTATGCTAAATGGGGAAAACTGAAAGCATTTTATCTAAAATCAGGAACAAGAGAAGGTATCTACTCTCACCAGATATTCAACCTAAAACTTGAAATTTTAGTTAGAACAAATAGACAAGAGAAAGAAAGAAAATTATTACAAATAAGAAAGGAAGAAGAAAAATTATCTCTATTTGTAGATGATATGATCCTATAATTAAAATCTCTTAAAATCTCCACCGGAGTACTTCTAAATCAGATAAATTGAGCAGAGTAGCAGGACACAAAGTCACCATCCAAAAGTCAACAGTGTTTTCATACACCAATAATGAACTTCCTTAGAGAGAAATCAGGGAAACAGTTCCATTCACAATAGCTTCAAAATTTACATAAAACACCTGGGAATAAATCTAGCCAAGGAAGTGAAAGACATCCTTAAGGAAAATTGCAGAACATACAAAAAAAGAAATTGAAGAAGACACTAGAAGATAGAAAGACCATGCTCATGGATAAGCAGAAAGAATATTGCTAAAATGATAATACAAAAGCAATCAATGCAATTCCCATAAAAATACCAATAATATTCTTTTCAGAACTAGAAAAAAATTTCTAAAATTCATATTGAATAACAGAACAACCAAAGCAATTCTAAGCAAAAAGAACAGTGTTGAAGGCCTTACAATATCTCATTTCAAATAATACTACAGTCATAGTACCAAAAACACTATGTAAACTCCAGGGGAGAGGAACAATAAGAGTGTCTCTCAGACAGCAGGATTAGAGCTAACCCAAAGAACTCATCCACTGTTAGCCGTAGCTTCTCTGGAAAACCTGGACAACACTCATTCTTAAATGCTATGGATCAATGAATAAGTATTGCTTGCCTCCTGAGTTTTTATTCATTTCTTTCCTCAAGATTATGTTGTAGTTACCCTGTGCCTGTCTCACATCATGGCTACAGTGGGGGAGACACAGATGTCTTTTCTATGGGGTTATAAGTTTCTTTCTTAGATACTGAGAAGCTCATTTGAATTTTGGGAACAACAATGATCATCTGTCAGAATTTCTGGACTTTGGGCTGCAAGTACTGGCTGGGTTGGACACTGGATTTTCTCCTTTGGGGGTAGGTTAGAATACTGTGCTTGAGAATAAGATTGACAATATCTCATGCTAAGAATGTAACTATCAAAGTTCATACACCTGTTTCCATTATACAGAGTCACCACTGGAAATTGCTGGCAATAGCCACAGATGACATTCCCCAGCCCCTCTCTTTTGCATCCAAGGAGGGCCATGTGCATAGGCTTGCAAAATGTACCTGGACAGCAGTATATTTGTCACTAACAAAGCAAAGCAGGAAAAACTGAGATGCATATTCTTCGTTCTTTTTCTCCATCCAGTAGCAAGGCCCTTAGGTGATAGTAGAGCTACAAGATCTTCAGGAGCCTAGGACTGTAAATCCTAGGACCTTGAATTTTATGTGGTCAAGCAGAAAATTCTTGGCATGTCATGCACTGAAATAGTGGAGTTCATTTGTTGTAGCTACTTTTGTTGTTCTAACACAAACTTTTAAGCTCTCTCCTATTGATAGTCCCTAGATTCTTTTCTTACAAAATTGCTCTTACCTGCTCCAAGGTTATAAAGGCAAGGATAGAGAGTAATACCTCCCAAATATCTCCCAAAGCGCGCGTGCACACACACACACACACACACCTGCACACACCTGCATTTGCCCACAAAGGCTCTCAAGTGACTATAAGCAAAAGAAGAGCTCCAAACCGACCACCTATTCCTGAACTGATATGCATTACACAGCATTCTTTGATTATTAATGGTGATGATGGTGATGAAGATAATATTTTTAAAAGTGAAAATTCTTGACTTTCCATTAAACCATGTCTTAGTTAGCTCAAGCTGCTATAACAAAATGCCATAGAAAACATCATCTATTTTTCACAGTTCTGGAGGTTGGAAATCCAAGGTCAGGGTGTGTTTGGGTTCTGGTGACTTCTTCTGTGTCCTCGCATGATGGAAAGAGGGTGGGTGAGTTCTCTGGGTCCTTTGATCAGGACACTAATCTCATGTATGAGGCCTTAACCCTTATGACTGATCACCTCCCGGAGGTTCAACCTCCTAACACCACCTCTCTGGGGAATAGAATGAACTTTGGCAGGACCAATTTGTTATTCAGACCATAACAATGGAGATGATGATGTTGATTTGTTTTATAACAATGATGCCTGATATATGACTCAATCATAATGTAGAATTATTAGGATTAAATATGGTTTTCTCTAAATTGCTCAATAAGGAGATAAAAGAAAATCTGAGAACTGGGGATCAGCCAGTCTCGCCAAGCAGGAGTCAGACACCTGAATAAACGTTTCAGATTTGATATTGAGCAGTATGCACCTGTCTTCTGCTCAGAGGACTTCCCTCATCCCTGCCAGGCTGGGAGTCTTTCTGGAACTGTGTGCTGTCTCCACCACACTCTGGCTCCTTTTCCTTCTATCCTCTCCAGCAGGAAGCAAACTTCCTGTGTGCAGGGCTTTCATCTCACACAGTGGACACTCATTCTTTTGAGCAAGGAGGTCATCAGGTCTGCAGTAGGCATCCAGTCAGTAGTTGCTGAATGAATAAGTTTATGGCTTCATTCCAAAATGGAAATAATCCCATCAACTTTCAATCTTTTCTACAGTGGCACTGTAATTGTTCTATGCATCTTTGAGCTTTGCCAATAATTTCCTGTCAAATTGGTGCACTTACATTCAGTGAGCGCATGGTTTTCTTGCTAGAATAAGTAGATGCTAACTAGCTTCCTCAAACCTGGAGGGCGTGATGGATACTCATGGCAAGAAGACACCTCTTCTTGATCCCATAATTGGAAAGCCCATTACTGAGCACACTAACTAATAATAAGTTGGGTTTTTTCCCTTGTGAAATCCTACAAGCCTGTCCTTATGAGGTTCAATTATCCCCAAAGCAGCCCCATCCTGCCAACATGCTTTTGCATCCAAAACCCCTCTGTTGGAATAAGGAAAAGGAGTGTGATTATTAAATGCCTTTAGACTTGGGATGAAGACATTATCCTAAATACCATGTATTTTACACATCCATTTTCTGATTCCAAGGTAAATATTTAATAAATAGAGAACTATTCAAGGTATTGAAGGAGAATAAATCTTAGACATTGGTGAGAGAAAACAGAAAAGACAGAAGAGGTCTTTCACTCCCGTGTATTTGGTTAAGCATTGAACCTGAATCCCCGATGACAGATAAATTTTATAATATCTTGTTCTTGCTAATAAAACAAGTAAAGCCCTTTGAGGAGCCACCTGAAATTCGTTAGGCACAGGAGTCTCTCCATGAAAAGAAACTCACATACCTCTGTGGCTAAAGTCCTTGCCAGTCCTTGGGCAGGTGGCCCCAGCCCACCTCCGGACCTCAGCATTCTCAAATCCTATAGGGGATCTAACCCATCTAATTTGAGCACAGATTTCACTGCCCAAAGCCCCTGCTTAATTTCAGTAGAGCAGCAGCAGTATTGATTTTAAAAGAAAATCTTAAATATTACCTGGCTGTAACTGTTTTTTTATCTGCTTATTTAGAAGTGACCAAGTTTGGGCAAAATGATTTATTATGTCTGATAGATTGATTTATATACTAGAATGTCAGTGTACCTGTTTGTAATATTAACTGTAGCTGAAGAAATAGTGGGTATCTGCTATATGATCAATAAAACACTTTCTCAGATTTCAGGCCCTTCAAAAATTGTATTTTGGGGTATTTTTAATTTTACCAAGTCATCTGTTATGATATGTTCTTAGGTAATTTTCTGGGGACTTGAAGGCACTGAAATTACTTGGTGTGTTTCTGTGATGTGAAGCTACTACTACTGACAAGTTCAAAGACATTCTTAATTAGTCATAGGGTTTACTAGCCCTGTAAAGTTACTGGACCCCTTAGTTGAAGTTGCAGGCTAATTTAGCCTACAGAGCAAAAACAAATAAAAATCAGTTTGTATCTGATATGTTTAAAAAATTCTTTGGTCAATATAAATGTTTCCCAGAGGAAAAAATCTCCTTTTTTCTGATTCATAAAGTTATTTTTATAGCAACGATCTATTTTGTAGTGAATGACGCACACATAGATCACATTAACTCTCTAACGAAATGCATACGATCCTTCTGGTCATGTCCCGAGGACATTGCTCAAGAAAACAGTACTAGTTTATTTGAAAAGCTGCAAGTCATCTGCTTCAGTGGCTATGATCAATTAAAGGTGCACGGGAATGAGCAGACCCCTGATCTCAGCACTGCATTGACCCACCACATGATGTGGAGCCTGGTTTTGCTTAACTCCAAGCATGTAAGAATTGATTTTTCTTCATGGGTTCATTTCCACTGTGAAACCTGAGGTTGAATTTTTCAATGCAGAACACATTAAGATGTTACAAGCACCAAAAAGATTTGATGTCTGAAAGCATAAAATCAGATTATTTCAGTGACTATCTAAAAAGTTTATATGAGTATTTCTCCTTGCACATGTCAGAGAGATGGTGCATTGAATTATTTGGAGATTTTTCAAAAGATGAAATGTTTGAATGGCAGTAGAATAAAAGTATTGATAAAACATGTTCATTAAAATTCCTGTTATCATTATGTATGCCTTGATGTGGGCCAAGTCCTTCATAGATAATATTTTAGTGTGGAATAGATACTACTAGATAATAATAGGTATGAAACGGTGTATCTTGCCATTGCTCTTACTTTTTAGAGGAGGAGACTGGGGCTTAGGACAGGTCTGTAACTTGCTCCATTCACGAAATCCCTCAGTAGGAGGCAGGGTCAGAACTGGCCCTGCCCCTGGGGTATGAGCTGGAGCACACTGCACTCATTAGCTCCACCCTCTCCAGCCCTTTTCAAAATATACTAAAAGAACAAATTTTACAAAACTGATCATGCTGAGTAAGTCTTGAATTACTGTGCGTGGAGGGGTGGACCTCCCAGGTGTTCTGGGCCACACAGAAGCTTAAGAGGATGGGGGTAGTGACTGGCCATGGCAAGTACCAGTCCTTTGGGTGGATTTCTGTACTTTGGGTGACCAAGCTTGTGGGATATCACTACCTCCACAAATCTTATGTGTGTTATTTCACCTCCACCGGGAAACGTTGTGACAATTTCGCACTATGTCCTTGTAGTACGTTCAAAAGCAATTAAGACTCAAGAAATAAACCACATCTGTGGACAAATGATCTTGACAGCACTTAACAAAAATTGAACCATAGACTGAAGTGTAAAGGCTAAAGCTATAAAATGCATAGGAAAAACCATAGGATAAGATCTGTGTGTGCGTGAGGTTTTTCCGCTATGATACCAATAACACACAAAACACTATACAACAAAAACACCAGATTGGATTCAAACATGAAGCTTCCAGTCTTCAAAGACAGTGTTAAGAATACGGAAATTTAGCCACAAACACAAAATTTTGCAAATGCATCTATCTGACAACATTATTCAGAATATATACATATAGAATTCTTATTACATAAAAATAAGATAAAAACAGTGAAAATTGGCAAAATGTTTGAAGCACTTAATAAAAGAACATATGTAAAAATGATCAAAACATCTGGGAAAATGCTGGACATCTTTGCTCAAGGAAATGCAAATTAGGACCTCAGTGAGATGGCACGGCACAGCCCCAGGATGGCCAAAGTCACGGAGGCGGGACAACCCAGTGCTGGCAAGGAGGCAGAGCAAATGGATCTCTGGCTGTGCCTGGGAGAAGGGTAGTTCAAACATCCCAGAAAGCAGTTTGACATTGCCCTGCGGAGTCCACATCCCCACACCCTGAACCCGTCATTCCACCGTTAGCCAAGAGAAATAAACCAACTGCTCTCACGAAGACTTTTTAAGTAAGTGTTCATAGTAGACTTATTCATGTATCCAAAACAACTTGAATGTCTGTCAGGAGAATGGTGACAGACACCATTGGTATATCTGTGTAAGTAATAGGTCCCAACAAGAGTAACCCGGCACTGGATATCAAGGATCAATGTCAAGACATTAAGCTCAGTGAAAGTCGAATGTAAATGGCATGTGCTGCGACTCTATCAGTATGAAATGGCAGAGCAGGCAAAACTGATTTAGATCAGCCACAGAATGCATGCCAGAAGTGGCTGGCTGTCAGGCTAGAGAGGAAGATTGACTGCTAAGAGACACATGCAAACTTCTGGGACAGAAATATTCTGACCTGATTGCGCCAGTGGATACCTTGATGTATGTTTTGAAAACTCATCAGAAAATGCATTTAAAATGGATGCACATCATTAAATTTAAATTATAACCACAATAAATTTTACAAAAAATGACTCAACTGTTATCATGAAGTATGGTAACACACTTTTGTTGGGATTGGGGGAAACAGGCACTGCTGATTGAAATGCAGACTGGTTCATGCAATATTAGCAAACCCCATTAGCATTTATCTTCTAATTTAGCCATCCTGATTCTAGTAATTCATCCTGAAGATGCACCTCCACATGGATATGCACAAAGTTATTCACTGCAACTTTTTTACAATTGCCAATTATTAGAAACAACAAAATCCCCATACACAGGAGTTGAAAGAAGTGATGCATACTCAACAGGGTATACCATGTAGCTTTACAAAAGAATGAGGACTATGTCTGTGAACCTCCATGAAGCAATTTCCAAGGGCTCTTTCTAAATGAGAGGAAAATAAAAATATCAGTAATTTGTGACATTTTACATTAGAAGGAGAACTAAGAAATAAGCCTATCTCCTCTCTCATGCATGCAGAAACAGAGGATATGTACATGAAATATGGAAGGAGAGGGTAGAATGGATGGAGGGAACCTCAGCCCAGTGAGCTAGTTTGTGTGGTCTGACTTTTAGATGTATCAGATACAACAAGTACGATCAACTAAAACACCTCCAAAAATAAATGAAATCACACTTAAGGTGACAGATATAGCCAAACTGAAATTGGGAAAGGAGAGAACCCAAGAAACTTGTAGACACTTTGTTATACACCCCCAGGCAGAACCAAGAAAAGTGATATAAAACAATGTCCAACTCCAGTTATTAGTGATTTGTATTCTTTCAGGGGAATGAGTTCAGATTCTAACATTGCATCCTCTCAATTCTGTGATTGAGCAAATAAGTAAATACACAGTGGAGATGGGGAGTCAGCTCAGTGGTGGAGCACAGGCTAGGCATGTGCAGAACCCACTAGCAAGTCAGAGCCCTGGCTAGGTAAAGGCAGCATTTTCAGTGTCAGTAGAGAAGGATGAGGTGAAAATAGACCTTTTGAACTGGAATTGGAGAAATCAGTGTGAAACCATGGTTTGATAGGTGGATGTAAATATAAACGAACACATACAATTCCCATTGATAGGTAGAGGTGTGTTATGTATTTCCTGGCTCTATCTGCTGAAGGAAACTAAATGCAGTTACATGCCACAGCAATGGGAATATTTAGTATTTCCAAATAGAAATCAGGCCTTACTGGAAAAAATACTACCAGGGCTGGTACTAGAAGGTACAAAATGATTCTAAAATACATCGTCATGTCTACAATGAAGAGTGTTGAAGAAATCACGGACCGTACCAGAAGAACACTGACATTGATTTGAAGGGTTCCCACTGAAGCACATAAAATAAATCCAGAATCCATGATTCCATATGGAAATAAACCAATGATAGAAATATCAAACTTCAGTATGGTAAAATCCCAAAGGATTAATTCAACAGGAATCATTGAATCAGAAAATATCATTTAATCTTCATTCAATAGTACCTTCAGACAACAATCATCAACAGACACTAAAAATAGTAGGTGAAATAGTTGATCAGATACAGAATATTAATTTAATCGTAAAGTATCTCCTCTCAAGACACTTATTAATTACAAAGACAAAGCAAAAACTTTAAAGCAGAGAGAACTGGAAGATGCGAATTAAACAAAATCATCAAAATTCACATAATTGAGAAAGAAACAAATTAGTACCATGCACCCCCAGATACAGTGTACTAAATACAATGCTAATTCTGCCATCCCAGTTACAAATGTATGCACTGAACCCTTCATTAGAAAACATTCAGCAATCCCAAGTTAAAAGATGGTGCACAGACTAAGTAGCCTGCACTCATTGAAAACATCAAAGACAATGAACTTTCCCAGATTAAAGAATAAAATAACATGAGAACAAACTGTAGTGAGTGATCTTGGTTGGGATCCTGACCAATTTTTTTCTTTTGCTACAAAAAACGTTAGTGAGATACTGGATTATATTATGGCTGTCGATTAGCAAATAATATTATAACAATTAATTGCACTACAGATACATAAGAAAATGTCCTTAATTTACAAATAAACACTGAACTATCACTTGTAGGGGAGAACAAGTGTAAACTACATCATAAAAGGCTTAGAAAAATTACATAACATATATAATTAAATTGTTACAGTATGTATTCTATTTTTATAATAAGTGTTAACATTTCAGAACTCTAAGTGAGGTTCATATGGAAATTTTACATATGTTATGGGTTATTCTTAATAGTTCTCTGTAAGAGACTTGTAAGACTGAAATGGTTTCAAAATAAAAAATAAATGAAACTTTGAAAATAAAACATAATTAAGTAAATAAAAGGGAAACTAATAAAAATATAAAGAGAAAATGTTGGGATTACCAAAAAAATAGATTACAGGCAGGAAAACAATGATACAAAAGACAGTTGACTTTTCAGAAACATGGAAGCAAGATAAAATGAGCTGCCATTTCCCTCTAAAAGTGAGGGAAGGAAGGAAACAGGAAAGTCAACCCCAAATTCCAATTCAGTGATAACATTTAAGAATTTGGAAGATAAAAAGGCATTTTAGCAGGCATGCACTATGAGGAATGGAAATTCAAGTTGGAAGACAAAGTTATCAAAGGAAAGCTCAATTCACACCAATAAATAAAGATTATCAAAAATGTATGTGTGTCTGCAAATATCAAATATTTTACTATTGTTTGTTTCCCTCTTACCCATGAGGTGCTGGGAATCTACACGTATACTACCACAAGTTCATAAAGTAGAGACTTTTCTGCTGAACTAAAACTAGCCAAAAGACAGTACGCCTTGCTCCACACACAAATTAACTACACTCAAAATTTCAGCTACACTTTAATACAAAAAGAGATGAAAACCCAAACTAACGACCAGGCCTCAAGTAGGAATGGCCAGGAGTAGCTCTTCCAGTCCCACCTGTGGACATCCAGTAGTACAGCAAAACAGAGAATTAGCACAAAGCCTGTGGCTACCACACCTATGAGGAGTCTCAACCTACTTCCTTCTAGGACACCTTGGCAAGAAAATGTTGTGCCCTAAAGAGACCCACACATATGGATGGAAGACCATATCCATCTAAACAGATGCATAAAACTCCTGGGCTTGTTCATCTCAGTGGAGTGAATTCGCCAGAGAACACGGAATATACCAGATCAATAACACTTAGATTTGACACAGCAGAAACAAAATGTAAAGGCTCACTTTGGCAAGAAATTGGGATCTCTGGGAACTGAGAGCTTGCTTTGGCTTCATCAATATGCTCTTTAATTTCTTCTTTTTGACCTGTTTTTCCCTTTCACCTGCCAAGTTGAAAAATGAGGCAATAAGTGCACCTTCAGCCTTTTCAATAGTGCAGATCAGTTATAGGGTAAATTCAATCAATATAAAATTATCCAAGTTTAGTCTTTCATAAGCAAAACACCAGCTAATACACAGATATGAACAGCCCTGTTTGTTTCTGATCACTGGAGGAATGAAGGAATCAAAGAGTGGAAGGTTTATCTTCAGGGGAATAGAAATCAAATGTTCAGCAGAAGTGTGTTTGTAACATGTATCCCAAAACATGGGAAAGAAAGTGCCCTTCCATTTCATGTATTTACTTCAGTAACTTAATTCTTCACCAAAAATAAGTAAAAATCAGTAATATCGTGTCATCTGAGTACCTTACAGGAGAGCAAGCATGCCTGACACTCCATCCAGAGCACCTGGAAGTTCAGAGAAGGGCAAAGATGTGCTCTCTCCTGACACATGCCTACCTCTTCCTACCTCTACCCAACATTGATTTTTCCTGCCTGTCTCTAGCAGAAAGCCTCTGGTACTATTCCCAAGATAGAAAGCAGATCTGAACCAGCTAATAAAATAGACTGACCAGTCTATTGTGCTGGGTCCTTCATGCCATCCTGACCTCAATAGTCGGAAAAAGAGTTGAGGACTTAGCAGAAGAAAGGGTGTGTTCCTCAGCCTGCTCTGACCCACGCCGTGCTCTTCACAGGCACACGTACACTTTTTGCATCATGTATACAGGTGGCACTTATTTACACAAGTGCTTGAGATCTTCCCCAGCAAAACATTTGCAAAACATGCTCCTGCAGCCCCAAGAGCCCATCCTGAAGCTTTTCTGCATCATGGTGTCACCAACCTCTTCAGGTGTCCCCAGCTGCTTCAGGAGTCCCGCGAGTTCTCTTAAGCAGGAGTGCTGGAAGCAGGGACAATGTCTACAGGGTTCCTTTCTGTAGTCACAGACATAAAGAAGAAAGACACAGATCAATACTTACTAATTCCCCGTCCCCAGTTTCCTTTCTGATCCACTCTTAACTGGGACAATAGGACTTGAAAAATGGCAACGAGGAGTAGAAACGGCGAGTGACGTGATGGTAGTGTGGGGCTCACATGGCGCCTGACCCCGTCAGCATTCAGTGTGTGTGGGCGCCTGTGTCGAGCAGGCCGAAGGCCAGCTGTCCTGCAGGCATTACCTGCCCACAGGATGGTCAGCAAGGGCCATGCAGAGGGCCCACAACCCAGATCAACAACTCCACAAACTGGCCGATTCTCAGGTCACCAAGGGGTGGCTTCCCAAGTGACTCCTCTGCCTCGCATGCTTGGTGCCAAGTCCTGAGTGTGGAGTGCTTTCCCAGGAAGGAGGCTCCAAGCCAGCACCCTCCCAAGGCAGCTGCAAGACGGCAGCTGGAGCATCTCTGTTTCCTGATCACACACACACACACACACACACACACACCCCTCCACATCTTGGAGTCTGAGGTATCCACATATAGTAACCCTTTCCCTACCTGCGTCATGGAGCCACTGGAAAACCACAACAATGAACAGCTTAAACTCAGAACATTGCCTCCATTTTTAGCAAAGCAGGTTGCGGAAGCAACTCGGTGTGTAAGTGTGCACTCCATCAGAGGCCAAGGACAGCCATGCGCCTCCCAGCAGCTACATGCCCTGCTCAGAGCAGAAAGCAACCGCTTAATCAGCAGAAAGAAGCCATTCCCTGGGGAGGACTGACCCCGTCTAGGAAGAGTAGTGAGAGGGATAAAGACAGGAGGCGCCCCCAGGGAACATGGAGCAACGTGGAAGGAGACTCTCTGTCCCGTCCTCCCTCCCGTCTCTTTCTCTCTCTGGAGCATACACAACTGCACAGTGACACACCCTTGTGAGGGCAGGAACTGGCAGCAGCTCACAGAGGGCACGTGTGAAGTGCCCAGATGCACCCGTGGCTCGGCTCTTGCTGCACCTCAGCAATGGAGCGATGGTTTCGAGAATGACCGGCTCATTCATTTTTCTTCCCTGACCATTTTGCCTGTCTCTATTGGAGTTAATGTTGGACTTCGCTTTGAATCTCTGGAATCCTGAGGATTAAATTTATGTCCCAATGCATCTTAACCTTAACAAGCTTCTCAAAAAGAAAAATATATATATATGGAAGTATAGTTCACCAATAAAAGAAAAATCCAAATATATTTGCAACCTTCACATAAAGTTTCTAGATGTTATACTCTGTGAGTAGCAGGTGGATTTCAGCAGTGATTAAATTCAACCTTTTAATTTTGCAGAGTGACTGCCCCACCATAGTAGTGAAGTGAATTGCCAGGGTCAAACCTGGTCAGAATCGGATTAGGATTTTTAACTCTGGGCTCAGAGCCTTTGCAGGACTCATGCGTGGCCTCCGTGTCAGTAGGATCAAGTCTGCTTCCTGTCTACTGTAACCAGCACCATAAGAAACCAGGCTTAGCAGCAGCATACTACACATTTTGTGCCCCAACCTTGTTACAGCTACTGAAGGCCAACAGTACAGGACCTAAATAAAGTCTTAGGAAATAATGTTTAACACCCAAAGAAATGTACCCCAGAGAGTCAGTCATTGATCCAAAATTTCCCAAAATCAACAAAGGGGCCATCACTGCTCTGGCAATGAGAGAGTCTATTAAATGTGGGAACAGAATTGTCATCAAAAGCTGGTGGCTGTCCCTCTTCTTCCCTGGGTTTCTGTGTGCTGTGTAGTTTTTGCATCTCTAAAGTCCTTCTTACCCTACAGGCTATTGGAGGACCATTTTTTATTGTTCCCTAAGACTGATCTTCTGTAATAACTGTTAATTATTTAAGTGCCAGAAAATCAAGATGATGTACCTTTTCCCTTAAAAGAACAGAAAGGTCAAAATTCTTATTAAAAAAAAATGGAAGACACGAACTTGACTGTGTATCAGGTGAGAGGGTCCATGAAAGAGGTCACTCTTCCCTGCTGGGCAGACCATGCCCTCCCCCTCCTCACAGGCAGGGGCACCACTGTGCTGGAGATTCCTCACCTTTCAAATCAGCTGTGTCTAGTGGTCAGTGGTTGTTTGTGGACTCCTAGGTTTGGGCACTTGGTGGAACAGTGTCAATCATCAGCCCTTTCTAGAAACTGATGTGGATGCTTGGAGCAAAGAGCATCCCATGGTGGAGGAACTATATGACTCCAGGGTATTAGGAATGTTCTTACTCCTCATACGAAGAGGATTTGCCTGGAGAGAAGCTGCCACAGAGGAACCCAGCCAGACATGGATTCTTGGTGACACATTTGAAGCTACAGATGCAGCCATTTCACACACTGAGCCAAAACAAAACAAAGCAACAACAACAAAACACTTATCTCTTATAAATCAGTTTGAATTTTCTGTCATTTGCAACTGAATTAAATGATAAGCTCTCACTATATCAGTGCATCTAGAATCACAAGAAGTGAGCAGTGTTTTTCATTCTAACCACTAAGTTTAGGACAGTTCATTGTTTAGTAAAAGTTAACTAATAGAGCTACCAATTAACTAATTAGACTATGCCCAGAAAACACAAAACAAAATCATACCAGAAAATCACTAGAGTTGAAGTAACTGAGTAGGTATTTTTTTTTTTTTTTTTGGACAGAAATAGACTTGAACCAGAAATCTATGTTTTACACCTAAAAGTTACACATTGAAAACTATTACCGATCACCTAGTTCGCACGCCCAGTGCATGTTTACATCATCCATTTATAGAAAACACTTCAAAATAATACAACTAGCATTTGAGATCCTCTTCCATCTCAAGACCTCTCTTGTACTCAAAGCCAGGCTTACAGGACAAAGAGGACCAGAAGGAAAGCAGGACCGTCCTTGAGTCTGCAGTACGATTCCTAGAGTGACTCAGGAGCAGAAAAGATGTGAAAGGGACATGCTTTAGTTTCTCTGTGTCAGCAGGACAGTAGGAAATGAATATTGTCCTCATTTGGCAGCAGCTTCAGAACAAAGCAAAGCAGAACAAAAGAGTGAGTGGCAGTCTCGAGAAGCACCAGGCGTGAATGACAGACCACTCTGGAGGGTGGGATGACCACGTGGGGTCAGAAGGCAAGGCCAGGGCCAGGCAGCAGTGGCCCATCTCGTCCTGGTTCTCCTGGAAGAGGTGGATCAGGGCCCAGGCTGCCCAACAGCATGGCCACACGTTCTCAGCCATCCTGTCCCCCTCTGAGGCCATCTGAAAGGACAGTGGCTCCTTCCCTTGCATCAGGCTAGATTCTGCTCAAAGTAATTACGAGTGAGAAATCCGTGCTTGAGCGTCGTAAAACAAGGAAATGACTTGCCTGACACTGAGGAAAGACAGTAGCAAGCCGCAGGAAGGGCGAGGGACAAGGTCATGAAAGGGCAGCCGTGTCACCGAGGTGCAGGACTGAGGAGAACCTGTCCGTGGGGAGCCGTCTCCAGGAAAGGCAAGCTGGTGCCGCCCGGGCCCGAGGTTTCAGATGGAAAGACTTGATAGGCCACCAAGGCAAGGAGACAGCTCTGAAATGCCGCAGACCGCGCGCGTAGTCCAGGACCTGCCTTCAGCCCACGGTCAGTGAGTCCACTTACGTGGAGCCCAGCACGCTGGCGGCGGCCGTCCTGCAGGGCTGTGTGTTCCCTCCTGTGCACCTGCATGTGCTCCTGAAGCTCTGCGTGTGAACAGATGAGAAGCACACGCGTGTGTGTGGCGTGCAGTGGATTTTCTGACACCCCGGAGGTTGCGGTTAGGAGTGTAGTGGTCACGTTTTGTTGCCTTAAACGCCAGTTCCCCTCAGCCAGAGTTCAAGGCGCTTCCCAAGATCGCCTTGTAGAAGAATCAGGGTTCGCCTCAGCAAGCAGAGGCTGTGTTCAGTACTCCCAGGGGCAGGCACTGCGCTGGGCCCAACACGGGTGAGTAAGCGTGGACAAGGCCTCTGACCTTGGATAGCCTATTGTCTGGAGAGAGGCAGCCACGGAAGCAGATGCACCATCAGTGCAGTTGCGAGTGCGGTCAGCCCTCGAATCTGTGGGAGGCTCAAGCGCTTGCGGTCAGGCAGCACGGTGCTTGCACTTGACCTGCCCCATCTCCTTCGTGCTCCGGCCATCTCCGGATTCCTTGCAATCCTTAACACAATGAAATGATTTTAAGCATCCGTTCCAGGGTACTGTCTAGGAAATAATGACAAGAAGAAAGGCTGTCCATCTCTGTAGACAATTATTTGGACTGTTTTGGACCCACGGTTGGTTGAATCTATGAATGTAGAACTCATGGAAATGAGGGTCCACGGTACCCCAGTCAAGGAGGTGCCATAGGCGCCCCGGTGGGGAGCGTTTCCCTCATCAGGGAGACCCAGACGCTACTTCTGAGGTGCGATCCAGAGCGCAAGCAGCAGCCACCCACACGCCCCGGGCAGGATGGGAGGCGCCAGGTGGCCGGGCCGGACAGCATGTTTGGCAGCCCTGTGGGAGGGAAGAGGACAGGCCCTGAAGACACGGAAGGGTCACTCAGCTCAGCACACAGCTGAAGGCAGCCGTGTGGGGTGAGGCCACAGGGGGACGGAGCCATAAGACTTAATGAGCTGTATGGAAGATTCTGGGTGGTGGCCAGTACGGACTTTTAAGGAAAAACTGACTTAAAAGAACCAGCTGCAATGCAGAGAGAAACCCAAGAGGACTCAAGATGGACACCAGTAGGTCATCCAGGGGAGACATGAGCTTGTCCCGACAAGGACAGGGGAGAGGTGAGGAAAGTGTGTAGATCTTAGTAATTTAGAGTTCATCAAGAGACAGTCGGTTTCTTTCTTGCTTCATTTTTCTTTGAGGAGTGGACCAGTAGGCAGGGAAACATAAAGTACTGAGGTTCCAGGACATGACTTGGACTCCTGCTCTTAGCGATAGAATGGATGCTCCTGTCTTGGCTGGTGCACATTCAGGGGCACCTACCTAATGCCAGACTCCCCACCATATTACCATTGTCCCAACCATGTTCCCTCCATAACCGTGCACACAAAACACATGCCCCGTTAGAACAGCTTAGGTCACAGGGTTGGGAACCTGAGTCCCCCTTGGTGCACAGGCAACTCTGAAGAGCCCTCTAGTGAGGACACCAGTTGAACTTGAGTTGACCCAGCATTTGCAAAATGTACTGGGTCCTGAAATAGTCTTCCCCTGTTTGTTCTGGAAACCTATTATGACTCTTCATTTCATTTCAGGAAGAGCTACTGCAAGGGAAGAAGTCAATTCACCCTACCTTCTGATGCTCTCTTGGCCCCTCCTGAGGAGCTCACTCCCACATCCTCATGGAGAGTCACCGTTTAAGATGCACTTAGTGGTGCAACCCTGGGTCAGCGAGGACAGTGGCTCTCGAGGACTGAGCTCTTCCATGGTAGTGCCCACGCTATTTGGAGAACGGTTGAGCAATAGGACATTGAAGGAGGAGAAAGCAAGCAGAGGGAGGAGCAGAGTGGAAAGCTGGGAGGTCACCGCTGGTGGGCAGTGACCGTGGCAAAGCCTGTGTGAGCAGGGCGGGCTTAGCCCCAGAGGGCCCTGCAAAAGTCAGTCAGTGGCAAGAGTCTGGACCCTCAGGAGTCAGCACGTCTGGATTGACTCACAGCAAGCAAGCAAGCCTAGCGTGGACTCGTGCCATGGCCTCCAGGACAGCAGTCTTCGAGATCTCTTGTGAAGATACAGCAGTTCGAGCTTCGCTTCAGTTTTGCTCCCCAGTTATTCTGACTCCCTGCTCCAAGGACTGGCTCTCCTTTAGCAACGCCCATGCCAGCCTACCTTAACTCAGCAGCAGAAAGCCCATGACCAGCCAGGGTGGGGGCGGCTCACGGTGAAGCAGCGGGCTTCCACCAGGAGGAAATGATGCAGTCCTTCCCACGAGGAGTGGCCGGTGGGGACGGGACTGCTGGCTCGCTCCTGGACGCACAAAGGGTCAGGAGTGATGGGGACAAAGCTAAGTCCTCCAAGCCCTGGAGAGCTGAGGGATGATCAGTGTGTTCTGTCCTCCTCTCGATTTCCATTTGCAACCCCTCATTACCATTCAGCTGCCTCCTTATATCTGCCATTTACCTTTACTCCTGCCTTTCAAGAGCAAGCTAAAAAACAAGCAATTATTCATATGATATACAAATATACATAAATCAAAACATTGTACGCCATAAGAGCACCTAATTTTGTCAATCATAGTTTAATAAAGCTGAGAAAACAATTAGAAACTAAAAATAAGCCATTTTCTCACACACTAGCAAAATCTGGGAAAAAATTCAGAGATCATCCAGCAGAGCAGCACTTTTTATAGATCAGAAAACTGACTTCGAAGAAGGCTACTTAAATCCCCAAGTCACACGAGTAAGACAGTCATGATCAAAATACCTTCACTAATTTCCAACGCAGAGCTCCTTCCAAATGCAGTGCACTCTGTCAATTTTAAAGTCTGAAAATTTTAAACATGATGATTCAAAAATCCCATTTACCTATAATTTTTTGAGTAAAATGGTGTCTGTTTAATGCTCTAAAAGATGCTGTCAATTTTTTCAGATCCTTTGGTTAGCAACCAGATCCGGATGGGTCACCAGATCACGCTCTGTAGAGTGCAGCATGCAGGCGTGGATCAAGCAGAAGAGAGACCCAGGGGTGTGGGAACAGGAGGCAGGACTCGGATGCAGAGTAGAGGGAGGACAAAGTCCTGACCTCAAGGACACTAACCCGTGGTCCAAGAGACGCACAGTGAGGCGACAAACAATTACAGAACGATTTGTCTGTATGCAGAGAGCACACTGAGTAATAAGCGGGCAGAAGGTGGAGGCCAAGCAGCGGTTCTAAACCACGTCATTCTGGAAGCGGTCAGAGCCCAGGGCTGAGAGGCCTTGTGACCGTAGGGGCAGCCGCAGAGAGCTTCCGGGAGGCGTCCACCAGCGCACTCTGACATCACGCATCATTGTCGCAGGCTTGGGACAGAGCCACCTAAAGGATTTCTGTCTGCAAGGCACGGGCCTCTGTCCTTGGACTTCAGTATTGTTGGCTTTGCTCAGTCCCCTTCTTCTCTATGCTTTGGCTCTTATCCTTCTCCCAAGCAAAGAGTGCATTTGGAGACACTCTCCCCGAGTGAACCTGGTTTCCTCTCTGCTTTCTTCACCCCCATGACAATGCTCTTCCTGAAAGTGTCCTTTTCCTCTTCATTGACCTGGGGAGCTGCAGGAGGCTATCCTGTCTCTCCTTCCATCCTGAATGCCCCCATCTGCCCGTTTCCCTCAGGTGATGCTCATTAACGACCCCTCCCCAGGCTTCTGTCTCGGGCCTCTGCCACACCCTCCCTATTTTAACTTCTCGATTCCCAGCCTAATTTTACCTGTTCTTTTCTCTGTCCCACGGGTAGACAGACTTCAATGGTTCCCTGCTTTATGAAGGTATAACCGGTAAATAAAAAGTTTGTGTTTTCATAGGGTAAACATGATATATAAATATGTATACATCACATATAGTTTACACATGTATATGCACACATATGTACAGTTTGTGTGTCTGTGTGTGTGTGTGTGTAATAAGAGCATCAACTTAAGGTAATGGCAGATCCACTGCTTTTCTTGGTGGTGAGAGCATCTGTGATGTGATCTAGCAATTGTCAAGTACGCTTTACATCATAATTAACTGGGGTCACCATGCTGTGCAGCAGGTCTCCAGAACTCACTCCGACAAGCCGAAACTTCACACGCTCCGCCCACATTCTCCCACTCCTCTCAGGCCCAGCCAGTCCCTGACCCTCCGTTCCACCGTCTGCTCCTGTGGGTTTTCGGGTTTCTAGTATCCACCTGGGCAAGCAGTGCTTATCTTTCGCACCTGGATGGCCTCCCTTGGCAGAGGGCTTCCAGGGTCATTCCTGTTGTTATGCGGACAGGGCTGGCTTCTGGCTTCGTGCAGCAGCCCACCACAGTTCCTTGGTCCACTCCTGCCGAGGTGCATCTGGGTGGCTCCTGCATCTCGGCTACGGTGAGTCACCTGCAGTGGAAAAGCAGAAATCCCTCCACGTGCTGATTTCCTCCCTTTCCAACATCTACCCAGAAGTGGTCCTGCTGGGTCATGTGTTGTCATGTGTTGTCATGTGTTTGTTCTTGAGAGACCCCGTGCTTTCCTCTGTAATGGCGTCATGATTCGCACCTCCATTAGCCTTAGGCTTGCTCTCTGAGTCTTGCTCTTTTCATCTTTCCAATCGAAGCCGTTCTGACAGATGTCAGGTGACACATATCATTGTGGCTTTAATTTACATTTCTCTGATGATTAATGATGTAGCATAACTTCCCGAAACCCTAGACCATACTCCACTTGTGTTTCAAATCTGGAAAATTGAAATATATGTTTTTTAAACATGTTGACTAGAGAAAAAAGCACCATGGAGGTGAGACATTCCCACGCCTGAAGCTCTTCATTGGAAGGTTAGCTACCCAAATGCTTCCGGTCCCTGCCCAAATCCACAGTATTAAAA
Organism: Sciurus vulgaris; assembly: GCF_902686455.1. NCBI lineage: Eukaryota > Metazoa > Chordata > Mammalia > Rodentia > Sciuridae > Sciurus > Sciurus vulgaris. The sequence continues at coordinate 4,063,270 of NC_136467.1, read as the reverse complement.
CATCACAACTTTAAAATTTATGTGTATATAATACGTGTGTGTGAGTGTGTGTGTGTGTGTGTGATTAAGACATAGAACTTAGGATTTACCACCAAGAGTGTGCAATATTCTCCACTCCGTGAGTCAAGATACTTCTTCATTCTTTTACTAAACTGTACCCTTCTTGCTGCCCTGACCCCATTCTGAAGATGAAACAAGAGCACTCAGAAAACAGAGACTCGTGGTGCGCTGTGGACCCCACGAGTCAAGCAAACTCCTGGGTGTGTCTGTGAGGGTGTTGCCAGAGAAGACCAGCAGGTGGACCCAGTGTGGAGACCACCGTGAACATCAATGGCGCCATCCACGAGGCAGGGCCTGGATGGAAGGCCAAAGCAAATAGGGGAAGCTCTCATCGCACCTGCTCCAGGCTTCTGGAGCAGCTGGACTCGTCCCCTGCTGCGTCCTATGGACACCAGGTTCCAGGTTCCTCAGCCTTTGAACATGGTCTTGACCAGCAGCTCTCCAGCACTTCCAGACCCTTCACCTCAGCCTGAGGCTGTGTTGTTTGACCTCTCCCTCGTCCCAGGTTCTGGCTCCTTGCCTTGAGTCACTGAGGTCTCCCCGCCCTGCAGCCAGCAGATGGTTGTGGGTCCACTCGGCCTGATTGTACATCAAGCTAATAAACCCCCTCTTCTGTTTCTCTGGGAACTCCAGTGGAAGGCTTTTTGTAATAAATAAGCTGAGTGGCTTTGTAGGAAATGATCATCTCAACTACGTGGGCAAGGTGACCAACCATAAGGGTGGTGGCTTTTAGGTCCTGATTCAACTCCATCCTGTCTTAAGGGAGAATTGCCTCTTACTCTCTCAGTTAAAGTACTGCTGGGTGTTAGAGTGAAAAATAATATGGGCTTTAGTCAAAAACACCAGCGACGAATCCCCAGTCCCCACTGCTGGTTCTTGCCTGGTCTTCCTCAGGGCTGTGTTCCAGTCTTAAAACCAGCCAGCCCGCAGCCCCGAGGACCTTGCCCGCAGCATCTCCACCACACTGGCCCACACTTCTAGACGTTCAAGGCTCTTGGCTCTCAGGGCTCTCTGTAAAAGAAAACAGTCTGAATCCAACTGAAGCTCATAGTTAGAATAATTCCAACAAGAAATTTGGGGAACCTATTGACAAAATTTAATGTGCAAATGAGTTTCAATTTATAAAATTTTTAAATATACTAAAGAAATGCTAGCTGTAGAAATGAGGTTTGGGGTATAGAATATAAGCAATTCCATTGCTGTCCATTCAAGGAATTCTCATTCTGGAGATGGGTCACTAGGGAAGGAAGGATCTGGAAAGAAATCCACTCAGAGGATCAGAGATGGAGCCATTGCATGGGGCTCTTCCAATAAGCAAGTGTTAGCACAAATTAGAGGAGTCCTAGAGTTGCCAGAAAGAAAAATTTTGGCAAATAGAATCCTCTTTCCCCTTTGAATTTAAGATCGATATTCCTGCCAGCCTTTGAGTACTTGGCAGGCCATAGTCTGGTCATTTTTCCTTTGGTAAAACTGGGTCTTTTAAGACTATGAGTGTCCAAGCAAACCAGAACCTAGAGCCCAGGACTACCAGCTTCCAGTGGACACTGACCCAGGGTGCAGCACCTGGCCAGAGCTGGCATGTTTCAGGTCCAGAGTGCTCTACTCACAGAGCGCTGCCTCGGGTGGAAGCCCACAGTCTGCCACTGCCACTTGAAGTGCAGACTGTCCCCTTCACTGTCCCCGTTCACTGAATGCCACTTCCTGGTCTGATTTTGAAATGGAATCAGTCAAGCTTCACATAGGTGAAAGAGCTAAACCCACCGAAGCTTGCAGCCAGAGGCCTCACAGATGCCGCGAGTGCACGCACTCACACACACACATGCACACACCCCGGCCCCATGAAAGCACCGCTAAGGAACTCACTCAGTGCACAGTACAGATGGGCAGGTCAGGTTGGGGTTAAATCCATGAAGAGGCTGCTTGAAACTCAGAGAGGAAACCAGGGAAGGAGTCTGGCTCAGGACACCCGCAGGGGCAGGAACCTCAGCTCCCAGGAGTCTCGGCTGCCTGTCTCCTGATGCGCTCAGCAGCAGCAGCAGCAGCAGCAGCAGCAGCAGCAGCAGCAGCAGCGCTGGCCCTTCGCCAGGTGTGGCACGGCCACTTTTCCCTCTACAGGCCAATGCGACTAAACAAAAACCCCACAGTCACAAGCAGAGGTGTGTGAAGGGCTGGGAAGACTCCAGCTGGTTTTGGAGAGCTTTTGAGAGCGACCTTCAGGCTTTGGTTTGCTGCTCTTCCTTCTGCCATGCTTTGAAGTCTCCTCTGCCTGCTCCTCACAGATGCTGTCGAACCAAGACCCAGGGTGTGAGCAACACCTCTCTGACCAGGCCCTGGGGAGAGTGCGGGCTCCTGACTCCAGCGTGTGGTCTTTTCACGGAAAGACACTGAATTTTTATGACTAGCACCGCAGAGTGCAGATTACTTTTTAAAACAAAAATAAATCACACCATAATTTGTCTAATAGATCACTAAAACATCCACGGTGCCTCTGTGGAATCGGCGTATCCCACAAGCTCACTCCTTTTCCTAAATGGTACATTTTTAAAAAATGTCTCTTAAAATATTTAGTTCTTAATATAAAGGAATGCACACCCGTCATAAATTACTAGACAAGGTCTAAATCTGAGGCAGCGCTGCTCCACAGAATGCTGAGGCCCTTGGGTCCGTGGCCCGGGCTGCTTGGAGACGTCCATAGGACACACGCACTGCCGTCTCTGAGTGCTGCGGGGAGTTCCTTGACGTGGATGCGCAATGAGGTTCAATGAGATAGTTAACGAGTGCCCTCTGACAGGTGCTTGTTTGTACATTTTTTTTTGGCTGGAAAAATGCAGGAGTAACCCTCCTGACCACTGACCTTTGTGTGCTCCTATGGAGCAAGTCCTAATAATAGAATACGCACTTTTATTTTTTGTTTTTAACTCATTTTTTCAGAGCTTGATTTATTATTTGAAAAGATAGCGGACACACAGATGAAATTTGAAAATAAGCCACATCTGTAACTTTACACTCCGAATGGCACAATTTGATGAAGTGATCTTCTCTTACCTGATTTGGGAGAGAGGTCATGGGCATCATCGAGGGACAACGTTCCAACATTTCTTCACTATTGCACTACTTTCTTCTCATTGATAACAGAAATATTAATCAACAGCATTGAAAAACACAAATTCACATTTTAGCAAAGAAGATACATGGATGCTAACGAAGAAATAAAAAGGTATTCTACATCATGAGTCTTCAGGGAAATGCTCGTTCAAACCACAGTGAGATGCTGACACACATCTTCTGGAGTGGCAGATCTTAAAAATCCCTACAGTGACCCTTTCAGGTGAAGATCTAAACAGATATCATGCGTGTGGAAACGTGAATGGTACAACCACTGTAAAAGCAGCTCAGCAGAGGAAGCCAAGCATCCAGGTGCTTTCTGAAGAGGTCAGAGCCTGGATTTCAGCTCAAAGGAGTGAAAACTTCATGTAAAGGCCCATACGCTCATGGCCAGAGTTTTTAAAAGCCTGAAACCCATATGTCAATTAATAAAAATAGACCATGTTGCACTCATTTTATTGAATGCTACTCAGAAATACATTGAACTCTTTATACACATCACAAGAGAATCTAAAAACAATTATGCTGTGTGAAAGAAACCAGACCAGGGTTAAGCACCTTAAGATTCTAGAGGAGGCCTTGGACAGGAAAGGAAGTGATTGATGGCTTCCTGGGGCTCTGGGCTGGGGCAGGAGTGAGGAAGAGTGATAGCGAAGGGTGGATTTGCTCACGCTCTCTTTGTGGTGATGACTTCAGCTGCAGATACACATTTCGAAATTTATGAGCCTGTAAGCATCAAATGTGCGTGCTAATATATATATATATATATATAAATGTTATGTTTATTAGTCAAGCTCAATTAAATATTGCATATGAAAATAGAGATTTACTTTTTATTTTTGAAAACTAGAAGATTCTGTAAACCATGTTCATGCCATCATCTCTGTCCTCAACCTTGGCTGCCGAGACCAGTAACCAATGAGGGCCACACCACCTGAGGCTCAGAAGCGCTGTCACAAACGTCACCAGGCCATGGGACATACTTTCCCTCTTCCATCTTCCTTCCCTGTGCGCAGCGCCACGACCTGAGCAGTACATGAGGAGGACTGCAGAACCCACAACGACTCTGGGTCATTGCTCTGTCACTCATGCTCAGTGCGGGAGGCCCTGCATCCTGCAGAGCCACATGTATCGGAACAGTCCTTGATGCATCCGTGAGGTGGGTGTCCTCCCTCTGGCTTGCTATCCCCCCAACTTCTCCCTGTGGGCACGCCCAGTATTTCTGTGAAACATGGCTCCCACTGAGCCTGGAGGTCACAGCCAACAGGCTGCAGTGACTCATGATCCTCTCAAGGGACTAGAGACAGAAAGGGAGCAGAGGTTTGCCTGAGGACCCTAGGACACTGGGCACTGCCAGCAGGTAGCAGGATGATGGCTGCAGACACCAGCACTGATAATGACAAAACTAGCCAAGTCATAAATGAGCCCCTCTGCAACATGGCTCCAGAAAGCTTCTGACACACCCACCCTCGAAGGGCCTTGCTGTATAATAAGGGTGAACGTCAGCTTCTTTCCGCCATGTTGTCTCCAGTGTGAGCTTCTCGGTGCCTCAAGCGTCTAGGTCTGCTCCACAGGCTCTCTCTCACCTGCTGCCTTTAAATGGCACACTTAGGCTGGGCAGGCTCGGATGCCGATCAGGTCAGACCTCGGGAAGAATGCCACTTATTCACCAGGCTCATCCAACATGGACCTTTGGTGGTGCTCTGGCTTGGGTGTGGCTTGTCTCTAAGGATCAGAGGCTTGGTCCTCAGTGTGGCAATATGAGGGTTGGTGACTTTCAGAGGTGAGGCCTGTTAGGAGGTAGTTGGTCACTGGGGACACTGCTGGCAGAAGAGACTAAAGTAATTCTCAGGGGACCTGGTTAGTTCCCATGAGAGTAAGTTGTCACAGGGAGCCTAGCTCCTCCCCACTCACTGGCTTCCTCCCTTTCACCCAGGCCCCCAAAAGGACATCCCTAAAGGCTCTCACACAGGCTGGACTCATGGAGCTGCCCATCTAGGATTTCAGCCCCCACGTCTGTGCTCCACAATCTTCTTTATGTGTCACCCAGTCTCAGGTCCTTGCTTGTAGCTGTGGAAAACCAACTGCTTGCTGCACTTGCCCATTCCCAGTGTGAACTGCCCAGGCTGAATGAGATGCGTACAGCCCTTTCCCACCCTGGTTGTGCACAGAGGACCTTTGCCAGGTGTGATGGAACTGGAGATGTGGCTAGGAACTCCCCAAGCTTGTTGAAGACATAAGGCTTTTCTCCAGCCTGCACTCCACCGTTCAAAGAGGCCAAGCAGGAAGTAAGGAATCTCCACATTCTCCAGTCACAAGGCCCTTCCCCAGGGTGGACTTCCTGGTTTTGTGGCTAGACACTTGCCCATAACTGCTGCAAAATAAGGCCTCTCTCTAGCGTGAACTGTCTGGCACTGAACAAAGCCAGAGGCAGGCTGAAGGATTCCTGGCGTCTGCCATCATGAGGGTTTCCTCCAGACTGGATCCTTGGTGCTGAGCCAGAGTGGGCTTGTGCAGACCGGCACGTGTCCTCTGCACTTGGGGTGGCCCAGGAGAACAGAGGCCACCACACGCTCAGTCTTCTGTGTGGCGCCCTGTGCGGTGACTGGCCTGAGAAGGCGTGGAAGCCCCTCCTGACACATGGGAGAGGATTTGGAGTGTCTCCGCCTGTCGCCGGGAGCCAGGCCCTGCCCTGCTAGCTGCTGATGGGCACCCTGCTTCCACCCCGTCTGCCGCTGGAGGAAGCTCCCCTGGCCCAGCTTCCTCTCCACAAGGGTTCTCTGGGTTACAGTCCCGGCCCCCACTCTTCCCAGGTGAAGATCTCAGACTCGTCCTCCAAGGTCGCCTGTGCGGAGCTGGCAACTTCCGGAATCCGCTTCTGAGGAGGTTCCCGGGCTCAGCCCCTCCCAAGTCGTCCACCCGCCAAATGTCCTTCACTGCCCGGCCCTGGAGCCCACAGTCCCTGAGGTGACACAAAGAGCCAACATCCCAGGAAAGCCACACAGGCCCCGTGACACACGAGCGGCTTGCCTGGGGGCTGCAGGGAGCGTGGACTCCGGCCTCGCGTGATTGGAGGCTTGTGCAGGTGCCGGGAGCTCGTGGCTGCGCGTGAGGTGGCTCGCAGGTTACAGAAGGTTACAGAAGTCCCCGTGTGGACTGAACCAGAGTTGTATTTCAAGGGCTCTGGTACGACTTGTCGCTTGATCTGTTTCAAGGTGATTCTTGTTTACTAAGACCATATTTCCAACACAGGCTGTGTGCGCGTCTAAATTAACCTTTACTCAACTGGAATTCTCCAGAGTGTTTCAGGCCTGGGCTTTTTCCCTATCCTTACTCTCTGTTACCTATATATTACAATTCTTTTTCCTTCTCTTTCCACAGGCGCATGAAGGACAAGGAAATTATCAAATCCAGTGTTGTTTACCCAAGTTGAATTAGAAATTGACTAAAACTAAGATTTCTTTTATTTCATTAAGGTGTCCAGGTCAAATAATCTCCCTGAAAGCAGAAGGTGTTGTTCACCTTTATTTAAGTAACCCCAGTCACTTCTACGAAACAGCACTCTCCCTAAAACAGTGTTAAACCAAGGACCGGTAGTCCCCCAACTGTGGCATGGGTTTCTCCATCTGCAGCGACACACCCTGAGGACTGTGCCCCTCCAGTGGGCAAGAAGGTGGGCAGTTAGGACCCCAGGGTCATGACCACCCAGAACCACCCCACCAAGTTCTGATTCAGCTCCTGGGTAATGTCCCCACTCCCAGGTCTCCTCAGTGTCAGAGGTAAGCAGTTGAAGCACTCAATCCAAATAGATTGCTCTTCCACTTCTTCCAGATAAACAGGAAGAAGATTCAGATCAGGTCCAAAGTTGCTCAGGCTACACTTGGAAGCCAAGAGGCCATGTGTACGTCTGTGTGTGTGGTTGTGTGGGTGTCTGTGTGTGGGGGTGTGTATAGTTATACTGAGTGTGATCAACCAAAATACATAAAATACAAACAGCACAGGTCTGTGGCAGGCAGCCCTGGGAGGACCAGAGTTCCAGGGATGTGAGAATCTTGATTTCCCAGAATAATTATTAATCAGTTTTTAGTGACCCCTTTCACAAGTGTTCTGACTTGCAAAATAAATTATATGGGCATCCAACTCATAATAGAAAAGCTACTTGCCATTAATTTCAAGCAGATCCTGCTTTGAATCCCTGTCCCTTCACTCTGTAGGGACATAAACTCAGGTAGTTCTTAAACCTCAGTTTTCTGATCTTCCAATAGGACAACAGACCCTGCTCATCACATGAGTGATGAGTGAAAACTGGGAAGACATAAAGATTCAAATTCGTAATATAATGGTTACTAAGTGAGTAAGAGGCAGCCACAACTTTAAACAGCTTAGAGATGTCCACAAAAGTCACTTTTGTGCATTTTGCTCAAAGGTAATGAATAATAAGTTGAAACAGCATAAACTCTAAAACATTTATCTTTTTTGAAACCCTCAGATTTGTATAACCATCAGTATTTGTTTGAATTATTTCTTTTCTGTAAAACAACTAGAATAACAAGTAAGGGCTTCTCAAAATTCAGTACTTAAATTTCTCTAAAATAGAGTTCCAGCCTGGCACAATGGCACACACCTGTCATCCCAGCAGCTCGGGAGGCTGAGGCAGGAGGATCGTAAGTTCAAAGCCAGCCTCCCCAAAAACGAGGCACTAAGCAACTCAGTGGGACCTTGTCTCTAAATAAAATATAAATTAGAGCTGGGGATGTGGCTCAGTGGTCGAGTGCCCCTGAATTCAATCCCCAGTACCAAAAAATAAAATAGAGTTTCATGTTATCAGCAGTAAATTATATACCATAAGAGGAGAAGGAAATATTTCTTCTTTTATTTTGACCTTTGTCCTTTCTATCACCACGTATATTATAATTACCCAATTATTTTTTAAAGGTTAACTCTGATAATAGAGAATAAGATATCAACATATGTAGGTGAGAAGTGATGTTGTCTACACACTGCACCCAGGTATGCCATCCAGAGCATGAAGCATCTCTGCACCTGCTCCCAGCTCTGCCCTGCACATCCTCAGACATGGTCACATGATGGAGTGTCAGTAGAACAGACACTCCAAAGGCTCACAAACTGTTCTCCATCCAGGTGTGGCTGGGGGCTGCATCGTCATGCTTCTGAAGTCTTTTATGAACCTTTAATGTGGCGCTTGTCACATTACTTTTAAATTTTCCATGCATTTCTCTATTACATTCTAAGTCCCTCCAAGACTCGATACTGAAATTTGTTCATGTTTTTTTAACTGCAGGAGCACATTGCCAATCCAGTATTGGTATGAAATAAAAGATAATGTATATATGAATAACTGCATGAACAATTGCTTAATGAAACTTGAGAATTAATCCTAAAATTTAAGATTCCAAGAAGCACGGACCTTGAAGAACTCAGGTTCCATCAAGGATAACCACCTCTCTGTAAGGGCGATTGCCCACCAAATGCAAACACAGTGATACCTCCTTTAGGTTCTGTTTCTCTATAAGATTGTACACTATCCTCTATGGAGCCCTGAGAAGCTGACGCCAAAAGTAACTTTATAGCTGACTCAACTAGGCTGGGTCCGGAGACTGAGAAGCACAGCCTCTGGCATCAATTCCTTTAGCACTAATTATCAGACTCACACCAGATTACATTCAGAATAGAGTGGCCAGGTCAGGCAGTCTACTTAAACTTTAATAGGAGTTAATTATTCATTGATCAAACTCATTTACACCTAATTAAAGTTTTCCTGCATTAGAAAATAGAAGCTAAACTGGCTTATGTCCCTCTCCCTGGAGATGTACCTATTGCAGAAACAAATGGAAAAATCAGGACATATGTGATATATAGGTACACATTTGACAACTGAATTGTCAATTTAAAGCATAATTCCTTTAGGTGACTCTACTGTGTGAATATGGTTTCTACAATACTTGCAAATTTTGGCAATTTTTGTAGCCAGAAGAAAATAGGCTGACAATAGACCAATAAAGCTTATGCATGCCTAACTGGAATCACAGGAACGGAATTCTATGTGAGCAACTATGACAGTTTTATGAAGCATAATCAATTGTGTTTCACCATAAATATTTATAACAAAAAAAAACTAAAAACGTGAAGCTTAGCATGGAGCTGCCATCTTATAATCTATTTTTATGTCATTTTCTCTGAAACCTCACAAAATGGCAGGACTGTCTACAGAATGGTGAAGATTGGCTGCTTTTCTCTGGAAAAAGAACATATGTTCGTAATCCTAAAAAAATAAAATAAAATAAAACTCCCTGTGCATTTTGCTTTAACAGTCACCCGCTACAATATGCTGCTTGAAACATGTTGCTTTCTCTCATAGAGAGTTTTCTGATATTGAATATATTTCAGAGTTGCAGTTTTTTGCTCAGGGGACATATTTCTCTTCCAAAGGCATACTTCTGAGTCTTGTTCTCCTGTGATAGCAAGGTTAACAGTTTTATTTCCTGACACCATGCATCCTCACTTAAAGCCACTCTCTGAAAATGTCTATTGGCATAAATAAACTACTGCAAACAAAATTCATGTAAGGTCTGCATTTCTAAGGTTAAGTGTTAAATTTACTTTCAATTACATAAATTGCTTCACAACTTTTATTATTTTTATTTTCTCATTCTTAATAATTAGTCTGAAATCTAAGTCAAAACCCTCAAGTCATAGCCATCTTCAGGTTTTGTACATGAGTCTCTACTGCCTGACTTATAAAAGAGAGTAATGAGTGTGATCTATAGCATATTTAATTCTTCTTGGGAGGAACAAAATATCATTTTCTTAAATATTCTATGAAAGCCACTATAGGCGAGCAAGACTTTTCAAGTTTACATATTTCTAAGAGGGGTATTTCTCACTTCTCATGGTTTTCTATAATTAAACTGCACTATTATTGTCGGTTTATAAATTTACTTCCTCACCACACCATGATTAAGGTGCTTTTTATTTTTTCTTTGCATCCAGAAACTAAAAACAATTCATAGCAGAAAAAAAACAAAACAAAACATAGTAAACTTTAAAAGTTGTTTATTGAATAAATAAAATGGTGGATGGATGGATGGATGATGGATGAATAGATGATGGATGGATGATTGATCTATAGTGAATGAATAGATGATCGATGAATGGATGGATGGATGGATGGATGGATGGATGGATGGATGGATGGATGGATGGTGGATGGTGGATGGATGGATGGAGGTTGGATAGATGGATGCTGAGTGAATGAATAGATGATGGATGATTGATGGATGAAGGATGGATGACTATATGGAGGATGGAGAGATGGAGAAGAGGTACCTGGGTGGAGGATGGATGAATGAGTGCATAAAGTTGCCACCATATGCTTCATGATGCAGTTTCTATGTTGATTGACAGGCAGCGGCCATCCAGTCAGCCCCATTTCATTTCTTAAGACAAGTAATGACCTAAAATAAACTTCTAAAGGGTATGGATATATGTGTTAAAGTGTTTAGCAGATCTTAGGGAATCTTCCTTAAGTAGTACAAAAACCTTTCACTGGAGGAGACAAACAGCCATGATTGTTACTCCTAATGAACTTTTAAGATCTTAATGGTAATTAAGTTTCCTGAATATAAGCACAAATTTCAATTCTAGAGAGTCAGTTCCAACCTTTGATATTTAGTATCTCAGTACTTACTGAACTGGTTACCAAAGGTAATTACTTCCGGATAACAAAATTGCAAACTGAAGTCTTTCAAATGCTATGACTTGCCCAAGAGATCTGCTTTGAGAAGCATGCAGAGGAGGATGCAGGTGGAACTGAACAGCTCTCGGAGCCCATCCGCTGGTCTGAAATAGCTTTGGGATGTGGCCTGCACTATCTTAATGCCTTTCCTTTACAATTATTTTTTTCTCCACTGGCCTCTAGATTTAAAAAAAATAATAATGAGAGCACAAATTGATATCAGTGAGTCACAGCCTGCCTTATTTTATCCTTAGTTCATTTGAAAGCTATTTTCACCAGGGAAAAGAGACAAACACAACTTTGAACCCATTTTATGCGGCTTGCTGGACAAACCAAGCAGAAATAATATGTTTTTTCTTCTTTAGAAAGATAATAAACCTTATTTTGAAATAGTTGGAGCTTATGAAGTCTGCATTAGAGAAAAAAAATTCATTTTCTGGCTTTTAAAAATATAATAGTAGTATTAATTCTTATTGATTTGGTAGAGAAAGGATTTTTCTTTACTGTTTAAGAACAGATATTCAGATTTTAAGGGAAAGACACAAGTGGATAATGGCATTATAGCACCACGCTGTCTTGAGAATTGGCAATCAGTGCCCAATTCTGGAAGAAGTAAAGGCACGATAATCAGCAGCAACTGCAGATATTTTTCTTTGCCAGCCAACTTCTCATATATCTTCCGTTAAGTAGATTAAAGCCAGCTGCTATACATCCAAAAACAGAACTTTTTCACACAGAGAACTATACTGGAAGAGTGCTGTTTCCTTGGTGCCTGGAGCCAGTGTTGACCACTAGCACTTAGGAAGTGGGACTTGGTTATTTAATACAACCGAGAGTTGCCCATCAGGAATTTTCAAATAACTCAAATATGAACCTAAATACACTCGACTCTGAAGCCCACTGTTTTGACAAGTGTGGGGGCCCAAGATGCAGTGCAGGTGCGTGGGGGCGGGCAGGCTGGAGGTAGCGCCCTCCTGCCCTGCGGGCCTCTCAGGACCTTGCTCAGGACCTCCCCACACCGTCCTAAGGACGTGCGCATCTCCGGCTCCGAGGGCGGAGTCTGGATCTCACTTGCGCCCATCCTGAAACCCCTTTCGAAGCTGCTGCTGAGCTGTTCGGCCTCTTTCCAGTCCGAGGGCCTGCGCGCTTACATTCCCTCCGCATCCCCATCCCTCCTGGGGCGTGCGGCCCCAGGAGAGCCTCCGCTCGCTCTCCCCTGACTTTTTTGGAGCAGTTTTAAAAGGAGGGGCTCCAGTGACACCAGGTCCTGCGGAGTGAGCGCCGGAAACCTGCGCAGCAGGCGGCTGGTGCAGGTCAGGGCGCCACGCCAGCATCGAGGACCAAAGTGGCTGTGAGTCGCCTGTGTGTCCCCATTCCAGGCCCTCTCAGACCACGAGGGAAAACAACCCCTTCGTGTCTGCGTCTTACACGTGTCTTCAGAGGCGGGGGGCAGGCGGGCGTCCTATGAGCAGGGCGGGGACCACCCTGACCGCCTCAGGAAACGTCACCGCAGCTCCAACCGCCGCTCTTACTTGGCTGCAGTAATGCTGCCGGGTGGCGTGTGGGGTGAAGACCCGACGTTCTGAGCTGCTTCAGATGGCTCGGGAGAACCTCCGTCCTGTGGAAGGAAGGTCGTCGATGCCGATTCCTCTCGGCCTCCCTTAGCTCCCAGCAGTTGAGCAGCCCCTTCTGCAGACTTCACATGTCACCAAGGCTCATGCTCAGGTGGCAGGGGACCTTGCGCCCTGGTGGCTCTGCCTCAGTCTGGTCAGAGGACAAGTCCACAGTCTCATCCCCAGGCTTTGGCAACTCTCAGGAATCAAGGAGACCTTCCTGCCCTCTATGTCCTCCCATTGCAAGCCTCCTGGTCCCCACACCCAACACTAAGCAGACCCTCTGTCCAGCCTGCTCCTTTGTCCACAAAATCCTCCATCAGCCCCAGCCTCCGTCTACCCGAGACAGGCAGCTCGGGCCTGGGCCTCTGCCTCCAGCCACCCACGCACATCCTCTCCCACCTGCACCCAGGCTGGCCACTCCTCAGGCTGTGTGGGCACAGCCCACCTGGCTGCCTGGTCCACAGCTACTCTGGGACCTCTGCTGTCCCCCAGAGTCACCCCTGGTGGCAACCCACATGGCCATTCAAGGCTGGCAGAGAGTCCCTCTGGTCCTGGGGACCTCATCACGCGCAGTGAGATAGCAGTGGGCCGTGAAGCTATTGCTCAGCATTACTTTAAACATGCCACTCAGAACTAGCATTATGGTCTGGATGGTGTGAGACGGTGCATCACGGAGCCTCAACTCAATCAGTGACTTAATCCCCTGATAGGGGTTAACTGGGTGGTAACTGAAGAAGTGGGTGTGGCTGGAGGAGGTGGGCATTGGGCCTGGCTTTGGGTATATGTTTGTGTCCGACCAGTGCAGTCTCCCTCTGCGCTTCCTGACGACCATGTGAGCTGCTTCCCTCTGACATACACTTCCACCATGATGTCCCTCCTCACTGAGCCCCAGGGAATGGAGCCAGCTGTTGATGGACTAAGACCTCTGAAACCAAGAGCCCTTAAATAAACCTTTCCTCCTCTACAGTTGTTCTGAGCAGCTAGTTTCTAAATATTAGCATAGAATATATGACAGTAAGGCTAATTCGTTATAGATTTATGATATATATTAAAATAGTTTTTCTAGTGGCTACTCCTCCAATATGCAAAATATTTAAAGTATTAAGTAATGCTAACTAAAGGGCTAATGGGTTTAGATCATGCCTTCTTTTCTGTTTGGAGAACAAAGCAACACAAACTCAAGGAATGGATGCTATGTTCTATATTTTATTTTTCCCAGCCAGCTTTTTATACATTAAAAGGTAGGCAGTTACACATGTTTTTCCAGAACAGGAAAAAGTCACAAGGAGAAAAACAAAAATATTTTGTATGATCATTACTAGACGAGAGAATGAAGCATTCTAATTATTCTAGTAATTATTTACTTGTGATAACCTATAACTAAACAATAAGACATATTAATATTTAACTGATCATAAAGGTTAAAGCAAGTTCAGTAGGGTTGAGTAAACGTCAGTTGTGTGACTACTGCTGTAGTTAATAAATGCTAGACATTTTAAGCTAACAAATACATGATATCATCTTATACTGTGTGAACTTAACATTGAGGAACACTATTACTTCTGTTCCTGTTATTCCTTCCTGATGGGGTTGGAATTATTTGCCTACGTGCTTCAGATCATCTGAGAGTAGTCAACAGGGGATTAGCAGCTAGAATCTGTTTTTGTATTTTGTCATACCAGTCTTGGTTACTCAGAGTTTCATAGCAAATGACTAAATCTGAAATCACTGTTCCATTAGAGGTCTGATTTTTATGTTCTAACCCTGGTTCTGTTAAGACCCCTATTTTCAGGGAAAACACATAAAATATTAATAGTAAACCTACAAAGATTAAGCAAGAAAGAAAGGAAAGCCCGCAACCCAAATTCCCAATGAGATGAGACTTTGCAAACATCTTTTTACTCAGTGGAAATCCTTGTCAAGCACTGAGGGGAATTGCAGGTGGTGTAACAGGGCCTCACCTGCACCCTGCCCCTTTCCTGGTGGCCCCTGCTGTGCAGTTCCGACTGCCCTGGCTTCAATAAACCCTTCTGTTTCTCTGGCAGCCTTGCAAGTCCCTGATGCCCTCATGCTTAGAAGACTGATGGAGGTTTTGTCTTTCTGAAGTTGCTTTCATGGAGCATTTCAACCTGATAGATACTGATCCATTTAATAACAACTCAGGGGCCTTGGGGTGTGTCACAGAGCTGAGTAGAGCACTTGCCTGGCATGAGTGAGGTGCTGGGCGCCATCCCTACACCACACAGCGTTACTTAACAGACATTAAATGCGTGATAAGCTGAGTGCCAGTGCTCAGGTGTGATCAGGTAGGAGACAGGCGAGGTCTTGTTCTCACGGAGGTCACGGTCAGGTCAGATTTCAGAAAGTAAACACATGGCTACGTAATAAGCATCCACCTACGATTGTGGTAGGCGTTAGGAAGAAGCACTTCGCTGGTGTGTAAGTGAAGCTCCACTTCGTCTGAAAGTCGACAGCAGGCTTCATTTTTACCCTGCTCGGCTTCCCAGGGTAAGGAATGTCTGCGAGCTCCTCCCTGGCAGTGAGCTGCTGGTGCCCGTCACTCTCTCCCTCCCTCTAGAGAGCAAGCAGATGCCAGGCACGTGTGAGGGCATTTGGTGTGGACCCGCTCATCCATGCCCGTATTTTCAGAATGTGCTCTGTGGCCTTGATCACCACCATCGCCACGTCCACACAACCCCGCACCCCTTCCTCGCTGGCCAGTGGCTCACCTTGCGGCTTCCTGTCACTCGAGCGTCCTGGCATTGCCTCCTGCCTCTCATTTAGTGCCATCCTATCTGGGTGGCTTTTCCTTCCCACGTCAGGACCACCACCCGGTCCACAAGGCTGCGTCCCCTCCCGTCCACACTACGCCAGTGTTTCTGCTTCCTTGCAGGGCTAGAAATCGGTTTGTTCTTCAGAATAGGGCACTTCTTATTTGGGTGCCTTTAAAAAAGCTGAAAATTTAAGTTGTAATTCTGGTCAAATGTGGATACATTTTTATGGAAATAGAGACAAAATAAATGCACCAATTTTCATGTGAGGTTGTGGTTTTCTACCTGACACATGAAGGCCCCACTGAGCTTAGGTAATCTGCTCCTAATCACATGGTTTATGGTTGTCTTTGGTCTGTTTGTCTCTGAAACTTCAGAATCGCCCCTTCCACCTGTAGCCAGGTGAACCTGCTAGCTGTGCACAGGTGTATCAAGTCGCTTGCTTGACTTTTGGTTTTGGTTTTGGGTGTTTTTGATTTTTGCAAAATATGCTTATATCCCATCCCTCAGCAAACACCAACATTGCAGTTATTTCTGTTACGTGTATTTGGGTAGTTTCTGATCCCTCAGGGTGAACATTTGGTTTTGCTTCTGGAAGCCAGGTGCAGGATGGGACAGCTGCCTGTGGCCCTGCCTCTGGAGGTCACTAAGTCTGCATTTGCTGAGCTGGTCAGCTGGCCAGCGGTTCTGGAAGGCAGCTTACTTGGTCTTTCCTCTGTACCTCACACATGCGACGTGCTGGCTAAGCAGTAGCTTGGCTTCACTGGAGATGGTAGTTTGTGCAGGACCCTAGGTGGGTGAGCCACGCTTTGCGAGGTGCCATGCAGCACAAAGTGCATCTTCAAAACCAGAGAAGATTCCAACTTAACTGAAGGAAGGAGACATAGAGTCCGAACACTCACAAAGCACCGTGAATGGAGGACACACAGGAGGCCCATTTGCCAACCCACAAAAGCAGGTCTACACGCAAATAGGAATTGAACCCTGCAGCCTGCAGCCTGTATCTGAGGGTCCCACATGCAGATCAGGCATTAAAAGCTCTGAGAAATCCTGTGGTGAAGAATCTAATTAGCTTCACTTAAATTAGTAACTCCCAAATGTATTTGGCCAATTAACCCTATTTTAATGAAGAAAAAAAAATTATTCAAATTCCAAAGAATTTTCCTGGAGAAATGTACTTAGGAAGCTTAGTGTGGCGAGGGCCCTGTGGACAGGCTGGCAGGGTTCTTACCCAGGCAGGAGGCAAGGGGAGAAGGTAGTGTCCGGTGAGAGCAGAGAAGGGCTTCCAGGCCTGGGGTAGGAGACCAGTTGTCAAGGAGTGACTCCACGTCACGTCCGTCAGAACTCCCACCCTGGGGTCTTCACCGTGCAGACATTCAAAGTACCCGTAATGAAGGGATGTCACAGAATAAGGAAACTGGAATCGAAGCGTAGTGAGAAGACCAAGTGACCAGGCAGAGACGTGGAAATAAGGCCAGAAAGAGGAAGGAAGGAGCCCGGGAGGAAGAGATCAGCACGTTCTGGGGTGTCGTGGGCTAGGCCCTGTGATGGGGTATTTTAGACTTCGTCTTATTTACACTTGACAATGAGCTAGGACTGGGAATGGCTGCATTTAGGGAGAAAGAAAGAGGCAGAAAATACAGGAGAAGAAATGGCCATGCAGGAGGTGCGAGGAGAGGGATATCACTTACTGGGAAGAGAGTGGAAGCTGATAAAAAAGAGGAGACAAAACTCCCTCTAGAATCACCATCAGACTTTGAAAGCTGAAGAACTTTATTTTTAATTGCACGAGTAGACTCCAGATTTCTGAGCTATTTTATCTTACTATTTCCTGTAAAGTGAACAAGAATTATACATTTAGGGCAATTACCATGGTTATTCTTTCTTTTTAAAAAAGATGTTTCCCACTTCTATTTTCTGATCTTCTGATACCTTCCCAGGTCTCTGTTTTTCTACTCTAAAAATAACCTTTAGTAGTAGAATATGTTCCTTAGTTAGTTCAGCTGCAGTGCCGTGTCCAACGCCACCTGGAACCACTGATTCTATTTTGTTTGAGTTTCCCAAATGTGCTTCACCTGAATTTCAGCAGCAGCTATTTTTACAAAGTCTTCATTATTTTCTAATTTTCCACCCTATATTTTTCCTCTTTCGGCTCTTTAAAAGGAGGATTAGAGACACCAAAAGAATTGAAGTTCTGTGCAATATGCTACTTGGAGACATCTTCATTTTGAGAACAAATGTCAGTAGGTCTTGGTTGAAACAATAGATGTTCACTCGTTCATTTTCTTTCACATGCTCAACTAAAAATCTATTCACAGATTACTTTAAAAGTCTTCATTTTCAAATCAGTAGGGTACAGATTTAATCAGCCTTGAAAGATATTTAATAAAATAGAATCATAAACAATTGTTCCAGTAACTAAGGGGCACAGGTGAGATTATGAAACAACAAAAGCTCGCAACAAGTGGCTTTATTTATGAAGGCGTGGGCGCTTTCTAGAACAGTCTGGGATAGCTGACTTGCACCTGGCTCTCAGGCACCCTGCTCCCGCTGTGTTTGAGTCTAGACGCTGGCCTCCTCAGAGTCAGCCTGAGCCCAACCTGCCCCATCTCTGACTCAGAGAAACAAAGGGCATGAGCAGGTGGCACTCCATATCACTCTTGGATCTTGCAACCTAGTTTACTGCTGGGCTTCTGCCGTGACCTTGTGCCTGGATCCTGTTTAAATAACTCCAGTACCTGTGGCTTCCTGGGGCCAGGGTTCCATCTTGCTCACAATACCTCCACCCACAGCACTGCCTTCCACAGCCAGAATCTACCTGTCCCCGCCCTTGCCTAAGACACAGCTCCTTGGTTGAGGAACTACCTTCATGCAGCCCACTGTCGGTCCAGCCAAATACCCTTACAATGCTGGCGGGACTGCCCACTGCCCCATCAAGCCTGCAGCTGGGCCCTCCTGCCTTCTCAGTTTCAACCACCACGTTGGCTTTTTGGCTGCATTTTTAGTCATCGACGTCGGATTTTGTCATTTATGTGCTTTCTCTGGAGAGCACCTGTGTGTTCATCCCAGGGCCACTCTGGAGATATGGCCTGTTTTGGGCTGATGTCTCACAGTCTAGTCTATCCCAAACAACCAACCGGGATTGAGGTGCTCTCAGCCCTAAAAGCGTGTGTGATATCTGAATGAAAATTCAACTGTGCGTAAGAGTTGAGTATAGTCACCCTGATAGAGGATTTAGATTTTTCTGAGAAAGCTCTTCATAAAAATATTGAGCAGACCAGTACTGGAATCATGGGGCCAGTTACGGAGAACTCCCAGCAGTGGTGTAGAAGGGATGAGCCGGGAGGCAGGGAGGCTGCAGATGGCTTGACCTCATCAGAGGACAGCAATGAGCCTCGAGGTGGGACCACGCAGAGATGGCAGGACTGCTACAACCCAGGCGTGGAGAAAAGTGACTGCGTGTTTGGGTAGAGAGGAGAGAGGCGCCCCCGTCCGGTTTCTGATTTGCGCAGCTTCCTGAAGCTGATGAGCTCGTGGGTGCCGGGATCCACACGTTCCATCAGCCAGTCTTCTCCAAACAGCTGCTGACTCCTACGGGTCTACGCCTCGACGGGCACGTCTGGAAGGCATGTAGGGCTGTGGAGTCGGGAGGGACACTTCCACCGGACACGCCAGCACACAGGCTGGGCGTGAACAGCAGCAGAAACAGCTAGGGGGAGTTTGTACAGTTCCAGGGGCGTACACATGTTGAAGTGAGGCCTCCCGGGAGCACCTGGCTCAAACCGAAGAATTCCCTGAAATGTTCTGGGGAATCTGGTGACACTTGACTCTGCTCCATGGATTATACAGCAGCATTGCAACAAGGTTGAATATCCAGTTTCCATCACTGTACAATGAGGGTTTAAAGGATGTCCTTCCCAAGAGTCGCCTTCTGAAATACTACACAGGACGGTGTGCAGACCACACACCCTCTCATGGCTCAGGGAAATAAAATATATGTGGTGCTCTACATACTTCATTTATAAATGTGCAATAACTGTAACTCATGCATATACACTGTGTGTATGTGGGGGCGTACATTATATTTCCCGTTAAGTGATTTTCGTCATGTATAAATATAGAAAGAGAGAGCACCAGATCAAACGGGGCAAATGGCACATCCCTGGTACAACTGGATAAAGGACATACAGGTCTATCTCCAGCATGTCCATTTTTATGTAGATTTGAAATTGTTTCAAATTCAATAGTTCTATTAAAATAAAACATGTTTATGAAAACTCGAGGGAAAGGGGCATTTTGAAAAAGTTAAAATGAAAGGAGAGGCTCTTTTGGAGGGAAAAGTACAAAGGACTACTTAAAGCAAGTAACATAAAAATATACCTGTTAATGTAGGGCACATGGCGTCTTCCCATTGTTTAAAACAACTCTTCGATCAAAAATAAAACCTTGTGAACAAACGGATGCAGGTGAGGCAGAAAAATGCCAGACGAAATCAACAGGTGCGGGAGGTCGTGGGGCACCAAGGACTTCTGGCCAGTGCGCATAAGACTTCTCTGACAGGCCAGCTCTGATGGAGAAACGTCCCCTGGCGCCGAGTCTAGAACCCCGCCTGAAAACTGGCCTGGGGCTTAGTGCTCAGAGCCCAGGGAGGGCCACCCAATCTGGCCGTCCCGCCTGCCCACATCCACGTGGTACAGACGGCCTCAGACTGCGGGTAAAGGCAGCGGCCCAGGCATGGCCATCTTCCTGTCCTACCGTCTCCAGGGCAACGAGAGCACTGGCCTTGAGGCCTACACTTGCTGCTCTCATGTAGGAGGAGAGCCTCGGTCCAAGAGGAGTAGCCCAAGGCTCAGGAGAGCCTCACTTCAAGTGGAGTAGCCCAAGGTTGAGGAGAGTCTCAGTTCAAGAGGAGTAGCCCAAGGTTGAGGAGAGTCTCAGTTCAAGTGGAGTAGCCCAAGGCTCAGGAGAGCCTCACTTCAAGTGGAGTAGCCCAAGATTGAGGAGAGTCTCAGTTCAAGAGGAGTAGCCCAAGGGTGAGGAGAGTCTCAGTTCAAGAGGAGTAGCCCAAAGCTCAGGAGAGCCTTGGTCCAAGTGGAGTAACCCAAGGCTCAGGAGAGCCTTGGTCCAAGTGGAGTAGCCCAAGGCTCAGGAGAGCCTCACTTCAAGTGGAGTAGCCCAAGGTTGAGAGAGTCTCAGTTCAAGAGGAGTAGCCCAAGGGTGAGGAGAGTCTCAGTTCAAGAGGAGTAGCCCAAGGCTCAGGAGAGCCTCGGTCCAAGTGGAGTAGCCCAAGGCTGAGGAGAGCCTCAGTTCAAGTGGAGTAGCCCAAGGCTGAGGAGAGCCTCAGTTCAAGTGGAGTAGCCCAAGGCTCAGGAGAGCCTTGGTCCAAGTGGAGTAGCCCAAGGCTGAGGAGAGTCTCAGTGCAAGTGGAGTAGCTGACGCTGAGGAAGAGGTTGGAGGAGGAAGCCACCCAGTGCAAGGTGGAGCCGCCCCTCCCAGCCCCCGCCTCTCATGCCACTCTCTGTTCCCAGTGTTCAGTCAGCTTGGTGTTTACTCAGACTTCCTGACTTTAACGGAAGAAACCAAATTCAGTACCAACTCGAATGCTCTAAAAATGTCTATGATTTTCCTGTTAGACGATCTTCATCAAGGTCGCCAAGGCACTTTAACAAGGAAAGAATCATCTTTGCAGCAAGTGGTGCAGGGGCCACTGAATTTCCACATGCAAAGGAATGCTCTCCCGCCTCGTGCTACATCCAGACCCAACGTGGACCAATGTCCTACGCAGGTCACTAAGACCGTGGAACTCCTAGGAGAAAACGGGTGAATCATGACGACCTTGCATTTGACATTGGATTGTTTGCTGCGACACCAAAGCACAAGCAACAAAGAAAACAGGTGAATTGGACTCCAACAGAATTAAAAACTGTTCACGCATCAAAGGACATTTTTGAGAAAATAAAAGACCATCTACAGAACAGTAAAAATACATGCAAGTCGCTCATCCAATCAGGGTCTGGCATCCAGTAATATTAGCCCCAAAAGACAAAAAGGCAAACCACCTGACCCACACATGGGAGAAGACTAAGCACGTCCTCGGGGAAGAGGCCGGCGGCTCAGGGCAACTCAAAGCCGCTCAGCAGCATCAGCAAGAGGAGCTGAAGTCGGATCACCGGGAGTTCACACTGCACACTCCCTGGGAGGCCAGTAATAACCCAAATTTGAACCCAGGAAAAGGACAATCACAGGTGCTGGCGAGGCCCTGAGACGTGGCTGTCAGGCGGGTACGTGGCTCAGAGGTGCCAGGAACACCATCTGGCGTTTCCTCAGAACTTGAACTCAGAACCACCAGCAATTTCACTCCCAGCAAATCCTTCTGAAAACTCTGAAAACAGGTCATTAGCAAGCACACGCATGTGCGTGATCACCCAGCAGCCTGACACCTCGGGTGAGCGATCAGATGGAGACACAGCAATGCCCGGAAGCATGATTCAGCAAGAAAAGAGTGGAGTCCTGGCCACGTCACCGTGAACCTGGACGAGACCGCTCAGCCCGCAATCACACGGCATTCGTCTACACTGGGATGTCCAAGCAGATAAGTCACATCACTAACAGGTACGTTCAGAGAGAGATCAGGATCCTGCACACCAAGGACAGGGAGAGCGGGGGACACACTGCTCGATGGGCACAGGATTTCCTTTGTAGGGTTGAAAACGTTTTCCAACCAGAGAGGGACAGTGGTGGCATGGCATTATAAGTGGAAATGCCCTGAACTCCTCACTTTAAAATGGTTAATTTTCCAGACACAGTGGCACCCACCTATTCCCAGCAGCTTAGGAGATGAGGCAGGAGGATAGCAAGTTCAAGGCCAGCCTCAGCAACTTAGCAAGACCCTGTCTCAAAATAAAAAGTTTAAAAGGGCTGGAGATGTGACTCAGGGATTGAGTACCCCTGGATTAAATCCCTGGTGCAAAAAAAAAAAAAAAAGTTTATTTTATGTCAATTTCATCCCAAATAAAAAAGAAAGAAGATAATATATAATTTCCATCATTTCTGTTACTGATTTTAGTCTCCATTTATTCTTAATAATGGAAATGTTAGCTGCACGCCACCATTTCTGGCTTAAAGCTGTCTTTTGGTAAATAGGCTTCAGGACTTTAAGTCAATCTTCGATTACCTGGAATCCTCTCAGGGGCAGCCCTCCTGATGTCAGCGAGGCCTGCCTGGGGTGGGGGCATGTGGTGGCATCGGCCTCTCTTCCCTGGTATCGCTGACTCTCTTCACTGTCAAAGCTGTGGTAGGCTCTCCCATGCTGGCCAGCTCTGGTGGCCGTGGGTGCTGCTGGCATGGTCACACAGCCCCACTGACTGTCTCTGAGGCTCCACTTTGTTATTTTGCCCAGCAAGGTGACCACACTCGGCCTCTGCTGGGAGGAACCCCAAACTCAGGACCCTACTTGGGCCCTCAGGGACATGTGGTCATTGAGCATGCCTCTCCAGCGGTGAGTCTGGGCCCTCCCAATCCTGGGAGCGCCATGAATTCATCCCCATGAGCTTCCCGCTGCTGCCCCACGGAACAGGGGAGGTCTTCAGAGAGAGACAGGACACGGGTACCTGCATGAGAGAAGGGGATTTTAAGGAAGTGACTGGTAACTGCTGAGGCTCTCAGGTCCAAGCTCCGCAGGGCCAGCTGGCAGGCTGGAGATTCAGGTGAGATGATGATGTTACAGTCTTGAGTCCAAAGCCTGAACGCTCAGGACCGTGTCCACGCTGCAGTGCAGAGGCAGAATCCCTCCCTTCGGGAAACGTGGGTCTTTGCCCTAAAGGCCTTCAGCCACCTAGATGGGCCTCCCAAACTAGAGAGAATGATCTGCTTTGCTTATGACCAATTGACTACAAATGTTAATCACATCTAAAAATTACTTTTACAGCAACATGTAGACTGGTGTTGGACCAAATAATCAGGCATCATAGTCCAGACAAGATCACACCTGAAATAAACCATTGCAGCCACCTAGGAGGAGCCTGGGTCCTGGTCTGTGAACCTTCCAGATCTGCCCTGGGCCATCACCTCCCGACCCTACCTGAGAGAACAAACTTCCTCGGGATCCCACTCTCCTCCTGCTCCTTGTCCCCTCTGCTCCCTTGCTCAGGCTCACCCTGCCTCCCTTGCTCTAGAAACAGAGGGGTCTGGGACACAGTGACAACTGATTCCCCTCCTCCAAAATCAGCCATTCAAATCTCTCTGTGCCACCGCCTGACTTGGGTGTCGGTCATCTTTTGGGTGTGGCTGAAAGCCTGTGCTCCTTCTTCCCCCACCCATGCCCTGGGCATTCAGACTGACCCACTGGACACTTCTTACACCATCCTGCCACATGCCCATCAGTGCCAGTCAGACACAGAGGGCACCTGTCTGGAGATCAGAATTCCAGATTCCCAGGAGAGCAGACCTGTCACCTGAGAGATCTGCCCGTTCTAGGTCCACACACTTGGGACTGGGGACGAGGGCACAAGGCCTCTGGGGAGGTGCACCTGCAGCAGCCGGGCAGATAGCCCTTCAGGAGCGACGCAGAGGGCGTGTGGCGTGTGCCTGTGCTGCACTGTGGCTCCAACTACTTGATGCTCCCCTTGGTGATGGCCCCGGATGGCCTCAACCCAGCAGAGTTCTGGAAGGTGACCTGAATTCCAGGCTGCCCCCCTCCCCGCCTGAGCTGTGCCAGCCAACAGAGGGGCCGTGTGTGGCTCTGGTCCCCTGCCCCATGCCGGTGTGCCCTGCCAAGCCAGCAGCTTCCTCCACCCCAGCAGTCTTCTGCTGTTCCCAGGTGGGGAGAGCATTGTAGACCCCTCTTCTCTGGGAAGACGCACATCCATCACTGTGATCATAGGGAAGCTGTTGTGGGCACACCTTTCAGATCCACTGTCACTCTCAACTGGAACCGCACATTGCACAGTGGAATTTAGTGCTTTTCCATCCAGCATGTTGAGATTTTTAACTCTCCATTTATTTGTCAGAGGGTATTATGCAGTCTTCAATAATCTTCACAGAGATCCAACATCAAGACTCCAGCAGCAAAGACCCATTAACATAATCTTTCCCCTCGTTTTAAATTTAGCAGATTAACAATTACGTGTGATCCCTTCCTAATGAATAAATCAATATGGCAAACTGGAGCCTGCGTCCACACCCTATCGCAAGGCCCTCCGCTGGAAGTGCCACGGGCACTGAGTCTCACCCTCTGGATTGTGGCCAGGGCACCTGTTGCTTCTCTGCTTTAAGCCTTGGCTATAGTTCTGGCGGGAGATTAGGATCCACTCGTGTGGATAATTGAAATGAATTCCATAAAGGGGCCCCTTGCAATGCTGTGCAGCATTTAAAGGAA
This sequence comes from Sciurus vulgaris, assembly GCF_902686455.1. Classification (NCBI taxonomy): domain Eukaryota; kingdom Metazoa; phylum Chordata; class Mammalia; order Rodentia; family Sciuridae; genus Sciurus; species Sciurus vulgaris. The sequence goes on along the minus strand of NC_136467.1, from coordinate 4,038,586 downwards.
ACCAACAAGGGCTGGTGAGGCTCCCTGCGGCTTGTGACCATGAAGCCTTTATGGCTCTGCCCCTGAAGGGGGCAGGTCACTTGCACACCTGAGAGAGCCATCCTGGGCTGAAGAGGTAGCTCTTCATCAGGCCAAGGTGCCGCCCACCCGCCTGCTCTAGTCAGCTTTCTTGATGCTGTACCCAAAGGACTTCACGAGAACAATTTTAGAGGCGGAAAATTTCATCTGGGGCTCCCAGTTCAGAGGTCTTGGTCTGACTGCTGCTGACTTCCCTGCTCTCAGCCTGAGGTGAGGCGGATTACCAAGGTGGAAGGGTGGAAGAGGAAAGCAGCCCAGAACCTCACGCTGGGAAGCCGAGAGAACTGCTCACCAGGGATGAAACGCTGACCCCGAAGGCACACCCCAGTGTCACCTCCTCAGCCACGCCCCACCTGCCTACAGTTATGACCCTGCTAATCCATTCAAGTGGGTTAGATCAAGGCTCGCAAACCCGGTCAGTTCACCCCTAAATTCCCTCCCAGTGTCTCACATGAGCTGTTGGGGGGGGGACACCTCAGATCTAAACCTTAAGACTACCCAGCTCAGGAGGGAGGAAGCAGGAGAAGGACACCAGCACCACAGACTCCAGGCTCCTCCTGCCCAGCCTCATGGCCAAACCCAGAGTGCCCAGATGGCGACTGGACTCCACGTACATAGAGGTCACCGCCCAGGCCCTAACCAGGGAGAGGAGCAGAGGACACTCAGGAGGAGCAAGGCAAAATCAGGTGGTCCAGGTCAGGAGAGCCATTTCACCAGACTCTGAGTGTTCCTGCCTGCCCTGCAGGGCCAGATCTGGAGGGCTTGCAAGCTCAGCGACAACCCTCTTCCACATCTTGATGACCATAAGCAAGTCCCCTCCTCCCACAGAAGGACCGTGGGAAGAAAAAGTGAAAATCCAAAGGGTCGGCTCATCTATTTGCTCCTTGAAAAAGTGCTTGTGAGTTCCCAGACTCAGAGACAGTCCTGGCCGTGGCCCCATCCCCACCTCCCTACCAACTGTGGTCTCCCTCTACAGTTCACCAAATGCTTTCTGAAATAAGACACAAGTAGGTGAATAAATGTGCGGTCTTTTCTTCTCAAAGTGGGCTTTCTCTCAAGTATCGCTATGTCTTAGAACTCCTGAAACATCTTTATTTCAACTATTCTTACCCAACATTCCCATGTAAGTGCATTGACGTTTGATGGACCACATGGCCTGCTTCTCAGCCTGGGACACACGATCCATGCAGCCACTGAGACCTGATTTTAGTATGCCAAATAAAAACACTGAGAGTAAATGGCAACTGATAGCTTGCAGAGCTCCTGTGTTTCAGTTATCAATATCCTTGTGTTAATGGCACATTGTAACACACCAGCCCTGAAACCAATTCTATGAAATGAAAGCACAAAAATCAATTACCAAAGGATTATTTTTGTATTGCAAACCCTTTCTGCCTTCTCAAGTGATATAAAAGTCAGGATAGACCACCACATTCTCAGAAACCCACTTCTTCACCTCTTTCTCAATAGAATTTTTTTTATAAAAATAAGAACATGACAACCTTTTTACTGGAAGGTAAGAAATGTCTTTGTTTCACTGTCATTTCAATCTGAATGCACAGAAATTCCCCACTTCAATCCCTACACACTAAATTGTCAAATTTCATCAGTTTATTAGATAAAAAGAAACAAATATCCTCATGCAGACTGTCATAAAACCATGCTTCTGTTTTATTAGTCACATTAGCATTCTATTGCCCTTTAAATGTCACAAGTTCAAGAGCACAGCTGTATACACCCTGAAAGCAATTCTCCTCATCTTAATGAAACATGAGGCTGTACTTTCCAATGGTGTAGAGATAAAGACACAAAACAAGAATCTAAGTGGTTGAGTACTGTTCCAGATAAGAAGCTGGGTTGTTTTTCAGTCAAAACTTTTATCATTGCTTTACAACTGAGGTCACCCAGAAATTGTCTAATATGTGGATTGGCCCATGCTATTTTTTTCTCATCATCTAAACCATAATTGGAAAATGGAATCTGTTTGCTGAGGTGAGCAGAAGCAGGAGTCACACTGTACCTTTCTAGAGGAGGGAGGACCACGTCACGGGCCGGGCTGTCTCTTTCTGGAAGCACCTGCTAGCTGGTGAGGAGCTGAGCAGGTCCCCAAGGCCACACATGTGCAGCTACAGTCTTCCCTACATCCCAAAACCCACAGCAAGCTGAAGAATTCATCAGGTAGGAGAACAAAAATGAGTGAATTCTGACTCTTCCGATGTTGCACGTTCATGTTTGGACCACATAACAAAGACTAAAATGTAATTTTCACCAATATTTTCAGTGACTGATCCCAATACGGCACATACAGGTACGTTCTTCCTTGATCCTACCCTCCCTATCCCAATCCTATTATCTTATTATTGACTGAAATTTTTATTCTAATTTCATTTTATCTATTTTATTTATTTCATTTATTCTAATTTCATTAAATTCTAATTTCATTTTCTTCACATCTATACCAGGTCCTTAGCTCTCCTTCCAACACACTCCTTTAGCCAGTCTTCTCTCATTTTCCAGGTCTTTTGTGACTGTTCTGGTTTGTGGTTTGACTACTTCCCCTCCAGCCTTTCACTGCCTTGCTTAGGCATCTGATTCTACCCTCTGTGCTTCATCTACTGCCCTGTGGTCAGAATGAGCTTTCTGACACATGAATCCAGGTATATTTCACTCTACTCCTGCTCTTCATGATTCCCATGCTATGGGAGAACAGCAATGCACACATAAACTCTCCAAACCTACACGTACAGGAATCCAGCAATCTCCATGTGTTGCACAGAACACAAGCTCTTTATTTCTTAAGGAAAAAAAAGTGAACTAGCTTCATTTTAGGGGATGAAAATACAGGGAGGTTCAACAGGGAGGGAAGAGACATCTTGCTTTGGGAGGAACAGAACTTCTATCCAGTAGAGTTTTTTTTTTTTTTTTTAAAACCAGGGATGGAACACATGTATGCTTAACTACTGACCTATATCCCCAGCCAATTTTTTAATTTGCTATTTTGAGACAGGGTCTCTCTAATTTGCTTAGGGTCTCATTAAGTTTCCCAGGCTGACCTTGAACTTGCTGTCCTCCAACCCCAGCCTCCCAAGTCATTGGTATTATAGCCAGGATCCATGCAGGAGATTTTCTAATTGACTGGCTTGCTTGGGGTGCTAGGACAGGAAGCTCCCACAGGGGTCACATGGATACAGTGAAGATTCAAATGCTTTCTGGAGAGAGGGCACATCTGCTGCAGGGTTCTGGAAATTCTTTACTAAAAGCAGTCCCTTAGAGGAGGAATTTCAGATCCCACCCAACAGGATCCACTTGTGAGTAACATGCAATGTAAAGAGAGGCAGAAAGCAACACTTTCTTAAGACTTTGGAAAGTACCCAATAAGGCAGGATGAGAGGTTCAGAGCCTGAGGAAAGGGAGCGCACCAGGCCCAGCCCAGCGCCACCTGCTGTCTCCAGCACGGAGACCAGTCCCGCCAAGGTCTAGCAGCCGCCCTGCAGTTGACCATCTGTCAACATGAGGGAGCACCTCTGCTGGCCAGCAAAGATTATTCCTGACCTGGAGACCACCATCCCTGGGGGGCAGCTCCTTTCTTGGGACACCGCATTATCAAGTTCCTCCCAGGCATCAGGCTATTGAAGACTAGGAGTTTTGAACAGTACAGTATAGTCTTATTGTAGAATGTTTTTATTAGTAGTATTATTAGAATTATTCCTATTATACCTACTATTACTCCTACTTTTCTTTTATTAATATTTCTCTCACCCTCTCTATTTTCCTCTTATCTATCTGTCTTCTTGGTGACTCTCTCCTTTTTCTCATGCTAACAACCAATTTATTTTAATTCTGCTTTCACTACTCCTATGGCATAGTGCCTCTATAGACTCACTTCTTATCTCATTAATATTATATCCTACGCCCCTCCCCATCCACTTTGTCCACCATTAGAAATTGTGATCCTTATTGCAAACCTATTGGTTAAGCTGTAGATAATAATAGAAATCATAATCTCTGTTTATTAAGACAATATGGTTAATATCTTAATAGGGACTATTTGAGTTAAGGATGCATATTGTTTGTATGGTGTGCTGCTAATACTGATCTCTCACTTCAGGGTAAAGTATTGGAAACCTGCAGGGACACTGTAAGTCTATAGGGGCGAAACTACAATACCTCAGATTTGCACTCCTAGAGGGGAAGATACATAAACAACATGAGAAAACAAGGGAAGAAAGTGTCCCAAACAAACCTAGATGCTACATCATTAAAATCCAATGACAGCATGGCAGAAGAAATGTCAGAAAGGGAGTTCAGAATACACATAATTAAAATGATCCAAGAAGCAAAGGATGAAATAAGAGAGCCAATGCAGGAAATGAATGATTGCACCCATCAACAGTTAAAAAGCAAATGCAGGAAGCAAAAGATCATTTCAATAAAGAGATAGAGATTCTTAAAAAAAAAAACAAAAACAAAAAAAAAAAAAAAAGAAATCCTTGAAATGAAGGAAACAATAAGCCAAATTAAAAACTTAAAAGCATAACCAGCAAGCTAGATCACTTGAACAACAGAACCTCAGACAATGAAGACAAAATACTTAATCTTGCAAACAAAATTGACCAAACAGAGAAACCAAACCAAATTAAAAACCAAAAATAAGCCAAAATGATTGGGAATACAAGTCATATCTCAATAGTAACCCTGAATGTTAATGACCTAAACTCATCAATCAAAACACATGGACCGGCAGATTGGATTAAAAAGAAAGACCCAACAATATGCTGCCTTCAAGAGACTCATCTCATAGAAAAAGATACCCATAGACTAAAGGTGAAAGGAGGGGAAAAAACCCACCATGCACATGGACTCAGTAAAAAAGTGGGGGTTTCCATCCTCATATCAGATAAAGCGGACTTCAAGCCAAAGTTAGTCAGAAGGGATAAGGGAACCATAAACCATGAAGACATAACAATCATAAATATCTATGCCCCAAACAATGTTGCATTCATGTACATCAGACAAATCCTTCTCAATTCCAGGAACCAAATAGAACACAACACAATAATACTAGGTGACTTTAACACACCTCTCTCACCATTGGACAGATCCTCCAAACAAAAATTGAACAAAGAAACAATAGAACTCAATAACACAATCAATAATTTAAATTTAACAGACATATATAGAATATTTCATCCATCAATAAGCAAATGCACTTTTTTCTCAGCAGCACATGGATCCTTCTCTAAAACAGACCATATGTTATGCACAAAGTTACTCTTAGCAAATACCAAAAAAAAAGAGATACTACCATGTATTCTATGAGATCATAATGGAATGAAATTAGACATCAAAGATAAAATAAAAAACAGAAACTACTCCAACACCTGGAGACTGAATAATATGCTATTGAATGATGAATGGATAACAGAAGACATCGGGGTAAAATTAAAAAAAAAATTCTTAGAGGTAAATGAGAATAAATATTCAATGTATTAAAATCACTGGCACACTATGAAGGCAGTACTTAGAGGAAAATTCATTGCATGAAGCACATTCAATAAATGAAGGAAAAGTCAACAAACAAATGACCTAACATTATTTTTGGAAGTCATCAAAAGCCTATCAACCAAGAAAAATCCAGGACCAGATGGATTCTCAGCTGAGTTCTACAAGATCTTCAAAGAAGAACTCATTCCAATACTCCTCAAAGTATTCCATGAAATGGAAGAGGAGGGAACCCTCCCAAACTCATTACGTGAAGTTAATATCACCCTGATACCAAAACCAGACAAAGACACATTGAAGAAAGAAAACTTTAGACCAATATCCCTAATGAACATAGATGCAAAAATTTTTAACAAATTTTAGCAAATTGCATACATCAACATGTTATATTGCACTATGATCAAGGGGTTTCATCCCAGGGATGCAAGTTTGGGTCAACATCCAGAAATCAATAAATGTAATTCACCACATTGACAGACTTAAAAAATCACATGATTATTTCAATAGATGCAGAAAAAGCATTTGATAAAATACAGCACCCCTTTATGCTCTAAACACTAGAAAAAATAGGGGTAGTAGGAATATACCTCAACATTGCAAAGGCCATCTATGCTAAGCCCACTGCCAACATCATTCTAAATGGAGAAAAACTGAAAGCATTCCCCCCTAAAAACTGGAACAAGGCAGGGATGCCCTCTTTCACCACTTCTATTCAACATCATCCTTGAAACACTAGTCAGAGCAATTAGGCAGACCAAAGAAATTAAAAGGATACGAATTCGAAAAGAAGAACTCAAACTATCTCTACTTGCCCAAGACATGATTCTGTATTTAGAGGAGCCAAAAAATTCTGCCGAAAACTTCTAGAACTCATAAATGAGTTTAGTAAAGTAGCAGGGTATAAAATCAAGGCTCATAAATCTAATACAGTTTTATTCATAAGTGATGAATCCTCTGAAAGAGAAATTAGGAAAACTACCCCATTCACAATATCATCAAAAAAAAAAATAGTGGGAATCAATCTAACAAAAGAAGTGAAAGACCTCTACAATGAAAACTACAGAACACTAAAGAAAGAAATTAAGGAAAACCTTAGAAAATGGAAAGATCTCCCATGTTCTTGGATAGGTGGAATTAATATTGTCAAAATGGCCATACTGACCCAGCTATCCCACTCCTTGGCCTATACCCAAAGGTCTTAAAATCAGCATACTACAGAGATACAGCCACATCAATGTTCATAGCTGCTCAATTCACAATAGCCAGACTGTGGAACCAACCTAGATGCCCTTCAATTGATGAGTGGATAAAGAAACTGTGGTATATATATACAATGGAATATTACTCAGCCATAAAGAATGATAAAATTATGGCATTTGTAGGCAAATGGATGAAATTGGAGAATATCATGCTAAGTGAGATAAACCAATCTCAAAAAGCCAAAGGACGAATGATATCACTAATAAGTGGAGGATGACACATAATGGGGGGGGAGGGAAGGGTTAGTGTTAGGGTTAGAGTTAGGGTTAGGGAGGGGGGCAAGTATGGAGGAAGGAACTACTGTATAGTGGGTAAAGAGGGGTGGGAGGGGAGGGGGGAAGGGAAAAAATAACAGAATGAATCAAACAACATTACTCTATGTAAATTTATGATTACACAAATGGTATGCCTTTACGCCATGTACAGAGAAACAACATGTATCCCATTTGTTTACAATAAAAAAAGAAAAAAACAAAAATGGCCATACTTCCAAAAGGGCTATACAAATTCAATGCAATTCCAATTAAAATCCCAATGATGTGCCTCATAGAAATAGAGCAAGCAATTATGAAATTCATTTGGCAGAATAAGAGACCCAGAATAGTTAGAGCAATCCTTAGCAGGAAGAGCAAAGCAGGGGATATCACAATACCAGACCTTCAACTATACTACAGAGCAATGATAATAAAAATGGCATGGTATTGGCACCAAAATAGGCAGGTTGATGAATAATACAGAATAGAGGACACAGAGACAATCCCACATAAATACAATTATCTCATACTAGACAAAGGTGCCAAAAACACACAATGGAGAAAAGATAGCCTCTTCAACAAATGGTGCTGGGAAAACTGGAAATCCATATGCAGCAAAATGAAAGTAAACCCCTATCTCTCACCCTGCACAAAACTCAATTCAAAATGGATCAAGGACCTAGGAAATAGACCAGAGACCCTGCACCTAATAGAAGAAAAAAAAATCTTCATCATGTCAGCTAAGGTCCAGACTTCCTTAACATGACTCTCAAAACACAAGAAATAAAAGCAAGAATCAATAATTGGGAGAGATTCAAACTAAAAAGCTTTTTCTCAGCAAAGGAAACAATCAACGATGTGGAGAGAGCTACAGAGTGGGAGAAAATCTTTGCCACACATGCTTCAGATACAGCGCTAATTTCCAGAATCTATGAAGAACTCAAAAAACTTTACACCAAGAATATAAATAACCCAATCAATAAATGGGTTAAGGATATGAACAGACACTTCACAGAAGATCTACAAGCAATCAACAGATATATGAAAAAATATTCAACATCTCTAGAAATAAGAGAAATGCAAATCAAAACTACCCTAAGATTTCATCTCACCCCAATTAGAATGGCAATTATCAAGAATACTAGCAACATAGGTGTTGGCGAGGATGTGGGGACAAAGGATCACTCGTATATTGCTGATGGGGTTGCAAATTGGTGCAGTCATTCTGGAAAGCAGTGTGGAGATTCCTTAGAAAACTTGGAATGGAACCACGATTTGACCCAGCTATCCCACTCCTTGGCCTATACCCAAAGGACTTAAAATTAGCATAGTACAGTGACACAGTCACATCAATGTTTATAGCAGCTCAATTCACAATAGCTGGATTGTAAAACTGACCTAGATGCCCTTCAGTAGATGAATGGATAAAGAAACTGTGGTACATATACACAATGGAATATTATTCAGCCATAAAGAAGAATGAAATGATGGCATTTTCAGGTAAATGGATGGAGTTAGAGAACATCATGCTAAGCGAGTAAACCAATCCCAAAAAACCGAAGGCCAAATGATTTCTCTGATAAATGGATGATGATACATAACAGGTGGTGGGAGGGAGGCAATCATGAGGAAGGATGGATTATATGGAAGAAGATGAGGGGTGGTGAGCAGGTGGGGGGAAAGAAAATAGCAGAACGAGACAAACATCATTACCTTACGTACCTGTGTGACTACACAAATGGTGCAACTACTTCGTGTACAATCAGCGAAACAATAGTTGTACCCCATTTGTGTACAATGAATCGAAATTAAAAAAAAAAAAGGGAAGCACAATGCGGGGAGTCCACTCTCACCCCCAAACCTGCTGAGTACATTTTGCAGTCAGTTTCACCCAGAGGAATGGAAGGCCGGGAGAAGGCTGAGAGGTCAGTGTTCAGGCTGTGGTTAAGGAACCAGAAGGACTTCCCCTGAGGCTAGGGCAAAACCCAATGCCAACGCCAGCCCGAGCAAAGCTCAAACAACCTGACAGACCACGCTGCTCCAGCCCGTCTGTGCGGCCGTCACAGCACAGCAGAGACTGAGCCACGCACAGATTGACAGTCCAGGAGACTGGAAAGCCCAAGATCGAGGGCCCATATGGGGCCAGGGCCTTCTGGCTGAGTCATCCGTGGGCAGAAGGCATGGCATGGTGACAGAGCATGCACAGAGAGGCAGGGAGAGAGGCAAGGGGCTGGCTCGCCCTTGAAGCAGAAGCTCACCCCTGCGCTCCTGTGATCAGGGACACATGGACGCAGAGCCTCACGGCCCCCTCACCTCTTAACAGTCCACTTTGAACCTGTTGCATTGAGGATTATGTTTCCAACATAAGAACTCTGGGGACACCGTCAAACCGCAGCATCTCCACGTGGTGTGAAAAAGAGATGAAGAAGAAATAATCCAGAAGCCTTCATTTTTTTGGAAAAAATCAAGACCGTTTTATTGAGATTTATTCCGCATATCTCAAAAGGCACACATTTGCCAATACAGTTGAGGGGTGCCCCGAAGTCCCAGGGCTGCACAGCCCGCACCACTGTCTCACCACTACTTCCTGTCTCAATTCCTCAATTCCTCCTCAATTCCTGTCTCCCCAGCTCCTGGCAACCACTGATCAGCTTTCTTTCTGCGTACATGACTTTCATGGGCGTTCACACAGGCGGAGTTGTATGACGTGCGGTCTCTTGTGACTGGCTTCCTTCATAACAGGGAGTGGAAACGTCGTCATATAGTGTTCCTGTGTTTAGTCTTTGAAAACTATCAAGCAATTTCCCAAAGTGCTGTCGATCTTACATTCCCACCAGTAAGGTATGAGGTCTCAGTAATCCCACCCTAGGCAACAGCGGTTACTGTCTATCTCTATTAATTACTGCCATGAAGTGATATCACATTGATTCCAATTTGCATCTTCCTAATGATCAGCAATAGTGAGCATCTTTCTTTTTGTTTATTGACCACCTGCATATTGCTTTTTTTAAATGTATCTTATTCAAGTGATTTGCCCATTTTTGATTGGTTTGCCAAATTGCTGAACTCATTTATTAGTTATAAAAGCTTTAACATGGAATCTTTATTGACTTTCTGTATATAAGATCATGCAATTAGCAAATAGAGATAGTTGTACATCTTCCTTCCCAATTTCAATGCTTCATTTCTTTTCCTCGCTTAATTGTACTAGCCAAAACCTCTAATGCAATGTCAAATAGAAGAAGCAAGAGTGGGTGTTGTTGTCCTTCCTATGGTAGAAGAGACCATTCCGTGTTTCTCCACGGAGTGTATCAGCTAGGCACTTTCCTCAGAGTCCTTACCAAGCTGAGGAAGCGCCCTCCTTTCCTGCCTGTTTAATGTTGGTATCGTGAAAGCAGATTTGACCATATGGATTGGAGTTACTGTCTACTGTCCTTTCATTTCAGCCTGAAGGACTCCCTTCGGCATTTCTCATAGGACAGGTATACTAGTGACAAATTTGTCTGTTTGTTTATCTGGGAATATCTTAATTTCCCACCGGCTTTGAAGGCTGGTTTTGCAGGCTGGTTTTGCTACACAGAATTCTAGCTAATTGTCTTTCTTTTCGTTCTTTAACTATGTCACCCCTTGCCTCCTGCTAGCCAAGGCTTCCATGAGAAGCACGCCCTCTACCTTCTTGAGAAGGCTGTGTTTGTAGTCAATCATCTTTCTCTTGCTGCTTTCAAGATTTTTCATTATCGTTGACTATTTCCAGTTTGATTATGATGTCTAGGTCTAGATTTTCAGGAGTTTATGACACCTAATGTCTATTGTACTTTGTCTTGGGATTTTAATGCATAGATTAATATTTTTCATCCAATTTTACAAGTGTTTAGATAGCATTTTTTCAAATGTTTCCTGTCTCCTTATCTTCCCCTCTTACTCCTGGAATTCTCAGGATGCACATGGTGGTATAGTTGATGCTGTCCCTTAAAATCCCGGAACCCTGTCCATCTTTTTCTACTTTCTCCTTGACGGATATAAATACTTGATTCTTTCTTCCTCTCGCTCAAATGTGTTGCTCGGTCCACCTAGTGAAGATTTAATTTCAGTTATTTACTTTTCAATATAAAAGTCTCTGTATGCAATACATAGCATGCATTGTATCTATGTTTATATTTAATTTATATATCCTCATTGGTATTGTTGGGGGGCATTATTATCACACTTTTCTTTAATTCTTCAGAGATTCTTTATCTACTGATCTGAGTCCCTCAAGGACATTTACTATTGATTACTCCTTCACTGTTAATGAGGCATATTTTTGTTGCTTTGCTCTTTAACCTTAGTCAGAACCAAACATTTTGGATAATCTAACAGTTCTAGTATGAGATCCATTCACTCACCAAACCACACACACCCACATTGCCTTTTTGTTGCTTATTTTAATTCTTCTTGTTGCAAACTACTTGCTTGTCTACCTTCCTGTACTAAATCTGTGGATTCCACATATTGAAGTGCGTAGCATCTGAATTCTCTACAATTTTTTTTTTTTTAATTCCTGTTTTTATTTTTAAGACCATATTCCAATGGGTCACACCTGGGTGTGTATAATTTAGAATTTCAACAATGAGGGGTGGACAGGAATGCTTTTTCACCTTGCCTGCATGTTTCCGCCCTTTGCTAAATAAGTATGTATGGGATGAACACCTTCAAATTTCAGGTAGCTTATGAGGCAGCTTTGGCTTTCACCTCCTGCTGTGTGCAGCCTGAAGATCAGCCAGAGGTGACTGACAGGTCTCTTGTCCATCAGGTTGCATGCAGCCTCTATATCACAATGAATATATCAGAATGTCCAGCTTTCTTTGCATTATCTAAGTTTCCTTTCAAAATTCCACTCAGCCTATTGTTTGGCTCCACTGAAATCACAGCCTCAAATAACTGAGTAGTGACCAGCAGCTTGCTGTCATTTTAGTGGTAACCAATAAGTTTGAAAATCTGGAAACAATTAGACAAGTTTAAGAAAGCAACTTTTTAGCATATATCTAAATACAAGAGAATTCTGAATAGCATTATGTGATTAAATACATAAACCCATAATTATAACTTTCCCAGAATAAGTTCTACAGTAACAGAATTTTACCAATAAATTCTTCAAATAATTAAGGAAGAAACAATGATAGTCTTACACACACACACACACAAAAACTCTTCTAGAGAATAACCAAAGACTCAGAACCTTCATAATAAAACCTAAGACCCTTGCAAGGGAGGAAACTAATTCCAGTCTCACTCATAATTATAGATGCAGAATCCTAAATCACATACTCTCTTAACAAACTGCATCACACAGCAAATTAAAAGGATAATGCACCAAGATATATTGAAATGGTTTCAAGAGCAAGGCCATATTAAAATTAAAAATCAATGAAATTCTCCAAATCAGTGGAGAAATTCATATACTTAAGTCAATCAATTCAAAAAACATCCTATCTACTCATGATAAAAATCTGTCAGCAAACTAAGAGTAGAGGGTAATAAATTAACCTGATAAAGGGCCTATAAAATATATCAGCAACCCCCCGACATGTATGCATATGCAGAGGCAAATGTGGATGTACACATGCAAACACACACACACACACACACATACACACACTTATCCATACATTCATGCATTCCCTGTATCTCCATCTCCTGCAGGTCTGGGAGCCCCCATGCCTTTGGTGGCACCAATACTCTGTTTTTAAATGCCATTTTCTACCAAAAGGAGTCATAGCTCCTTGAAGAAAGGATTAATTCTAGATCTGATGGAAGGAAATTAAAAACTATGCAAGGAATACCTTGTCATTCCAGAAAGTTTAAAAAAAAAAAAAAAAAAAAAAGTATAGAAAGACATGTCGAAAGAACCCAAACTGCAAGCACACCCCTGGGCCAAATTTGGGACAATTTAAGCACCAAAGTATAACAAGTAAACAAATGCCCAACGCAAGTACAGGTACATGTGCCCCAAAGGTCTCCAACAGAACAGGACCCATGGAACCTTTCTCGGTCTGAGTTTTGCTGAGAGTCTCCCATGATGCACTGTGGCTTATGGTGATCACTTGTGGAACAGGATGGGGCGTTACAGAGGAGTGACAATGAACCCCACAGCGCCTCCCCCTGGAAGCTGCTTGGCATTTACAAGCATGATTCGAGGGACAGAGTAAAGTACAAAGAATCTGTATACCTGATTCCTTTTGCGTGATATTCCACTCAGCAGTATTTACCCATGTGCTAGAATAGAGACCTGGTAACCAGTGGAGAGGAAATGGGTCTGGGGTGCGAAGGCTGCGGGGACAAGACAACAGGAAGGGTCTTCCCAAGTGTGCACAGCACTCGGCTTCAAGTTCTGGGTCGGACACACAGGGTTTGCCCCATGTGCCCATTATTCTAGCTGTGTGATCGTGATTTGTCACTATCTCATTGATTGGTTGTTAGTCATGGAAACATTCCACAATTCTTATTTTGAATTTGTGATCTTAGAAATTTAAAAATTAACTAAATATCTGATTTCTTCAGCAATTTCCAGCCTGACTTTATGACAGTGGTTACTCCTGCCACTTTTTTTAAATGCACTCTTCAATGTTTCAAAGATATTCAAAAATAAATTCAAATTATTCCTTTGAAATGAAAATAATAATAAACTGGGCATTGCAATTTTCATGACAGTGATACTATCACAACATTCCACAAAGTAAGTGACTTCGTGTCTCTAAAGACAGCAGAATGCCTGCCTCAAGTTGTTGGAGGCATGTTCTAGCAAATGGCAATGGAGCCAATTCAAACTTTGCAGGGTGGATTTTATAGTGGTAACAACTTTTGTAAATGATTTCTGGGCTAAAATGTTGAATTAGTATCATTATCCTTCAGTGCGTCATTAGATGTTTAATGAATGTTTTTTACACAGATAACAATGGTCACTGTTATCCTGGTAGACATATAAAAGAAACCATTATCTCACCACTTTAATATCCTTCTTTGCTTTGGTCCTCTTAAAATCCTTCCAGAAGAAAAATGTGCACACCTCCTCTCGTTCTTTATTCCTCTCTGGGGCTTACATTAGTTGCTAATTGCAGGATCCTGTTTTATCTACTTTGGTCCTCAGGGATCACAGACCTTTCTGTGACTACTTCTCCATAATGCCAGGCATAAATTGCTATTTATTATCATCATATATAATGTGCCAGCATTGTCAAGGGGAAATTTCTCTTAGATGTGGAAATTTGCATAAAAATAGATGTTTGCATTTTAATTGTAGGGATATGGCTACTCTTACTCTTGTCTATGACTTAGTCAGAATATTGAAACAGCAAAACAAGACTGTGCCAGGGGACGAGGCTGACCCACCAGCTAAGACAAGGGTCGTTCTGGCCTAAGCTGCAATCAGCTAGTAAACTAGTGGTGCATCAGATGGAAACACGTGTTTCTTTTATTAGTAGGTCAGAAGAGCCATCACGCAGAATTTAGATTCTTGAGGGTTTCTTGGATGATGACTTTCTAAGAAAACGTTGTCTTAAACTTCATTTTGTGACATTCTAAAATGCGCTCCAATGAGCCCTGGGGAACAGTACACATTGCACACGCTTGTGCCCCTGCCCTCTCACCCTGCAACCATCCTGCAGCATGGCGTACCTCCTTGCAAATCCAGGTCTAGTCTCCCCGGAGCACAAAGAGAAAATGAAGAGGTGTTTCCGCGAAACAGTGTACAGTAAATGCAGTGAAGATTAAGCATCCCTAATGCAGATATCTGAAATCCAATTTGCTCCCACATTCAAAACTCTTCAGTGCCAACATGGTGCTGGAAGAAGAAAAGTCCATGCAGAAAACAAAGGTTTATGCATGGAATTATTCAAAGTACTACATACAGTTATCTTCAGGATCTATGCATAAGATATGTCTGAAACGTAAATAAATTTTATGTTTATTTTCACAAGCTTGAGGTTCCATCGCCAAGATATCTCATCATGTATATGGAAATTTTCCACAATCCAAAGAAATCTGAAATGTGGAACAGATATGATCCCAAGCATTTGGATAAGGGCTGTTCAACCTGGGTGGCAATTTTTGACATATCTCAGTGACCCTAAAAAAGAATTGTCTGTTTCTCCTATAGTACTGAAGTGCTTTTCCTTGGTAAATTTTCTTCATTTTAAAATATTGAGAAAACCCATAAATCACCCACTGGCAGGGTTGTTTCTAGACCGTGCCATCAGATGCTATACAATAGTCCCACTGGAGTGCCTTCACAACCAATGTGTGGATGTGACTGTGTGTGTGTGTGTGTGTGTGTGTGTGTGTGTGTGTGTGCATGCACATGTGTGTTTTATTTGTATTTTAAAGGAGGAGAATAAAAGTAATTCTTCTCCTTTTCTACTTTGGAAAAAATAGCTATATTTTTCTCTTGAATAGTCTTTTATTTATTTTTTATTTGTTCTAATTAATTATACATGACAGTAGAATACATTTTAACACATCATACATAAGTGGAACATAACTTCTCATTCTTCTGGTTGCACATGATGTAGAATCACAATGGTCATGTAGTCATCTATGTATACAGGGTAATAATGTCTCATTCATTCTACGTCTTTCTTACCTCTTTACCCCTCCCCTCCCTTCACTCCCTCTGCCTAATCCAAAGTACCTCTATTATTCCCTAGTCCTCTCACCTTATCGTGAATTAGCATCCACAGAATGTGAATTAGCATTCTGCCTTTGGTTTTGGGGGACTGGCTTATTTTCCATAGCCTGATGTTCTCCAGTTCCATCCATGCATTTGCAAATGCCATAATTTCATTCTTCTTTAGCACCAAGTAATATTTCATTGAGTATATACATCACATTTCCTTTATCCATTCATCTGTTGAAGGGCACCTAGGTTGGTTCCACAGTTCGGCTATTGTGAATTGAGCTGCTATAAACATTGATGTGGCTGTGTAATTGTAGTATGCTGATTTTAAGTCCTTTGGGTATAAACAGAGGAGTGAGATAGCTGGGTTAAATGGTGGTTCCATTCCAAGTTTTCTGAGGACTCTCCATACTGCTTTCCATAGTGGTTGTACCAATTTGCAGTCCTACCAGCAATATATGAGTGTACCTTTTTCCCTACATCCTCGCCAACATTTATTATTGCTTGTATTCTTGATAACCGCCATTCTCTGACTGTAGTGAGATGGAATCTTTGGGTAGTTTTGATTTGCATTTATCTAATTGCTAGAGATAGCGAACATTTTTTTCATATATTTGTTGATCATTCTATGAGGCTACTATCACCCTGATACCAAAACCAGACAAAGACACAACAAGGAATGAAAATTCAGACCAATATCCCTTATGAACATAGATGCAAAATTTCTCAATAAAATTCGGGCAAATCACATACAAAAACATACTAAAAAGGTAGTGCACCATGATCAAGTGGGGTTTATCCCAGAGATGCAAGGTTGGTTCAACATACAGAAATCAATAAATGTAATTCCTCTCGTCCACAGAATGAAGGTTAAGAATCATATGATCATTGTGAACAGTCTCACCAACTTGTTCTTCCCTCAGAATCATGAGAAAGAAGGTGTGTATGCTATTTCTGCTAACATTTCCTCTCCATCTCTGCAGCCCCCTGAGCCATAGCAGTTAGCTCACCTCTCCAAGTAGAAATACTTTGTTACTTTTGCTTCTTTTCTCTGCCAAGTCTTTGTAAATTTTCATACTTGGTAAATATGAAGGAAGAGGAAAGAAAAACTTGCAGCTGGAAGCACATTTATATGTCTTTGGCTATTATTTCAAGAATTGGTATCTTGAAGAGTTTTCCACCACAGGATTGGCCTCCGCCTGCTGGTCTTCTAGAGACAAGCACGAGCGCCCCCAACAGGCTCCACGCAGTACTAAGTGGGGCACCCACAGGACCCGTCTCCTCTGCTGGGGAATAGTGAGGCTTCCTTAATTTTTGATTTTGCTGTTACTATTTTAGCCTAATTGGACCCAAAGAGAAAATAGGGAAAAAAGAAAATGCGAGGTAATTGGCATTTGTTTTATATGATGTCATATTTTTAGCTCATTTCCTGCACTGGTGGTTAGTTTTTGCCTGTTTGCTCAGGAAAAGGACCCAAAACTTGGTGAAATAGCAAGAAGGCAGCACTGATTTAAAATCTGGACCCTTCAGTTGAAACTTCAGAAAGAGTCCTCATGACTCCTTGTTTAATGAACATTTTAAAATTCCAATAGCTCGTCCATGAATACAAGGCATTTTATGCATTAATCTTTCTAGAACATGGCACTTCTTAGCCATGACAGATTTTTCAGTCTATCACTCAGGAAATAAAACAAGGGTCAAACAAAGCAAAAACAGAAAGTGTCAAATGAAGAAAATGTTTGCATCACAATAAAGAATATCATAAAGCCAAAGCATCTGCTTTCCAACTGGGACTTGTTTTGCAATCTGAATGGTATCAACAGGCTCCACACAGTCCAGGCTGCCAACCGAGGGATCTGAAAGCAGAGGAAAACAAGTCTGCAGGGAAGAAGCCCAAAATCCAAAGTGAAATTCAAAACTATATCCAGACACTGTAGCCCATGAGTTAGTTCTTTCCTTACGGGTTTGGGAAGGGGTCAGTGAACAAATTCATGCCCTCCTCCTTGGCAGGGATGAGATCCCCCATCACCGACCTCAGAGGCTGGCTACTTTCTAACCAAAAGCCCCCTGCACCAGGCGCTTGCAGGCAAGAGCATGCTCAGGGTCCTGCTAGATGACTGGCAAGAAAGAAGACTCTGGTTTAGAGCCAGCTGTGCACCTAGGCTTCAGCAACCAACACCCCCATCGGCTCTTTGGCCCCCTGAACTAGGTTTAGGGGGAGAAAGGGGTACGCAGAGGGAAGGCAGGAGGGGAGGGAGAGGGAGAGACTTACCAGACACAGAGACAGAAACAGATGGAGACTGAGAAAGAGAGAGAGCGAGAGAGAGCAAGACAGAAAGGTGCGCAAAGACGAGAAGACAGAGAGGCCAAGAGACAAGAGAGCAAGTCAGAGATGGAGAGAAGCTTCCAATCACCGCCACGGAAACATCCGCCACAGCTCTTTGTGAAGTAACCAGAAGCTCACTTTGGCTCTCGAGGTTCAAGTCCAAGCTCAGGTAACCCCATGTGTGCAGGGGTCTGGGGAGGGTGGCATCATGCAGAAGTGCCATCAGATCAGGCATCACATCAAAAGCCAGGAGGTAGAGAGAGAGGGTGGGCGGGGTCCACAGACTCTGGTGCACCTTTCCAGCAACTAAAGGCTTCCCATCAGGCCTGCTCCTGAGGTTTCCGCCACCTCTGAAGAGCACCCTGGGGACCCACCTGTAACTCTGGGAGCCCGGCTCCCTTGACCCGGGGTGCGGAGGCGCCTCTCTGGCGGTTCACGCTCAGGCTCTTTGTCGGGTCAGAGGCGAGCCATCCTGAGGCCGTGCTCTCAGCTGCCCCTCCCTGCTCCTCCTTCACACCCAGGTCTTCTCCCTACAGCCCATTCCCTCAGCAAGTCTCGGCACACGCGGAGCCGCGCCTGAGGCCGAGCCAGGAGGGCTCCTCCGGCCAGACCGCTGGGCCAGACTCTGGAACTGGATTCCTGCCTGACCCGAGTTAAAAAGTGCCCGTGAGTGGACAGGTGGAGACGCGATGTGCCCAGCCCGCACCGAGCGACCCAAGGCTTTCCCTGTGGCCGTCTGGAAGAAGGGGGACACGGAAGGGAACAACACCCTTGCAGTCTCTCTGGCATTTGAAAAAATCAGGGGGAAATAGAAAGTAAGAAAAGACTGTATTCAGTGGATTTTACCCTGGGTTCCTTGAAGAGGAAAGTGACAGGCTCGTATCTGATAGTGACAGCACTCAGCATGAAGTACAGGTCACCCACCTTCCTTGACTCTGAAGCATCCCCCGGAGATCCACGTCTGGGAGGCATCGTCCCCAGTGCAGCTTCGGGGGTGGGATTGGACCGGGACACACTGACCTGTCCGTGGATTCACCCGGGGATGGCTGAACACACTCCTGGCAGGTGGGGGCAGAGACCCTGAAAGGGCGCGTCTCCTCCCTGGCCCTTCCTCCTCCTCTCGCTCCACTTCCTGGCTGCCATGAGCTGAGCAGCTTTCCTCTGCCACTTCCTTCCACCCCGATGTTCTACCTCATCTCAGGCCCAGAGCAATGGAGTCAGCTGGCAATGGACTAAAACTTCTGCAACTAGAAGTCAAAATAAATCTTTTCTCCTTGAAGTCGTTTTACTCAGTATTTGCCACAGTGACTAGCACAACGATATTTAAATTGATGCTCCTTCCCAAGGCAAACGGAGGTAAAAGTCAAGCACAGAACTGAATATTATCAATGGAAGAACGTACAGGAAGGCTACTTGGTGTTTAGAGCCAGGATGCTTTCTGGCACCACCAAATGTCCAAAGCTTCTACCACCCTCAGACCTGGAATTGCCAGTTTGTCTAAGAAGCCCGTATGCCTTACAGTAAGAAATGGTGTTCAAGTTCTTCAGTCTGGATGTGAGGGTACCCTGAGTTTGAATGCACGTGTCACATCCAATTAAGTCACACTAAAGTTAGGTTGGTGTTTAGTCTTATGCATGTTAATGTAGGATTAGAGCCACAGATCGAGTTTGGAGATTTTCAATTTTAAAATTGTATTTTTTCCAAAACACAATCTTCAATCAAGTTATGTGTATCATATTGAATGACTTTCAATACCTAGATTAATTTAAAAGCTTAATTAAATTGAAAAACCCAAAGAAATCTATCCCTTAATAGTCCTTCATAAAATATTAAAACTATGCATTGAGGGAGAATCCACTTCAATAATTTAATAATAAAAGGTGTAAGAGATGCAATGATATAAACTAAAGTAAGAGGACCGAAAACATTGGAAATCCTTTTTAGAGTTCATATGGGGTAAAATAGAGTTCTTAATTCAACCATTTCTTGGTTAATCGTGTACTGCTTCTATTATTTTCTTTGAAACGCACAGGAGACAGCGTGGTGTTCAGCACACCAGGAGGCGCCCTCAGTGGGAAAGAGCAAGACAACGCAGGCAGAAGGAGCTGCTTGGGTGAAGCTGGGAAGGCACCACGTCACCAGGGAGTGACTTGGTCTTGCTGATGCGCGGGGTCTGCACAAGCATCGCAGGGTAGGCACAGTGCTATCCCTGCAGCCAGCCTGGCACCTCACCAACTCGAGATCCAATCTATCAGAAGCATTATGTGTATTCACTAAAAACATGACCAGACATAATATTTGATGGACGATGAAATAATTCTGTAGGTTGTGAAGTGATGATCATTGTTCGTTCTGCAAATATGTGAGATCTGCAAACATTGTCATGAAGCAGAAAACATCAGCAAAAGGAAAATCAAATTGTAAATCGGGGGACGTGCCAACACCACACAAGACAGTGCCTCCATGCCCACTCCTTGTAATTAACAGAGTCTGGTCCAAAGCACAGTCCCTGATGCAGGGTTTTCTCTAGTTTATCTCCTACTGTTCCCACGAGATTCGAATTGGTATTTTTAGAACGTTTTTATTAAGCTCAATCAATGCTTTCTTCTAATTATGTTCCTAGCGCGGCCCTACCACAGCCTCACGGCCACGCCCCACCAGCCACTTAACACTGTGGACTGAATCTGCCGTTTTAAGATATACAAATTATCTGCCTTAACAATCTTGCTGAGTTCTCCCCCTTTTTTCCTCTGGGAGTTGTTTCATTCTGGTTTTGCTTTTTGTTTTTACAGCACTAGAGGTCAAACCCACCCCAGTTCCAAAACTTTATTTTTAAACAAACATGTAAAATTTTCTTTAATTTTAATTTGTCCCTTTTGGGAGATAAATATATAACTGATGAATGATGTAAGTTGTAACAATGAATTTTTTGAGATACAGCTTTATCTAGTACTTCCTTCCTTCTTGTTTCCCTTAATTCTAAGCTACTCACATTTCTCAAGGTGCCTATGGGTCAGAAGTCACAGTAGTGCTTAGGTCTCTTATCTAAAGCTACAAGGCTACATCAAAACGCAGTCCTGGACCAGAGTCCAGCACACCCTAAATTTAAAGAAAGTCTGTAGAAGTGACCAGCTGAGTTTAGAAACTCCTCAATACTTCAGATGACACTCACCTCAGATTCAGCTTCCACACACACACAGGTAAATTGGCTGCCTGTGTGTGTGTGTGTGTGTTGCCTATAGCTATGACAACAGAACTCCAGGTGTACCAAAAATAAAAACTATGCACACTACTAAATTTCTGTTACAGACAATGCTGAGGCAGGAGAAGCCATTGAAAGATCTGGGCTTACATGATTAAGTTGCTAGCTAATGGCTTCATTTCAAGGTGAGTTCCCTTAACATTTCATGTCCTCATGAGAGGCACGTTCAGGCAGCAATTGAGTCTCACTCTTAATAAGAAATGCAATGTGTATAAACTGTGTATAAAAACACTTTATTTCTGCTAATAAATGCTAATAAAAAGGAACCAAGACAGGACCTGTTGCTGAAGCAAGCGGTTCACCTTAGGAAAGGAACTTCTTTAACCACAGTGCAGGGCCGTCCAGTTCAGGACACGAAGGGCCACGTAAGGCTTCGGCTCCTGCCCTCCTCCTCTGTCCAGTCCAGCTCCGGGTCGTTCTTAGTCTAGCTTAGGCTCACTTAGGAGAGGTTGGATAAGGGCGAGCCATGAGCTCATGAGCTCAGCCATGTTCTGAGTGAGGGAAGTCCCTTGAAACCTGGCCCCTAGTCTCAGGGAGGGCTCTCGGTACAAAGCAAGTGCGATGCGGCAGAAACAGACGGAGACCTGGAGGCTGAGCAGAGGAAGAAGAGCGCCGAGAGGCTCCGCAGTGTCCATCCACTGCAGCGGGAACCAGAGGGGCCTCCTGGAGGCTCGTGTCGCTTCTCTGAGCCAGACGTGACAGCGGGAAAAGATGCTACCGATAAGAAGGCATACGGGTCCTGCCTAGGGAACGGCAGCGTTCCAGTACCACAGGCTTCTTGTATGTTCCCTTTATCTTCTGTAACTTTGGCCATGACGTATTTCACTCCCTGGAAGTGTTTGGAAACAGCGTCTGTGAGTAAGGGTTTTAATAAGCAGCCGAACAGCAGAGGCCGGATTGTAAAAGCCAGGGAAGGAATTCCAGGTAGAGAGGTTTCTTTTATTATGTAATAAGGTAACACTGAAGCATTCAGAACAGGGAGCAGTTAAATCAAGGGTGCTCAGAGGCGGGAGAAGAGATTGCCGTAGGCAAGCCGTTTAGATGCCACTGCAGGAGCAGAGCTCTGCTGAACTGCCCAGCAGGTACCGGGCAGGCACTGGGCACGGACCTCCCCCTGGCCTCCACCATGGCCGTGCTCTGAGACCATCAGTCTGGCTCCGCAGACAGAAACAGCTCTGTGCGGGGCGCTGGCGATAGAAAGAATGAGCCACTCGTCGGTCACCCAGCAAATGTAATGAGGACGCAAGTCTGTGCCCACCACAGACTGGACTCTGCTCTTCCCGGGGAGATCGGGGACTCTGAGCCAAAGACCCACTCAGAATCCATGCTGGTGAGCTCAGGTCCCTCCCACCTCCCTGTGCCCCGCGAGCAGCCTGCCAGCCTCTCCGCACAGTGACCCACCTCGCCTCCCAGTACCGCCGTCCTCCCTCCAAACTCCCCAGGGGTGTGGTACTCATCCTGCTGCCGCAGTGCGGAGGCCGCACCTCTCGCTGTTCTTCGTGACAACCCACTGCATCAGCTCCTCTCCCCTCTGGACAGACCCCTGCAACCCTCCAAACAGCCTGCAACGAGCTTCCCCGCACTGTCACCCCGTCAACTAAGCGTTAGTTCCTCAATAATGAGCAAAAGCTCAAAACTGCTGGAATCGTTCTTAAAAAGATAAAATGAGCGTGGAGAGCAGAGATTGCCCCTTGGACAGTTCTGATCCGTTAGCAGGATAAGGCTGATGGACCTAAACATGAGCACACGACCAAAGGCGAGTCCGTCTCAGGTGGCGCCTTCTTCCATAGGGAGCGCCACCCCGAGCCGGTTCCCAGAGCCTCCTCTGTGAACAGCTGTACGTTAATGGGAAGGATACGCCAGGCAAATGCAGACAGGCGAACCCTAAATGTGGATCATCCATAGACAAAGCCACCTCCAGGTACTAGTGCCTGCCCAGCCCTGCACCCAAAATCTCTAGACATAACGCAACGCTGCAGAGGAGACAGAACAGGAGCTGTGGACCATTCGAGATGGGCATATGAAGCAACCCAGAGGCAGGGAAACCCAGGGGTAGGGCGCTGGGAGCGCTTTCTGGCAGCACCGACCTTGAGAGCTCCTGGGAGTGTGTGTCCCAGGCCTGCCGTTCTCTCCTGCTGTCACAGAATACCACAGAACGGGACGAGTTCTGAACCATCCATGGGACAATGGACAGGACAGGTGGACTCCTGGAGGCCAGAGTGTCCAGTGAGCACCCAGTCTCCACACCCAGGACCGAGCCTTGAAGATGGCCTCCTGCACCACACCGCTGCCTCCTCTGAAGGACAGCAGCCTGCCTCGCGTGGTGGAAGAGCACAAGAGACAAGAGGGAGCACTGCATCTTTGAAGTCCTTTGGTTGCAGCACCAGACTATCCATGAGCATGGAGACCTCGAGGCCCAGTAGCCTCTGAGAGGCCCTGCCTCCCCATGCCAGACATTGGCAGTTACCTTTCCACCCGGGCTCTGGAGGGCAGGCCAGCCCAGCCCAGCCAGGAACCCCCTCTGCCACAACTTCACTGTTGACGGCCTATTTTAGCTGGCTGATTTCGGCCTAAAATTTCATCTCTCTCAGATGAGTTACTAATATTTTTCCCTAAGATAGTTAAGGTAGTTAATTAGCTCATGAGATTGAAGATGTGAAAAACTCTTTATTTCCCAAGTTTTTATGTGAGTTTCTACCAGGTTGAAGATCTCAAGCCCCACTTCAAAGGAAAAGTACCACATTTTATTTGATTCATAAGGTTTTCTCACCTCTCATTTGTGGAAGAACTGAGAAACCTCACGTGGCACCACAGGTGGGGAGTCAGGGTGCCCAGAGGGGACGGTCAGCTGCCAGCTCAGGAGGTGTTCAGAAAGGAGGACCTCTGCCCCCTGAGGAGGACCTCTGCCCCCTGAGGAGGACCTCTGCCCCCTGAGGAGGAACACTCTCCCCTGAGGAGCACTACAGCCCCCTGAGGAGGACCGCTGCCCCCTGAGGAGGACCGCTGCCCCCTAAGGAGGAACACTGCCCCCTGAGGAGCACTGCAGCCCCCTGAGGAGGACCTCTGCCCCCTGAGGAGCACTGCAGCCCCCTGAGGAGGACCCCTGCCCCCTGAGGAGGACCGCAGTCCTCCGAGCATCCCCAGCCACCTGCTCGTTGACTTCTCTAAAGATGTTTTGTAATTTCTTTAGAGCAGTTTTAGGCTCACAGCAAAATTAAGAAGAAAGTACAGGGAAACCCTACATTTCCCCAAAATGAAATTTTAAAAAACCACAACAAATACTTTTTCAGAGCATAGATTTTATAACTGAGTAAGTGGAAGGTGAGCACTCATCCTGTTTCTTAGCTGCATACACCATTGACTCTGGTAGGTTTTTGTTTTTCGTTTTTTATTTGGGGTTTTATTTTTTTTCCTCCCAGTACTCGAAATTGAACCCAGGTCCCTACTTATTTCTCTGACTGATTTTAACAGAAATTTTAAAAAGATATTGGGGTGAATATAGAGGTGAACAACATAGAATAGAGGGTCCTTAACAGAGGACAAAAATAGTCCCGTACATATGTATTCAACAAATTTTTGACAGTGTTGCCAAGGTAACTCAGTGGGTAAAAGAAGACCTTTTCAACAACTAACACAGGAACATCTGGTTGCATGTATTCAAAACAGAAATAAAAAGGGAGGGAGGGGGAGAATGAGGCTGGAAAATAAGAAAGGAAGGAAGGAAGGAAGGAAGGAAGGAAGGAAGGAAGGAAGGAAGGAAGGAAGGAAGGAAGGAAGGAAGGAATTAAGGGAGAGAGAGAGGGGAAGAAAAATTCAGTCTGCTTCACACTCTGAACAAGCGAAATCGGGGCTGGGGCTGTGGGGCTAGAGTGTTTGCTTAGCCCGCACAAGGCACTGGTTCAATTCTCAGCACTGCAGAAAATAAATAAATAAAGGTATGTTTTGAAAAGTCAGACAAAATTGATCATAGAAATAAGTGCAAATCTTAACCAGCTAAATTTTGAAACTGATGAAAATAAATTCTAATATAGTATACAAAACACATGAATGATTAAAATGGTTGAAAATTGGACTTCCTGGCTCTTTGCTCTGTAAAAAGCACTTTAAAATGAAAGAGTCAATCTCTAGAGCAGAAGCACATATTTTTCAGGTATATATCCAACACACATCTTGCATCTAAGGTATATAAAGAATTCTTAATAACAAGGGTAAGATGACAAACAACCCAACTGAGACTATGGCCAAAATACTTAAACGGAAAGTTTAGCTCCCACAGATTTGTATACACCAAGCCTATCACAGGGAAAGGGATTCGCATCAAACGCAAGCTCCGACTGCAAAGATGGACGCCCTTCACGTAGGCCAGGGCGGTAAAGATGAAAGGACTGCTACCTATGTGTTGGCAGAGACGGACAACGGGAAACCTCGCTCTGGCAGTGGAAAGGCGGGTGGCGGGGCCTCCTGAGAACACTGCGTGGCAGTGGCTCACAATGCTCAGCGTGCTTTTCCCACACCACCTGCCAGTCCTCCATGTTTTAGTCAGCTTTTCCTCTGCTGTGACTAGAAGATGACAAGAACAATTGTAAAGGAGGAAAAGTTTATTTACGGGCTCACGGGTTCAGAGGTCTCAGTCCATAGACAGCCAGCTCCGCTCCTTGGGCTTGAGGTGAGGCTGAGCATCATGGTGGAAGAGTCCCGTGGTGATCAGGAAGCAGGGAGAGAGACTCACTCGCCAGATACACATATGTACCCCGAAGCCGTGCTGCCAACGCCCGCCTCCTCCAGCCACACCTCATTTGTCTTCAACTGCCACTCAATCCCATCAGGTGATTAGTCCACTGATGGGCTGAGGCCCTCGTGATCCAGCCACTTCTCCTCTGAACCTTCTTGCACTGTCTCACACAGGAGCTTGTGGGCGACACCTCACCAAATCACGACACTCCAAAGTACCCAAAATAAGTCTGAAAATCATTCTCAGTCACTGTGTCCACAGTAGTAAGAAAATGTACATGACTCACATACCCATCAACAGGCGAAGGACACACAAAACATGCAGAATCCATACAATGGAACAGGATGCTCAAACAGAGGAAGCAACCAGTGGCACGGGCGGCGACTGGGGAGATCTCAAAAACATTATGAGGAGATACAGTCAGACCAAGAAAACCAGCAAAATCCTAAGGACAGGATAACAGCAGCGGCCAGGGGCCAGGGACCAGGGTGGGGGACACGGTCACAAAGACACGCAGGGGAAGTGCTCGGGGAGGGAGGGTGCTTAGCCACGACTGGGGTAGTCACATGATCACAGATATCTGTGAAAGCTCATCACAATAAAAACATATGAATTTTATTAAATGTAAATCATACCTCACCAAAAATCCACTTAAAACTGTAAAAGACAACACCACAATTTGAAAGCAATCAACCTAGACATTCTTTCTAGGGGTCTTGACCTAAATCTCAAAAAGAGGTACATATTCAATCATAAATGAAATAACATTTTTCTCAACATACTAAAAGTGGTCACTGTGATTTGATCTACATGCTGAGTTTATCCAGAATTGCATTGTTCAGGATGGCAGCCATTAGTAGCTCAGGTCTACTCATGTATAAATAAATAATTAACGGCTAAAATAAAAGTTCTTCAGTCACACCAACCAATGTCAAGTGTTCAGGGGTCACTGCAGAAAGTTCTTTTGGACAGCATTCATCTAAAATTCCTCACGAGGAAAGCACATCTTCTCCAGGTTAAAATGGAGTAAGATGTTGGTGTCGTTCTGCCCACGTCTGCACTGGGTCCATTGGAGGTGGGACAATGGACACTTCCAGCTTTCAGCACTGCATGAGTTTACAGAGAGAAGTGGCCATTTTAGAGGCCCCTGGTCGGAACACGGGCAGGAACTGTGGCCGTGGCGGGTCTCTGTGGAGGTTGGGAACAAGGGTCTGTGTGTCTGTGAGCTGCTGCACAGGGAGGAGACACAGCCTGCGTCCACTGTGCGGGTGCTCTGCAGGCCCAGGACCGACGCCTCTTGATTTTAGCTGTTTCTCTAAAACACGCGTACCCACGAGGCACGCTACGTTCCGCCAAGAAGAACGTCTCTCCTGAGTCTCAGCTTAGTGGCTGCATAGATGGGATTGCTAGTTACATGGCAACGACCCTTTCCTGTGGACCGTCCCCAGGTTAAACCCGCACTCAGGCTCCAGGGAACCGAGAGCGATCCTGCCTCTGGGGCTTCTGGTGGCGACCACTGCGCACAGCTCAAGCAACCCCGGCTTGCAGCAGGGACTTGCGTACGACGTCGCCCACGGCCTTTGTTTCCTGAATGTCATGAGAGAAACACTGCCTATCCCAATATTTTTCCTTTCTCTATGTTAGAGTTTTACCAAAACCTTGGAGAGTTGCAGTGCAGTTGTTCTGCTCCAAAGAGACAAGTGTGGTCCCTGTCACGGAGGAGGTCTGTGAAACCACAGCACGTAATTATGCGATTTTTAAACTAAACCTTCTGTGCATTTTACTCCCATCCATTGCAGCTTTTGAAGTCTCAGGAAATGAGTGGCTCTGCTCAGGGTCTTCTCTTCTCCAGGACGTGAAGGCCCAGGGGACACGGGCATCTCTCCAGAGGTGTTTGCAAGCCATGGGCTGTTTTCCATTTCTATTGCTGGTCATGCTCTAATGTGTCTGTAGAAGAGATAGCGAAATTGAAATTGGACTGGTGCTATCTCGCCGTGCCAGCTGAGAGCCGGCAGGCCAGGGAAACCACAG
The DNA here is from genome assembly GCF_902686455.1 of Sciurus vulgaris. Taxonomy (NCBI): domain Eukaryota; kingdom Metazoa; phylum Chordata; class Mammalia; order Rodentia; family Sciuridae; genus Sciurus; species Sciurus vulgaris. The sequence continues at coordinate 4,010,491 of NC_136467.1, read as the reverse complement.
TGTGTAACTCCCACTTTTTTAAAGCAAAGACTGAATATATCTTTGAGGGAAGTTTTTCTAATGTCCTGGACAAGGCAGATTCCACCAACTATTTGCACATGTTAAAAGGGCCTGGCTCCTTAACAAACCCCCAAAGGCCCTCTGACACCTGACTTCCACATGCCTTTCCCAGTTCCACGCAGTAACCTGCAGCTCCTCAGCCTCTGCTTTGGGTCCTGCCTCCTCTGCCTCCACACCATTCCACACACTGTGCCCCTGACCCTTCCAGCCTCCAGCTCTGCTCTGCCCACTCTATTCCTGCAAGATAAATCTCTAACAGCCTTATCGCTAACAGATCTATTCACTATGTTATTGGGAATTAACCTAACAGAAGATCGCCCTAGCAAACCTATTTAGTCAACACCATAGATATTATCAATTTATGGTTTTCAATGATGACTGAATTTGGGCTGGGGTTGTAGCTCAGGGTTAGAGCACTTGCCTAGCAAGTGTGAGGCATTGAGTTCAATTCCCCTCAGCATCACATATAAATAAATAAAACGAAGGACCATTGACAACTAAAAAAATATTTTAAAAAATGATGACTTGATTTTGAAATTTCTGCTACCATTGCATTCCTTTACAAACAAGAGGAACAATACCAGTAGGAACAAAAATCAAACACTGTTTTTAAAATAAAGACTCATTTCTTGCTTTTTCATGAGGCTCCACTCTCCCTCCAGACACATATTCTTCATTCCAGGTAAGGTAAGAAAAATGAGGAGAGGAGAGGCAATATCTGGAATGGCAGAGTAAGGACCCCAGAAATCATGCTCATCCATAAAAACAATGAGGATGCTGGCAAAAATGGCAGACCGGGCTTTTCGGAAGACTGGAATTGAAGCCAAGCCATACAACAATCCAAGCTGAATCTATTCCAGGAAGGAGTGAGGCTTCCTGGGTTATTGCCCCACCCCCACCTTCCTCACCCCACTCGTGTGAACTTCAAAAGCAGAGGAGACTGAAGACCAAGAACCTTGCCACCTCTGGATGCAGAAGAGCCGTATGAGAGGTCTCTGTGGCACTGTCCTCCAGGAAGGACCACTGGGTGACCTGCTTGGAAGAACCTGAAAAATCTCACTCCCAGGCTCTTGTTACAAATGTTGTTGCTGTTGTTGTTGTTGTTACCTATTTAGAACTCACACACTGTGCACTCCTCTCCTCCAGGCATTTGTTGGGAATAATCAGTACCACTTGCCGCACATCACAGCTGCTGAGGGGGCATAACACTTGTTGAAAACAAGAAGTTCAAAAAATTTTTTTCATTGAAGAATGACATCTCCATAAAACACCTTGAAAAGCTCAGTCAGGCTACTGGCACTGTAGAAGTCCATATGCATATGGAGGGCTGTGTGCTTCCTCAGCAAAGACCCAGGGTGGCCCAAAACTCTTACCTCTGGTGAATTTAAAGCTACATACAGACAAGAAGTGAAGACTATGGCGGAGTTGAAAACAATGAAAGCATTGAACGTGAGCCCACCACACAGCCTTCAGTAAACACTGGAGCTTACTATTTTAAGATGTTTAAAGAAATTCCAGTCCACATTAGTCAACCATTAATATAACCAAAGCAGAGCCTTCAGACTTCAGTAACCATACTGGATAAGGGTAGTCAGGTACAGGAGGACTTTTAGAATCCTAAATAAACAAAACCAAAGAAAGAACCACCTCACAGCATGTTATAGTGAAACTGCCAGAAGTACAGAATGAAGACAGAATATTAAAAGTCACTGCAAGAGAGAAGTGTCCAGTCACATGTACAGCTGACCCTTCAGGAAACGGGATTTATTAGCAGAAACTCTATACACCAGGAAAGCATGGGATGATGTATTTCAAGCCCTGAAAGAAAAAGACTGCCGACTTCCAAGATTATTATATCCACCAAACTTATCCTTCAAAATCAAAGAAGAAATAATCAAAGAAGACCTTCCAAAATGCACACAGAGTGAAGGAATTCATGATCACTAAATGAGCAGATATTTAAAGGAATCCTACACCCAGAAGAGGAAGCAAGGTCGGCAAAATCATGAGAGCCTCAGAAAGGATAGATCTCACTGAAAGAGTAGATAGGAAATGAGAATTAGGACAAAATCAGGCAATACAGTAAACCATCAAAGCTCAGATGAATAAGGAAGAAACAAATGGATTATTTAACACAACTAAAAGGAAAGACATAGCTGAAACAAGTTCATGCCTTTCAACAATAACCTTGAATATAAATGGTCTAGTTCTCCAATTAAAAGGTACAGACTGAGGGCTGGGGATGTAGCTCAGTTGGCAGAGTGCTTCCCTCGCATGCACAAGGCCCTGAGTTCAATCCCCAGCACCAAAAATAAAAAGGTGCAGATTGGCTGGTTGGATTCAAAAACACCACCCAGTGATGTGCTCAGCACACAGGCAAGACATACACAGACCGAAAATAAAAGGATGGAAAGTGACCTGACTTCAAAAGATACTAAAGTGACACGGTAACAGAAGCAGCACAGTATTTACATAAAAGCCAACATACAGAGTAACGGGCTAGAACAGGGAACTCCAAAATCAACCCACGCATCTTGACCACAGTGCCAAATGCCCAGGTTGGGGAAGACAGTACTTTACAAACCATGCTAGGAAAACAATATCCACACATAGAAAAATGAACTAGACCCATGCTTATCACCCTGTCAGAAAAATCAACTCAAAATCAATCAAAGACCTCAGTGTAAGACCCGAAAATCTGAAGCTACGACAGGAAAACAGAGGGGAAACACTTGAGCGTATCGATGTTGACAATGGTTTCCCAAATACTCCACTAGCCCAGGAAATAAAACCAAGAATCAGAAGTGGGATTATATCAACTTAAAAAGCTTCTGTACAGAGGGGCTTTATCCATTTCCCTGTTACATTTCTTCAGAAAAAGTATATTTCCAGGAGTCTCAGAAGCCACCGGACTAGGCTTGAAATTAGAGAGCCTCATATCTGTCACCCACATGAACACCTTAGGCTCTGAAATTCTAAACACACGACTTTGTATTCATGGAAGCCATTTTAAATCAGTTCTTTAACAAGAATAAACGAAGCTGCAGACACTTGAAGACGTGCTTTCTACGAGAGATGGGCCGCATGGTCACTGTCTGCTCCCGTGGCTATGGACAGGGGTGCCGGCGCTGCCCCTGCACCTGATCTGTGGCACCCTCCTCCTGCTCCAGGTACCCTGATGGTGGAGCCCTGCGTGGAGGTGGGGCGAGGCTCTGTGCCCGCTTCCCCACCACCACCAGGCCCGGCCCTCCAGGGTGCTCCACACGCGTATGGTTCAGTCCCACCCCAATGGGAGGCGCCGTAAGGGGAGACCTGTGCCCTTTCACAAGGGCACAGCAGGCACACAACCAGTCGTTGCTGCCTGAATGAATGGCACATCAGCAGCCCCAGAAAGCTGGGGTGACAGAGTTGAGAAGTCCACCTGTGTGCCTGGCTTCATGCCACGGCAGGTGTGGCCAGGCCATGGTGCCGCTGGCCGCTGGCCGTTGTGAGCAGGCCCTGGAGAGGGAGCGCAGGCAGCAGACGCTGCTCCTCCTGGAGTGTCTGACTGCTGCGTCGCCAGCTGGAAGCTCGCTGTCTGTGGGGGTCTACGAGGAAGAGACGGTTCAGCTGGTAACACGTGCTTCCTCAGATAGAGCGCATCAAGACCCTTCCTAAAAGAAAACTGCAGGTTCCGGCCAGGCAAGAGAGCTGGTTTCCACCCATGAGTCCCAAGTTTCACCACCAACCAACGGACGCACGCTGGATTCTCTGCATAGCATTTCCTCTCAAAAAAGTTACACCTTGATAGTGGACTTTGTGCACTGAGCAGACAGAGAACCGTCTCCCTGCCCTGAGCTTTTCAAGAGCAATTCTTTGTTCTAGGGGATTTTCTCTTTTCCTCTTTAAAATTTCTCTTTGTGCCTTTTAATGGATGAATTTAATTCACATATGGTATGAAATTCATTCCTAAGTATGCTTTTTTGTCAGCATCAGGCGTGGTAGCACTGCCATTACGATGCCCACGCTCCCCTGCTCTCTCCTGCTCGAGTGCCCTGGCTTCCCAGAACACGCTCAGTGGTGGGAAAAGCAAGGCATCTGTGCCCTGTCCTGACCATGGAAGGAGTGTGTCTAGTTTCCCTGTTGAGACTCTGGCATTAAAATCAAGGAGGTTAAGAAAATACCCATCCAAACTCATTTTCTTGAAATTTTTAATAAGATGGTAGTTTAATTTTGCCAAAGTCATTTTAAACACAGCTGGGAATAATCGTGTTTTTACATTACATCCATTAGTATTTTCTGATATTGAGCCAGATTTGCCATAGTGGCATGAATTCCACTTAGTTGTGATCACTTCTTTTCTTCATCCTTTTCCAATTTTTTTATTAGTTTTGTAATTTGTATTTTTGTGTCAATATTCAAAGGCAGGCTGGGAGCAGTGGTGCACACCTATAATCCCAGCAGCCTGGGAGGCTGAGACAGGAGGATTGAGAGTTCAAAGCCAGCCTCAGCAAAAGCAAGGCACTAAATAGCACAATGACACCCTACCTCTAAATAAAGTACAAAATAGGACTAGAGATGTGGCTCTGTGGTCAAGTGCCCCTGAGTTCAATCCCTGGTACCAAAACAAAACAAAAAAGCAGAATTTATCTATATGTATTTTTATTATATTCACGATGTCTGTGTTAATTGATTAATAGAATGAATTTAGAAGTTTTTGCTCAATTCCTAAGCTTAACAACAATTTTCTTTTAAACTTTAGGATTATCCAGCCTTCTAATGCTTGGCAGAGCTCCCTGGTGGTGTCTTGGGCCTGCTACTTTTTGTGGGATAACACTTTGATGACTTTTCTATTTCTGTTATGGGAATTGATTCTTGTAGAATCAACTTTAATGAATTTTATTTTCCTGAGAAATTATTTCATAAAGTATAAGAATGTCATATTAGTTCAAATTTCCTCATGTCAATAGATATTTTTATAATTATGCATTCTTTCATTTTTCTTGATCAAATCAGCCAGTGGAATTTTTAATATCTTCAACAGCCAAGAATTTGAGTTATTAGTTTGATTCAATAGTCAAATAGAAGAGACTATTTAGTGCTAGCTTTTTCTTTTACCTCTATTATTTTTATTGTGCCTTGTTTCATTTACCTTGTTCTTTTAATAAGTTCTGAAATTGGAAAATCAATTCATTTATTTTTACTTTTTATTTTTATTGCTAGAGCCATTTTAGAGCTATGAATTTTCCTCTAGCCACTATTTTAAACCTATCCTATTGATTCTGATATGTAAGTTGTTAATTTTTCTAGAAATTCTTAAATTTCAATTTATGTTTCCACTTACTTCAAAGAGCTGTTTAATGGAAGGTTTGAATTTCAATGGAAGGAGTATTGGAAGCATATTTTAAGCTATTTTTTTAATCTCTAGCTTTTTTATATTCAATTGGAGAGTTTTCTTTGTAATGTTCTTACTATATAAGATCCACCATGCTCTTGCGGTAACATACATGATCATATTGCTTACCTTAATAGTATATGTACAGTTGTGGGGAAAGTATATTATCTATTTTCAGGATGTGATGTGATGTGATAGATACAGAAATACACATGTGTATATGTATGTATATATACATATATTACATATATATATACATGTATTCCCAAACATAAATCATATCTATTATATTCCAGATATTGTACAGATTCATCATGTTCCTACTTAGGTGTTGTGCACTTGACCTCTCTTTTGCCAAGAGTGGCACGTTAAATCTTCTGTTATTAGTGTTCATATTTCTCTTGCTTCTTTCTTATTTTCTATTTTACATAGCTACATGCTATTTGGTACACATGCATTCATAACTGCCAAATTATCATTATGAACTTTCAGTTATGAGTTCTTTTCATTTTTAAAATTTTTTTTCCCCCAAATGCTGTGTCTAGAATTAGGATTAGAAAACCATTTTTTTTCCTTGTTCCCATTTACCTGATACAATTTTGCTCATTGCTTTTTTTTCAGCTCTTTTCTTCCTTTATTTGAATCAGTGCGTTTTAGATATATCAGTGTTTACAGAATGAATTTTGGTCCAGTGTAAGTGCCATTATGAAAACATTTTTTTTTTTATTAGGTGAGTGAACTCACTCACTTTTTTATGTATCACTGATGTATTGGCCTCAAGCCATCATTAATTTTGTTATAACAACTGTATTTGTTTTAGTCAATTTCTCCATTGCTGTGAACAAAAAGATTTGGCAAGAATAGATAGAGGAGGAAAAGTTTATTTGGGCTCACGTTTCCAGAAGTTCAGTCCATAGTTTTGGGCCCGAGATGAGGGGAACATCTTGGCAGAAGGGCATGGTGGAGAAAGGCAGCTCAGGACATGGCAGCCAGGAGGCAGAGACAATTCCACTCACCAATGACAAAATATAAACCCCGAAGGCACATCCCAGTGACCCACCTCCTCCAGCCACAGCCTACCTGCCCACAGTGACCAGCGGGTTAATCTCTGTCAGTGGACAAGTCGCTGATCAGGTCACACCTGCCATGAGCTAATCACTTCTATGAATGGTCTTGCATTTTCTCAGACACAAGCTTTGCAGGGACACTCATCTCCAAACCATAACTGTCTTGTTGTCATAGTTACAATTTCTTTATGTGACGAGTCTTTTATTACCTTCAAAACTCTCAACACTTTAGGAAGCTCATGTTTTGTCCTAATTTCCAGTGTACACATGTACGTTTTACAATGCTGTAGTCCTCCTCTTCGTTCTTACTGAATTATTCTCTCCCTCGTGCATGGGGTCTAAACAAAGCCCTGTAACTCTCACTTCTTTACCTGTTGGTCAGTGATTTTCTTCTACTGCCCCCTTTGTCTGTTTCTTTACTTGCCAGTTTTTCTTTCTGCTTTTTTAGAACATGCAGCATTCTTGTTTTAATCTAGCTCAACAGTGAGAAGCACGGGATTATCCCTTGGTCCTTTCCGCAGGTTCCCATGATCTCTTCCCCAGCTGGATGACAAATGTCCTTCAGCAGAGGCCTGAGACAAGCCACGGGCCGGGCCCTGCGTTCCCGAGGGAACTGCACACACAGCACTGATTGAGTAAAGCCTGGGTACTGGCAGGCCAGCTAGGTCCTAAGGTCTTCTAATTCATTTAACTAAGTAATTTGTTATATTTTTCTAAAGATTGTAGGGAATATTTTGGCTAGATGACATCTCACATTCAATAATTTTATTTCAATTTTCCGAGGAAAACAATTACCTCTTTCTTTACATAGATTTACATTTTTTTTTCTAATTTGTATAGAAAATGTACTTGCACTATTGATTAAAATACTGGTTCTTTGGTTTTGTCTTACTCCTTCAAGATCTTCACTTGTATCAGTTTAGGATCATATTTTCCTTATTTCCTTTGAATCACTTTCCTCTGATCAACTTTACTGTTACTTTTTTAAAATTTTTATCTTCTTTGTTGTTTCTCTATCTTTATTCTATGTTCTTTATGAAACGGTCCGTTTAACTGATTCATCCTGGAGCATCTAACAGTTTTTCTTCACTTCTGAGATGGTTTTTGTCTTTCCTTTCCATGTTTTCCCCAATTTCTATCAACTTTGATAAATACAGTCATGGGCTGCTTAACTAGGACCAGGACACATTCTCAGATATGCATGAGGTGAATCATCACTGCGCAAGCATCACAGAGTGCACATCTACAGCCCAGGATGGCCCAATGTCCCCGGGACGTGTAATGGTATGGGACCATTGTATCTGCAGCTCATCAAGACAGAGCATCACTGAGTGGTGAATAAGTTCATATATGCAGAAATTACATGAATTTGGGTTATGTGTTGTATACAGATTATCTGTGAATATATATTTAGCACTTAGGTGCATGCAGATAGAGTGTATGTGTATATACATATACACATAATCCCAAAAGCTGTTTTGAAAACATTTAACTCTCTTCAGAATGTTGTGTGAGTTGTCTTCTGCTCCATGGTTGTTTTTAGCATGGGAGAATTTTCATCAATGCAAATATAATCTTCATTTTCTTTTTTTTTTTTTTTTATTTCCCTCAGGGAAGCTCTAAAGTTGCTTTGATTTTTTTTTTAATTTCCTAAGCATTTGTAGATAGGATTTCCAGTTTAAAAACCTTCCCTCCATCAGTTTGGTGAGGCACAGATTATTCAGAGGTGATGTTTGTGTTGGTAAGAGGGAAGGTGTTGCATGTTCCTCTGAGCCTGCAAACTCTTTGCTTGCTCCTTTTCTCCACACTGACATATCGCTGAGAGGCACCACTTCTTGTCCATCTGGGTGGCCCCAGGAAGCCGTTTCCTGGAAGCCACAGAATCAGCACTGTGCATTTTCAAGTCCTGCACAGTGGCCAGTCTGAGCCTGAGGCTGCCAGAGTTGAACTTTGTTCTTCTGAAAATGCCTTGGTCTATATTTCATTCTTGTCTCCTCCTCCCCTCTTCTGTTTTCTGGAGTCTCTGAGGCCTCCCCTCGCCTCTTCTCCCTATTTGATGGCTCCCAATAATGCTGGAGCCCTTTTGGAATTTGACACCTACTTTTATACCTGCAGGTGACTGAGGCGTTGTTGTCCTTCACCTGAGCATGGTGGGGCCCCATGTGGGCTTTCCTTTTGCTGCTCCATGGCATCCCAGTTTCTTCTGCACCCGTGAGGAGACTCCGGCAGGCACGGCTGCCCACCTACACAGTAACTCAGTGTCCCTTCTTAACACCTTGCTGGTTCCTGAAAAGCACACATCCCTCATCCTTCCTCTGTACACAGCACATCCTTCCTCAATGATTGCTGCACAGCTTTCTGATAATGTGCCTATGAGTAAATTTGTTTTCATTATTATGACCAAGACTTACTGTGCCTTTTCATACTCAAGATCTGTGTGGTTATTCAATGCTAGAAATTTTCCAATCATCATTGAATATTACTTCATTGTATTCTCTTTTCCTCTGATTGGATATGTGTAAGAACTTTAATTTCTACTCCACATGGACATTTTTCTACTTGTGAATAACAAAATTCTTGATTTTTATTTTTGTACTACTGGAACCATGCTATTTCAATAAGTTGGCTGGGAACTAGAAAATCATGACATTTCAGTTATCAGTTAAACTAATTTATTATGAGAGGTTAACAATGCCAGCAGATTAAAGAGTCACTAATTTCCAAAATAATCACTCTATATAAGAGAATTTCAAGTCTCTGCAGACATCTCTTTAGATGGCACCACACATTACTTCCAAGAGTACTTGGGAAACAACTCCCTGGGTTAGTATTAACTAGCACCAATCATAATGCAGATGGCAGTATCATGCAAAGTCAGCGATCTGGGGAGCAGTGTTGCATCTGCAGACAGCAGATCCCATGTTCTTTCTAGACTCGCCGCTTGCTCAATGCTTATGTGGCCAACACAAACACAATTAAATTCTCTTCATGTTTTCCCCAGGTGTTCAATGGAGAGGGTTCTTTTCTTTTTTTTTTTTTTTTTTTTTTTTTTCTGTTTTTTCTGGATGGAGGTACTAGGGATGGAACTCAGGGGCACTTGACCTCTGAGCCACGTCCCCAGCCCTATTTTGTATTTTATTTAGAGCAGGGTCTCTCTGAGTTGCTCAGTGCCTCCATTTTGCTGAGACTGGCTTTGAACTCCCAATCCTTCTGCCTCAGCCCCCCAAGTTGCTGGGATTACAGGCTTGTGCCTCCACCAGCTGGAGAGTGTTATTTTCATAGAATAAATAATAAAGGTACCTCACACAGTGCCTAAAACAAAACATGCTTTGAACCCACAGTACGTCCTCTGGGAAGTTTAATGGCGGTGATTCCTCTCCTCCAGTGCATCAAACCTGAAAAATTCCTACACGTGGTGGTGAGGTTGGGATAAGCTGGCAGAAGGCAATGTAGGCTCTGCCCTCACCAGCCAGAGGGACCCTGGTTAGTGCCAGGTCCACCCTCCCTGGCCTTGGGGATCAGCCATCTCAGAGGAAGCAGTCACCTGAATCACCACGCACTGTGTGGAAGTGGACCTTCCAGATTTGCTTCTCAGTGTCAAATGGTTCACCTATCCAGGTTTCCTGTTTGCTTTATGAAATCCATGCAGGAAATACCCACAAGTGCTCAGGTGGCCCCAAATTAGTACACGCAAAATTAAGAACTATTCGTTCCCGTGACAATAGGTGCTTCTAGATTTTCATGTGAGGAGCTTCAAGGGCAGGGGGCGTCCGCTTCGCCCTGCGACGTCTGGAACCAAGCATCCTGCCCTGACCTCACCAGATCCCACAGGCTGCTGGCACCCACTGCTGGACACTGCCACCCACAGGAGGGGACGTGGCTGTAGAACGGGTCACGGGTTCTTGTTTGTATCCTCTTTTTCTTTAGAATCGGGGGCATTTCTCCTCCGGTTCCCAAAGAGACATGTTGCAGATGGAGAGTTAGTGGGCAAAGCTTGGACGGGTGATTGTGCGGTGCCGGGTGGTAGGATGGGGACCCTGCAAGTGAGCACCATCACCTACCAGCGCTCCGACCCCAGGGGCAGGGGCGCAACAGCTTTTCTGTTGTAAATACCTGTCCATTACAATCTGCAGTATATTTGGGGGAAAAAAAAAAGTCATTAAAAGAACACTGTAAGTCACAGAGAATAGGACACTCAATATTGTAATACCAATATCATAATTGAGATTGTGTGGAATATTTGGTCTTCCTGACCATCCCCCAAAGCTGATTCCTCCAACCTTCAGTTAATTCAGCTGGTGGTGGGATCTTGTTTCTGACCTCTGCTATGAAATTTTCTTTTTATTCTAGACTCTGGAGGATGAGGAGTGTATCACAAAAGCTCTGGGGAACTGGTTTAAACTAACCTGGTTTTCTGGAGGCCAGGCCAGCAGATTGCAACACAGAATGTCAATATATTAGTTTATAATGATGACAAAATAGACAATTTTGCAATGACCAGAATACCTCTGCTCAGTCTCCAAGGAGCCTTCTGTCCCAGCAGCTGAATTAGCAGACAGAATTGAGCACATTGCTCAATACACAAATGATAATCAACAAATGTTATGTTTATGAAAATAATAAATACATTTAACTATATCATTAAAGAGCATTTTAAAACATGCCTACCAAAATGTGGCTGTACAAAAATAGAAGCTGAAAGGAATATGGCATTAAAGCCCACAACTGGACAAGCTATAGCAGACAATTGGAAAAATTAGCTCACATCAAAAAGCAAAAGGCTAAGAATCAAGCAAAAGAGAGATTCCTTGGTAAATTTCATGAGCTACCAGTAAAAATTAAGGTACAACAAAAATGCATTATTTTCATCTTTATTTCCCCTCTTTCTTCAACATCTCTGACCTCAAAACCATGCATGATATTATACTTTTAAAAATTCAATAGAGAATTGCAATGATGTTTGCCCTTACCTGCGGGTATGCTCAGCATCTCACTACACTGTCGCCATCAGAGGAGGCCCTGGTAAAAAGTAAAATTAAAAGTTATTCGTGTGATGAAATGGAAAATGTTGCCAGGTAGGGTGGCACATGTGTGTAACCCCAGCAGCCTGACAGGAAGCTGAGACAGGAGGATCACAAGTTCAAGGCCAGTCTCAGCAACTTAGCAAGGGTCTGAGCAACTTAGTGAGACCCTGACTCAAAATAAAAAGGGGAGGAGGTAGTGGTGTGGCTCTGTGGTGAAGTGCCTCTGGGCTAATCTCTTGAACCCCCTCCCACAAAAGGAAAGTGATACTCAGGAAACAAAAATATCCAGAACATACTGAAATATAATGTACTGAATAATTTGCCCCTCCCTCACTGATTTGAAGCACCACTTTTAAAGCAAATGTCACTTGATATCCATCTAGATCTTCACCAGCCCAGGACAAATATTTATTGTCTTAAATATTGTAGCTTCATAATACATTCAAAACAGATGAATGGGACCTTTTTATGGTGCACTAGAACATTCTATGCCAACTTTGTGGGTGCTTAAGAGTTTGATCCTGACCCCCAACTAAAATCAAGCTGAGTTGGGATAGTTAAGGACTCGCCCAAACAGTTTAAGGCTTGAGATCTCCCTACAGACTCATTGTGAGCTTACTTGCCTAATTTAGGGATGCACAGATGAACAATTTGCAACTGCAGTAACTGCTTACACACTCTAGCTAGGAGTCAACAGGATGCGGAAGGTGCTTCTGCCCATCACCCTGTCCCTGATTCATAGTGCAAGCAGATCTCTCCCTCAGTGTCCACGAAGACCATCCTGGGACAGTGAGGCAGAGGGTGTAAGAGTGGGGGACAGCTGCACCAGGATACCTTGAACCATTTCTTGATTATAGTTACTAGCACTTTGTCCTGTTCTGGAAATTAACACACCTTGGATAATCCATGCAATAAAACAAGGAGCCCACATTAACTTTCAAAAATAGCTTTATTCTCTTATGCTTTTCCATTATGAGTCTCAAAAAAATATCTGTCAAGGTCAAGTTCTAAAAGAAAAAACATTAAAATTCTGTTTGGAATTTTGCTAAATATATATATTTATTGAGTCAGAATCAATAATTTACAGCCTTCCCATCTCCTTCATGAATAGAACAATAACAAGTAATGACATTGAAGCATTAACCAAATATCTCCCTACAAAGACAAGCCCAGGACTGGAGAGAATCATTGCTGAATTTCACCAAAGTCTTAGGGAAGAACTAATGCCAATTCTTTTTAAGATATTCCAAAGAATTAAAAGGGAGAACACCCTTCCAAACTCATTCTACAAGGCCAGCATTGCCCTTATACCAAAATCATATGAGAACATAACAACAACCAAAAAAAAAAAAAAATCTATAGCTCTATATCCCTGGAGAAAACAGATGCAAAAAATTTCCAAGAAAATACTAACAAATCAAATAATGAAGATTATGGTGAAGTTGTGCTCATCCCAGGCATGCAAGGATGGTTCAACATATGCAATAACATCAATAGAACGAAGGATAAAAATCATGTGATCATCTCAATAAATGCAGAAAAACCATGTAATAAAATTCAACCTCCTTCCTGATAAAATCTCTGAATTGTACAAATTAAGTACAGAAAGATTGTACCTTGACATAATAAAGGCTGTATACAGCAAACCCACAGAGAATGTCGAACTGCCTGGGGCAACCCCAAAGTGTATCCTCCAAGATCTGGAGGAAGGAAGAACATCCCTCTTACCACCTTCTTCACCACAGAACAGGGAGTTTTAGCATCCCGACAAGGCGGGGGAAGGAAAGGAAGCACGCGGACAGGAAGGGGAAGGCAAGTCATCCCTGAGCAGATGGCAGGCGTCGAGCTGTAGAAAACCTAAAGATTCCACCACAACTATCAGACTATTAGAACTGATAAGCAAATTAATTGAAGTTCCAGTGTACAAAGTCAACACCTAAAACACCAAGAATGAACTTGCTGAGAACAAAATCATGAATAATCATCCCATTCACAATAACTGCAGGAAAAAAATACAATACCTAGGAATAAATTTAACCAAGCAAGTGAAACATCTCTATAAGGGAGGCTACAAAACACTGATTAAAAATAATTGAAGAAGGCGCACACACGCGCACACACACACACGCACACGCAAAGACCTATGCTCGTGAATTGGAAGAATTAATGTTGTTAAAATGCCTATATTAGCCAAAGTGATGCACAGTTTTGATGCAGTCCCCAAGAAAATGCTAATGGCATTCTTCACAGAACTAGAAAAAAAATCCTAAAATTCATATGGAAGTAAAAAGACCCAAAATAGCCAAAAAAAAAAAAAAAAAAAAAAAAATCCTGAACAAAACAAAACAGACAAAGCTGAAGGCATTGTAATAGCTGTTTTCAAGGCACGCTACAGAACAATTATAACCAAAACGACAAGGTACCAACAGAAACAGGCGCAGAGACCAAGGAAACAGAACAGTGAGCACGAGAACATACCGGCATCTGCAGAAAACTGATTATCAGGAAAGGTGCGGAACATGCACACTGGAGAAAGGACAGACCCCTCCGTAAACAATGCAGGAACGCTGGACACCACGTGCGGAAGGTTGAAGCCTGACTGCCATGTCTTATCTGTACACAAAATAAACCTAAAGCAAGACCTGAAGGAATGAAACGCCCAGAGGACAACACCAGGGAAACACTCCAAGACAGCCACACGGGCAGTGATGCTTGGGATATAACCACAAAGCACAGAAAACTTAAAGCAAATGAAAGAGATGGAATGGAGAAGGCCAGGCTTTTCCCTGGCATGCGACATCACCCTCGAGTCAGGAGAGTGGCACCGGCGTCCCGTTGCTCCTGGCCCAGATGACACTCCTTTACTCAGCCTTCCAGCCTCAGAGGGGCTCTGGGCGTCGGGTCAGGACCGACGGGCCCCGCCTGGGCAGTCACAGGCACAGCTGCTACTCAGATGGAGACCGGTACTGTGTGGACAGTTGCTGTACGCAGGCTAGCTGGAATATCCTGTGCTGAAACCTCTGCTGCTTAAGGATTTAAACAAGCACCAGCCACAGGCACTGTAAGCTGCTTTGCAACTCAGTAAACGGGTCCAAGTGTTCTCATGTCTGCTTCTGGATCCAGATTTCTCCGGTTTAGAGGGGTCCTAATTAGCTGAAGTTAATAACATTTACACAGATCTCCACTGCTGCGTAAGCCTCTTACAGCCCGAGGATGGAACATAATCTAACATAATCACTAGTCTTATCCTGCAGCAGGCCTCCAGCTCATTAGATGCAACTGCCCTGGGTTGGCAGAGCGGAAGGCAGAAGCCTGGCAGAGCAGGGCTCCAGCCAGAGCCTGAATGATCGGAACAAGTGTGAAGGTGCTCTGGGACTGCAGCAGACACAAGGACGCCCAGATTCTTAACCACACACGGAGGTGTATTTGCTGAGGAGCAAGATTTGGACCCATCTCCCCCTTGATTTACCCTCAGTTCCTCTGCCCAAGTTCATTTCTGCCCACAGACCTTGCTATGTGCCTACCATCTGGGCAGAGAGGGCTCAGTGACCTGAGTCCCATTCAGAGAGTGGCTGCCTGGCCAGCAGGGGTCTCTGATCTCAGGCTTTGGCCCTGTGCAGGTGTCAGGTCCTGGCCTGCAGCTGAGAGGAAGACATCGTAGTTCCCAGCCTCCGGCAATTTCTATTCCAAGGCTGCGAAGGCCAAGGCAAGAGGACCGATTTACTGGGTAAGTTGTATCAATGTGGATGTCAGGAGGCGCACCTGGCATCCTTTTTAATCCAAAAGGAAGCTTATTAGAATTTTCTTTCTCCTCTTTAATGAAGTCAAAAGAGAAATAAATTCATAGATCAAATAACCAGCATCTAGAAGGGTCCTCAACTCTGTCTGGCCCACAGTCGCTCTGACAGGAGCCAGATGAACCCGCCTACTACTGACCTAGGGCTGCTGTCGTGAACACAAAACGTGGTGTGAGCAGAGGTCGTCGCTTGTGAGGCTGGCCCTGACGGGCACGTGCCCGCTCCTCGCTCCCTGTCTCTCTCCGTCTCCCCTCCCCAGCTCCCTCTCATGTTTCCCATTTCTCTCATCAGCACTATGGGTCGGCAGCTGCCATGTGACAAGCAGCCGCGTGGAGACTGAGGCTGCTGCCCGCAGGTGTGTGAGCGAGCTCGGAAGCAGGTCCTTCAGCCCCAGCCAGCCGCCTGGCTTTCACAAGAAATGAGGCCGGAAGTGCCCACCTGGACCATTCCCGGAGCCCCCTTGGAAAGTGTCTGCGTAGCCACAAGTTCTTGAGGGGCTGCTGGGCTCCAGAGTCATTTTCCAGGTGGTGCCAGATTCTGGGCATACCAGACTCCAGGCAGCTGAAGAGGGGGACCATCACACCCGGCCATGGGACACACACCCCGCTGGCTTTGCCACCTTTGTCCCCTTCCTTCATCCTTCTCTGTCCAAACCCACACATTCTGGGTGCTGAGCTATTAAGAAATATGAAAATTTGTATTCTCGAGATGACTGATTACCTCAAAAATGTATTAATTGCTGAATTAAAATGTTCTTTATATTCATCTAAGAATAGGATACCCTGTTTTCCAAACAGCCCAACATTTGAACAGATTTTAATTGAGTACAATAGAACAAAATCAATGAGAATGAGATTCTGCCACTTAGAGCAAGTCACCTAGACTGAGGCTGAGGCCTGGTGGACTCACTTCTAGCTTGCTCCTCTAGTGTAGACAGCATTTGCTGAGCACTTCCCCAGCAGTGGGGTCCCGTCCAAGCTAACGTGGACTCCTACCCTTGGTCTCCCCCATGCAGGTCATCCGGGAGACCTGAGGGCTGGAGTTGAAATCAGAACAAAGTCCTCAGTCAAGAACCAGCTCTCACTCCCCCTTTTAAAAACGCTTCAATTTGTCCCAGGATGAGAGACGAGGCCGGGCAGGATGGCGTTGGCCAGCCCCTCCCTGCCCCGTGGCACGGTGTGAGGCCACTTGTAACCCCGTGGTGTCCACTTCCTGGAGGGGGTCGTGACCCAACTGCCACCCGAACACCCTCCTTCCAAAGCCCATCTGGGGCCTTGCGCACTGAGCCCTCACCTGCCTGCTCTGCTGGGAGTCTCCTGTCAGAAAGGAGATCAGATTCATTTGATGAGTCTCCTTTTCCACAAAAACTATAAAAAGTATTGTGATTTCAACACTGATGTTTACAGACACAAGGTTTACAGGTGATGTTTTTTATTCGTATGTATTAGAACATTATAGTTCTATACAATATTGGGGTTTGTTTTGATGTAACCATGCAAGCATGGAATATAATGTCTATAGATACAGTCTTTAACACGAATATATAAAATCTAAGACGTCAAAAGAGAGAAGAGACCGTTTTATGGGGCTAATTGACCAATTTTTAAGAATTTCTCAATTTTATGTTGGGACTTGAAACAAGTGTGTGGCAGGGTTCCTTCTGGAAGCATCCTGACCTCCACTGCAGCCATCAGAATCACACAGGCGGCCACTGCAGCGCCCAGGGGCCACCGTGCCAGGAGGTAAAGCATCATCTTCACACGTTCAAGTTTGAAAATTGATTCTCTAAAGGGGTTGCCTGTGGTGGACTGAAAATACTTTCTGCGTATTCTGACATGACCTACACATCGAGGTTCATCACAGGGACACGGTAACGTCCCCCTTTTTATATCTTCAGAGAACATTAAATAGGCCTGCCCTGTTCTTGAGCATGGGACCCATTGCTGTCTTATTCACAGGCACCTCAGAGCTCTGTGTGCGGCGGGTGCTCAAAGCTCAGCAGTGCGTGAGTGGAGGGCCCAGGAGTGAGAGGGAGACGGAACGCTCTCCTGTGCAAGTCCTACCCTGTCTGCAACTTCCTAAAAGAACACAATGAGGATGATCTGATTGTACGGCGGAGTTGCTGGTGTGAAGGTTCCGACCTTGCTCTGAAAGGGGACCAAGAGACTATTGTGCCACCTGCCACCTGGAGGGGGCTGTCCTATGTCTCATCGCGTCTCTGAAGCAACGCTGACGTGTATCCAGCCAAGACCCCCTCCCCACGGGTCTACGCTCATGAGCTGCACTGTGTTCGATGCTGGCTGGTTACTGACGATCTGCCCCAACTCAGCCTCCCATCTCTTCCTCCATAAAGGAAAAGCACAGGAAATGAGAGCTGCAGGGCAGCAGCGGAATCGGCTTCTCCCTACTCGAAGCTTCTAACAGAAAGAACATCAGCGGGTACTGCTGCCCCCTGTGTTTTGGAGTGACGACTTACTTGGTCTCCAGGATCTCTGCCTTTAATTAGCAGGGTCTATACTGCATTTGAACCTCAGCACATATTACCTACTTTGCAGCAACAACAAAACAAAAAACTCTTGTGCTCTTAATCCTGTGGCCGTGATGGCATTTGCTGCAAAAATCCAGGGTCCCGGACTCAGTGCCAGCTTGTCACTCACATGGTCTTGTATCTTAAGGCCTTATGTAAAACTGGGTCACCCTGGGATCTTTCCAGAGGCGCACTTAAGTAGCCACGGAGGGCTCCTTCGCATTTCAGGACCTTCCTTGTCTCCAGTGCCTTGGGGTTCCATGTCAAAGCTCATGTCACCCGACTTCACTCCACTTGGGAAGCCCACTCACTGGCATCGGTATCACTCTTGATAAGCCGGTGGGGAAATGATGCACACGGGGGTAGGACACTTGAGGCATGAGTCAGGAAACCATCAGATATGATATACTCATGATGTGACAGCCAGAAACGAAAAAATAATATCTCACAGACGCAACCACAAACTGACAGGGAAAGTATATCTAGTTATCATTCTGACGATGTGAATGATCTTATTTTTGGATCTATTGTCTACTAGCTTTTCATCTTAGAAAACTAGCTTCACATTTCTGAAAAGCATCTTCCGCATTCTTGCAAGGGTTGGATTTATCTACATCCATTTCCTGCTTAAAATAGTCAAGTCCACTTCCTGTTTAAAATCTGGCAAGTCCATTTCTTACTTAAAATCTGTGTGGTCTTAACTGTATCTTGTAGACGGGTCTGACAGCTAATGACAAATGGATTGATGATCTCTATCTTACCCTTTCATGGAAGGGAAAAAAACAGTGGATCCCCTCTTTTACCAAATTTCCACTCCACTCTTGCCATCACTGGCTCAGAAGCAGGCTGGCCCACCATGACATTATTGATTCCATAGCAGGTGCTCCTCGGATCAGCATGGCACATCAGCAAAGCATTTGTGGGGCTGCTCCAAGATGTCACTTCAAAAACCCCTCTTGTGCAAATTGGCAAGCTACCGACTGACAAGACACTTAGTCTAACAGATTCCTTGTTCGTGTCTAGGAGAAGCGGCCGGCAGGACCCACCCTCAGAGCTCCACTGTGAAGCCTGGGGCTCCTGGTCGTGCGCAGCCTCTGTTCTTCTATGAAGCACCACGCGCAGGTGAGTCACGAGTGTCCTGAAGTGAACCCAGTGGGATCCCATTCTCAGCAACCTGGATCTGTCAACCAGCCGCTGAAACCACGGGTACTTTTCACTCTCCGCACCAAGCAAAATGGACAGGTCTCCTGGCTCTACTTTTTCGGAGTCTTCAAATTAAGGTTGATTTTTAAACACAGCATCATGTTCTGCTGTATTCTCCTATAGATGCAATATCACCACACAATTTTGAAAATCTTTACAGAGAAATACTTTCAGAGGATGTTGGGAAGTCATGGTCATTGGCATATGAAGAATTGTGCAGAAAATACCATCCGTCAGTTGGAAAGTTCAGGGAAACAGGGATTCTGGAGTGGGAGAGACCTGGTTTTGTGAATCTGGACCAAGTCTGTGTTCAACAGTTGTCCAGGAGACTTCAGGGCTCAGAAACTTTAGGGCAGAAGCAGAGCCAGGGAGAGGAAGAGGAGGTGCGAGTTCCCAGGATGTCCTTGGACTCTCCAAAATCATTAAACCAGAGGCAGCAGTGAAACTACAGTGAAAGTCTCCTAATTTCCAAAAATGAACTCTTGACTACTTTCTAGCAAAGAAAATGGATCAAGGCCATGTGGACCAACTGTTCATTCCTACATCTAGAAAATCAGGCAAAATACTGCCTGCCAATATCAAATTCCATTCCTGTAGAATTGTTATACTGAATTATATCTTCTTTTTATGACATCAGCTTATATTAATTATTTAAAAATGGACACACCTCTGTGAAAATTATTGCTCTTCTCAGAGTCTCAGTAGGTAGACATCTTTCCCCAAAGTGATGTGATCCAATTGAAAAATAAGCAAACAAGCAAATAGGTGACAATCCAACACATCACCTTTTGACTGATAAGCTCATTCAGAAGCACCTTCAGGCAACAGGGTTATAGGCAGCATATCTCTCATCTGAAATGCTTGGGACTGGAACTGTTAGCTTTTCAGAATTTTTTGGACTTTGTCGTATTTGCATACACATAATGAGATACCTTAGGGATGGGACCAAGTCTAAACACAAATTCATTTGGGTTTTATATACACCTTGCACACACAGCTTGAATGTAACATTATATAGTAATTTTAGTGCATCTAATTTTTTTCCAGATGTAACCCTCAAATCCAGGGCCTCTTGCATGTTAGGCAAGCACTCTACCACTGAGCCATACCCTCGACCCTGTCCGCATTCTGCCTGTGACCCATCGTGTGAGACTACCTGAGGAATTGTCCACTCTGGCATCATGTTGGCACTCACAAGGTTTCAGATTCCAGGGCATTTCAGGCTGGGGACTTGGGATGAGGATGCTCAACCTGTGCTAAGGTTGACTCACAAATCAGAAGACAAGTCCAACCAGCCACAGGCAGTAACAGAAGCTTCTGGAGCACAGAGGCTTCCTGTGCAAGAAGCAGTATCTTAGAGGAATGAAGGAAGGCCTGTATCCTGGCAGACAGCTCCACCGAGGACAGGGAGACAGAGCAGATGTCCTGTTCACACCTACTCTGCCTTCCACCAAACCACAGAGGAATGAGAGGAGCGGGGGACCAGGAGTGTGTGGTGGTGACACCCTCCACAGGGAGGGAATCTGTGGGGAAGGAACATTCCTCTGCAGCAAAACTCAGTTATCATTATAAAGATATTGTTGAGGATTTGTTCATTGTCTACATAGAGTACAGTTCTAAACGACAACCTTCGGGAAAAAGTCGCCTGATGTTAACCCCAGATCAGTCTGGATTCTAAATAATTGATCGATCATATCTCCTAATTCCCTGTATTTAATTAACTCTGATTCAAACATACATATGAACTGATGCTGGGGAATATGGTGGGATCATTATAACACGCACATTACAGCTGTCCCTCGGCATCGGTGGGGGTCGCTAGGAATCCCCAAACACCAAAACCCCCTGCGTGAAACAGAGCCTTTGTGCAGAACCTGCGCACGCCCTCGTCTAGCCGAAACCATCTGCTTCTAATCCCTGCTGGAATGCGAATGCAGTGTGACTGGGGGTCAGACCGCTCTCCTTGGTGAAGAAGGGCGAGGAACAGCCTGTTCACCTCTGTCCACCATGCGCCCAGCTGCACAGTGCACGTCAGCGGCAAGGAGAAATTATGTTTGAATACTTCTGATCCCCATTTGGTCAACCTCACAGACAGAGCTGTGGGTATAGACACACAGACAGCCAGAGAGAGGGACAAGAAAGAGGGAGTTGAGCTGGTGGCTGAGGAATACCCAGTGCGTATTCAGAAAAGGGGTCTTTGTCAAATGAGGGGCCAGTGTCTTGAGACTGACTGGTGAAATGCAGGCCCGTAATGGACACACTGTGGCTTCAGCCTTGTCTGCCATCTGCCCCCCCTTCCTCCTCCTTCCCTCGTCCTCCTCCTCCTTTTCCTCTTTGTTGTTGTCATCACCAAATTATTTGATGTCTCCACAAATTACCTATCTTTGAAAGCCACCTGAAGTGCTTCTGGTAACAAGGCGGGTGCGAAGTGAATACACGCTGGCTCTACCTCGTGAGGTGCTCTGCCCTGACGGAGGACACCTCAAAGGTGCCCCTAAGTGCTCCGGCATCCTGCAGACACATTGCATCCTACAGCTCTGGTTTTCTTTCAAAATCAAAGCAAAACACTGAACTCCCTCTCCACACTGGCGCCATCGCTGGACAAACGTGATCACTCTCTCTCCATGTCCAAGGTGCGTGAGTCCATCCATATGTCCCCAGCCTTTGCCACTCAGATGCCCCCGTCAGGGACGTGCACTGGGGTGCTCACGCGTCCCCAGCTGAATTTGCACCACCCCTCCAGATCCCGCCCACAAAGCTGCCTCTTCACTGATGTGACGGTAGCCACACATGCACCTGTGGAAGGCCTGGGCTTCACCCCTGAGCGGCCTCCCCAAACGCTGTGAATGAGACGAGGCAGACAGGGTCATACGTCCTCATGTGACATTTTAAAAATAACAGTAAGGACTTCTCCCCAGCATTTAAAACACAATCATTCTAAGGAGACGCACAGGAGAGAGGGTGATTTTAAAGTTCTCCTGAGGTTCCTGAGGCAGCTGCCTGTGGACCATGTTTAGGAGCCATGACTACAGGCATGAGTTGTCTTCTTAATTCAAAAAATTAATAGAGATTCCTTAGTATTTTCCACATACATGATCTTATTTGTCAATAAAGAGACGTATGCATCTTCTTTGCATTATGGGTGGTTTTATTTCTTCTTCTTGCCACACTGAGTTCAGCAAGATCATAAGATAAAAGATCAGTATACAAACACTTATTGTATTTCTGTATATTAGCAGTGAATAAGTAATCAGTGTTTGGAGAAATGACATTGATTGTAAATAACACAGCATTAAATCCTTAGAGACAAATTATGAAAAATACGTTCAGTTCCTGTCCCCTAAAAGCTGCACCACAGTGCCGAGATAGCGCGCTGCGTAATTACGGGAGCGCTGAGCGAGAGGAGACGCTGCCCGTGAGCGGCCCGGGCGCCTCCACGCTGACCTGCAGGGTCCCCACAGCACAATCAAACCTCAGCAGGTCCTCACGTGAAAATGGACACACGGGTTCCCAAGTTCAGGTGGAGACCTAACGGCGCCCAGCAGCCAGAGCGCGTCTACCAAGAACAAAGTGGGGGAACTTGCACCGGCTGATCCCAAGATCATACAAACTACAGTGACCAGAGCGATATGGAAGAACAGGAGAGCGGGGACAGGGGATTCCCAGCAAGAATGCCTTGGCCGCTCAGAGGTAACATGCTGTCTCTTTAACAGATGATGCCAGAGTTACCGGACATTCATTGGCCAGAAAAATTCAAAAATAAAGGAAGATGCAATCCTTGCCTCTCACTGTGAAAATGAATCATAAGTCAAATTCTAAGATGAACCCATTAAAAAAGGGAAGAAAACATTGGGTTAATCAAAGATTTCTTAGTAGTACCAACAGGCATAGCCAAAAAAGAAAAAAAAAATTGATAAATAAACAACTTTTGCCCTTTTACAGAGATGCTTTTAGGAAAGTGGAAGACAAACCACAAATGGGGAAAACGATTTCTAAAACCTTTATCTCTCTGGAGAGAGAGAGCGACTACATTTGTACAGTCATGGCTCCAACGGGGAGAGGAAAGTTCAGTGTTGTGCTTGGATTTTGAAACAAAATCTGAGTTCGTAGGATGGAATGTAGGGAATGAAAACAGACTTTTAAACTCTTCACTAATTATAAATAGTATTATAATTCTAGAATGAGAAAATAAAACTAGCTAACAATTTGAACAGACACATCACCAAATAGGAGACAGAGAAGATGAGAAGGAAATGCATGGGGCTGGGGAGACAGCTCAGCTGGTAGAGTGCTTGCCTTGCAAGCACAAGGCCCTGGGTTCGATCCCAGTACCAAAAAAAAAAAAAAAAAGAGAGAGAGAGAGAAGGAAATACATGAAAAGATGCTCAACCTCACTAGACATTAGTCAAATGCAGTTTAAGGACACAATTTGATGCTACTGTGGACTTGCTTGGATGACCAAATTTGAGACTGACAAAGCCCAGTGCTAGTGAGGATGGAGCAAAGAGAACTGTATCCATGGCTTCCAGGAATCCCATATTCTATGGCCACTTTGGAAAACAATGTCTTCTTAGGTTTTTACCCAAAAGAACTGAAAGTATACATCTGCCCAAATAACTGTGCAAATGACGTTAGTGGATTTTCTCAAAAACTGTCCAAAGTCAGAGCAACTCAGTGTCAGTTGATGAATGAGTAAGAAAATGGTGGAAATTCAATACAAAGAAATACTACTCAGCTATGAAAAGGGATAAACTCTTGATATGAGCTATGCCACAGTAAGAGAGCATAACACATGAGTCCAGACATCCAAAGTGGTTTTTGAAAAGCATTGTCTATGGTGACAGAAAGCAGATGAGCTTTTGCCTGGGGTTGTTCTGGGAAAGATTACTGAAAGTGCAAGCCCAAGGGTGTTCTAAGAACGGTGGAGATTCTGGTGGGAAGCAAGGAGGAGCAGGCAGGTTATTCCAGGCAAACAAACTGAACAAATGTCCAGGCAGAGGCTTACCACAAAAGAATGTCACAAAGAGAATAATAAGAAGAGCCCTCAGGGGTCAGAACCAGCCTCAAGGGCTGAGTAACTACCTGCAAAAATGATGACTGAGCCAGACTGTTGTGCAACTTACAGCCCCGGACACTGCTGGGAACAGCAGACAAGCCAGCCAACGGTGGGACTGGATGCCACAGCAAGTACACCAGAGAGTCTGACCCAAAGGTCAGGTCTCACTGCCCCTCTGCCCTCGGGGGTACCTCCGGCTGCCCTTCCGAGGAGCCACCTCAGAGGCTGCACCTCTCGGGGAAGCCGACCTCACCTGAGTGGTCCACACGAGTCACCAAAGGAACAACCACAGTGCTGCTGGGAGGGGACCAGCAGCCACAGGTGCCACCGTTATCCCCAGCTTGGCCAGATTTCCACGAAGAGTAATGATGAGGCTGAGAAAGACTCAGGAGAGTGTGGCCCATTCAGGAAGGAAAAAGGAAATCAGGCCACAAAACCCACTGAGAGCCCAGATGGGAGATTAGCAAAGATTCGAAAGCAGCAATTCAAATTTTTCAAAACCTAAAGGAAATGGTGCTTAGAGTAGTGTCAGAAGCATAGTGGAGACACTTTTTCAGAGTGTACATAAAGAGGCGGAAATTATAAAACAGTCAAATGGAAAATCTGGAGTTGAAAAGTAAAATATTAAATGAAAATTTTATTAGCAAGGCTCAATAGTAGTTTTGAGCTCCAGAATAAAGAACTGGCAAACTCAAGGACGGAGACTGTGCAGTCAGAAGAAAAGGGGGATGTTTTAAACAAAAATAAACAAAGCCTCAGAGTAACGTGGAGCCCATTAGGCTTCCAACTCACACATACTGGGTTTCCAGAGGAGGGGAGGGTAAGAAAAGAGCAGGAAAGAAAGACACAGTACTTAGAGCCCTATTTCTCTTCCTGTGCCTGGCTCATTTCACAAGCATGATGATAAAATGACAAGACTTTATTCTTTTTAAAGTTCGAATAGTACTCCATCATGCACAGATACCACGTTTTCCTCGTCTGTTCACCCCTGACAGACCCGTCTTGCTATTGTGAATACACTGTGCACTGAACACAGATATTTGTCCAACACACAGATTTCATTCCCTGTGGGTAGATACCATTTTAATCAGCTTTTTCACTTCTGTGACCAAAAGACCTGACAAGAACAATTTTAGAGGAGGAAAAGTTTATGTAGGGCTCATGGTTTTTGAGGTCTCAGTCCATAGAGGGCTAGTTCCATTGCTCTGGGACAGAACATCATGGCAGGAGGGAAGTGGCAGAGGAAAGCAGCTCAGAGCCTGGCACCAGGAAGCAACTGAGAGACTCCCCTCTCCATAGACTAAATATACGCCCCAAAGGCGCACCCAGTATCCACCTCCTTCAGCCACACCCTACCTCCCTATGGTCACTACCCAGTCGAACCCTATCAGAGGATTAAGGCACCCCTTAGGTTAACGTCTCATGTCCCAGTCATTTCACCTCCAAACTTTCCTGCATCGTCTGCACATGAGCCTTGGGGGACACCTCACATCTAGCCCATAGCACCCTAGAGGTGGATCTGCTGGGCCACACAGCAGCCTCCAGGGACACCTCTCATCTACACCGTAGCGCCGTAGAGGTGGACCTGCTGGGTCACACTCTGGTTTAGGTTAAGAACCTCAGTGCTGTTTTCCATTCCCCGTCTACCAGCATGGGAGGGTGCCCTTCCCACGTCCTTGCGGGCGCGGGCTGTGGCTGGTCTTTCCCCCGTAGCCACGCCCACAGGAGCACTGTGCTGAATCTCCTTGCAGGTCTTATAATAAAGTCTTTGTTCCGTTTTAAGTTTTTCTTTATTGGATCCAATTTCATGTCTCCCCATGGTGATATTCAGTTTTCCCAGCATCACGTATTGAAGAGACTGTCCTTTCCTTGTTGAGGATCTTGGTATCTCTTTCAAAGACCAGTTGACCGTTAACGTGTGGACTTACTGCTGGTTCTCTGCTCTGTTCCACCCTTCTGCGAATCTGCTCTTGTGCCAGTACTGTGGTCCTTGGGTAACTACAGGTCTATAGCAGATGTAAGATCAGGAAGTGTGACGTCTCCAGCTTCATTCTTTTGGATCAAGATGGCCTTAGCCAGGTGGGGTCTTTCGTCATTCCATATTAATATCAGGATTGGTTTTCCTATTTTCATGAAAAAAAAAATATCATTGGCACCTTAATAGGGACTGCCCTTAATTTATATTTTATGTAGTATGAACATTTTAACAATATCAGCTCTTCCTAATTTATGAACATGGGATGGGTCTCCATCCATTTATATCTTCTTCAGATTCCTTTATCAGTTCAGTATTTTATTGTTTTCAATGTACAGATATTTAACCTCTCTAATTGACTTTATTCCCAAGTATTCAAGTATTTTTTTCATGCTATTGTAAATGAAATCATTTTACCAACTTATTTCTCAGTTTGTCATTAGTGTATAAAAATGCAACTGACTTTTGTACGTTGATTTTGTTTCCTGCAACGTTACTGAATTTGTTTCTCAGTTATAATGGTCTTTGAGTTTCTTACATATATAAGATTATATTGTCTATGAACAACAAGATCTAACTTCTTTCTTTCTGATTTTATTGCCATTTATTTCTCTTCCTTGCCCAATTTCTCTGTCTGGGACCTCCAACACTGTGGAGAATACAAGAAGGCAGGGTGTACATCCCATCTTGTTCCTGATCTTAGAGAAAGAGCCACTTTTACCTGATAGGCTGGAGTTGGCAACTAGTGATACGTGACCTTCATTGTGTGATGTACATTTCTTTTAAACCTAATTTGTTGAGTTTTTTCATGAAAGTGTTTTGAATTTACCCGTGTCTTTTAAGTCAGAGCAATGCAACCATAAAAAATAGTGTTTTTGAACAAGTGATTCTCAGGCACCGGAATAACTTTGTGCATAAGAATGAAATTGAACCCTTTCTTCGCGTCATGCACATCAAGTGTGAATTTTCACGGCCTTAGGTTACCTAGTCTTCTTGCATATGACAAGCAACAACCAAAACAAGAACAAATAAGTTGAACTTCATCAAAATTCAAAATTTTGTTCATTCAAAAACATCTTCAAAAAAGTGAAAAGACAACTCATAATGGGAGAAATTCTTTTTAAACCATATATGTGAAAAGTCATTTGTATTAAAACAAAGAATTTTACAACTCAACAATTAGAGGGCACAAAAACCAATTAAAACTGGGCAAAAGATTTGAATGGCCATTTCTGTAAAAACGTATATAGCTCAATAAGCACATAAAAAATGCTCAACGACATTAGTCACCAGGGAAATGCAAGTCACAGCTGTAAGGAGACAGTGCTTCACGCTCACCAGAGTGGCTTAGATAACAATGGCAGGTAATAACATTGTTGATGGGACTGTGGAATCATTGTTACATTTTGTCTGTCAGATTGTAAAATGACACAGATGCATTGCAAAAAGTTTGATAGTTCCTAGAAACATTAAACATAGTGGCCATAGGACCCACAACCATCTTGACCTGCTTTGTGCTACCATAACAGAGTACCTGAAGCCAGATAATTTTTAATGAACAAAACTTCATTTGCTCACAGATGTGGAGACCAAGAAGTCCCACATCAAGAAGGTCTTCTTGCTATGTCACCAGGGGCAAAGGCAAGGGCAAAAGATGGAACGCCAACCTCAAGCCCTCCACACAGCCTGCATGGACCCACTGGTGCAGGCAGGGTCCCAGGAGCCACCTCCCGACACCACTGCATTGGGAACAAGTTCTCAGCACATGTGGGGCGAGCACGTTCAAACCACAGCAGCAGCAACTCCACCCCACGCCACTCGGAGGGTCAGGCGTGCGTCTGAAACTCCGAGGCCTCTCAGCGGATGGCGAGGATGATCAAAACTGAGGCCAGCCGACTCCGAGGATGTTATTTGTCCATAAATATAAGGAAGCGTCGCGAAGGCGCTGCAGCTGGGTGAACCTGAAACCTCCCTGAGGGCCACCGACGGCCTCGGGCGGTGTGACTCCTTTGTGTGAAAGGTACGGAGTGGGCAGACCCACAGGGGGAGAAGAGGGGCCGAGGCCTGGGAGGCAGGGCCTGGGGAGCCCCTGCTGGCGCAGAGGCCTTGGGGAGCAGAGGCCCAGCCACAGGCGTCTGGCAGGTGTGCGGCTGCAGCGGAAAGGCCGCCGTGCGCTCCGGCCCAGCTCAGCACGGCTGCACAGGAAAGCCGTGTGCTCCTTGCTTTTAGATTTTCCGAAGTTGATTCACTTCACGTAAAACATGCCAGCTACCCTGTCCCACCCCCCATGCTGTCCCTATTCCAGTCTTTCCTCCAGAGAGACTGGGAGACAGAGAACAGCCGGAGCCGTGGCTGGGGAGGCTGGCGTCCAGTTCCGACGGCCGGACGTGAGGACGCAGGAGCCAAGCCAGCGGCCTTCCCACCCGAGTGCCCCACCGGCTGTGTCCCGCTCCCCCTCGCCCACAGGACGCACCGGCAGAGGCGCCGGTGGCGAAGAAAAGGTAGTGTGACTCAGGACGAAGGGGGACCCGGCCACCCCGGGGAGCCCTGCGCCCGCCGTTTGCCCGAATGCCGTGGAGACGAGAGGCCTGCGGACAAGGAGGAAGTGGGAAGCGCCTCCTGAGGTGCCCCCAACTCCCAGGGCGGAAGCCTCTCCCTGTCCTCATACCGTCTCTTGAAAATGGACCATGTTCACCCACTTTTTAAAGCGAAGTCTCCCTGTCCCTTTGAAACCCAGATGACAGTCCACATCCCGACAGTGGGGCTCTGTTGGTATCAGCTTGTAGCTGCATTAGCCGAATATCCCGGGCCCCAAAGTGCCAATGCTAATCAAGTAGATGTGCGACTGAGTGTGCGCGTGAATGGACGTGCGCACAAGTGGGTGAATGAGCAGATGTGTGGGTGAACACGTGCATGAGTGAGTGTGTCCTGGGGTGGTGGGTGAACGGATGAGTGTGTGAACGGGAGAATGAAGGAAGGAATGGGTGAATGTGTGGAAAGACAGGTCACCTAACCCGAAATGGTCAGCATGACCACTCTGACCAGAGTGAAGCAGTCGCTCACTGTCAGGTCCTGGGTTCAACAAGAATGGCATAAAGACTATGACTGTCAGCGATGAATGCTTTTGAGTGTCTTTCCAGAGCAGGAATCTATATCACCCATTTCCTTCATGAGCTGATATGGAGCCGCCACAGGAGGAACTCAATAAGCACCTTGACCTGAAGAAAAACTACTTACTCATCATCATTGTCTCAGTGTCCCATCATGGACAGGACAAAAACAGCTAGAAGTGCCTGTGTTGCTGAGGGAGCCCAAACACTGCTAATGAGGGACCTTAGCTGGGTTGGAAGCTCCGTGAACTGAGGAGAGGGTCACAGGTCGGAAAGGGCAGCTATGTAATCTGCTGTCATTTAGCAGGTTTCACATTCATGGCTTCGTATTGTGAATTGGTGACAGCAATCTACGCAGAAATAAGAGAGACCACAGACGCGGCTTGGAGAAAGTACAGAGGTTCTAATAGCCTGAACCTTTTTAATTAGCAGTTTTCTGGAATGTTTACGATCCTAAAGACTAGAAAATGCGGCAAAAACAGACAAATGCTTCTTAGTTTAATGCAGTTTCCTCCAAAAACGCCATTTTTTTCTACAACAAGTTGGCTGTGCAAGATAACCTACAGGGAACACTAAGAAAAGGGAGGACTGCTTTGACAGAGGTGACCGGAGTGTCCCTCCCTCCTGGGGGCACCCAGCACTGCAGCACCGGCTCCTTCGGAAGCTGAAGATTTCTGGGAATCCATCCTCTTCACAGCGTACTAACCCTCGGCCTCACCCGGGAACTTCTGGGACGCTTCCTTTTCCAGCGGCGAGTCGTGCTGGTGTGTTCAGATGTCCATGAGCACGCTGGCTCGTGCATGGTGGCCTGGGTGACGTGCTGAGCACGACACCACAGCCACACTTCCAGCTGCAGACAACTAGCCACAGGGCCGCTCCGAAGCCCGTGCGGCCTCTCGCCACTGTAAGTCACATTTATTCCGTGTCTTCTGGAGCTCATTCAGTGGCGAAGTAAAAACGCTAGAAACAGGAAAGGGTGAGGGAGAGCATTCCTCCGAGGACCGTCCAGGGGACTCTCTGCATGCTGCCACCTGTGCCACGGTGCCCTTCTTCTCTGGTGTTTTGCATGTGCTTCGTACCAGCAACGGCCATACGAAACCCCTTAATGCGTGTCAAGCAGTAGATGTAAAGAACTGAGTCAGGACTGCAATAAAGCCAGGTCGGGGCGCAGAGGGCGTCGAAGCTGGTGAACACCAGGCAGCCTGAGTCAGCGCACCCCAAAGCCATCCTTGCAGAGCTTCCCTAAACACAATCCTAAGACGGGGTGCGCCTGTTCCCTGACTAGGTCAGCTCTCCGTTCAGGGGGTCGCGATGTGCAGACTGGGTATTCCCGATGCCACTTCGGTTTTAGAATTTGCTGTTGGCATCTGTCGGGAGGAAGACTCACAGCCACGGTGCTGTGCGTGGACACCGCTCCTCCCCACATGGCGAACTCCAGAGCCACAGCCACGTGACATGCTGGCTGCTTTTTTTTTTCTCTTTTGCCAAGTCACACACAACAGGAAATATTAACAAGTGCCCCCACAGGAATTTGTTTCTCATTTTTTAAGCCAAACGGTTTCTTCTCTCCTGCGTTTGAGTGCATTTGATGTTTACTCTATTAAAACAGATTGAACAATAGCACAGGGGTTCATCAATAGAGATCTCAGCCTGGCTTCAACCGTCCTGATGCCTTAACTCAGATGGACTTTTCATTTCTCTAAACCGGATGTTCTGCAGAGATAAATGGAGGCAGATGGCATCACCTCCAAGCTGGTTACCTTGATGGAGGGTCTCAGGGAGTCACAGCTGTAAGCAACCGTGACCTCTGACGTCATGCGTGCAGACAGGTTTGGAGGCAGCGGCACGTTGCCACGGCTGCGCTGGCAGCATTGCTGTGAATAGTTTGGGTTGAGACTCTGCATCCCCTTCGTTCTGAGGTGAAATGCTGAGAGTGTGAGTCTGATACATTCAGATCTCTGTCCCCAGGAAGAGGCCCAGCCTGGGGGCAGGGAGGCCAGGCCCAGGGCCACCAAGCTGCCCAAGCCACAGGTCACATCATACATCTTACAGCCCAGCCAGGTCTGTTGCCTCCAGTGTGATCTCGTCAACCGACAAGAGACACGATGACGGTGGGCCTATCTGGAAAAAATAGAAGCCATTCGACTCAGGCACCTGTAACTGTCAGGCTATCAAAGTAGAAAATGAATGTTTGGGGCTGTTCTCCCAACACTGGATAAACATTCCAGTGGGCAGTGATGAATTAGGAGGTGAGGAAAAGGATCCCTTATCTCCACATAGACTACTGAGCGCTCGCACTGCTCGTACATCCTCGTGTGCGTTCAGATAAAACGCGGCGCCTGGGTCTTCACCTCCTTCCAAATGAATGTTTGCTGGAGAGCCAGGATTCCACAGGCAGGCAGCACAGAAGCCGACTGTGCAATGGAGCCAAGCCTGAGGACTCAGGGAGAGGGGTGGGAAACCTGGGGCACGAGGGTGCACTGTCGCGAATCACTACTTCTAACGTCGCTGACCGGCCAAGGTGTAAGAAAACCAGGACGAGAACTAAGTGATCAGTTCCCTTCAGTACCGCGGTCATTCACCCCGGTGTGGCAGGTGAGAACTCTGTGAAATGCAAAGTTAGGGTGAACGCTGTATGGAGTCTTCCAGTTAATTATCACCCTGCTCATTAGAGCAGTAACAAGGCAGAGTAATTAGAATTATTTATCAGATTCAAGACAAAATAAAATACATGTTTACTGGTGACAGTATTTTTATCAGTGTTACCAATCAAAATATCTGCCCTCTTTTGCTTGGGAGACAGCAAAGGGAATTGATCGTGTGAGCTGTTCCTTCAACTGTGAGGTGAGAAGAACACCACTCCAGATGGCCCGTGACCGCTGGACCAAGCATGCTCTTCTGGGTCCTCTGTGTGCCTTGCTAGCAGTGCCCCTGCTGGCCCCACCTGCAGACGGCCCAGGCCCTGAGCCCCTGACACGCAGCTGTCCTCACAACCTCGGCTCACACTGGCATGCTCTGGGACCAGACCCGAGCTATCTTGGAAGGAGCTAAGATATTAAACGTGTGACATTCGGCTTTCCCAGTGTGGATTTCTGCTGAGGACGAGAGAATTCCAAAGTGGTGCACAATTCACAGCAAACAGGCCGCAGACAAGACCAGAAACGGTCAGGAGCTCCGTGCAGCCCACATACCAGAGACCAGTGAGAGAGGGACAAAGGCCCAGAGGGATGATTCCTTGGAGAGGGTCTCTAAGAGCAGGAGCATCGCCCGTCTCCTCCCAGGGAAGGCGCCATTTCCCCCCTTGGGAGCCAGGTGAAGGGGAGCTTGACATTTATCTCATAAAGTTGAAAAGGCAGAGTCCACGAACCTCATGGAAAAGAGTCCAGAAGTGGGTGCACGGAGCTCCCCGTCTTTCATGGATGGGTGAGGAAAGATGGGTGCCTGCCAGGTCCTCCAGGGCCCAAGAACCAGTGCCAGAGAGGCCACCCTAAAGGACCGCTGGCCAGGTGAGGTGAGGACAGTGCCTCTATCAGACACACCCCGTGCACAGGGACAGGAGGGACCTGACAAACAGCCCCAGTCTCAGGACCTGTGGGAACTCCACCAAACCTGTTTCAAGAGATTCTCTGACCTCAGCGGCGCAGAAGCAGCTGTGACTGCAGAGGGCGGCGAGAGTCCCAGGTTGTGGAGGAGTGAGAGCAGACCCCAAGGAGGGACGTTCAGAAGGCCACAGGAGCAGACCCGAGGCTGTGGTCACTCTACCGGACGCGCCTGAATGTGCGGAGGCACGAGTGACCTGAACCCTGCGCTTGAGACGGCCCTCCAGGCACCTGCAGTGGGCTGGGCTCCCGTGAGTATCAGTGACAGCCGCGGGTCTGCAGCGGCCTCTCGCTCTCGCGGAGCCTCAGCGGACTCACGGGGTAG
Source organism: Sciurus vulgaris (assembly GCF_902686455.1). Lineage (NCBI taxonomy): Eukaryota > Metazoa > Chordata > Mammalia > Rodentia > Sciuridae > Sciurus > Sciurus vulgaris. The sequence goes on along the minus strand of NC_136467.1, from coordinate 3,977,374 downwards.
AGAAACAGACGTCATCTCTTCGTGGGAGGAGCTTCACAGCCACCCTGGAGGGTGACAGACCACAGAGGGCGCCATCTGGGGCCCTCCTTGCTGTCTACACCACGGCCACTGGCGCCCAGCAAGTGCAGTGGTAGCAATGGCAGCGGCAGGATCATTCGGGTGTAGACCTGAAGAGGAGAGGGAGTCATTTTGCTGGGTGCAGGGGAAGTCACTGTGAGTTAGCCCAAGCTACATTTGGAAATGGGACTTGGGATGCTGCTGGGGATAGGCTGAAAAGGGCAAGATGGTGGGAAGTCACCGCAGGAGCAGAGGCAGAGTCGGTGGTGGTCTAGACCCACAGCCATGGTGCTGGCGGAGGTCCAGATGAATCAGAAGTACTCACTGAACAGAGCTTCGGGCTGCTGAGGTGTTCAGCAAAGGGCACTGCGGGAGGACGAGGGTGAAGCCTGAGCTAGGGCCCGGCGTGCCAGCCAAGCAGCAGTGCTATTACTAAGACAAGGAAAAGCAGCAGGTTTGGAAAAGCACGGTGAATGCCACTTTGTACGTGTTAAGTTTGATATCGTCATTCAAAGGCTGATATCAGATAAGCATGTAGGTGCAGGAGGCCGTCAGGTGTGTGACCGGAGGGCATCGGCAGATGAATGTTATTTAAATATGGAAACCTATTTGATCATCCATGGAGGGAGAGAAGATAGCGAATGGCCCAAAACCAAACCTTACCAAAAACAGAGAGCGGTCACCAAGCAGACCAGCCAGCAGACAAGAACGGGAGTACAGGAAGTCATCAGGTAGCCACAAATAGGAGGTGACCATGGCTCCCTGGCCCTACCACTAGATGCCAACAGTGCTTCCTGCCTGTGACAATGACGTGTCACTGCCACAAAGCCCCATTCCAGTGGAGAACCAGTGCTCTTGACAGAGGATGGCACAGCATCGATACCACTGAACAGTCAATATGCAGCGAAGAGAAGTGACCCAGGTTGGCCACATGAGGTCCCTGGTAATCCTGACAAAAGCCACGTCCGTCGGATGTTGAGGAATGAGGGTGGGTTAGAGTAGGTGGCAGAGAGTGAGAGCTGGAGATGTGGACAGTGCAGGCGTTGCTGCCCTGAGGGCAGAACTGGTTCTCCACTGGAAGGGCGCTTGAGACAAAGCAAGGGGATCTGCACGGGAGCAATTCCCTGGGAAGGAAGAAACTGGTGACTCAGAGACGGTGGACACCCAGAGAGCAAAGGGAGGATCGATCCTTAGGTGGGCATGAGGGTCTCCAATGCTGTGCTGAAGCGCTCAGCAGTTGCAAATTGGTACAGCCACTCTGGAAAGCAGTGTGGAGAATCCTGAGACAACTTGGAATGGACCCACCTTTTGACCCAGCTATCCCATTCATCAGTTTATATCCAAAGGACTTAAAATCAGCATACTATAGTAAAGCAGCCACATCAATGTTTATAGCAGCTCAATTCACAATAGCTAGATTGTGGAACCGACCCAGATGCCCTTCAACAGATGAATGGATAAAGAAACTGTGGTATATATACACAATGGAATATTACTCAGCCTTAAAGAACAATATCATGGCATTTGATGGCATTTTCAGATAAATGGATGGAACTGGAGAATATCATGCTAACTGAAATAAGCCAAATCCCAAAAAACCAAAGGCCAAATGTTTTCCCTGGTAAGTGGATGAAAATATATAACGGGGGTGGAGGACTGGGGGTGAGAGAAGAGTGGAGGGACTTCAGATTACATAGAGGGAAATGAGAGGCAGGGGCAGGGTATGATAAATGGTGGAATGCGACAGACATCATCACCCTGTGCACATGTATGATTACACGGGTGGTGTGAATCTACATGGTGCACAACCATGGAAACAAAATGATGTACCCCATTTGTGTACAAGGAATCAAAATGCAGACCGTAAAAATTAAAAAATAATTAAACAAAAAATAAGCTCTGAGCAGAAGAGGCACTGCAGGTGCTCCAGTGCTTGGGCCGCCTGCAGCCTGCAGAGGGGGAGGATCCCCGAGCAGGTCTCCTCTGAGAGGGGCACCCAGCAGGGCCCGCTTCATGGGCTGGCCGTGGACAGAGGCTTCTCTCTCACACCACCCCTCTGCGCACAGCCTCTGGCACGTACTCCAGCACACGGGATTTCTCTAGCTTTATGATAGCTTGAGCCACTTCATTAACTACTTCTGAGCTTCTTCCCTCAAATCTGCACCCCCACACCCTTTCTTTGCGGCCACAACTTTCTCCTCTTCAGTCACCACCACAACCCCAAGTTGTCCCTCATCTTCAGTCCTTCTGAGCTCTTCTCTTGTTTCCTAGGGACCAAACTGACCAATAACCTTCTTGCAATAAGTTTGCAGTAACCATGCAAAACTGTACCCATGAGTTTCCACATGCAACAGTCAACTGACCTTTGTATTTCAATACGTCGTGTGAGTTAGACACTCAGGGACAAGATGAATAACACGGGTGTCGTATCAGTCAGGGCTCTCCAGAGCAACAGGGCCAGTGTGGGGGCGGGGGATGTGACAGGGAATTAGCTCACAACCTTAACGAAGCTGAGAAGTCCAAGATCTGCAATCCACAAGCCAGAGACCCGAGGGAGCTGCAGTGTCATCCTAGTGCAGAGGCCGGCCGGACCCAGGAAGCAGACACTTCTGTTCGGTTTAAAGGCACAAGAGCCAATGTCCAGCTGAAGGAAGGCAAGTGGGGAGACCCCTCTCCTGCTCAGAGAGGTCAGATTTTTGCCTATTCCGGCCTTAGGAAAAGGACCGGGCTCACTGAGGAGAACGGTCTGCTTTACTCAGTCTACTAATTCAAACGTTAATCTCTTGCAAAACAAAAAACAGAAAAAGAAAACCGGCAGATCAGCAGAATAATGCCCCGTCCAGGTCCTCCGTGAGACCACCACCACAGGAGTGAGGAAAGCCAGGGAAGGAACGAGGCAGATGTGCGCTCCGGCCTGTCTCTCCTGCGGTGACCTCTCTCCTCCTTAGCCACTGGTATTGCTGGCTGAGAGTTCACCATGTGCAGCAGTCTAAACGTCCGTGCCCCCAAACTCGTACACCACAATCCAGCCCCAGGTGACGGTATTGGGGAGGGGCTTTGGCGGGTGGCGAGACCCTGAGGTGTGCTGTGGTAGCCCTGGGGACGTCCCCGCTCCCTCCCCATCGGACACAACCAGGAGGAGTGCACGCGCCAGGAAGCAGGCCACACCAGAAGCCACGTTTGTCCGTGGCCCCGTCTTCACGTCCAGCATCCAGAACTGTGAGGACTCAGTGTCCGTTGATCCCCCGCCCCCCAGTCACAGGCGCTTTATTACCACAACCCAACGTAGGACGGAGGCACTGCTAAGAGCCCGTCCATCCTCCTGCTAACTCACCATTCCATCCCAAACACGGAGATGATGGGATATCAGTGTTCTTACCATGACCACCCGAGCCCGGTCACCTGTCTGTGATAGCAGACATCCCACAGAGACAGAAACGCGGACCCAAGTGAATGGGCCCGTGGACGGCTAAGACTTGGACAAAATCCCAAGATACATATGGCTGAAAGAAACAGACCAGTGACAACAGATCCGGCAAGGCTGGGGCTTCCCTTGAGGAAATCAGGAAAACAATTCCATCCACAAAAGCTTAACGAGATGAAATTGTTACAAATAAACCCAACCAAGGAGGTCAAAGACATCTATAATGATAATCATACCCTGTTTACGGATAGCTAGAAGTAATATTTTTAAAATGACCATATTGCCAAAAACAATCTATAGATTCAGTGCAATCCCATCAAAAAGTTCCTCACGAACTAGGAAAAACAATCCTAAAATTAACATGGCAACACAAAAGATCCAGAATAACCAAAACAATCCTGAGCCAATGGAGCAATGCTGGAAGCAACACCATACCTGGATTTACGACATACTGCAGAGCCATAGTGACAAAAAGCATGTTAGTGGCAGGAACTAGTCTCCTATCCTCCGAAGGCCCATGAGTGTTCTGGTTATCAACACACTGGCTTTGCTGGCGGAGCACAGACTTGGACTGCTTAGCAATCCATTTGGAAACACTCCCCCATGTCATTCAGGTCAGCCTATGATGATCTTAATTTAAATTAAGTGTTCTTCTGGGTCTTATAAGTGAGGTTGAGGGTCAGAGACATCCCTTCTACCCAACAGATTCACTATCACCTGCAACACCAGGTCAGCTCTGCCAGTGCTCCCTCTAGACCAGGGAACCGGAAAACCAACAGTGTGTCAGTATACTGATGACTCAGCTGAAGATGGCTTTTCTCCCCTAATCCACTCTGTCCATGCTCCTGTGAGTTTCCTCAGATGGATTTAGGGCAGACTTTTTCTCGGTAAGAAACAAGCTGGTTCATTTTGGATGCAGGCTGACAAGGTAATTTTGTTTCGCCCATGTTCATCCCACAATAGTTGACACCTGGAAAAGGAAAATACGGAGAAGATCACAGACCCACGTGCCCGTTCCAATGACTACTTCACAACATGCCCGCCGGCCACTGGGATTGCTGTCTCGATTCCCACCCCTCCGCCTCTCCCCTCTCACGCGCTGTTCCCCAGCCCTCGTCCTCTAGCGCACTGTGCCTGACCTTCCGTGCCTTAGCTCTTTCTTAGAGCCGCTCCAGCTCCACTAGCATGGAGACCCCAGAGGGCGAGATTCTCGGGTGTTTTGTCCCCACATGCATTCGGAGCACTCAAGTGTCAACAAGTGGCTCATATCATTCTGCCTAGTAGAATCAAAACCTAACCACAGGGCCGTTTGGACCCATTTCATAACTGTTTTTTCCAACAGTGAGTGGCACTGAAGCCAGCCCAGCGCACCCCACCACGACCGCATCATTGCATGATCACAACATGGCAAACAAATTCGTTTTGCAGCACCATTACGGCATCTGCACAAACAAGCCAAATAGCCACTGTGCACAGACCCCACTGTGCTTTACTGTCTTCAACAGCCATCTGAGAACCTCTTCTGATCCAACCCTGGCAATTGTCTGGGTCCCCAACTGACTTCCCTTCCCCGATTATCTTAGGTAATGAGCTTCCACCCCATCTGTGGGATTAAAAAGAAAAAGGAGAGATTTCATTTCACAAGATGGAAACTCCAAGATTGGCCGTGCAACGTTTCCATCCGTCAGGTTGCCCCCTATTGTTCACACCTGCTGAAGGACATGGCATGTCATTTCTATTTTGAAATATCCTATTTTCTCTGATCACAGTACTTGGAACTCTTGGAGCAAAATAGACACAGATCAGGGAAGTCCCCGGCGCTCTGTCTCATGTGACCCTTTCAACTTGATGAGAAGCATTATGTTAGTCACTTTCAGAGGCGTGTTTTTCAAATCTATCAGTCAATCATCACAGCACTAAGGAGCTCTAGAAAATTGGGAAGGCATTAAACCTAGCTTGTGTCCTGAAGGCACAACCAGTTGAGAGAATAAAGCACATTTTCATGACAAGTTACCTTTCATTAATAGTGCAAGTTAATACACAGTGACTCAGAACAGGGAAAGATGACCTTAGTCTAAAATGGATAGGATGGGAGTGAAGAGAATCAGGGAGAGAGCCCTGTGTCTGTCCGAATGCAGAGCGGAGGAGAGTGGGATGGGATATTCAGAAAGCAGCAGAAGCGTGGCTCAGTGGGCGTCACACGTGTAGCAGAAGCTGGTCGAGGTCAGGGGTTAATCCCTTCATCCATTCAGGCATTGATCCAGTAGTTCGATAAGATCTTTACTGAGAGCATTTAATATACCCACCATGGTTCTGGGTGTACCCGAAGAACACAGCACGAACCAGCAGCACACTCCTGGGTGGAGCCCACGCTCTAGCGGAGAAGCAGAGGAAGGCCAGTGGGCGCAGGTTCTGTAAGGCTGGAGGGGAGCCACCAGCCAAGCTGGGGAGAAGCGGTCCTGGAGAAGGACGGCAAGCGCGAGGTCTCCAGGGAGCAGAGAGCGCCTGTCCTCTAATGCCCATGGTGACTAGGGTGGCTGCAGTAGCCAGACACAGGGCAGCAGCACAGAGGAAGGCTGCAGAGTCCTGCTTCTGCAGGACCGGAACCCACACAGCACGGCAGGAGCTGGCTTAGGGTTCAAGGAATAATTGGAGCACCTGGGACTATTTAAGCCAGAAAGTGACATAACAAGTACACGTTTAAAAGAAATCATTCACATTGACGTCTGGGGAACAGAATAGAAGGGTCACGAATGGAAATGAGGAAACTAATTACGTGACCTCTGCCAAAATAGAGAGGAGAGATGCTGACCTCCTGAGGTGGCCTCCAGAGCAAAGGCCATCATCCGGGCTTGGAAGACACTAGACGGCATTTCACTGTAAGACCAGCCCTCTTTGTCTCTATATCGGTAGACAGGGAGAAGGAGCAGCGGTGAGAATTTAAGGGGAAAGAAAGCCAATGGACAAACTAAAGGAGGGGATCTTGAAGGACACAGAGAGGCCAGCAGAAGGGTTAGGCATGCAGATGAGCATCTTTGCATAACAAGGGTTGGAAAGGAAGATGGACATCCGGTGAGGAAAAAAAGCCAGGACTACAGCCTTCTGAGTCCACTTCTGACAGGTCCTCTGCTGACGCTGTGGCCAGGCGGAAGGGTTCCAGCTCTGTCCGGAAGATGCCAGAATGTGCTCACAGCCCTTGATCAGGTCATCCACCATTCGAAGAAGGTAATACAATCAGGTGGTAAGGACTGAAATACATGAGATTATTCAGAAATCATAGCAGGTCAACCTTCTAGAAGCACAGAGAAGATCAAAGAGCCTGAGGACTCCTCTCCTTACAAGTGTGTCCAGAAGTGGGCGGAGGAGAAGCTTCATACAGAGAACATTCCAAAAATGGTGTCAGAGTGCCGGCCAGGTTTGGAGGGGGAGAGCCCAGAACCAGCAAAGGCCAGACTGGAGACACAAGCCAGGGCTTCCACCTGCAAGTCCAGCCTCTTCCCAGGGAAGAAAGCCGGGGAAAGAGCTCGCGCCTCTAGCAGTGGTGCAGTTCAACCAGGATGAGTGGACTCAGAGACGTGGAGATAACGCAGTGTCAGTTTGGGGACTCACACTAGTGAAGAGTCTAGTTACTGGTGCTTCCAGAATGAACCAACCCTAAATTCCATTTGGAAAATCGCTAAGGTTGCCTAAGCGGGACTCTGACTGGGACAGTGGTCGGTCACACTGGTAAGACAGAAGAGGCCGCACACAGCAGAGGCCTCTGAGGTTGGCCTCCAGAACCAGGCTCCTGGCCTCAGCAGCACTGGGATTCTTTGGAGGTGTGTTTATTCTCTCATTCACAAGTCCCCCGCCCCTAGTTTATCAAGCCCTGTTTCTTTCATTTCTGCCCCTATCTTTACTATTCCCTAACAAACTGAAACTAGCACACCTCTCTGGAGAGCAGCCAGATCCCAGATCCTCCACACTGGGCCACTACTTCAGAAAAATAGCACATCTGTGACTGCATTACTGTTCGTTGCCCTGAAACCACAGTGATTTGGAGGAAAGGGGCTTAAGGAAAGCTTTAGCTGATGATCATTCTCAGTAAGGGGGAACTAAATTGGCTCTATAAAGGTTTTTGAGCAAAACTTCTTGCTGGGATAGTTTGGACTTGACATTTAGGAAATAGCAGCCTAGCCAACAGCCAGCCTATTGGGAAGCTCCCTCTGGTCCTCTTGCAAGCCCTTTCAGGGTCAGGGGACCATTTCAGACTAGTCTACACTTTGTTTAAGTCTTCTGCAGTCTCTCTGGAGCTTAGTCATTCTTATCATACAGCTATTTCATCTTCATTCAGTGTGAAGCTGTGGCTGGTCTGAAATGCTCCGAATCAGGTCCAAATCAGAATGCTACGCAGGCCAGGGGTGGTTTGGGCGGGTGTGACTCTATTAAGTAGAGTCAATTTAGTGCTGGATAAAGGGAAAGGACTAAATTAGAAGCGTGGTTGGCAGAAATCGTCTCCCATCTGGCAGTGTAATTACATACTACCTTGACCGGAACCGTCCTCTTGTTCCCAGCGCTAAGATTCCTTCCGAGAGGAGGAAAGAAAACAGACCAAGGTTTAGGAAATACATTACTCAGAGTGTCTTCCACATCACTTTGAGAAATAGGTCGCATCTTTTTTTCCCCCTATACGACTGTCTCTCCCATAATTAAATGAAAGCCCCAGTCACTTGTGGCCGGAATGCACAGCTCCGTGTACCCACTTTCTCGGGTCACATTAGACACGATTCCAACCAGCACCCTGATCCAGTACCTTCTGCAGCGTCCTCGCTCCGGGTTCTTTCTAAGGGTCGGTCTCAGTGGCTGCTCACGTGCGTGCGGCATTTTCAAAGGCTGGCCCGGACCCCGTCTCAACCCTTGGCTTCACCTTGGTCCCTACGGGAAAGGTCACGCGGCCCCCGGCGCAGGCTGCAGCGCGGGTGGCCGCGGCTGCCGCGGGCCGAGAGCGCCACCTGCCGGCGCGCGGGCCTCCTGGCCTCCGCGGCTCACTGCTCTGAAGCCGCCACGTCCGTCCACAAAGCCGCCGGGCTCCGGCTGCAAGCTGCCTGCTTTAAAACGACGACCAGGTAGGATCACCGTCGGAGGCTCCGGGAGGCTGCCCCGAGGAGTTGGCGGAGGCAGGGTGCGAGCCAGAGCTCACTGCTGCGGGCATGATTGTCACCAGGACCTTCGCCCTCCAGCCAGGCCTCTCCCCCCAGGTCACCCCCGTAAAGAAACCCCAGAGAGCCCTTGCGCTCACCCCCAGAGGCTCCTGCACCCACAGGCGTCCCAGTCATTGGGTTGCTTTTAAACAGAAAGCGACACCGATTGTCACTAAATATAACAAGCGCCTTATGTACGTTTCATTGGAACCACAGGCTCGAATTAGCCTGTCAGGATCTCAGGATTCCTGACACCAGCATGTCAAGTGACACAATTAGCTCAAGAGAATAAAGAAAAGACCTGTCACCCTGTCTCTTTTGAGTCCCATCCCATCACAGGATGCCTGGTTTAATTCAAATTCTTTTCATGATTGGAAGTGTGTCTGTGCCTGTGTGTGTGTGTGTGTGTGTGTGTGTGTGTGTGTGTTACCCTTCAAACTTCAGTCACGTGGGAAATGTTAGGGCAAAATCAGTCCTTTTCAGAAGGTCCCAAATGCTTCCCCTAACCCCTCGCTTTCACTTCCCTTCAACAAATGAGAATTTATCAAAGGCTGTCTTACTCTTCTGTGTTAAAAATGAAATAAAATAAAAGTATGTTGGGGAGGGGGAGATGTAAAATTCACATTGCAACTGGATAGATCTAAGCTTCAGGAATCCTGACCTGGAACGAATGATTACCACCAACTCTGAGTTCCCAGGACAGCCAACAGTGAGCCCTCCCCAGCTGGCAAGAATGCTGGTATGCTCTTGGCATGTAGTGCTGAGTCCCCGTAAGGACCCTTGGGTGCATGTCCTGCCTCCAGCAACAGCTAGCTGGCTTTCTGATCCTTTAGAGAACGGCTTAAACACAGACTGCCCCAGAGCGAACGCACAGAATGAGCCCAGCGGAGTCGGGAGTGCGTAGGGGGACATGTATCCTGCCAGCAGTAAGGGATTGCTTCAGGATCCGGGCCCAAGGAGCACCTGTCAGGTTTCCCTCACCATGACAAAAGGCCTGAGAAAACCAACTTAAAAGAAGAAAGGTCTCATTTTGGCTCAGGGTTGTGGAGCTTTTAGCCCACAGTCGCTTGGCCCTGCTGCCTTGGGCCTGCGTGAGGTAGCACCTAGGCAGGGAGCACATCCTGCAGAACAGCTGTCACAGGGCAGCCCGGAAGCGCAGAGAAAGACGAGCAGGCGTGGAGTCCCCAAATCCCCTCCTTCCACCAGGCACCACTTCTTAAAGTCCCAGCCTCCCAACACCTCAGGCTGGTGACCAAGCCTTCAGCAGCGAGGGGCACCTAAGATCCCAACCCAGCACAAAGCCTGCAGTGAGCGCTCTTTCCACAAGAGAGGGACGTGCCTCAGGCATGTGCCAGGGACACCAGGGCACACGTGTGAGGGTCCCTGTGACCTGCCTGCTCTGCACGGGGTGGGCACAGGGGTGACTGGGGCTGCCAGAGGCAAGCTCCGAGTCACCTGCACCCCAGCTGGTGGCCTGTGGAGAAGGAGCCTCCACCAGCCTCAGCCCAGAAGTTCCAGTGGGCACAGACCATGGAGGCGGGAAATCCCATACCGACCACAGGCTGAAAAAAATCAGGGAATACAAGCCGAACTGTTCGCCGCTGTTCTCCAGAGAAAAGGTGTGTGTTTCCCCACCTAGGCTTCTCTTGCCAGCACTAGGGGACGCCTCCCTGAGGCTGCTCTTGAAGTGAGGCAGCCAGGAACCTGCTGTGGCCTGCCAGGGACTGCGAGGCCCCTCCACTCGTCCACCCTGACCCTTCCCTGTGCAGCCCACGGGGAGGCCTTCCTCACACCTCTCTGCACCTGGCCGCCAGGACTGTGGCAGCCCCTGCAGGGAAGAGAGAAGTAGCCAGTGTCGCAGGGACACGGGCAGTGTGGCCCACAGAGAGGCTGGAGGAGGCCACGGGGAGCAGAGGAGCAAAGTGCTGCCCCCAGGCCTGTCCCCCCGGTCTGCAGAGGACACCTGTCAGAGCACCGCAGCCTCAGTGCCATCGCTGCAGATGTGCTGCAGGGAGGGGGCCCTGGTGAGAAGCTCCTCCAGCCCGCGACCCCGGCCAGGACTGAGGGTGAGGCTCTCCCGTGTCAGTGCACCAGCAGTTCCCAGGGTGTGCCCACCCGAGAGCCCCAGTGCAAGAGGAGCAGCTCGTGCCCATCAGGATTCACAGCAGGAAGGGATTCAGCCTCCTTCTGAGCAGCTGCCCTCGCGGCGTCCAGGCCCACGCAGAGAGCAAGGGCTTCACCCGCCTGAGCAGCTGCTCAAACTCCTGGAGCAACACACAGCCCCTGAAGTTAGATCAATGAGGTCGGAGAGGAGAAAAGACCCATGAAGTCAGTCCTGCAAACACGAGGAGCAGAGTTCACGCTTCCGCCCGCGTTCTGCAGACTGAGGAAAACCCGCAGCTCCCTGGCCCAGAGTCACTACAGCAGCCGCTGGCCAGCAGAAGCAGGAGGGAAGGGCTCACAGCTGTCCAGGAGGAAGAGCAGGGAGCAGGAGGCTGGCAGGCAGCCTTCCAGAAAGCAGATCCTCCTATGTGAGTCAAATAGGACATCGCACCACAAGATTTCTAAAATAGTATTGTTTTGAATTGGGGTAGATAACTCATATTCTCTAATTTTTTTTTTTTATGTTACCACTTTTTTTTTTTTTTTTTTTTGAGAAAAAGGAAAAAGAAGGTTTAATGCTTTGCTAGCAAAGGAGAAGCACAGGTGCCTCCTGTCCCAGAGGCTGTGATTCTGCCCCTCAGCAGGAACAGGAGGCTTTTAAAGAGGTGACTCGAAGGCTACAGTCCACGTGTTCTCTGTTGGAGTTGTAATTCACTTGTTGATTTGGGAGATGGTCATTTCTGAGATCTTTCTGGTGCCATCCCCAAGGCTGGGTTACTTCTTCCTGTGGGTGTGCTCAGGGCCAGGGAACTGCCTAGGATGGGGAAGAGAGGGAATCCTGTGTCCCCTGGGATTAGGGCTGGGAGAGATTAGGGAGGAGCAGGGAGAGAGGAGGAAAAAGAAATCTGTCCATTCTAAAAATCGCTTGCAGTGGCCGAGCAGCCAGGGCTGCAGTCAAAACATGAAGTGGACACTGTTACTTTTGCCCACCGTCAATTTCTACACTCCATTTCTGTGGAAAGTGGGAGGTGACATCTCCAAGCTGCTTCCTGCTGAAAGTGGGGGAAGTTTTGCCTATCATCCAAGGCATGATCTTTTCCCAATCTCAAGTATTTATGGAACACACCTTGTGTTTTTAATAGTAAATCAAATGTAAGATAATTCTAGGTAAAAATTAACCAAAATTAATTTTTGAGTATTATACCCAAATCCATTTGAGGAAAATGTTCCATACATTAATTTATCTATCAGAAGAAAAGATGTGCTTTTATTTGAGAAGTTTATTTCCTCATGAAAGTTGATTTGAATTTAATAAACATTACTTTAAATCATTTGGTAAAAGCTCTGGGCAACTCCTTATTACATCTAATTTTAAAACTTATTTTCTTAAGTATAATCACTAAAAACCTGAATCTGTTTAATACAGATTTTAAAAAATAGTTTGCCAATATTTATGCTTCATCTTACCATAATTGCCACTTTTACATTTGAATGCTGTCTTCTTACTCTTCTTATTTACTTCCAAGTTTCCAAAGGTTAATTTTGTCTGAATGTAAAAAAGGATAAGTAAGCAAATACCATAGGTAAACATTTGCACACACACACACACACACACACACCCTGCGTCTGTATGGGGGCATGTGAAAGAGAGAAGAAGAAGGTTTTCTTTTCAAACATCACTATGAAAATGTAAATGCAGTGAGACTTCATGCACTAGGCACTTCCTACTGGTGTACTTCACCCTGAGCAGAGACACAGACCCAGCCGCACACAAGGTCAACTAAACACACCTAGTCGCAAGGCCTCCCGCCACATCCACCCTCTAACAGGCCCCGGCTCCTCACATTCTGCAGTTGACCCGCCGGGGCACGTCCATCAGCTGGCCATCATTTCTTCTCAATGCCTCTTGGGAGCCGTGCGTGCGTTGAGAGCTGCTCAGGACGCTCACTCACTAGGGCTGAATACTTTCTTTACCGGAATGCAAACTTCTCTGGCAAACTAGAGAAATGGCCTGCTCACAAATGAAATAAAAGGGCCAAGTCTTTACTGAAAAGCACTGAAGCAGTGAGAACCAGGGTCGAGTAAAGGAGAATCAGAAAGAGATGGAGTCCAGCAAGGCGTGGGAAATGGACGGGAGGCTGGTAGGTGGAGTGAATCTGTGGGAGGAGACGCAGAAACACCAGGCACTCAGAATACTGGAGAGAATTTCCAACACCCAGTTCCTCAGTTAGGGGACCATAGATCTCCCCACATCCTGTTCAGAGCCAAACCGCTGGCCACATCCTAAGAACTCATTCTTCTCTTGAAATTACCAGAGGCGTGGAATAGCAAAACAGTTTCACAAAACAGAAGACAGTAAAATGCACCAAGACTATGCCACCACTCCGTATTAACTGGAAGTAAATGAAGCATATGAGCATGAGAATAAATGCTTTAGGTAAAAATTATGTGTTTATCATACACACTAAATTGCTTTGTAGGAAACTGTGTCTGGTCTAATTGAGGAAATAAAGTACATTTTTGTCATCAAGTCAAATTAAGAGATATCATTAATATTTTGATAGAATACAAAATTTTTTAAAATGCTAATAACTCTACTTGCATGACCAAAGAAGTAAGTAGGTTCCTGTCTATAAGCACTTATTTTTAAATAGTTGGAATTTTTCTTTGACATCTTTAATTTGATCAATGTTTTGTCTTTTGGATTTGACGTGAATAAAGAATGCTTAAATGGTGATTTCTTTATCAGAAAGTTACAGATCAAATTTGTAACTGTCTGGTTTAGATTTTTGCCAGAGTTCCTTTTTAAAATTGCATCAAATTTGGAAAATAAAGAAAAGTAAGAAGAAAAACATTCTCCTGTGAGCCATCACTCAGAGAGTAGTCTTACATTTCCAAGGATTACACATTTTCCTAGATCTTGGTGTTTAGTTGCTTCTCAATATTTTATATAGTATTTTAGCACCATCCTGCAATGTCAGTGTGCCGCTCTTGACTGCTTTATGGGAGAAATTCCTAGAAGTGAACTGGGAGCGTCTAGCTGTGCTCATTTGAATAAGTATTGCAAATTGCTCTCCAGAAAGCGTGGACGGATGCGCGTGGCTCCCAGCCGCTCTCGAGCCTGCCTTTTTAAACGCCTTCCCAGTCTGTCTGACATCTCCTGTATACTTATATCTGCCACCAACTCAAACCAAATACACGGGCACCTCCTCCTGGCGCCAGGAGTGAAGGGCAGGCCTGCCATCTGCCATCTGTCCCCACCCCCACACTGTGCCACAGGCAGCATTTCTAACCAAACACAAAGAAAAGCCTCTGCTGGGAAATCGGAGTCGACTTCAGAACGCTTCTCCAATGGTTCTCCAGTCACTGCCCTCAGCTGGGCTGGCGCTCGGGCAGTGGCCAGCAGACACGGGGCTTTGGTTCCTCTGCCGGGGGCTCACGTGAGCCATTACCACTCCAGCCCCAGACGGGCCGTGGGCTGAGTTTCACCTGGCCCCCCATTCCGTTCTCTAAGACTGCCAGCCGCAGGGATTTCACAGGGCCGCCCATCTGGACCTGAACTCCCTGGCATTTCCCGACTTGGTCACTGTCCCTGCAGGAACGTGACCTCTCACACAGCAGTTAACTGCTAGCGCCCTCGTGTATCAACGTGGCAGCATCAGACTCTAAGAAGCCCTGGAGGTGAAGCGATTGCCAACCACCCTCTGGTGCATGGGCCCTTCCTGTCTGGTGCCACGTTGGGCGGGCCCAGGACAGAGGCGCAGGGCCTGCTCCACAGCCTGCTCTCCCCGCTCCCTCCTCCCACAGGACTGCAGTTCTGGTTTGCGCCTTCCTCCTGAGGGACGCCTCCTGGTACAGACAGACAGACAGACCTGAGGCACTAAGCCACCTCCACCCACCCTTCCCTGCAGGAAGGAAGAGGAAGGCTCCGACCCTGAGGGTGTAAGCCGGGGTCGGCGTCCTCTCCCGGAGCCCGCTGCTCACCGCATGACCAGGCTCTCCGTCAGCTGTGAGCGCGGCCACCCCACCTCCTAGGCACCAGGCCACAGCCCTTCCCTGGTGGTGGCACTGCAGCCAGAAGCACGGGTCTTTGTGGTTGCAGAGCGGCCCTGCGGCCGTGGAGGCAGAGACGCCTGTCCACGTGACTTCCCGAGGCCAGGTCGTCCAACTGCAGAAGTCTGGAAGCTGCACCCTCAGCCCCCTTCCTCACCAGCACCCCAGAGCCCAGTCAGCCCACAGGGCGGGGCGGGGAGCAGTCCAGCGGAGGCGCTGCAGGGGGCCGTGCCGGAGGCCAGTGCTGACCGGCAAATCCACAGGCCTGGGGGTCTGGGAGGACCCTCCCACCCTGCCTCCTCCGGGAAGCCAGCTCTCCCCCCTCCAGACCCCTGCTGCAAGTCAGAGCCCCAGCAGCAGCTCTCCCCGGTTACAGACAGAGGCCTTCTCGGGAGAAGCCAGTCCTGAGTGGCCGGGGTCACAGTCCTGACCTTTTCTGGAGACAGAACACCTTTGCTTCAAATTCTCACAGTGTTTGGCAGGGCAGCTTTCCATGGACGATGGGCTACTTGCCTGGCCCTTCCTGGGTAAGAAGATCTCTCCTAGTCCGTAGGTGACCTCAGTCCAGGCCACCCATTCGGGATCGAGGAAGATAAAGACAAGGCAAACTCAGCCCTCGGGAGGGCACCCCCTGCCCAGGATTGCTGACATTTTGTCTTTAGGATGCAAATATAATTTTTATCTTCTATTGTTTTAGATAAGTCACTTCTTATTTGTTGCTCAAAAGCTTCTTTAATGCAGAATTGTTTCAAAGTCTATAAATATCTCCAGGAAAAACACACTGAGGGGTTCCTTTTACAAATCACTGTGGTGCTATTTTGAAAAGTCTGGATGTGTGTGTGTGTGTGTGTGTGTGTGTTGTGTGTTTAAACTGTTTTGACTCTGAGTGACATAAAGAATAACTTCTTAGTCAAGTTGCAGTTTTTCTTTCAGTCATTTCCTAAAGCCATGCACTCTCTGGAGATGCATTCTGGCTGCAGGACCTGGAATTTGGCATTGTGCCTTGTGGCCTTATTTTGGTCTGTTCTTTTCTGTGTGGTGTTGTTTTCTCTTCAAATCTTTCCTTCCCTCCTACACAGGGGCTGGAGATGAATAGCCTGCCATCAGTCATTGCTGGTGTGGGGACAGCAGCACTGGCAGAGGAGACAGCAGAGCTGGCCTGCCCTTGCCACCCTATCTGAGTCGACAGGAGGAATAAGGTCCCACTGTCCTGCTCCTGGCCCTTTGCTGTCCTCAGAGGTGCAGCAGATGTGAAGGGAAGGACTTTGGGAAAGCCAGCAGTGACCAGAGCTTCCAAGTCAGAGCTCACCAGAAAGCAGCCTCTCGACCCACTGCTGACGATCGCGTGAAAGCAGATGCCCAGCGTGCATCAGACGACATGATGGTACATGCATCTCAAAGATGCCCACTCCGTCCACAAGCAAGGGTCTGCTGAATGTGCCCGGAGGTCGCCATCACTCCGCGTCCACAAAGGTGCTTGCTAAGGAGTCCTCTTGGCCTTTGGGGTGAAGAAAAACCCAAGTCGCTCAGAAGGTCATCAAAGGACACGGCCTGGCCAGTGTCCCTGATGAGTGGACAGCCTCGCTGGGCATGAAGTGACACAGAAGTCTGCAGTCTGTGACAGCAAAGGCCATTGTTAGAATCCTAATGTCCTATGTGTGCTTCTGAGTCCCGGGGGAGCCTCTCTGCAGGTCATCCAGCAGGCTGCCCTGACACCCGGTGGCTCACAGGAGAAGCTCCCGCTCAGAGTGGACACAGCGGGCCCTTCATGGTTTGAGACAAGGCAGTCCACACTTCAAATGGACAAGGGATGGGTGGCAGAGGCCTCTGGCGGGCACCACCTGGCCACCCTCATGGGGGTCTTTGAACACTTACTTGTAACTCAGCAAAATCCCAGGGCACATTTTGCTCATTAGATTCACTGATTGACGTATTCCGAGCATGCAGCGCGACAGGTGTTGACGAGTGTAAGGACTTGTCACCACCCTTACGGGTAAAGTCTCCACCAGCTCAAACGCCTCCTGCCCTCGCTGTCAGCGCTCGCCCTGGCTCTGCCCCGGCCACGGCCCGTCTTGTTTCCCGGACGCCTGCTCAAGATTCTCCTGTAAGTTGAAACACAGTGTTTTCTCCTGGCTCCCGGAATTCCTTCACTCACCATGATTGGGAGATTCCCATGTGCTTGGGTGTATCAGTAAGTCAAGTCACCTCATCGCTGTATCATTTCATAGTAGACAGATTGAATTTCATCATTCAGTATCTGAGGGGCATCTGGATTCTGCTGGTGTGGGATAATTATAAATAACTCATTCTAAATATCTGCTCACAAGTCTTTGTGTGGTGTTATGTTTTAAATGCGAGATGTCCCCCAAAAGCTCATGTGTGGGACAATGCAAGAATGTCAAAGCCGATCGTGGTGGCACATGCCTGTAATCCCAGCAGCTCTGGAGGCTGAGGTAGGAGGATGGAGAGTTCAAAGCCAGTATCAGCAAAAACAAGGCACTAAGCAACTCAGTGAGACCCTATCTCTAAATAAAATACAAGATAGGCCTGGTGATGTGGCTCAGTGGTCGAGTGCCCCTGAGTTTAATCCACAGAAAAAAAGAATGTTGAGAGGCGAAATTATTGGGTTGAGAGGTGTGACCTAATCAGTGGATTAATCCACTGATAGGGATCAACTGGGTGGCAACTGTAGGCAGGTGGGGTGTGGCTGGAGGAGGTGGATCACTGAGGGTTATATCTTGTCCCTGGTAGCAGAGCTCTCTCTGCTTCCTGGTGCCATGTCATAAGCTGCTCTCTTCTGTCATGATCTTCCTCCAAGATGCTCTCCTTCTCTAAGGCCCAGAGCTATGGAGTGGGCCAACCATGAGCCGCCCCTCTGAAACCATGAGCCAAAATAAACACTCCCTCCTTTATATTCTCGTAGGGTCTTTTGGTCACAGCCATGAAAGGCCAACTAAAACGGGTGGTCATGTTTGTCATTTCTCTCGGTAAAGCAGTAAAGCTGCATGTTCATATGTTATGTCTGATAACTATGGAGTTGCCAAATCTTTTTTCACCATGGTTATTCATATTCCCACCAGCAGTGTATGTCCATACCTACTGCTGTTCCTCTGGGCAACACCAATGTCAGTCTTAATCCTGTGAGCAGGTTGGGCAGGGGCACTGTGGCATTTCTCTTGTTACTAAAGACAAGCGTCTTTTCATAGGTACGTCGCCACATAATAGACATCTGTGGTGTCATCTCTTATGAAGTAGCTCTTCAGATCCTTCGCCTGGTATTTGATGTGGTAGATTTTCTTATCATCATTGAATTGGAATTCTTCAGATATTCTGACTATCAGCCCTTTCTCAGGTACATGTGCTGAGAGATTTATTTTTCCCCAGGATAAAGTTCGTCATTTTACTTTAAAGATTTAGGATTGTTATCCTATCTTGATAAACTGACCCCTTCATCATGAGGAAATGCCTGTCATGGCCCCTTCTTTAAGGGTCTGCTTTGCCTGGTGTACTATGGCTGCCCAGCTTTGTTCCCACAGTGTTTGCCTGGGGCATCTCTTTCCTAAACCTGGATATTAAAGGAGGCTCCCAGTGGACAGCACTGGGCTGCGCTGTCTCCCCAGAACGCCTTGGAGAGTTTGAACCATCTGTCTCACTGTGACTTCTTTGCATGTGTAGTCAGCTTGCATCTGCAGTCACAATCACGTGCTTTATACTTGTTCCCTGTTCTCTGTCCCTTTTTGCTCTGTTGCATGCCACATTTTTAGTGGGTTGTACTAGGGTTTGTAAAATGTGCCTTTATGAAATCATAGCTTACCTTCAAATAATCCTCTTCTACTTCACTTGAGGTGAGCATTGCAGAGTAATATACTTCATTCCCCTTCGGTTCTCTGCACTCTTGAGTTTTTGAACTTCTGCATATAAACTCTACAGCATGTTGGTATTATTTCCTCCTTAAATGGCCAAATCACTTTTAAAGCGTGGGCAAATTCATCCCACTTAGTCAAACATCTACCATCCTGATGCTTGTCATTCCAACTTCTCTCTAGAATCACTTCTTTGCCTGAGGAATTTCCTCAACATTTCTCATCATGTAGCTCAGCAAATAATGAGCATGCTTACTTTTTGTTCCTAAGAAGTGTTCGTGTGAAGATAGCTTTGTTTCTTACTGCATCCTAGCTGGACAGGGCCTGTCCTGCACCTCGACATCTGAGGAGGATCCACTGTCTCTGGTTGGCATAACACTTGTTGATGAGTCTGTAAAACTTCTTATATTGGGCCCTCTGTAGATGCGTCTTTTTTCCTCCAACTGCTTATAAGATTTTTCTCTTCATCAATCCTAGTAAGCAATTTTTTTAACTTCATTAATCTATGGATTTACAGTTTTATTAAATTATAACAACTTTTTATCATCATTTCTCTAAATGTCTTTCTTCCCTAATTTCTTCTGGTCCTCCAGTTTTGTCCATTAGCCTATCTGCACCATTCACACTGAAGATCAGCTACGTTTCCTCAGTCTTTCCCCTCTGGACCTCAAGTGGACATGTTCTCCTCCTCTGACCACTGGTTCTCTATCTAGTCTTCCCTTTCATTACTTTGCTGCCAGCCCCTCCAGTGACATATTTTCACCTTTAGAGGTGATCTTTGATTCTCTTTTATGTTTTTCATTTGTTGTCATTGCATTCATCTTTTCCTTCAATTTTTTTGAGCATGAGGCATAATATGTTAATGTCCTTGTCATTACAGGTTGGTTAATGTGTTAATATTGACTGATTTTCTTCTTGTAAGTCACAGTTGGCATCTTCTTTATGTGTATTATTTTTCATGTGTGTTGCTTGTTGTTTGTTTTTGGTGCTGGGAATGGAACCCAGGTCTCAGATATTCAAGTGCTTCACACCTGAGCTCAACCCCCTGCCTGATATCTTCTACAGGATGCTAGATACAGTGAATGTTACGTTGTTATTTGTTTGCATTATGTTTTCTTCCATTAAAAAGTGTTCTGATTTTTTTGTTTTGTATTTTGTTTTCATTTTTGACAGATTTAAATCCAGTCGATCCTATTAATGAGGCCAGTTGTAGAGTGGACTTTGTTCTAGGGATTGTTTAATCCAGTTGTGAGCTTGGACCTGCTTTCTCTACTGGCTGTCACAGGTATTCAAAGGTCTTTTGCTCTAAAAGAATGAGATTTGGGGTCTCCTAGCCCTAGCCCTGTGGAGTTCTGAGAACTGTCCACCTCATAGGTCCCCAGTAATTGCTCTTCTCAGGCTTCATGGGGTATCACACAACAGGTGGGCAGATTAGTATTCACAAAGGCTCAGAGAGTCCCATAGGTAGACTCCTGATGGTAGTTCTCTGCATAACTCCTCACCCTCCTGTAACCCTGTCCTGATATTTTGGAGACTGCTGTCTCTCTACCTGCTAATCTGTGTCTCTCAGGCTTGGTAAGGCCATGTGCTTGTGACTACCCACCCTGCTCCAAGGACCAGCTCACTTGCTCCCTTCTCAAGGGGAACACAATATCACACTCTTTATTATCTAATATCTGGCTGCACTTGTTCATTGATTTTTCAAACTTTTATGGAAGGGGAATAAATCTAATCCCAGATAATTCATCAATTCATAAAGGTAAAAATTCATAAAGGAAGATATATTTTGTGAGTCACTGGAAGATAATCAAGCTTCCTGGGCCTGCTTTAACAGATTACCACAATCTGGATGCTTAAAACAACAGAAATGCATTCTCTTGTGGTTCTGGAAGCCAGTGTTGAAACTCGAGCTGTTGGCAAGGGGAGCTGGAGCCCTGGGGAAGCCTTAGCAGAGCTCTGTCCTTTCCCGTCCAGCTCCTGGTGCCTCTAAGCTTTCCCTGACCTGTGACTACACTGCATGGGGAAAGCTTTGAAACCATGTGCAGACTAACCCCTCGATTTAACAATATGGAAATCAAAGCCCCCAATGATGAGGCAGACATTCTCACTTGGGAAGCAGACCAAAGGGGCAGATTCTCAGGCCTCAGCCCCAGAGACTGATCTAGTATCTGAAGAACAGGAGGCAGGAATCTGGATTTCACCTAATCCAAGATCTTGATGGCACTGGCCAGTGGACCCCGAGAAACAGCATTTGCAGTGGGCTCACTTGGTCAGAAAATGAGGTGAATGAACTGTACTATCCACCAGCCACCAGGGGTGACACAACCTCCAGGCAGGAAGCTTATAAAACCTGCAATTTCATACTAGCTCTCCCAAATATGGCCACTGTTACTAGCCCCAAAGAGTAACAGCTGATGGAGTATTGTCCATGATGTAGCCCAGCCTCCCTGGGGACATCACCAAGGCATGTTTTGCTTGACTTCCTACTGAGACGGATCACCACCATCTCTACTGCTTGACTCCTTGACAAGCTGGTCAGAGTGGAAAGCCAGTGGTCCATGATCCAGGGTCTCTCGCACCTCTGAATTCCCCAGGAAATGAACAAACCCAGGAACACAAGTTCACCAGCACAGCCTGCAGGGTAACAGAATTCCCTGAAAAGCGAGCACACTCCTGAGTTCCCTACCGATGATGGCTGTAAATCTGCCCACAAACATGCCTGGCCAGTGCTTCTCTGTGGGTATGCTCAGATCTTCTGCTGACTTTAAAGAGAGATGTGCTATAAATGGGAGAAAGTCCCTCCTGTGCGGCCTTGGAAGATCATTCCAACCTGGCCATGGAAGCCACATTTGGAGACGTAAATGAAGTTAAAGGATTTATACTCACAGGTCCCATAGAGGGAGGCATGGCCCACTGCTTAGGGGACCACATGGGATGGGCTCCCAGGAAGGGGGCTCATTCAAGCAAGTAGGGAGCCAGGAGATAGCGAGGACCCACGGGCAGGGGGTCTGAGTGAGGACAGAAGCTAAAGGCATGAGGGGATTTGATTGGGGTGTTTGAATCCACTAGGCTACCATCAGGGAGGACAAGAAGTTGTGGCAGGGATCTGCAAGCCAGCCTGGCCACACTGGTGCATCTGGTCAGCTGGGCTCTCGGGGTGCAAAGCTCAGAGCCTCTGTGTATGGATGTTGAGGCACCTGGAACTGTTCGACTTTAAAAATTCATGATATAAGAGGAGAAGTGTGAAATGTACCACATACGAAATTTAGTAACCTTTCCTTGAAACCATTTGGTTTTCAGTATTCCACAGATCAGTAGGAAATAGAGGGGACTCAAACAGTGTTCTGCAGTGATGCTGAAATTAGCTAGAGAATAATGTCCACATAGAAGTTTAGACACCAGACATTTTTGGCTGAGGAGCAGCTTGGAAGTGACTTTTGCCTATGTGCTCTCAGAGCCAAAGCCATCAGTCAGTTAATCAATCAATCTGAATGGATGAAAAAGTCTCCGTAAGTTATGTTTTTGTCATTGTGGCCAAAATACCTGGCAAGAAGAACTTAGAGGAGGGAAAGTTTATTTTAGCTCACAGTTTCAGAGTTTTAATCCATGGTCAACTGACTCCATTGCTCTGGACCTGAGATGAAGCAGACCATCATGCAGAAGGGTACGGAGGTAGAAGCTGCTCCTCCCAAGGCAGCTATAAAGCAAGTGGTGGAAGGGGCCGCAGGAAAGATGCTCCCTTCCAAAGATGCCTCCTCCAGCCAGGCCCCACCTGCCTACATTACCACCCAGTTCCCCCAACCAGGATGGACCGATCAGGTTACTACTCCCACATCCAGTCATTTCACCTCAGAACATTCCTCTACTAACACAGAAGCTCGGGGGACACCCAAGGTCCAAACCGTAACAGTCAAACCAGTCAGAAGAAAACCCTTAGGGAACTCTAGACATTCCTTCTGAACAGGTTAAATATCAGAGAAACACAAATTAATGTCACAACTCTTCACACAGAGAGCTACATGAACACTTTTCCTTTCATGCATTGACTGGAATGAAATGTGACAAATTGAGTTTAGACCTTTTCATTCACCTTAGAATATAAACAACTTGATGGTGGGAAGTTTTTTCATCAGGGTACATAGTGTAGAGAAGGGACTTGATAATTCAGCAATAGGAAGAGACTAATGCTTCCCCAGAATACAAAGAAAAAGAAAACCTTAAGCCTTCAATAATTTCATTATTATCACAAAATAAATGATGTAAGAATCCATGAATATTAAAATGAGTTGCTGAGTGAGGCTTGATACTTCTGGTGAATTCTCTAAATTCCTGATAGCAAAGTCAATAGCAATAAATACATTTATTCACATGTCGACATGCTAGATCTCAATGAGACATGCGACTCAAGCCAATTTATATAAAAAGAACATTGCCTTTCAAAAGTAAGCAACAGCTTAAGGGAAACCTTCAGTGAGATATTTCATGTCGTTTACCAACATTTCAATAACGCCTATATTCCATTTCTGCCTCCTTTATTCTATTTCATCCTGTAAAGCTGCTTCTATTACCCGTTTTCCCCATTTGAGTCGCTCCAGTGGGCGACCACAAATATATCCCAAGCAACCCTGAAGGAGAGTGGATCTGAGATGACTATTTCACCCTTTCACTCGAAGGATCTCTTTATGTTTTCAACTGAAGCGGCTCCACAGAAGGTCTTGAGTGGGAAACGATAAGTGTAAATGGAATGCAAAACAGAAAATGCTTTCAGCAATTCTAAACAACTAGATAGGAGGACACCACAAGCTGGAAGCCAGGGGTGGGCAGATTCATGATGAGACAGTCGCAGAGGAAGCCCCAAAGCCTGCAGCCCCAACTGGCACTGGAGTCCCACTCAGCAGAGATCTGAGCCCACCCATCAAGCCCAAGGGACACCCTGGCCTGCCTGCACCTGTGGGTGGCATCGCCCCTCAGTCACTACAGGCTGTGGCACAAGTCTGAGAGGGGCGTCCAGAGGCCTGACTTCCTTTGAGGACGTACCCTGTAAGTACACCCCACCCTAGGTGAGGTTGGCCCTCTTCCACAGGAGCTCGCTTGCATAGAAGCTCACACCTCCAGCCCCACCACTTGCACCCTGACCCCAAGATCCTTGATCATGAAACTAATGCAAGATTGTTTTTCAGAAAATGTAAGTTCTGCCCTTTGGAAAATGTAATTTCTGAGAACGTAAAATCTGGAACTTTTCCACTTTATGCAATGTACCTTGTGATTATAACTGCCTCTCCAGCTGCCCCCACCTCTTTATGACTTCAGTCCTTATAAGCTGATTCCAACTCCCGGTCGTGGTTGGGGATTACAGGGAACCGCTTGGTTCTCTGTGCTCCGCCCTGCCGGAAAATAAGACTCTTGTCTTTGACTTTGAAGGACGTGGAGAGCTATCTGGCGATTTGGGAATTTGCTTTCACAATGCTGACTTTGATCAAGTTAGATATCCGCAGTTAAAAGATCCACAGGAAAGCTTGATAATATTTAGACTTTTGCAAGATTCAGAAGAGCTGTCAAGATTTTCCAGTGATGCAGGATTGTTTTCATAAGAGTGACTTTATTGACAAAATCCATCAGAAACCACTAGTGCAGTTTTACAATTGGAAATGTGACTGCAGGAAGGAGTTCCACTTCTGCTCCGGATGCAGAAAATAACAAAGAAGGTCCCGCCTATCCTAGCCGTGGAGAAAAGCCGCATGACTGCTTTCTAGCCCATCAGGGAGCTGAGCTCACAGAGCAAGTATGTAGCCTGAAACCTCAGGGAGGACGAGACCCTCTGAGGACAGGGGAGATGGTGCACTGACCACTTGTGGCACAGCACAGGAGAAAATGACACTAGAAACACACCACAGACACAAAGAATTTAGCGAGAACTTACAAAAATTCTGAAAGACCTGTGGACAAGCATGGGAGTGTAGAGCCACTGGATACCACAGACACAAGAGGAGGCAATGCCACTCCATTAGGAGCTCACAGGAAGTCTGCAGGCAGGGTGGAGGCCAGAGGAAGCCCTCCGTGGAAGTACAGCCCAAGAAGGGGATGGTTCACAGCTGCAGAAAAGGCACAGGCCAGCTCCTGGACTCCCTTTCCTCTGAAAATGAAGCAGAGGCACTGTCTCCATCATAACTAAGATGAGCACTTGTTTGGACAAGTGTTAAGGGAGCAGTTCCTCTATCCTGCAAGGGTGCAGGGGAAACACCCAGTTCAGGACCTACCAAGACAGGAGAGGCCACTGGGCAGGGAAAGAAAATCTCCTCCCTACGAGACCTTCTTCTGGGTACTGACAGAGACACCCGAGACACACTGGGTTCACTAAAACCTAGGCCAAACTGGGACAAGAGAAGGATGCCCCCAAAACCTCCTCTGATTGGCCAGCACTGGAAACCAGTGACACAGTCCCCCTGGGGGAGGGATGAGGGCATGCACAGAAACTCTGTGGATTGTACTTCATCTCCCAATAGAGTGTCATGCGCTGCACGATGGTATTTTGGTCAACAAGGGATGACAAGGCTTGGTGATCACAGAAGATTACAATGGAGCTGAAATCTTCCTATTGTCCAGTGACACAGCATAGTCATCATAATGCTGTAGCACATGGCATTGTTCCCACGTTTGCAGCGGTGTTGTTAGAAGCAGACCCAATGTGCTGCAAGTCAGAGAATCGGCAGGACACATAATCATGCACAGTGCATGATGCTTGAAAATGGCAACAATGATAGTTACTGGCTTATGAATTTACTGCATAATACTTTCTAATATTATTTTAGAGTATGAGCCTTCTACTTACAGTTAAAAAGCATTCTACAAAACAGCACATCACGTTACCACAGCAGAGCATCACTTCTTTCATGTCTACAGTTTCTTGATCACATCGAGAGGTCACACTGAGGGACTGATCTAGATCATCTAGGCTTGTGTGTACACTGTGATATTCATGCAACAATGGAATTTCCTAACTGCACCTTTCTCAGAACACAGCTCCTTTGTTAAGTGACATATGACTGTATTTGAGTCCTGATCCACAGTACCTTTTGAACATGACCTGGTTTTGATATAGGATCTTTGGACATGGGATCAAGTTAAGATGAGGTTACTGCTTTAATCCAATGACTGGCATCTTTGTAAGATGAGGAAAATCTGGACATAGACACAGAGAAAGTAAGTTTCTGTTGTTTTAAGCCACCAGTTGTGTGACAGTTTGTTACAGCAGCCCTGGGAAACTAGTATCCCCCTGTCCCCCAGCACGGGTGTATAGAGAAGGGCAAAATCTGAGGATAGAGGTGGCACACCGAGGACACCCATCAGCACACCAGCAGCACCATGAGCAGGCAATGCTAAGAAAGTGAAGATGCTGGTGCGATAGAGGGGACCAGAACAAGAGCAAAACCAAGTCCAGCTCAGCTACTGGTCAGGGTGACCCCACATCCCACACTGAGGGCATTTGGGTAGAAGAGATGGCCCGTTTACAAGCATAAATAGCACTCGCCTCAGTCTCTACTGGTCTACAAATGATGTCCAGCATCCAGTCAAAAGTCACAAAATCCACATGCAAACTTTAAGATACTATCTTCAGACTGCTGAAAGTCAGTAACAGAACTTCCAAGGCTACCAGAGTAAACAGATAGACAATAGATATGGAGATACAGATAGAAAATCGATATGGAGAACCAATGTTAAGAATGACAGAAGACTTCTTATCAGAACCTATGTGAAGTAGATTAAAATAGAAACATCTTTGCTATTTTATCCTCATTTTAATTATTTATAATTGTCATTCTTGCTCCCAGATTGACTCCCAAATACCCACAAAGTTCTTAACTCATTGAGTATTAAAATTCAATTTATGCTTTTTCTCTCTTGGTCCTTTTCAATACCAGGCACCTGCCACTCCAACTCAGAAGGTCCAGGCCACCCAAACAAAGGCTGTTTCATTCTTCCTTTCGTTCTCCACAGACACCAGCTCAGTGAGCCTCACCTAGCAGCATCGTGAAATTGATTTGGAATTTAGCTGAAATAGTTGTCTTATTGGTTGCCTGATTTTCCACCTTATGTTTTTTATTTCCTTATTTCTATTTGCATAATATCTAATCACATTTCATATGTATTCATTTTTATTTCCAAATTGAAGTCATTGAAGAAGTTTTACAATTTTTTAATTAGAAAATATCATACAATTTTTATATCGGTCAAAATTTTTACTTAGATTTTCTAGGAAAAAGCAGTTCCCATGTTTCAATATATTTTTCAATGATGATGTGTTGCATGAAGAGTTCATAATTGAGTTACTTTAAAAAGCAAGCTAATTATCCCTTTCAGAAAATCTTATTTGATGCTTCTGCATTTTGGCTCAGTCTTTAAGTCCATGTGTTAGAAGATTAATTGTTGATTAGTCACAGAATATTTTTTTAATTTGGTTCAATCAAGGTTAGAAAAGGATTTTAAATGAAAAATGTTATGTAAATAAGTATGAAGCACACTTTGATAAATAATGCATTCATTCATCAAATATTTACTCAACATCATGTTACCACGTGCCAGACGCTCTTCGAGGCACAAGATGCAAAACCAAACAAAAACTGCCGTGCCCTAGAGAAGCTTGTGTTCCAGGAGGGAGAGAGTAGAAATGAGCGAGCGAAGGGCACAGTGTGTGCACGGTGTTGAGTACTGTGAGGGAGACAGCAAAGCAAGAGGGAGGAAGCGAGGTGGAGCCACAGGCAGCCTGAGACAGGAGCAGGAGCAGCACAGACAGCAGCCCCGCAGAAGAAAGCAAGCAGTCCATGTTTAGAAAACCATTAAAACATCACTATTTTACTGTCGATATTTTCTAATGACTATTAACCATGTTCATCATTTGTGCTTTAATTTTTATATTAAATATCCATCCACAACCAAGAATTTGCACTTAGGCAAAATCCTTGTGTGCACACATTTAGTTATGATGTCTGCCCATCAGTGACGTGGGACGTGGGATTGCACTGTTTGCTCTTGGGGGTGACTGGGAAAGGGATGCCTGTGGGTCAAGCACAGAAGTGGAACATAAAGGACAGGGCACTGCAGGTCAAGGATTTCCCACATGTCTGAGGAGAAATAAGGGAAGCTGAGAAGGCATAAGATTGGGCCTTAGCCCTGACCTCTTATGTCTGTTAGGAAGATGGAAGTTGAGAACTTTCATATCTGACTGTGCTATTTCAACCATCTCTTAGTATTTGTGCATGTGGAGCAAACCACTCTGGCTCATGTCCACCCACAGGGCTGAAGACGCCCCTAGAGCCCAGGCCAGCTTTGGGGCTAGTAACTCACCACAGGAGCATGGACTGCATGGCAGGGGAGGCACCTGCCATCTTTCTCCCCAGCTTTATTAAGGTATCATCGACAAATAAAAATTATACATGGCCGTGTACAATGCGATGTTTTCATATATGTGCACATCATGGGTTGATTAAATCAGGCTAACGAGCACATCGTCACCTCACACACTTACCTTTTTTTTGTAATATTTAAGTTCTGCCCTCTTGCAATGCGTTATCAACTACAGCCCACACTGTGCAGTGGAGCTCTGGAATCACGCCTCCTGTCTGGCTAGGTCTTCTTAGCCTTTCCTGAGCCTCCACCACCTCCAGCCCTGACAACCAGGCTCCAATCTCTGCATCTGTGAGTTTAATATTTTCAGACTACACATATCAGTGAGATCATGGGGTATTTTTCTTTCTATGCCTGGCTTATTTCACTTAACATAATGTCCTCCAGTTTTGTCCAAGTTGTCACAAAAGACAGGATCTCCTGTTCTGAGACTGGCCCATATGCTCGGTCCACTAACCCTGGACACATAGGTGGCTTCCTTGTCTAAGCCACTTGAACCCCGCTGCCTGGAACCCGGAGAGCAATAGTCTCAGTGCCACGCTTGTCTCAGGTCTTTGAGGTGTGTACCCAGACAGGAGTGCTGGACCTACGGAAGCTCTACTTCCTTCTAATTGCTTGAGGAACCCATGCTGTTTCCCACAAGGGCTGCACCTGCTCATCCTTGAGGTGCAGGGATGGAGAGAAGAGTGGACTTGGGCCCAGGCCCCTGCAGGTCAGGGTCTGTGTACTCGGTCATGCTGGGAGGCTGTGCAGGGCTCGCTTTGGTCTTCTATGAAATGAAGATGATAACAGCACCAACTCTTTGGTGGGGAGGGGGGCATTTGAAACTCTTTTTCCAACAGACAGCATCAGAAGGGCCTACAGCAGTTATCCAAAGATCACGCATGCACGAGGTATTGTCAGTTCAACAGTAAGAACCACTGGTGAGTTCTCCATTACAACACCGCATCACAGGTAAACAGGCCGGGCTCACTCACAATTCCAGATGGAAAGGTACAACTTGCCAAAACCCAAAAACTCTTCTTTATTTCATCCTAAAGTCAGGTGCAATAACTAAGATGAAACTTTTGAGTCACAGCCTTAATCCATGTTTCGGTAAGGGCCTTCCACACAGCGGGAAAGAATCTTCAGCCCCAAAGCTAGGTCTTGCTTTCTCCTTCTTCATTAAACCATTAGAGCAATGTTTCATTGTGTTCTCTATGTCATCACATGTGCAAAAGGGTTAATTAATAAAAAGAATCACAAAGACATCAGGAACGTCTAGCTGTTCCCACCAATACATCAACTCTTGGGTTTGTGACAGGGCCTGGGAATACTTCGGAGGTCATGAAATAGAAAACAGGGACAATGGCCACAGAAATAAAGATCAAACGAGGCAGATAAATTAAAGCTGCTGCTCCCAAGACTTGCTTGTTCCTACCTCGTAGCCTTCACGCAACTCAGGGAAAAATAAAAATCTTTATTATTACTTGGCATAAGTTGCTCCAGGGAAATGAAAAGGAAAGAAAGAATGAATATGTGAACCTGTGATAGGAAGTACGCACCCCTCCATCTTCTCCCTGAGAGCGAGAATGCAGGGGTAGGCACTGACCAGCGACGACCGGCCACCACGGCGCCCCGCTCAGTGCCTGCCACCTCCTCTGGTGTCGGGGAAGACGGAGGCAGTGACTGGTCTTTAAACGAGCAGCGTTGCACACGTTGGTTCCAGAAGCACCAGAACGGGTCCACTCAAGGGCGGCCTGGCCTCGGCCTGCAACAGAGGGAGAGGGAGAGGAGAAAGGAGCGGGTGTGAGGAGACCCAGGAGCCAAGGGCACCTACGAACCAGAATCAGCTCTGCAGAGGGTCCGAGTGGCTGCCTTGGGTCTAGGAGGATGCCAGGCTGTGGGCACCAAGGGGAGAAGGGGAGAAAGGGACAGGGACAGGCGACCATCATGCCCCAGGCAGAGCACAGAGATGACGTGCACAGGGGCACCGTGGCTTGGCAGGTGAGCCACAGTGAGGTTCCACCATCTCTGCAGCGAAGGCCAGGGAGCCATTTTTAAAGGGAACATAACACTGAGCAGGGTCATCACACCTCAAATTCCTGCCACACGATGGGCAAGGGTGGGCCCTGGACAGCTAGGTGCCCAAACTCTGTGGTCCTGACTTTGAAAATCACTTTGCTAGTGCAGGTGTTCATTCTCTTTCTGCAAGGTGACTGGTCTGTGTCTAGGCTCAGTGACGTTGCTCATAAATACGGCAAGAACGTGCTCAGTGAAGGCGTCCTTATTGAATTTTCTACAGATTGCAGAGTTCTAATGTTCTCCAACAGCAGAGACACTCTGGATGTCCAAGAAGTCAATAAGATAAAGGCCTTGTGTGAATGGTCGGGCTGCTGAGGGGCAGCAGACACCCCATTTGCACTGTAACAGGTGTGGGTCCTGATCAGCGGTGTACCTCCCAGAAGAAAAGTCCGCCCCAGAAACCCCGTGTGATCTGTAGGACTAATGCATTCAGCAAGCCTGTGGTTTTTGTTTTTAATTCTCAGCTTCATATTCTCAGTGATGTGTCCAAAATTAGAAGAGTACCAGAGTTGCTGACGGTCAGGTGTCTACTCCAAAAAGATGAGCAGCAAAAAGCAATGCACTTCAACTGCAGCAAGCATGCCTGAGGTCAGACACTTGAACCAAGGATTTCAAGAGAGGTAATTCTGTCTACAAAATGAAAATCCTCTTTCTTGGTAAAAATCTAAGAACTTCTTGCAGGTGCAGTAAGAGGAGAAAAAAATTACCCAAAGCAGAAAATTTCTCATGGTGAGTTCAGTGTGGCCACTGGGAGGCAGAAGGAAACCTGGACAGCAGGCAGGCAGGACAGTGTCCTGGGGGCGACAGAGCGGCACAGGCCAGCAGGGCAGAAGCCAAGCCAAGCCATGCGCTCACGCAGCTCGACTAGCAGCCAGTGCTCGCTGCAGAGCCAAGCCCCACCCCGGGATGTGCGTCTTCTCCGGAAGCTGATGCAGGCACCTGGGTTCCATCGGCCGAAGCGTGTCTTTGTAGGTGACATCTCCCGTCTTTTCAAGTCACCGGTTCCCCGTTTGCAGTGCCCTTCACTTGGGGCCTCCCAACCATTCCCATGCCGCACCACTTTATTCCCACAGCACGGTCGGCACCAGCGCTCAGATCTTACCCTAAGAATGCCCTGCCGGGGCTCTTGGGCCTAAGGGACAGAAATCCCTGTGAGCTGTCCTAAGCAAGGGAGAGGCTGGTCTCCGAGGATGGGACGGGCAGGACTCTGGCATCCACCCTGCCGCACGGCAGGCTCAGCCCTGGGGGAATCAGCTCAGCCCCACAGCCGATGCCTGCACACCGCCCTCTTCCTTGCCGCTGATGGCCGCTGCAGCCCAGGATTGCCAGACAGACAGATGGCAGGCCTGCTGTGCACAGCTGGGACGCTGTGAGAGAAGGAGCAAGACACCCACCCAGAAGGGTCTCTCTCCCGCTGGGATTGCTCTGGGGTCTACCATTGTCCCCAGGGCCCTCCCCAAGCCAGCAGGGCTCTGTGAGCAGGAAACACCTGAGGCAGAGAGGCCCAGGGCAAGCGTGTGGCCTGCCAGCCCACTGCAGGGGCGTCCAAGGGGAGGCCCGGCGCACCCCAGGTCCCTCCCACACCTACCACCCCTGCCTGGCTGCCCGCTTGCCGGCGTGGATCCCCTGCCTGCCTCGGGCTCCTGCCTGGCGCTCCCTTGGAGCAGGAGCCCCGCCCCACCCGTGGCCTCACGTCCCAGAGGCGCTCTGGTGGAGCTCCGCCCGCTTCCAGGCCACTGCAAGTCTTCTCCGTTTCTCTAGCGGGTGACCATGGTGACGGCTCCTCTCCCTACACGGGTGTGAGGTCGAGTTGGAAGAGACGCTCCTTGGGGACAGCAACCATCGCAGCTACCCTTTTTCAAGGGGGCCCACAGAGTCCCCGTGGATGGGCAGCAGGTGACCAGGCACCAGGGTGGGCCAGCAGAACTTGCCCCATGTGGCATCTCCCAGCGTGTGTGTCCACCTTGTTCAGACTTCCCCTCCTATAAGGACCCCAGTCACACGGGCATAGGGCCACCCTGATGACCCCACACTAACTTGATCATCTGCCAAGACCCTCTTTCTGAATAAGATCACCATCCAAGGCACGGGGGGCGGGGGGGTGAAGACTGAAATCTAGGGGACACAGTCCAACACTCGAGAGTTAACGAAACATATCAAGCACAGGAAGCTATGGCAGGGCCAGATGTGACGGCCGTGGCCCCTTCCTTGGGCAGCTTCCTTCCTCCAGGCACTTTCCCCAGAGTGCAGAAGGGACACAGTGCCACTCTGGAGGGAGAAGGGTGCTTTCGCAGAGGATGCAAACGTCTGAGCTGATGCCTCAAGTGATACCTAGGTCCTGCCGCAGAAAGGGGAAGCGTTCCAGGCGGGACAACCTGCCCCTGCAGAGTGAAGGCCTGGAGATCAAGGGCCAGCATGTGCAGCCAGGGCCAGGCTGCCTGTGACAGACAGGTGCCACAGGAGGAACAGGGTAGCAGACAGGAAATATCTCACATCTCAGCAAAAACAGGTTGAGGCCAGTGCTGCAGGCAGAAGCCCAAGACCGCACCCCGACTGGAGGCCAGGAATCCAACAGCAACAGGACCAGCCCCTCCAGAGGCTTCCGCTTGTGAGAGGACAGCAGCGGAGGATGCTGGGCTGTGGATGGGTCTCAGTGGGGCCTCAGTGATGGACTGTCTTCTCGCAACTGGGCAGGCCAGAGGTGGGCAGGCTCCAGGAGAACAGGGCCCGGGACCGTCAAGGTGATGCCTGCTTGCCAGCACCCCAGGCCACCGCTTCCTTGTCAGTCACGGGACTGAAAGACCCCTGCCAGCTGCAGCGGATTCTCCCCTCTGGTCTGACATGTCATCTTAGGCCTCGTTCCCACCCAAGACCAATAAGAGGCTCCGGGCAACCCAGGTCCCAGGTCCCAGCCTGGGCCACTAGAATACTTGGAACTGAGCAAAAGCACTGATGCCAGGTGCAGGCAGTGCCCGTTCACTGTCTGGGTCATGGTTCAGTCTTCACGTTGCGTTCCCCCAGACGACCTGATGTGCAGATAGATGGAGAACCACTGACTTGGAATAGTCTGGAATCCACTGTGGAAGACAGTCTGGAGTTTCACAGGCTCGTTTGTCTTTCACGAGCCCACTCCTCACGTCAGGTACGAGATCAGTGTCGCTGAACACTGACGGACAGAGGCAGACGCTAGGAAAAATGGGAACTTCACAGGGATTTTCCTGAAATGGGACAATCAATCTCAGCAACAGGGTGTTTTTAAGTGAGCTCTGATATACTTGAATTTATAAACTGTGTCCTGACTTAAAATGGGTTTACTTAATATTTTCATCTTAATGAGCAAAGTAGTTAAAATTAAAATGATAAAACATAATTTAATTTTAGGAGCATGAATCCTATCAGAGCCAGTGGGGCGTGCCCATAATCCCAGCAGCTCTGGAAGCTGAGTCAGAAGGATCACAAGTTCAAAGACAGCCTCAGCAACATAGCGAGGCCCCATCTCAAAGTAAAAATTAAATAAATAAAAAAGACTTGGGATGTGACTCTGGTTAAGCACCTCTGGCTTAAATCCCTGGTACCAAAAATTAAAATAAAATAAAAGTATGAATCGGAATCTGAACATATAGCTAAAAACTCCTAGCTCCCTCCCCCCTCACTCTTGTCCCCCTCCCCCAAACAGTGCCTCCCACAGGGGATCCTGTTCAGTGGCTCAGAGCAGCACCAAGGGAGCCTTCATGCCCAGCAGACCCTCTCACCTGTGTCCTCTCCACGAGCAAATCCCACTGCACCCACCTCATCTGCCACCTCCACCTGCTGTCCTCGCCACACCCGACCACTCCCCAGCACCCCAAGGTACCCGTGACCCACACAGTCACCTCTCACCTGGGCTCCTGCGAGCCTCTTACCTGGAGGCCCTCTGGCCTGTATCCATAAGGTTTTTCCAGAGGAAAGAACGATTAGGAGATTCCATAATCAGGATATATAATTAGGAGAGGCAAGTGGATGGATGATTAGTAGATATTTGCAGGAACTGGCTCACACTGTGGGATCTGGCAAGTCTGAAAT
Organism: Sciurus vulgaris; assembly: GCF_902686455.1. Classification (NCBI taxonomy): domain Eukaryota; kingdom Metazoa; phylum Chordata; class Mammalia; order Rodentia; family Sciuridae; genus Sciurus; species Sciurus vulgaris. The sequence continues at coordinate 3,943,166 of NC_136467.1, read as the reverse complement.
CTGCAGGGGAGTGTCCAGCTGGCAAGCTCAGGCAGAAGTGGATACTGCCATCCTAGGGCAGAATGTCTTCCAAAGAAATTCCCATTTTTTTTTAATTGCCATATGGCCTTCAACCAGTTGGACAAAGCCCATCACTTCAACTCCACCACCATCACCAGCATTACCTCCTCTACCATCATTCTCACCTCTGCTGCATCTCCATCATAAACTTCTTCCACCATCGTCACCTCCACCATTGTCACCTCCACCATCGTCACCTCCACCATCGTCACCTCCCCATCATCATCACCTCCTCTGCCATCGCTGTATTAGTCAACTTTTTGTCATTGTGATCAAAGTGCTTGCAAAAAACCTTAGAGGAGGAAAGATTTGTTTTGCTTCCTGATTTCAGAGGTTCAGCCCGTGATCCGCTGGCTCCAAGGCAGAAGCACCATGGCAGAAGCCATGACTGCAGATCGCTGCTCAACTCTCGGCAGGTGGGAAGCAGAGAGAGAGGAAGGGGAAGGGGCAGATACCCCAGTGACCTACTTCCTCCAGTCACGCCCACCTGCCTGTAACTTCCGCCACCTACCAGTAAGTCCATTTGAATCATTTAGCCATCAAATGGATTAATCCACAGATGAATCAGAGCCCTTGTGATCCAATCATCGCCTCAAAGTCCACCTCTGAACCTTGCTGCATGGGGACCATGTTCTCAACGCAGGAGTTTCAAGGGGGACATTTCAGATCCGACCCTAGTGATCACCACTGATGGCCCCTCATCACTGTCCTAGCGGACAGCTCCATCTCTCACGCGGCCCCTGCCTGGAAACACCATTCCCACCATTTCCCACCACACAGAGGTGGTTCCTCCTCTCTGACCTGCTCCCCTGTGGGTATGGTTAAAGAATCCTTCCAGAATGCCTTTGTACTCTCTTATAGCACTTACAAATGATTACACCAGAGCCTCCTTCAGTATGTAAACTACAGCAGATTGAAAATGTGAAACATTTTAAATGAGCAGTTTTCCTCTACAAAAGAAGAGCAGTTACTGTAGCCTACCACATGAGGTCATGTGAGAACTGGATGAGTTCATGCAGCAAGAACATGCATCTGCAGCCTCGCACAGGGTAGTGCTTGTTACCTTGAAGCATATGGAAAGTAATACAGCAAACATCTACGAGCCCACGAATCCACCGTCAGGATTAAACATGCATTAATCTCTTGGCATATTTCCTTCGGTATTTAAAGAAATTAAACATGATTTTGAAATCTAAAGGTAGCCCACCCCCTCTCCCTCTTTCCTCCCTCCCCTCTTCCCTACACTAGTCACATCCTAGGTGTGGCGAGCAGGCCTCATGCCAGTGTTAGCTTAATTATATGAACTGATTAGTTTTATACTGAGATCAGTGGTGCTGCAATGTATGCATTCTCTTTAAACCTTTTCTCTTCCAATATTATGGTTCAGAGATTTATCCGTGCCAACTCTGTAGCTCTCTTTCTTCCAGTTTCTTTGCAGTCATCACAGATTTGACCTCCAGGAGGTTCCGACCTATCTCAGGGATGGCAAGTCCCTGCCATTTCTGCTCTCACAGTCACACAGTGAGCATTGGCACACAGGCTTTTAGCCGATGCAGAGCTGATGGACAAGTAGAGAATGGAGCGGATGAGAAAGAGGATATTCTGCAGATGCATGTGAGTTTCTTTAGGGTAAATGTTTATAGCAGATCAGGTGACACAGCGCTGTGCTGCAGAAATTGGTCGACCCTCACAGCCAGTGGCCTGGGGTGATAAAGCCCGCATGCTACCCACTGTGCAGACTCTGCTCAAGAGCCGGTGCACAGGGACTCAAAGTCCTCTGGCCTCATCGCTGGCACCATGAGACCTCCACCATCCCCGCAGGAGGTCTTCATGGGCCACAACTCCTGGTAAACGATGCCCTTTACTCACTTCCTGTCTCCAGAAAACAGTCCCTTCACTTCTGTGGACTGGCATCCAGTCAGGACACGAGTCCCATGTCCAAGATCTCTGAAAGATGCGCTGAGAACCAAGATACTTGCAGCAAGTTCACGAATCTTCACACATAAAGAGTAAAAGCAGGATGCACACAGCAGTCCTCAGCACCGAGATCTCACACTCTTCAGGGAAGACACTACCGGGGCTCGACCGAGAAGCGGGTCTTTGCTGAGCCCAGTCTCGCTCCTGCTCCCTGCAGGGAGCTCTGCTCACCGTCCTTGTCGCTGGCTTGACCCTGTTGACCTCCTCCCTGGACATGTGAACAGGGGCTTTGTAAATATGCCCCTGGGGGATTCCTCAGCTTCCTTTGGCCCTCTCCTTGGGTGGTGGGGACCCCGCTGCTCGGGGTCTGCACAGCCGTGGGTCCCCCGCCTGAGGGTCCTGGTTTCACCGACTGGAAACTCCCTCACTCAGGAGACTCACAGAGCGTCTGCTTCCAGGCAGACCAGGGTCCACAGAGGGCTCCGTGTTGCTCCCAGAACTACGCCTTTGCCGTCTCGTTCCCTGACCCCTCCTCAGTCTCCGCTCCAAGATGCTTCCCTCAAGGATGCAGAGCGTGGGTGGAGAGGCCATGCTTGGATCTGCCCTTCACTTTCAGAACCTAATCAGACCAGGGGTTCTCTGAAGTCTCATCGCTGAAACGTGTGGATTAAAGGTCAGGTTTTCATCCACATTAGACTCTTTATTCCCTTTTGTTTCCTTTTACAAATTGGCCAGTCTTCCCAGAGTTCACCTGTTTCCTGTGGTGCACAATCACCAGCACCTGACATCGACCCAAAGTCACGTGGTCCTGCTCAAGTGCAAGGAGCCAGGTGAACGAAGCCCTTTACTCACTTCCTGACTTCAGAGAACAGTCCCTTCATGTCTATGGACTCGCATCCAGTCAGGACACCAGTCCCATGTTCAAGATCTCTAAAAGATACACTGGTCCAGGCCCTTTTCCCAAACTCTCATCATTTACACCCGGTCCAGCAAATGTAGGATCTGACACCCACACCCCGGCACGCACTTGGTTTTATCAGGCATTCTTTGTTCTTCTCTCCATTCTGTACAAACGTTATTAATTTCTGTCCTCCTTACAACTGGCAAAGTCTCTGAAGTATACCAAATGCTGACAGAATGGTAGTTTCTTTGGTAACAGAATGGATGAGAGGATCTGTCATCCACTCTAAAAAGAAGAATTTTGCATCCCTGGGAGCGCAGACCCGATGCCCACACGGGCTCTGATCTTAACAAAGCCTTATCGTAACCCACCTGGCATCTCCTCAAAAACAGCACTGCTGTTGTTGTTTTGTGTCATCAGCCGGAATAATGGCCAATCCCACGAAAAGCACTTCCCAGTCTCCTCACCCATCACAGACCCACTCAGAACGGGGTGCCCAGAGTCCCTGAACAGGGACCCCCCAGAGCCCCTGCCTCCTCACCCAGCTCTTCACTTCCACTCTGAAGACTCCCATTACCTCCTGAGCCAGTGGCCTTGGCTCGGCAAGACGCCACTCACCTTTGTCTGTCTTCAGTTCTCGGGGTCTCTCTGCCATTCTTTGAAGATGCCTGAATTCATTCCCACATCTCTCCGCTGAAATTCTTGTGAATGACTCCACACGATGAGGCCCCAAGAGCTCAGGAGGGGTGTCAACCAGGCCTGGGCTCCCTCCAGCCCTGTCACTTACCAGGCACTGTAGGAGACTGACTCACTGCCTCACACTACAGACCCTCCCCTCACCCTGTGTAATGAGGAATAACCTACTTAGCAGGATCCCAGTGGACTCAATAATCAACAGAACATAACTGGAATGTAGATAACAATGCTAATAAAAGCCCAGCTGATTTCTGTGTATGGCTAAAACTTTAAGTAGTTGCCACCAATTTACATTTGAAAGCAGAGATGAGTCATGACCAGAGAAGCCAGTGGCTCTCAGAGGACCCTGGCAGCACCGCCTCCCGGCAAGCCTTGCTCCCTCCTCCTCCCTCTCTCCCTCCCTCTCTCTCCTCTCCTGTGCCAGATTGGGACTGAAGTCCTCATATTCACATGGCACCACTTACATCTGAACTTCTAAATTGCCACCTGGATGGTTGTCCAAGGGAATCCAATTCACATCCAGCTCCAGAAGTTAGACGATGTCAAAGGCAAAGAGGGGAGAAACAACCTGAGTCCAAGGGTGGTGCTGAGGGCCCAGCCAGCTGAGATATGTGTGTGCCAGCTCTCAGGAGAAGTCCTGACGTCTTCCAATCCATACGGAAGTGATTGCTTCCAATCCATACGGGTTATTGAATTAAACAGGTATCAGTTAGAGTGCTACTGCACTGCGTGACATGTGAAAACAAAACTGTTGGCAGATAAACAAATTCAATCCCTACTATAGCAGAGCAAAATTTTTTATCCCTAATAAATATTCAGAAGTATTTCCTCCAGTGGAAAGTTATTAAGTAAAAGCAGGAAATCCTCTGAGAACTAGTATTGCTATGCGCATGCGCATGAACTACCACGACCCTATGTGCACGTGCATTTATCCACACCTTGATGAGGACACTTATAACACATCAATTTATTAGGGGTAAGGTGGACAAAATGGAATGCGTCTTGATTTCTCTTCTGCAAACATCCAGGCTATCCACAAGACACTTCTGCATTTTCATGGGGCATTTCTCCAGTTGCTTGAGAGTTATTTTCTGTTTCTTCTAATTTCACATATTCTTTAATAAATTCCCAAAGTTCCCTTAAAATACATAAGAAGTGAATATATATAATAGATTAGAAAAATATGCATTAAGGAAGAAAGAACATTTCAAATAAACTTCTATTTTAGGGCACGTTTATCTGAAGACAGACGAGACTTTGCAATCATCTGCTTTTGACTGAAGGATATTCACGCAGAGCTTGGGGACTGGACGCAAGGAAGCCCTGCTGGGTTTGGATGCCCTCCTCCCCCCGACACACAGCGTCTCCCAGATGGAGGGCAGGGTGACGGCAGTGGCAGATCTACGGAAACTGCACAACCTGCAGGCACGTTTGTTCCCATTGCCAGAGCCGTGCCAGGAGCTGCCCAGGGCCGCGTTCGTACCCTCGTCACCCGAAGTTCTACAGCATGACAGGAGGAAGGGCGGCCACGAAGCCTGGCTCCCACTCCAGCACCCTTCTCTCCTGGGTTTCTCTGTCTCTAGTGGGAGAGTGGAGAGCTCTGCTTCTGGTCTCCTTTCCAGCTAAGGGGGGCAATGGGCCATGGAGCTGGCCACGGAGGTGCTGGTGGTCACTGAAAACCACTGTCCCCTCAGTTCAGCTGAGAGGCCCTGTATGAGGGGCTCTTGGTTATGCGTCCTCCTCATCCCCTTCCTTGCTCTTTGGATCATGGACCTAATCCCTGAAGACAGCCATACTAGACCTGGGGGAGGTCTCGGAAGGGGCTGCGCACCCCTGGTTCCTTGATGCCGCCACTGAACCTAACGGTGTATTCGCTGCTTGTACAAACCAGCCTTCCCGCTGGACACCTGCAGGGTTTTCTGCTGCTTGCAACTGTACTGAGTCGGGGTTGAAATGCAGCACCCAGTCTGAAAGGGGTAGCATGAGAAGCAAGCCTTGCCTACATAGCAGGCCGATAAATCGGCCATGAGTTTGAAATCGAGATTTCAAAGTGACATATACACAGGGTTTTACACAAATAGCCATGTAATTTTAAAAAAGAAAGACATCCACAGCCACACGCACCCCTGTTTTCCTGGTCCCTCCCACGAGAATCCACGCCCACTCTTCAGCTCTAATGAACTAATTTCAACATTGCAAAATAATACATATGTATTGAGGTTTAAGTCTGGGACTAAGCACTGTTCAGCAGGAAAGGCCGTCACACGTATGAAGTTGGCATTCCTGAGTGTGCTCCACGCCCTGCCGACTCTGTTCCAGTTCCAAGTCTTGGTGATGTTTAGGGACAGCAGGACATAGCTACAGTTCTCTCACGACAATATACTTACTGCTGCTCCTCCTCATTGATCTTACTCTTTCTCATGATCTGCTTCACATGGTTTTCATTGGCCTACAGAGAATTTAAAATCCTGTGGTCATGTATGATGGCCATGAAATCGAATCCAAATAAATCAGCATTTCTGGAATCAGGTATAGCATACTGATCCGTACTGTGCTCAGTACAGGCAACCGCACATGTAGTAGGCACAGATCTATGGCATGTTAAGCTACAGATCGTGAGCATGTATTCTGCAGGAGCGTGTGTTTGTGTGTGTGTGTGTGTGTGTGTGTGTGTGTGTGTGTGTGTGTCTTCCTGGGAGTGGAACCCAGGCCTTCCAAACGCAAGGCAGACGCCTACCACTGAGGCGTGGGCCAGTGCCTGAGATTCCTTGTCACCAAATAAATGCCTCACGTTGAATGGTAGTGTGTGGATGGGTCAGAGAGACCTTCATGATCAGCACATTCGACTGTTCAAAGTCAGTGCTGGGGTGGGTAGGGAAGAACGAGAACTGGATTGTGCAGAGGGGCGTGTGGGGAGGGCTGGGTGGTGGGGATGGGAAGGACGGTAGACTGAGAAGGACATTACCCGATTACATGCACAAAAAAATTTTTTTAAGTAAAAAAATTTTAAATTAAAAAAATTAAATTAAAACAAAATCCTTAATGCTATGTTTTCATTTATACATCAGCTTACACCTGTCTATTTTAAGAAATGTCTGCACAGTCAGATATTGGGAGCACCACAGGAAGCTGTCATTTAGAGGAAGAAGGTGTGCATTGTTTGTCCATGACACAGGGCAAGCAGGCATGTTAGGAAGTACTTCTACTGATCACACTGATTCAGGTAGATAAGAAAACTTACTTCCAATTTCTTCTTTAGAATCCTATTTGATGTTTCCAATTTTATAGCTTCATTCTGAAGGAGAAAGGGTTTAAAAACAAAACACTTGGTTAATTATTTTTCTCTATTTATGGAATAAAAGATATCATGTAAATGGTGTCATTATAATTTCAAGAGTACTCAAGCACAATACTTAAAAACATAGAAATAAACAAAAAATAAAATGAAGGACAAGGGGTAAGGAAAAGGATCCTGGCCCTCTAGTTTAAAAACCAGAAGAGACGGGACTAATAGTTCAAAAAATTTAAAAACTCAGGGAAATTCCAGAATAGAAAAGTTCCTCACTTTTCAGCGGCTGTATGAAAATACAAATACAAGCTGGACGTGGTGACGCATGCCTGCAATCCCAGCAAGTCTGAAGGCTGAGACAGGAGGATAGCAAGTTCAAGGCCAGCCTCAGAAATTTAAAGAACCCTGCCCAGTTTACAATAATTTAAAAAAGAAAAAAGTATATACAAATACAGACATACCTCATTTTAGTGCTTCACTTTATTGTTGCATCAATATTCCATTTTTTATTTACAAATTGATAGAAATTGATGGCTTATGACAACACTGTGCCAATCAAGTTCATTGGCACCCTTTTTCCAACAGCTCAGATAATCGTCAGCACTTTTTAGCAATAAAGTATTTTTAAATTAAGATCCATATTTTACGGAGAGAATGCTGCTGCTATACACTTAATATACATACAATATAGCATGAGCCTAACCTTTATATACCCTGGGAAATCAAAAATTCAAGTCATCAGTTTATTATGATAATAGCTTCATTGTGGGAATCTAGAACCAAATCCATAACGTCTCCAAGGCCTGCCTGTATTGGTAAATAACACATGCACCAGCAACAACAGATCACCAAGTGTAGCATGAAACGTTTTTACATTTCCAATTATAGTAGTAACAGGTCCTATAAATTCATGTGAGTAAATATAATAATTATTTAAGACCAAGACACAGAAATAAATGAAATAAAGTTAAAATGATCCAGGATAAGAATATTAATATTGTGAAACTATCACTTTCTCCCAAGTGGATTTTTAAATTCATTGTAAGCACAATCAGAATACCAGAGTCTTATTACTAGAACCTGAAAAATCAGTACTGTGAATGAGAGCATCCAAGATAATTGTGAAAAATGATGGATGGGAGTTATCAACATGTTGATAGCCAACAGGTTGGAAAGGATTAGCAATTACGGCAGTGAGGCAAGATGATGATCAATTAAGAACTCAGACTAGTTTAGATCACCACCACCTGCTGCACACAGTACAATTCTAATTACTCAGATTAAAAAAAAATAGTGCTGGGAAAATATATGTGACTATATAGCCACAAGAGGAAAAAAGATAATTACACATCACTTATAACTTCTTACAGAGAGAGGTTGTATTGATCAGACTGCACAATTTCTGCACAGATTCTGCAGGTATTGGCCATTGTCAGCTCTATGACTTTTTAATCACCTTTGTTTTTGTTTCAGTTAGTTCTTAATTATTCTAATTGTTTGCCACAAACCCTCTGAAATAAAAATACATTTGGGCCAAATTTGACTGTATTTTTACCCCATGACAGAATCAAATTGCATTCATCAAGGTCTTCAAGCAAAAGAACAATGCAAATATTTAAGCAGCTAAATTGCATACCTCTATGCTTTTCAGCTTATTCTCAGTGATGTTGGACATTCCGGTGTGCACCAGCGTCGTTTTAATTTGCTTTTCAAGGGCTTGAAGTTCATCCCATTTCTTGAGTATTTCACATCTCTGAATTTCAACCTTCTCCGTAAGAGTAAGTTGTTCCTCATCGATTACTTTCTTCTCGGCTGCTTCTGGAAATATATTTTGAAGGCAAACTATTGTTGTGTTTAATATCTAACTCCCATTAATAGTACTGTGTACCATTAACAATATGATGTACATCATATATACCTATGAGGTACTTCAAACACCAAGCAAGTCAATAAAAATAATCTGCTCTAAAAATGAGGTATGCCTCCCTTAATTCCTGCTTTACTTCATTCATAGAATTAATAAGTATTTATTGACTACCTTGTTTGCAGACACTGGTTTGCCCCAGGTGTAAGGTTCAGGGGTAAATTATCACCCATGGGCTTTTCCAGGGTTTGCCTTCTGATGGTGTGGGCCAGCAGGAGATGACAGACAGCAAGACCAGGGAGCAGAGGGCAGTAGGAAGACCCGAGGGAACATCCCTGGGGAGGCTGGGGAGGGGCCAGGGAATGGACACTAGCTGGTCACGAGCTGGTCAAGTGGAGTGTGGGCAGGCTCAACAGAAGGGAGGACGCTGGTGGGAACCCGCACTTGCCTGCTCTTTCCTTAGCGCACTGAAGCAGCTTGCTCTCCGTCTCTAATTCGTCTCTGAGTCTACAAATTGGTGATAAAAAAGCGGTGAGGTATGAGCACCTCATTTTTACTTTGTTTCTTTTAGCTATTTTATACCACAAGGCTTCTTTCTACTGAGAAATAAAACGGTATCGTCTCACTTTCCAACACAAAAGGGAATGTAAAGTGTAATCTCAAGCTGACCAAGGTGACCAAGTTAAAGATGGCCTTCTCACCAGGACCACGTAAAGCATTAAAACTGGTCATTTTAATACGCGATTGTTTCTGGAGTTTGATGTTATCCTGTGATTGCCAAAAAGAAAGAAGGCAAAATATAAGACAACTAGCATTTTACACTGTGAGGCAGACAGCGAATCAAGGGAAGCTCCTACTGATGCAGGAACAGACATCCCGTTTTGCAAGATGATCACACCCCACAGACACAAGATAAAATTCCATTATCTCTGAAATAAAAATAGACATAAAGATTTGTTTAAAAAGAAGAAAAAAGACTTCAGGTGTCTTTGTACTTTCTTCTTGGTGCGAAGTTTCACAGTCACCAGAGCAGCAGCTGGTTCAGCCTTGACACAGCCTCCAGTTCTCCACCTCCTCCCAGCCTCCCTGTGCCCACCTCCTGTATTTTCTTTTTTGGGGGGGAGCTGGGGGGCCAGGGATTGAACTCAGGGGCACTCAGCCACTGAGCCACATCCCTAGCCCTACTTTGTATTTTATTTAGAGACAGGTCTCACTGAGTTGCTTAGCACCTTGCTTTTGCTGGGGCTGGCTTTGAACTCACAATCCTCCTGCCTCAACCTCCAAAGCTGCTGGGATTACAGGTATGTGCCACCACGCCTGGTAGGACAGCAGAAATGACCTGCTTGACTGGTCTCTCTGTCCCACACCATGAAGGCATGCCACAGTGACCTCCTCTCTGTCACTGAGACCACACAGAATTTTTGCTGCAGCCCTGAACCCTGCACCAGGGCTCCCTATGCAGGCCTCCGTGGCAACTTAGGTGATGCTCTGGATCCAGATAAAGTCCTCTCCGCCCAGAAGTTCAGCAAGCCTGTCCCAGGTGGCTCCATGGCCCACAAGCATGCTGCTCACTGCTCTCTGGGATTCTAAGTCACAACCTTCTTGTGGCATTTCCTGGGTTTGGCTGAGTTGTCTCCTCTGTATCTTACCTGAGGCACACACCTGAGCCTAACTCGCCTACTCAGGTGAGGGGACACCTAGCAACCGGTCAGCACTTTAGCATGCGGCCAAAGGCCGTGGAGAGGGCTCGTGTCACAGGCCTACTGGGAACTCACAACCAAGTCCCCTGGGGCCCTCAGGAAGGGCAAGAACTTAGAGCCACATGGTGAGAGAGGCCTCGGGTCAGAGCAAAGGCGAGGGCGGAAGGAGTTCTACGTGCGGGCTTGTTTTCTCGAGAACATTTTGGTGATTTGGGATTTGTTTTAATCTTTTAAGTCTTTGCAGACAGTAGATCCCATTCGATTCTTATTTGACCCTGGAAGACTCTGCGGAGAGGATGCAGAATTCTCCAAGTAAAATGAGGAGGCCTTCGGATGAGGTGCCTTGGTGGCGACCCTCACACCTGCGAGGACGTTTCCAGGTGCCAGGAGGGAAGAAATGAGACCTTCCTGCCACAGAAACACTTGTGATGGCTTGTGAGACAGGCCGGGTGACAGGAATCACACTGGCCATGTGTCAGGTCACACCCAACAACACAGCAAAACTGGGACATTCGGGACTATACCCAAGTCACTCAGCTTTACGACCTTGGTCAACTCGAGACCCGGATCTGCGGGCTCACTTGTCGTTGCGCTCCAAGGCTGCCCTGGTGGCCTCCACAAGCTTCTTCAGCCCCTCCCTGGCCTGGTCAATGTCCCCCGTCCGCACAGGCCTCTTCTCCAGCGCTTTCGCTTCAGCCAGGTAAGTCTGGGAGGGCAAGGAACAGAGAGTGAGGCACACCCAGGATGGCGGAGGACGCCCCTTTGACACCACTGTGCATTCAAGATGCCAGGTTAGGGCAGGAATCCCAGCTAAAACAGGTCCAGTGGGAGCAGCAGAGGGAGCTGGATGGTGGGGGGACGTCCTGGTCAGGTGGACCTCGGGTGAACACCGTTGTACATATTTTAATATTTTCTTTCCCTATGAAATTTTTTAAGTGGCAGGGGCTTCTGAGGTTGCTTTGTGTGGGGAGAGGACACGCTGAATGAAGCTCTTGGGGTCCCTGGTCACCAGCTCCCAGGCATCCCCTCCACCCATGGGAGCCATCGTGATTCAGTTCATGTGCACAGCATAAAGCAGCACCTTACTCGAAGGCAGGCAGCAGAGACTCCACCAGGCTCTAGGGATGGAAAGATCGAGAGCCCTGGTGGGACATTTGTCCAGGACGTGGACACAAATGACCATTTTCCACTCAACCTTGAAAAGTGAGCAATGGGCAAGTCAGGGATGGGAGGTCTTGCTCAGTCCTGAAAAACGAAAGCTGGTCTCCACATAGCACGAAAGGCTTGACCTGTAGCCACAGAAGGCTCGCGTGCAATCACGCACTGAGTGGGACAGCAGAGCTGACCTCCACGTTTCCAGGTGCAGAGGGAAAGTCCAGGTCTCCTCATTTATAAGACAAGTTGAACTTCACCTAACTCTAAATGCCAAAGGCACCAGAACTGCAGAGTGACACTCTGGGATTTGTAAGTGACGGCTGTTCCTATAGCATGTTTTCCTGCTGGAACCAACACACATTCACCCAAACTCGGGAGGGACCACCTGGGAAGCCCCCACAGCTGGACGAGAGCCCCTGGGCTTGCTGCAGGGGGCCAGGCGGGCCACACCACATCCTCACGTTCCCAGCAGAACTCCTGTGCCATGCTCTGGCGGCCACTGGCTTGGCTGTGAGCAGGGCTGTGTCCATCGAAAGGAAAGTTCCTTACCGATGACACCCTTCAGCAGTGTGAAGCTCTCCCCTAATAAAAGCACGGGCTGTGGGACTGCGGAGGAACCAGTGGGGCTGCTGGGGTTCGGAATGTTTCCTACCGCTGGCGAAGGTGGAGCGTGAGCGAACAGACGCCAGGGGTGCTGCGCGGCCACATTACCTTGTGCTGCTCCGTGGGCTGGGAGTGCAGGAGGATGGTCATGTAGAGCTCATATTCGTCCTGTGCACACAGAGACGTCCACGGGACCAGAGTCAGGAGATGAGGCTGCAGTGCAAAGCTTACTTCACAGGCATACAGAACACAGACTCAGGATGTCCATCCACATCACTCAAGAACCAAAGCACTCAAAATGCTCCTGTGGTGTACCACAAAACACACACCGGAACGTGCAGAACCTCAGTCTGTGAGACACATGTTTCAACTACTGAGCACTTCAACATGCTAACGCAGAACAACGCAGACGCAAAGTGATCTCACCGTGGAGAGATCCTGCCCCGAGCCCAAGGTGAGCTGCAGAACAAGCGCCACACTGCCACTGCTAAGCATCCCTGATGGCTGGGGACATCGGAGAACAGCCTGCTCCTGAAGCAAGCCAACTCAGCTCAGGTCCCCTGGGTTACTGTCATCAGGAAGTCACAGCAAATCTGTCACTGCATCAAGCTCCATGTAAGGAAACACTTGTGTGACCACAGAAGTCTGTGTGCCACTCATGTATTGTGATTCATTAGGAAGATTTTGGAAAACCAAACAAACCTGGGCTTAGGCAGTGAGCTAATAGGGGCTTATGGCCTTGACTGGCCCATTTCCTGGAGTCTCTGTGGGGTACGCCCCTCCCCTGGAGAGACCGGGCCTTGAATGGGCAGGATTTCTGTGAGGTGCAAGATCATCCACGGATGCAGAACTTCACACACAGTTCTCACTGTTATCATGCAGAAAATGTGCACGTCTCTACCTTGACTTCTCTCAAGATGTCACCAAATATCAAAGAGCTGCTGCAAATATCTTCAAACACTTCTCCGAAGACCTGTAGCCTGCCGAGCTGTTGCGGGAGGCACGTGCATATTCTCTGGAGTTTCTGGGAACAAACAGAGTGGCCCGCTTCAGGGTGTCTTCCCTGTCCTCTCTGAACCACTTCTCAGGTGAGGAATCAAAAGGGCACAGCTACTACCTCCCAGATCCTGGTCTCAGTGGAGTTGGTGGCCAACCAGGACCACCCTGCCCCAGCTTCACTGTGTGTCCGCTCTGGTCTCTCCTCCTGCCGCCCCCTGCTGCCTGCACTCAGTGGTCCTCTCTGCCCCTACGACACCCGGGCCTGTTTTCTTTCCCACCAGCCCCTCAGCCCCAGCCCCCAGGCCTGGCTACTTCACTGGTGGACAGCCATGGCCTCTGGCCCTGCCCTCTCCCGGAGTCCACCCTCCTGCCGGGAGCTCCCTCTGGGGTTCCCAGGACGGCTGCACCACCATCTCCCTGGTCCCTCCTCCTGCCTCTCTCAGCCTTCGGTGGACAGTGGCCGTGGCGGCCCTCAGACCCCTCGGCTGTCCTGCATCTGACATCCCATCTGGCTGCACAGCACCCAGCGCTTCTGGTTGTGACCTGCCTCCAGCTGACCTGTTTGCCTGACTGCTACCATCTGCTGCCCACGAGACCCTCCACCTGCAGCAGCCGTTCTGCCTGGAAATGCAGATGAGCCGCGGGCGAGTCAGCCCAGGGCCCGGGGCAGCCGCCTCACCTCCTCCAGCTTCTTCTCATGGCCCGTCGCCACCTTGGCCCCTGTGAAGTCGCTCTTCAGGAGATCTTGCTTCACCAGAACTCGCTTCTGGAAGCTCAGGAACTTCCGGTAGCCGTCGGCTCTGGTCGTGGCGGCCAGGTAGGAGCTGGTGTGCTGGTGCTGGTCCCCGCCCGGCGCCGGCAGGGCGCAGCTGCGGCTGGACGCCGCCTCGCGGTACCGCAGCACCTTCATCTCGGGCAGCCTGAGCTCCTCCCTCCTGCGCCCCTGCGGGCAGCCGTCGGCCCTCTTGGGAGCGAGGTCCTCTTTGGAAGTCTGCGCAGCGTGCGCCCCTGGGTTCAGGTACCTGAAGAGCCGCGCGTTCCCCGCCTCGTCAGGAAGCAGAGCCGTGTGGATGGTGAAGTGAGCCAAGGCGTCTTTCATCCGCTCCACGCGCCTGTCGGGTGGCTTTCGCGGCCCGGGAGCCGCGTCCCCCTGCGGCCTGTGGGCATTGCGCCAGAATCGCAGGGCGGCCCGGGGCGGCCGGTAGAGCTTGCTGGGGTTGAGGTGGCCCGAGGCGTAGAGGAGGACGTCCTCCTTGTGGTCCCTCTGCAGTCTGTCCAGCAGCTTCCCGAGGTTGCACAGCGTCTTCACGCCCGGGGTCCCGCAGTGCCTCCACTTGAGGTAGACTGTTCAGGGAGGACAGCAGCGCGGGGTCAGCTCAGCTGCACAGAGAACCGCCCGGCGCCAGGGAGCCCGCGCAGCCACACCCAAGGAGGCCCTGCCGAGAGGGAGGCTCCGCGCCCCAGCCCTTCATCAAGAGCGGGAGGCTGCGAGGAGCAGCTCCACAGAGAGCCTGTGAGGCCGACAAAGAGGAAGGCAGAGTGTTTTAACGTGACAAAGTATTTCTTAGGATATTAGCAAAGGTTCTGGAAGGAAAGTCCGAAAAATTCATTACAATCCTCATGATGAGGCTTCAAGTCTCTTCTTCACGTGCTGCACATGACATGCCAGGGGACACACAGGGAATGCTTTTTCCCTAAAAGTCTCTGAGACCCCACCACACCCTGAGTGACGGACAGGCCGCTCATCACTCTTCTCCTGATCCCACAAAGAAAAGTCTGTGCACAGTCCCTTGACTCCTTCCACACAGGCCCTGCTCCTTACCTGTCCCCATAGGAGAGCTCCGTTCAAGAGCCAGGCCCAGGACATGAAATCATGGGAAATCCTAGGTTTTAGCCAAGTCCTAACTATGTGAGTGCAGAAATAGCATATCAGCTCTCTGAACCTCAGTTTCTTTCTCTGCAAAGTCAGGAGAATCATCTGACCCAACATGGCTGACTGACCTCCCAGTGGAATCACTTTGGGTAAAGAAACAGAGTAGATGCTCCAGCCTTGAACCCATTCTTCTTAAAGGTCTACAGCTTGAAACCCTTCTGACACGTCAGATCCTCAGTCAGCCCAGATCCGTCCCTTTAATATGTTCTTTCCCCACCTGAGGAAAGAGGGCTGTTTTCTAGGATGCTGCGTAGCCTGGTGTCCACAAGCCAGCAATGCTGAGGGGGACCAGGAAGGACCTCAGCAGCCAGGGCAGGAGGGCCAGAACAAAGGAGCATGGGAGTGTCTCCTGTTGAGGTCAGCCTCCTGCCTGAGGAAAGTGGACACAGTGGGGGACCTGATCAGACAGACACTTCCATGTGTAAGAGGGGCCACGGATCAGTGTGAGGAGCACATGGACAGGGAGGAGACAAGGAGAGGAGGAAATTCCAGAGACCTTAAAAAACAGGCTGGAACTTCCCCCCGACTCCCAGCTCAGGCCCCGTCTCTTAGGGGAAGTCAGTCTCTGTATCTGTCTCTTGTCAGCTGACCCACTCTTGCTGGCCATCCCGTGTCCTGTTCTTCACTTCTTTGCTGAACAGAGACAGCGAACCCAGCACCCCAGATGGTAACACCGCCACCTTGGAGAACCCACAAGGCGTAACTAAGAAAACCTTCCCTTGTGCAGCAAGGCTGAGACCTCTGTGTTCACGTAGCTGCAATGACGCTGGCTGGGGGTGGTAAGTAGGCCCGCCGAGTCCTCCCGGGGCCACCTGAGCCTGCAGGGGCCCTGGTGATCCCTACAACCACGTCTCCACCACAAGCCCCTCTGCAAACAGCCTCATCTCGACCCTCTGCTCTATTCCATGACTGCCTATGCAAAGTGGGCAAGCGAGTGCCTTCTGGGACCAAGCCACACGTACCCCATATCTGTGCCCAGTCGAGTCTAGAGCTTTGCCTGTAAAGTCAGGATGCACTGTGGAACCTATTTTCACCCAAGAGAAGAAACAGGCCAGGAGAAAATCAGGGGCAGCGACAACTTCCCTGCAGTGTAAGAAATGATGCAGACAGCAGCGTCTTGGTGCCCCACCTCAGCTCCCAGTCCTGTGGCAGAACACGCAGCTGGGCCTGGGCCTTCCATGGGAACATCACAGGGCCGAGACTGAGGTGTTGGCCGTCCGAGTTCTTGGAGGTTTGGGGGGAAAAATCACTTGCAGGCTTATTTTTCTTGTTGCCAGACTCCAAGGCCTTGTGGTTACAGGACGGAGGCCCAGTAGCTGGTCATCACAGGAGCTGCCCCCAGCCCTGCACACTGTCCATGTTCCTTGGCCAGGCTCCTTGTCTCTGAGCAGCCACAACTTCCCACCCACAGCCTCTCACCCTCTTCAGAGACCAGCCTCTGAGCTTTGTGAGCACAGGATGCGTGCGGTCTCTTGAGGCCAGTTGTGCCCCGAGATACGGGCAACTCCCAAAGCTCTGTCTGTTTCCTCTTGTCCACAGACCTGGGGGTGATAGCTGGTGTGAACAGCAGGAAGCCAAGAGACCGTGGAGCACTTTGAAATTCCCCCACCTCCAGGACAAGGCCAAGCCAGGACCCAGCCTGCGCGCGCTGTCCCCTCTCCCGCTGTGAGGGCCGCCACGGCTGTATATTGGTGCAAACGCTGCCAGTGTGGAGTTTCTGAGAAGTCCCTAAGGACCAGCGTGGAGCTCCAAAGACTCCATTTATGAACAGATAAAATATTAAGGGCAATGCTTCAATGTTTCACTGTCATTCCTCAGAAGCAGGGAAGACGTGCCACATCAACTCCGTGGGAATGGGGAGGGAGACCGCTTAAACGAGGCCATTATCTTGCCTTCAGTTTATTCCAGAAATTTTCAGAAAGGACTGGAAGCCTCCACTGGCTGACCAGCACGATCGGCTTCCCACGTGGCCCACGTTTCCAGCTGACTGCAGGAAGACCTGCAGAATCCAGGTTCCACTGCTGTCTGACAGGTTCTTAGACTCCTTACTGCCCGCTCTGTCCTGGCCTGAATATCACAATACTGTCCTTACCGAAGACTGGGTTTTGCACACCCCAGACAGCAAAAACCAAAAGTATAAAATACCCATCGGAAAGTAGGAATTTTACAAATGATCTGAAAACATGTAGAGAGACCTTTCGAGTGTGTATTGATTAGGAAAACACAGTAACAGGCTTTTGGGTAAAGTTTAGATTCCTTAAATATTTCCAACAATTTAGCACCTAACACTTTTAGACAGTGTTTTTGGTTTAGAAATTCATCTTGTGCGTCAAGATGGAGACAAGAGGTCTTCAAATTCACCATCCTTACAAATCACTGCCACTGTCTGGCCTCTATGAAGCCTGGGGTCCACAGCATGCTCATGGTCTCTTTCCAGAAAATCCTTATTTCCTTCACCCTACACTTAGCAAACACCCTGGGGAACAAGTTAGTGGAAAGAATTCAGAGAATTCTGAAGACCTTGACCTTGCAGGCCCAGCCAGAGGAGAGCCAAGGAGCCTCAGGGGACAGCAGGCAGTAGGGCCTCTCCTGTCACCTCTGTGCCCTTAGGAAACCATGCAGGGCTGCTTGACCCCTCCCAAACCCCACAGACTGCACTTGAACTGTGACCCGGACACACTCTGCCTTTGTACATTGATCTGCAACCATTTTTACAAATCCTCAGGGAAGGAACTTTATTCGCATTAAAATCTTCAGAAAAAGTGAACAGCCACTGCTTAATTTAATCAATGTGGAAAAGAATCACTGTAGAATTTTAAGTAATGACATAAAAACCTACATCAGAAGACAGACTTGCAGCAGTCCTGCAGGGTGGGTCACAGCTGAGAGCACACGTCCACCGGGAAGCGGAAGAACGAGCAGACCTCACTTGCTCTCTACTGGCCAGGTTGCGGGCTGAAGAATGGCAACCTCCAGACTCCAGGTTCACAGCAAGGGGCTTTACAGATTTAGTTTAGGTGACGGTCCTTAAAACAGATTGTCCAAGATCATCTGGGCAGGCCCGTCCAAATCACTCAAGCCCCTCAAGGCACAGAATTTTCACTGGCAGGAGTCACAGGGAGAAGGAACTGGGAGGGACTTCAGGGATTCCAACAAGAGGGGAGGATTCTGGGCAGAGGGCCCTATGAGATGGACAGCAGGCAGTCACAAGGCGGATGGCCTGGGGGGTCCTTCCCCAGGGCTCCAGAGATGAGCACACCTGCGGTACCGTGATGTCACCAGAGACCTGAGCAGAGGCCCAGCCAGCTCACACAGGCTGGTGACCACAGAATGGAGACCATAAATCAGCACTGTTTTAAGTCACTACATTTGAGGGAATTTGTCACAACAGCAGAAGAAAGGAGTGCACTGGGAACTGTGCAGAAGCCAGGCTCAGCTTTGTCCATGTTTGGGCTGTAAGCCGTCACTGGCAGAGGCGGAGGGAAGTGAAGTGGAACTGGGAATCAGCAGGAGCAGGCTTCGACAGGGCCACCAGGGTGCATCACCCCTGGGCAGGGAGCAAGGCCTCCCAGCCTCCCAGGGTAAAGGGAGGAAGGCTGGGGTTTCTTTATTGTACGTTAAAGGAAAACGACCTCAGAGGCTGGAAGTGCCTTTTGACATCACAGCTAGTGAGCGGCACAGTGTCCTCACGTCAGGCCTGGAGGCAGGTGTCATTACGATTCCCTTCACAGGTAAGCATGGGGCACAGACCCTAAATAATGTGAGCGTACGTCCAGAGGGCCAGCTGCCGCAGCCCTCAGTCCTGCCCGCCAACACGCTTCAAAACTGCTGAGCGCCTTTCAAAGAAATAACATTTCCTTTGAAATACTGTGTGATTCAGGCTGCGCACTCCACCCAGCTTCCTCTCCCCCTGGACTTCATCTGAACCACTGGGGTGGGAGAGAGTGTCCACTCAGAAGACCCCGTGTGCAGGGCAAGGGTGCCCCTCCTGGAGGCCTCTGACCCCACTTGCTTGAGTTGGCTTTCTCGCTGCTGCGACTAGAAGACCCGATCAGCACCACTACAGAAAAGGAAGGGTTTATCTGGGGGCTCACGGTTTCAGAGGTCTAAGCCCTGGACAGTCGAGTGGAGTACTCCTCAGGGCTCAGGGTGAGGCAGGAGATCATGGTGGAAGAGTGTGGCAGAGGGAAGCAGCTCACATGATGATCAGAAAGCAGAGAACGGGGGCTTCCACATGCCAGATACAAAATATATACCCCAAGCCACGCCCCCAATGCCCGCCTCCTCCACCACACCCCGCCCGCCTCCAGTTACCACCCAGTTAATCCCATCAGAATTAATTCATTGACTAGGTTAGGCTGGAGCCCAATCATTTCTCCTCCAAACCTTCTTGCATTGTCTCACAAGAGCTTTTGGGGGACACAAGAGGGCAGGGTATTCCCCATGGAGCGGACAGGGCCGTGGTCAGGTTGGCAACGTGCCCAAGATGTGTCCTGAAGTCCAGCACTCTGGATTAGCATCTAGAAGTCGGCCTTCATCCCTCCTCCTCCTCACCTCCCAGACAGAGCCAAAACACCTGCACACGTGCACACACCCGCACACACACCCCACACGCCTGCTTCTCTCTGCCTGTCCATACTAGATATGAGAAGACAACATCTCTGAATCTGACTCCAGCCCCAGACGCCAGTGATCCTGGAGCTGGTCTGCAGTCACAAGAGAGGCTTAGCTTTTCAAAACAGGTTCAGAGAAACGGCTCCTAGGCACACTTTGGACAAACATCAGAAGCCAAACACAAACACTCCATGTCCACTTACATTCTGGCTCCAAATCCTCAGCCATGGCCTCCCTCGCCAGTGTGGCCTCTGAGGCCCTGGAGTCACCAAGGGAACCATCAACATTCCAGGCCCCGCCCCCACCGTGATCTCTGTAGCTGGCCACAGGGCGCCGCGGGGAATCCCCCACCCCTCCCTCCCTTGTGCTTCTGACTTTAATGGGGCACCAGGTGTTTGCTGGCTTGCCTGACATTTTTTTTAAAATAAAACCATTGAAAATATACTTGCACTCTTTAAGTCCTCCCCAGAACCTGGAATAGGTGGGGTGACAGGCTGCTGTTTGGGCACCAACCCCTCCAACTCTACCCAGAGTTCTAGTGCAGAGGGGTCAGGCACTACATGACCACAGGGTGTTACTATGTAGTGCTGTTTCAGCCAACTTTTTGCTGCTGTGACCAAAAGACCTGACAAGAACAATACAAGGAAAAGCGTGTCTGGGGGCTCACAGTGTCAGAAGTCTCAGTCCATAGGAGGCTGGCTCCATTCATCGGGGTTCGAGATGAGGCAGAACATGGCGGCAGAAGTGGACGGTGGGGGAGAGAGGCCAGGATATCGCACACTGCACCAGGAAGCAGAGAGACAGCTCTTCTCACCACACAAAATCTAAACCCCAAAGGTACACCCCCAGGGACTCCCTCCTCCACCTGTACCCACCTGCCTACGAGTACCACCCAGTTAGCCCTCCTGACTGGGTGAAGGCTGCAGGGCCCAGTCATTTCACCTCTGAACCTTCCTGTGCTGTCTCACAGATGAGCTTTTGGGGGACACCTCACACCTAAACCATAGCAGGTGTTATTACTATGGACACCCTAGCAGGAAACTGAGGTTCCTTGGTGAAGTGACTTGCCCAGGATCAGTGAGCAGGGAGTGGGGGGTGGTAAATGCCCATGTTCCACTGCAAAGTTAGCTCAGGTTAGCCCACGTGGTGGAGGAGGGAAAGCAAAAGCCCCTCTCCACACTTCTAAACGTGTGACTTCGTTTAAATATTTTTAGCCTGAAAGCATTAGTTCGTAGCGGGACGGTGACTCTACTTGCTCTTAGCAGTCACTTTAATGCCAGCCCCACTCTTAGGCTGCCCTGAGGAAGCGGTAAGGCTCAGGAGCTTGAGAGCGGAATCAGGCAGCGCTGGGCCAGTTCAGGCACAAGCTGCTTCTCTTTGTGTCCTTTGATACTCATCGGATACCTTAAATGAGAATGTTCTGGAAACCATGAAGCCACATGACCTTAGGTGTAATTTAACCTGTGGGAGAAAATAAGCAGTTTCCCGATTTTCTCTCCAGTCTGTGGTCCCGGGGTTGGCATCCGGCCACTGGAAATCTGGTCTGAAAAGACCACGTTGCTGGGTGCCTCCATGTTTTGGCCTGGGGTGACCTTGTGTGTCCCACTTCAGCTAATTTCAAAGGAGGGCCACTTCTGAGCTCAGAGTCGCTCAGCACTTCAGCAAGCTGGCTGCCCTTCACACCACTGCTCCTGCCCCAGGGGTGGCAGACAGGTGAGGCAAAGGTACTCACTCCTCCCTTCTGCAGGTGGGCAGAGGGGACGTGGGGCTCTGAGAGGCAAGCCGGTGGCCCAGGCGAGTGGCTCCCCTCCAGGGCTCAGCCCTGCTGCCTGCACACCTATTTCTTGGCAAAAAACAGCGTTTGGATAATTTTACCTGAAATCGCGGTCCTGGTTCAGATGAGAAAGAACATAACTGCTTTCAGGGCCTAAATGTCTCCCAAGTCGCCATCCCTCCTGCAGCGTGCAAGCACGGTCACACTGGTCATCCTCCCTGGCACACGGATCAGAAGGCCGGGGTCAGGTGGAGGCCAGGCCGGGCTCGCACCTGGGCTCTCCTGCTGGGGAGGCCCAATGTTGGAAGCGGAAGCATCTGGATCGTGGGGCTTCTGCGCGGAGAAGGCCGGTCCCCCAGGCACCCGGAAAGCCGCCCGGAGCCTCCGCTCCTGTGGGAAAGGTGACCTGGTCCTGGGTGAGAGTCTCTCGTTCCTGCGTTTCCAGGGTCTAGAAAGTGTGCGCCAAAGGAAAGAGTAGGAGCGTGAGGAGAAGGCCGGCGGGATGGGCATCGTGGCCATGCCCTCCCCCCGGTTGGTCCAGGGTGCACAAGAACCGCAAGCGCTTGGCCAGTGGGACAGGACGGGATGGGAGGGGACAGGACGGGACAGGGTAGGATGGGACAGGACGGATAGGACTGGACACGAGGGGAGGGGACGGGATGGGAGGCGAGGGGACGGGATGGGAGGGGAGGGGAAGGGAGGGGAGGGGAGGGGAGGGGACAGGACAGGACGGGATAGAAATAGAATAGAATAATAACCTGACCAATAAATGGGCAAAAGAACTAAAAAGAAGAAACACAAATGGCCGACAAATATATGAAAAGAATGTTCAATATTCCCAACAATCAGGGAAATGCAGATCAAAACTAGTCTGAGATTTCATCTCACTCCCGCCAGAATAGTGATCATCAAGAATACAAAAAATAAACGCTGGCAAGGATGTAGGGAGAAGTACACTCAGGCCTCGCTGGTGGGACTGCACGTTAGTTCAGATACTCTGGAAAGCAGTGTGGAGGGCCCTCAAAAAACTGGGAATGGAACTACTATATGACCCAGCAACCCTACTCTTTGGTATTTATTCAAAAGAACAAAATTGGTATACTATAGGAATATAGGCACATCATTATTTATAGTAGAGCAAGTCACAATATCCAAATTAAGGAACCAGCCCAGAATCCTGTCAGCAGATGACTGGAGTAAGAAAATGTGGTGCATGTACACAATGGAGTTTCACTCAGTCATAAAGAATGAAATTATGGCATTTGCCAGTAAATGGGTAGAAATGGAGAACATTATGCTAAGTGAAACAAGCCAGACTCAGAAAATCAAGAGTTGAAACGTTTTCTCTCATATGGAAAAGCTAGAGCAAAACAAGGGGAAAAGGGGTGGTGGATGTCAGGAAGCTACAGGGAAGGTGAGTACAGCAGGAATCTAGAGGGAAAGAGGAGGGACAGGACGGGGGAATGCTGATGAGTTTAACCACAGCATGCTGTGTGCGTGCATAAATATAGCACGGTTTCACACTTTGGGGGCACAACTTAAGAACAGACCGATCACCACTGAGAAGTCCAAATTTGAGAGTCTTTATTAAGCCGGCCGGCTGACTGTCTCACACAATGCCCCCAAAAATGGCTATTGGGAGAACAGCCCCAACCACAGGGTTGTAGGGGTTCTTATACCAAAAATCACATCAATCATAAGTGTTTGTTGCTATGATTTAAAATTACACATTAACATCATGAGATCATCGATAGAGGGGGAAGTGGGTCAGAATGACCCTTACCTAGGTACAAAGTAAAGAATGGTTGCTAACATCCACACAATCACCGTTCACATGGTACATTGTTTAGGAGCAATAGGAATCAAAAGAGAGCAATTTTTCTTTACATAGGAATTGTCATTCTGTATTGTTAAATATGTCACACTAAGTAACTGATGATGGGCACAGAGGCGGGGTGTTCCCATGGGAGAAGCTTATTTCCTACATAACATGGAGTCTCAGAGCAAAATGGAGTCTGTTTAGTTATTTCCCTTAGAGTCTGGCCTAGAACATTCTCATGGAGCCAGACTGTCGGCCCGTCACCACACCTTTATGTATGACTGTAAAGTCCCCGTCAAAAACAAGTACATGAGAGAGAGGAAGACCAGGGGAGCCAGGACGACCAGTGGAGCCGAGGAAGGGGAAGAGGGGGAGGGGGAGGGAGGGCAGGGGAGGGCTGGGGACTGAAATGGAGTCAGTAAAATTCCAGGCAGTACAATGTTGTCGAAATGAACCCAACTATTAGGCATAACCATGATGCTCTATTAAAAGAAAACAACACACATAAAAGAACTTGCTGAACAAATGAACAAACTTTCCCCGTTATTTTGTGGGGTTGGGGGTGAAGCCAGGACCTTGCCTTGCTAGACAAATGCTCCACTCCTGAGCTACATCAATGTCCTTGCAAAACTGTTTAAACACCTTCATGCTCCATAAGCTCTGGACAAACAATGCTGTGTTTAGAAAATTTCAAATAGAATGGAAATCCAAATTCTCTGGCCTGGTAGGAGGATGGGGGTGTGGATGATGGTAGGGCAGGCGCAGGAGCAGGAGGCAGTTCAGTCTGGTCCTAGCACAGCAAGGAGTCATGGAGATTCTGAGCAAGAGACAGGCAGCATCAGTCTCCGGGGCGGGCCCATGACGCTGCCGCACTGTGGCCCGGGGCAGGTGGGCAGGTGGGTGCTGATGGGGCCCCTTCTGTGCACACTGTGTGGGCGGCGGTCGCCCAGACCCCTCCGCTCGTGCCCCTCCCACCCTTCTCCCCCAGCCCCAGCCCCAGCTGCAGTGCCAGGAAAGCCTGCACCCACCAAAGGCCAGAAGTGACCCGACTCTCACGTCCCTTGCCCTCTGTCCCTGTCATGTGTCCCTCTTCCTCTTCCTTTCTCTCTCATCTTCCATTTTTACTTTCCTATCAGAACACACCCAACAGAAAACAAATGTGCTTTTGTGTTTTTCATCTTAAAAACACTTAAAGAAACACTGTGTTGACTCCATGTCCCTCTCACATCTCTCTGAATCCAGAGATTCTGCCAAGGTCTGGGGTGTAGCTCAGCAGCAGAGCGCTTGCCTGGCCTCAGCAAGCCCTGGGCTCCACCCCCAGGGCTCCAAAACACAAAGGAAAGAAAAGAAATAGAGACTTTGGCCCAAGTGTACCGTGTGGACAGCATCCAAGCATCTGGTCTGTCTGCAAGGAGGACAGAGGCCAAGTTCACTGCCCTGCCTGTCCCCACAGGTGGGGCCTCCCGGCAGCACCTTCCTGCCCACATGAATCATTTCCGCTTGCCTCAGACCTTCTCAGGTGTGGCCCATATTTTGCCCTAATAGTGGTTTTCTGCAAAATAACTTTAAACAATATTTGAGGATGAAACAACTGTGAGACTCAAGAAGTTTAAAAGATGGATGAAAATAATTCAGAAAGAATTCCCCCGGAACCCACGGCTCCCCACAGCTTCCCGAGCCGCCTTTCTGTGTTAAGAGCGGAGCAGGCCTGTCGGTGTCCTCTGTGCTTGGGCCACACAGCCTCTCCTGCGGGGTGCCGGCCCCACCCGACCTGGTCGCCATGGCCCCACTGAAGTGTGCTCTCAGCTGGGAACCTGGTTCTGGGGCTGGGCTGGAAGAGAAGTCTCAGCGAGAGACAGGGGAGGATGGAGGCCGGCGGCCTGGCGTGTGTCCTGCAGGCCCTGGGGACCCGTCTCCCACAGTGCAGGAAGTGCAGAGCTTCGCCTCTGCTTCCTCCCTGGTCAGGTGGCAGCAGGTCTCCTCCGTGTCCCCGCTGGGCTTCCTGTGTCTTCAGAACTCATCTTGGGAGCCGTTCCACGCCAGGACGTAAAGAGCCACCGGATCGTTCGATTCTTGGATCTTTCTCGTCATACGTGACAGCAGAATCCCTTCGGATCTCACTGCACAAGCATGGAATGCATCTGCGCGTCAGGGCCCGTTCCTGTGGGTGTCCCGTGGTGGGACTCGTTGTGCTGTTTCACTTATGTACGTGGGAAGATCACGTCAGGCTCATTCCACGGTCTTTCCTTCTGCTGTCCCCCTCCCGTCCGTTCATCCCCCTTGTCTGATCCACGGAACCTTTACGCACCTGCGACTTGTGTGCCAGCATCCACATATCAGAGGACACAGCCTCCCTTTGGTTTTGGGGACTGGCTTATTTCACTTAGTCTGATAGTCTTTAGAGCTGTCCATTGACCAGCAAATGCCATCATTTCACTCTTCCTTACGGCTGAGGAAAGGTCATTGTGTATACAGACCACATTTTCTTTATCCAGCCATCTGTGGAAGGGCACTAGGCTGGCTCCATCGCTCCACTATGGTGGTTCGAGCTGCTGTGTCACTGCAGTGTTGACACCAGGCTTAAGGATCAGGAACAGGTCCTCATCGCCTGGTGCTGAGGAGGAAACGCCTGAGAAACAGTGAGGTTAGCGCAGGAAGCAGGCTGAGTTTCAGAGCGGGATGAGGTAGCAGGCTTCTCCAGGGAGAGGGGCACAGAGCCGGGCCCCTGGGGGGCTTGACTCTTTTATAGACCCCAGAAGCCCCCCTTAAGCCCTGCCTCCCTTTCTTCTCCATGTAGCTGCTTAGGGGTGGGAAGAGGCAGGACGCGTGTTGGCAAGCGTGAAGGGAGGCGTGGGCAAGCCCTGAGCTGGACACAGCTGTGCACCCAGAGGACCTCCCACCCCTCGTGCACCCACCCTGACTGCCAGGCCTTGCCCCCCACCTCCGCGTGTGAGGAATGACATGCCTCCTGTCCCTCGGGCTGGGCGGGGGCAGTGCAGGGGCTCGCTTTAAAGAGCTGTCTTCCACCTGGTGTCCCCTGTGCTTGTCTCTCTGTCCCCTCCCCTTTGCCAGTTTCAGATCCTGTGGATGCCTACCAGGGAGCAGGCAGCTGGGTCACAAGGAGGCCCACCCTGAGTTTTCTGAGGAATGTCCACACTGCTGTCCAGAGGGCCACTGCTTGGTGTCCCCTCCAGCACGTGTGAGCGAGCCATTCCCACCCGCTGGCCCACGCCTGCCGGCTTGTGTGTCATCCCTGCCGTCTGACCAGGCCGAGGTCGACAGATGGCAAGGGAGCTGGACAGAGCCTTCGCAGGAGAGGAAACAGGAATGGCCAACAAGCACATGGAAAGATGCTCCGCCTCTCACCAGAGAGCCTGGGCCTTGAACAGCAGCCTCCCGCCCACGGTGGCAGCGTGGCCACCTGTGGAGCGCAGATGTCACCCAGGCACACACGCTCTCCCACTCCGCGGCTGGTGCCACGCTGGTTTAGGGCTCCTCCTATGTGCTTTTGGCTTGTGCGGTGGCTCTGGCACAGGGCCGACGCCCGCACCATGCTGACAGGGCTCATGCCAATCTGCACAGTCCCAGCTCGCCACCCAGCGGTGCTGTGGACAGCGACAGCCGCCCGTCTGATCCCTGCCCATGTGGGGCTGCCGGTTCAGTGTGATGTCGCTGGGAGGGGTGGAAGGCCACTCGCTTCCTGGGGCTGCTAGCATCTCAGTGACTTGGTTGAACTCCCATTTCCCGGTTCTTCAGGTTGACAGCCTGACGTGGGTCTGCGGGCTGCCGTGGAGGGTCCGCAGGGCTGGTTCCTCCCCTTCCTTGCCTTTCCTGCTTCTGGAAACCTCCAGCTGCCTGCGAAGCCAGCGACTCGGCTCCTCTCGCATACACCGCACATCCGCTCCTGCTGCCCTCTTGCCAGGCCAGGACCCGGAGTTTGCCCGGCCCGCGGCCTCCACAGGCATGCTGATCTGCTGCCTCGGTTTCCCGTGCCCCACTATGTGACGCGCACATGTTGTGGTGATCAGGATGTGGCCCTCTTTGGGGACCATGTTCATACACCACAGCCCCCAGTCAAGGAAGCAAAGAGGCAGAGAAGAGTCCTTGGCATCAGGAGAGGTGAGGGAGGCACAGACCTGACTGGAGAGGCCCAGAGACAGAGGCTCGCCGAGGGTGACACCAAGGGGAGGCAGCAGCCAGGCTGGGCACCATTTAGCACGGCCTTGGCTGGGAGGTGCTCTGGGTTCACCTGCTCCACTTGCTTCTGCTGAGAGAGGCTTGGGCATGTTGGAGGAGTGGGGCCCGTGGAGCAGGGAATGCTGGTAACTGGAGAGACCGGGCAGTGGACTGCAGGGCCACCGCTCTCGCAGGAGGCCTCTGTGACCTGCTCCGAGGCAAGCCCAGGACACAGCCGTGGGATGGGACCCACAGTCACTGGAAAATGGACCAACCAGGAGCAGACTCAGTGTAGCTCCCAGACACGTCCAGCCCTCCTGGGGTTATATGAGTCTCGGAAGTGCCGGCGAAAGCCAGGCCGGCCAGCCATGCTGCTCCCTGGGCACTTGGGGCAGCGCCTCAAGGCAGACAAGACCTCCCAGTGTGCAGACTGGAGGCTGCAGTCGAAGTCCGCGCCTGCCTCCTGCTCCCTCTCAGAGTCGCTGGCAAGGCAGCGGGACACAGGGCAAGGGTGGGAAGGGGATCGCTCCCTGTGGGTGCTTCTCTGGTGCCATGAAACTCCCCGGCTCCCCAGGAACTTGTCACCTCTGCTGATGCTCCTGGTCTGAAGCCATTAACTCTAGGTGGTTGCAGATGGTGATTTCTTCCACCATGGTGAGATGTCACTCTGCAAAGAAAGAGCGTCCCCTCCTGGGCGAGGGATCGAACGCCCTAGAGGGGAAGGTTGGTCTTTTTCTCTAGTCACCATTTTTCAAGAAAGGAGTTGGTGCAGTGGTCACGTCCAAGAGAACCTGATGAATCGATTCCTTCGTTTTACTCTGACTGTCGTTATTAACTTATGGGTCTTTTATTTTTGGAGTGTGATATCATCAGTTGGAGTCACTGCTCTTTTCAATCAGTTCTTTGAGTGTATATAGTGTATAATAAAATGCACCCTCGTAGAAGTGTGCAGTCAGTGGCGTACGGCAAGTTCAGTGGCGTGCAGCTGCCCCCACCTGGTCCGGGACACCTTCACCACCACAGAAAGAACCCATGTTCACTGGCCTTCCAACCCAGCCCCGGGGAACATGAGTCCACTCTTGTGCTCTTGGGCTTTCCTACTCTGGCCGTTTCACACAGATGGTGTTGACAGTTGTGGTCTTTGATGACTGGTCTTTGGCCCAGGGTTTTAGAGGCTCATCTCTGCCGTGTTTAATCAACCCTCACTCCTTTTTTATGACTGAATACTATTTCACCACGTGGTTAGGCCAGTTGTGGAAGTTTGGACCATTTGCACATTTTGGACACTCTGAGGACCCATGCAGGAGCATTATGAACGAGTTTTTATGTGAGCGTAAGCCGTCATTTGTCTTGGAGACGCACCTTGGGATGGAATGTTGGACTCTTTTCCAATGTGGCTGCACCATTTTACAATCCCACAGTGCCTGCGGGTTGCAATTTCTCCCCATTCCCAACAGCACTTGCTGCCCAGCGTTTCTATTTCAGCCATCCTAGGGTGAGAAACTAGTCCCTGGGCTTTAATCGGGCACCTTCATGTGATTACTGGTCACTTTTTGAAGAAGGTTTATTCCACCCTTTGTTCACTGTTAGTGGGTCCCCTGTTTTACTGCGTTGTAAAGTTCCATTCTTTGGACACACGCCTGTTCATGTGTGAGTGTTGTGGTCTGTGGGCTGTCTTGTCACTCTCTTCGTGGTGTCCTTTGAAGCATAAGCATCTTGATTTTCATGGTCAGCTTTGCTGATGCTTCTTCCTGCCTGCTGCTGTGGAGCCGGGCCGAGGCTGCTGCCCGCCCCGCGTAGCTCTGAGCAGGTGTCAGCCAACGCGCCCTCTTCCTGGAGGTGTCTGCGCTGTCTTCTCCCGCTCCTGCTGCCCCGTTGTCACCACATGACACAGTCTGTGCTGACTGGGCTCTGCGCTCATCTCCCCTCCCCCCAGGATGCACGCTCCCTGCCTGCTGCGCAGCCGCTTCCACTCACGCTGGACGCCCGTGTCTGCAGCAGAGCCTGCGTGGGCAGCTGGCCACCGGCGCTGGGAACGCGGAATAAAAAAAAACCCACAGAAAAAATATCACGCCCAGCTCTCCAAGGAGGACTCAGTGGAGTTAGAACCTGTTTCTCAAACAACAGAGTCCTGATAGAAGACAGGAAGTTCCTGGTGTGATGTGCACTTTTTGAATCACTAGTTTGGGCCATGAGGTGCCCAGACATGTAGCTCAGCATTATTTTGGATTTGTCCGTGGGGATGTTTCTGGAGGACATTGATGATTGAAAATGTGTGTCCTAGCTTGGACTCCTATCACGAGACACATAAACTGAGTGGCTTCATTGACAACGATGTACATCTATTTCTCACAGTTCTGGAGGTAAGACGTCAGAGACCCAGAGCCCGCACAGTCCCGTTCTGGTGACGGTCCCTCTGGGCTGCCGTGTGTGAGTTCTCCTTGATCCTCACTGGCACGGGACGGTGGTCAGCTTTCCTTCTTGCTCTTGCAGGGCACTGATGACACCGGTTCTCGCCTCTGCCGCTGGAGTCCCTGGCGGCGTGAGAGCCCCTGCAGCGGGGCAGGTATTCACTGCAGCGACGCCCTGCAGCTTTAGTGGCTGCACCGGACTCAGCAGCTCAGAGGCCAGCGGGTCTAACCGTGTTTCTAGCTCTCCAGTGTTGCAGCAGACCTCAGCCACCTGCCAGGGACTTCTTGCTGAATTCTTGTCTCATGAATTCAAATAAAATCCTTGGGCAATGGAGGGTGACAGCGAAGGAGAATTTAAGTAAGAAGAAGAGAAACAACTCTCACCCAGCAGGACCTGGTGGCAGGTTGCTGATCAGGCGTGCTAGTCCGGGGGTTCATACAGCTGCCAGGTAGGGTCATGGACCTATCTGGGCTAAAGGACACTGGAATAGTGTCAAGGCTATTGGGTTAGCCCTTGACCTTCTGCGTGGTTGTGCCCTTTAGCTGTGAGTCTGTAGCCTCATTCAGATCCATCCTGCTTCTCTTTTCTTGCTGCTCCCGGACAAAGGAGTTGGTTGGAATGTTTGGAAAGTTTCTACAGGTTAATTTCATGCAGTAGCCTTTACATTTAAAGAAACCTTTGGGGGGGCCTTGGTGGCCTCCATTTTTACTGTTTCTCTTACCTATTCATTGATGCCATTCACAAAAGCACCCATTTTGGGCCTAATTAAGTCTCCAATGCCCCATGTTCAAGCACCATCTCTTGGCAGGGTTTTAGCTCCGTAGTAGAGGAGGTTTGAGGTTTGGGTTTGATCCCCAGTACTGCAAAAAGAAGAAAGAGAAAAACCCCATATCCCTGGGGACTAGATGTCCAAGAGATGGTGGGAGGGTGCAGAGTGACTGCTGACTGACCAGGGTCCCTCCCAGAGGGCGGCCTCACCCAATGCCTGAGCCCGAACACAACAGGAGCAGGGCCAGGGCTGGTTCTCTCTGCTGTCATCCTGCCCCAGGCTGAGACCTGCACCCTAGCTTCTCAGGCCTTAGCCCCTGACTTCGCCATGGACTCTCCAGGTCTGGGGCCTGGTCTCAGAACTGAGCCTACACCACCAGCTTCCCTGGGTCTCCAGTTTACTGATGGCAGATCCTGGACTGTCAGCCTTTGCCTTCTGTGAGCCAGGTCCTCACCGAGTCTCTTTCTCCTCTTCCTGCCGCCCCATCCGCACACATTGGTTCTGTTTTCTCAACTACACCTGCAGGTGAGGCGGGCCCATGAATTTTAAGGGGGCATTAGATCACTGAACAGGTGTAGCATTTTCTTCTAAAAGAAAAGCAACTCCCTTAATGAGGAAAATCAGCCCTGGGTCATAGCACCTCACTGTGCACACCCTTAATGCAGTTCCGGAGTGAGTTCCGCCACTTTCAGTCCATTGTGTAGGGCCGGTCCCACTTGACCTCGCGACGTACTGAAGAAGCTCTCAGCTATTGGATGTGAGGGGCAGAATATACCATCTCAGAACACCAAATTCATGTTTCACCGGCTCTGAATGCAAATGGGGGAAAGTGTGACTGTTTCCTAGAAGTGAATTTGATTTGCCTGATGTCCTCATTTGTCCGCAGCAGGAAGCCTAACTCAGTCTTGGTCAGGCAGACTCCGCCGCTGCCCCGCCTCCTGAACTCACTGGGCTGCAAGTCAGTCACAGCTGCTCAGGGGCCCTTTCCTCCCGAATCCCAGGACCACTGGGGAGCTGGTGGCAGCTTCAGTATGGGCCTCTCCGTCTGTCCCCAAGACGTTCTCCAAGTATGTGCTTCGGGTGGTGCTCACGGAGGAGATGTGAACCCATGTGACCTCCCACCACATAACCTGTGTGGCTCTCCTAAGCTGTGTCCCCATGTCACAGCCACAAGATCAGCCTGGAGCAGCTGGTTGCCTGCTCTGCTTTGCCCCCTTGTCATGGTGGCTCAGAGGTGGGACTTCCACTGTGGGTTTTTCTACCTGCCCCAGCTGCCCCATGGAGGTTCTCCCTCTGGGTGGAGAGCAGCCTGGGCCATTTCGGGAGCGGGTGCACTGACCCCTCCAGCTGCTTTCTTCCTCCTGGTTCTTCCTTCCCTAGTTCACCTCCCTCAGTTCTGGGGTCTGTAGTCTTCTGGAAATACCTTGCTTAAACCAGACTACTTTTCTCTCAAGTCTCCCTCCTCTGTGAACTTCCAAATTTTATCTTGAAAGTGAGACATGGTGCACTCTGTGTTCCTCTCTCTCAGGAGGAAGCACGCCTCTGTCACGGGGACAAGTTGGCAGGATGGGAAATGGGCAGTGTGGCCACTCAGAGGGCTGCTCGGGAACAGAGGTGAGCCCCGTGTGACTGCAGGTGGCAGTTCTGCCTAACTAGTGCCCCCTATCAAGAAGGCAGGACATCACCTAAGAGTCACTTGCTAAGTTGCTCTTTCAAACAAAGCCCTGTTTCTCAGCCACTTTGCCCTGGCTCCTGCGTACCCGCAGGTGAAGCTCTTCTCTGTCGGGATGGGGATGGCTGGAAGGGATGAGCAGCTGTGTCGGAAGGGGAGGGCAGCAGCGCTGGAAGAACATGCTGCTCTGGTCCCCAACTTGTCAAGCTTGCTTTCTTCTGGTGGGAACGATATCAATTGTGCACAATTTGAAAAATTTAAGAAATCATCTTGCAAATGTGAGCTTGTCCTATCTTTAAATGCGAGGGTTCCCTCCAACTTTCTGCTACTACGATCGTGAAGGAACAGGTGCCGGGAAGGAACGGCAGGGACCACAGCCTTCTGTCAGATGGAGTCAAATCCCAACTTGCTGAAACGTCTTGTCCATCTCCCACTTCCCGTGTCCCCTCCCTGCATTCCTTCCTTACAATGGCAAGTGCCCAAATAACTCGCCAAATACATGTTTGAAAGCGCTGCTTTTTGGGTCCTGGCGCATTAGGAAATAGGTGCAATGGAGAAATATCACTCTCCTGCAGCTGACAGAACATCAAATGTATGTGTAACTCAGGGCTCAAACACAAACCAGCTTTGTAGTGTCCATCAGGAATTTTAATTGCCAAATAATTGTGTGGGTATATTGGCTCATGGGATTCCTTAGTAACACAGGAGACATTTTATTAAGGTCCACAGGTAATGACCACCTAACAGGAATTCTGTCTGCACTCTATCCCCAGTTGTGCATTTGGAGGGCCTGCCCTCAGGAAGTTTGGAGTTGGGGAAGAAGCCCCTTTGAGGGCTACCTATGTTTACCTTTGAATTCACCAAGCCCTGGACATTCATACTTAACAACACAGCGTCTATCCCAGTAATCTTTGACTCCCAAATTCAGGTCTGGAATGTTTAAGGTTAGGAAGGGTTCTGGAGATAAAATTAAATTTTAACTTTTTGGTCTCAAATATTTACTATTTACCTGCTCACCTGATGGCAAGCAGAGATGGCCAAAATAAGCAGAGCTTTAAAGGTAAACCCATGAGTGTACTTATCACTGTTTAAGCTTCTGTGAGGTTCTAGTCTGAAAAATGTCTCGTCTATACTCACTGGCAAACATGCGCCCATGGTCACTGTGAGCTTCCTGCCCAGCCTCTCTCTGCATGAGGGTGCACCCCTAAGGACTGTGCGCGTGTGACGTGGCTGGCAGTTCCCAGGGGAGCTGGCTGGGGAACCCGGGTCAGCACGCAGTGTCCTGAGCTGTGCAATCAGAAGCAGTCATCCTGAAAACCAGGTTCCCCAGCCAGCTTTCGAAACTTTAAAATCATAGGACGAGCTTGTGAAACCTAACCTTTTAGGCTGGCTCATCTCTTCTGCTGGAAAGTGGATGAGGCCATTAATTCAGGGTGGACATGGTCCTCCAGGTTAACGAGGCCTGGGGTCTTCCAAAGCACTTTCAGGAGACGTCTCATCATCCCCACAAAAGAGAGCGAACGATAAACCATGAAAGATGATGTTTTATAAACTGTATTCAATTATTCACACCAAAGGATGTCCATTGAAATTATGAACATTTCTAAATATATTTCATGTATCATACATATATATACTTTATATGTATAATTACATATCAACAAAAGATTTCTTGCAGCTCTAAGCATGTAAGTAAAACAAAGCTGGATTTTGCCATGTAACACCCATATATGCATATACACTGGCTGTTCGAATTAGGAATTTATTTACACCTTGTCTAGGTTATAATAAATGATTATTGTTCTATTATACAAACATAACAGTAAAGATTTTTTTAAATACAAAGACTGAAAATGAATACATGAAAAAATTACACACATGTACAATATTTATAATTTATAAATGCAAAGTTAAGATCTCTTTAAATTATTGCACTTGGGCATTTTACAAAGATTTTTATGTCATACATAAAAAGTCATTTTTGGAAATTACTAACTCATCAACTACAATAAGGTTGGACATTGTTAACTTGGAATTGTTTTCCCCTTCCAAAAGAGAGCCTAGTAGGCTTTGGCCGGATTCGCGGCCTGCAAGTCATCAGCCTGTCAGAGGGCCTCCCGTAGGTCCTGGGCAGCAGGAACCTGTCACAGTGCACTCCTAGATGCCTTGCTAGGTGTGGGTACAGCATCTCTTTTGTTCATATGTTCGTGTAGAGAAAGTCACCTTTTCTTCTCAGAATCAAGATGCTGCATTTGTACAAATTTTGGTAACTTTCACAGTGTTTTAGGCAAGCACGTAATTTCAAACAGGTAGGAACATTGTTTAGAAATACCTTCTATTGGTGAATCGACTGTACTTTCAATCTGCACACTAAATGGGTAGGCAGCATACACCATACAATAGATTGTGTGGAAAAAATGTTCCCAGCAGTCACTTATGTTGGGTATTTGAGCTACAGCAGAGAACTGGGTTATTAGGGTGACCTAAGAAAAAAACAGGTTGCAATACCCATGATAGATTGATATTGTAGGTGACCAGGAATATTACAGTTTTAAAACTTAATTTACATCAGGCATAAAAATGTTTCGCTCAAACTTCTGCAAATATATAGTGCCTCAAATTACTAGCTGAGCATTGAAATGTACACACTGACTTCCCTACCGGTCCTTTTCTGGGCCCTCAGAGCCAGGTCTGTTACTGTCTCTCACACAGGCAGGAAAGAGCAGGCAGACTGCGCAACTCAAAAAGCACTGTGTCTGCTGCCAGCTTAAGAGAAAAATTAGGTGACTACCGTGATGCTTCTTTGGATTTTAAATGTGTTTTTCTTGAGTAATATTAATATGTTCCATCTTTTTAATCTGTAACAAGAACACCATTGAACCTTTTTTCTTTTTTTTTTTCCATCACATAAAATGTATCCAATGCTTCAAGCAACCAAACTATGCAGTTTTTTTTTGTTTTGTTTTGTTTTGTTTTGTTTTTTTAAAGACAACAAAAGCCATATGTACTGCACCGGGTACCACTGATTTTAAACTTTTAGTATAAATGTGTAAAAAAGTGAGTGAATGTGTATCAGATTAATACTTACACACACGTGAAACTCTAACAGCCATGCGCTGCTAAGTGTGAGGAACTGACTGGTAGCACACGCAGCCAACTCAAGTTGTGCAGTGAGTGATAAATGAACACTTGCAGTAGAAGGGATCCACTAAAGTGACTAAATGAAGAGTCCTTGAGAACTACAACCTAGATAAAATCAGCGAAGTGTAGAAAGCAGATACATTGGAGCTATATAGAGAAGTGATTTCAAAATCTAAATCATGCTTATGTACCTGCAAACCAACAAAACCACATCCCAAGCACAGTCCCTGGAAGTTGTTTCAGTAAAGGCAATCTGAGCTGTTAACTGGTTGCAGTTACAGGGTGTATGTCAAGCAAGCCAAAGAAAGGATAGGAATCTGATGAGGAGAGAATGGTCCTGTTCACTCAACTTCATCAAATCAACCAGCGTGTGGCCCATTAAGTGTTTTCAGTTTTACTTAAGGAAAAAGAAAAAGAAAAAAGCAAATTAATGACCAGGAGAGAGGAAGTACAACTGCAGTGTTAAAGTCAGGGCACAGGCCAAGGCGTGGTGAATAATTTAGTACTGTTGAAGCTCAAACCTTGACTGTGAATTAAAAGACCAGAAACACAGCATGGCAAACTAAAAACCCAGGTATCCAAGGATCTGTGCATCTCTGCACGTCCTGTGTAAATATATTTGGTATATCTGAATATACCAATAATGCAAAATTCACTAAGATTGTACAAATTCAAAAACAAAAATGCTTTTAAAGCATGCTAAAAAAGGGAAACCTACGCTGAACAAATTTAGTTTCAGATCAACTCTCCTTCCTTGGCTTTGAGTTCCCTAGAATGTCACTGTAAAGGTCACCATGAGGAGGAGCCAGGATAGAACCTGCTGGCTGGACTCTCAGCAGGCTCTTTCCCCAGGTTGGTCTCTCAGTCTCGTCTTAGTAGTAACAAAAGCTGGGGGTGAGATACAGGGGCCCTGGCTTGGAGAAAGGGTCATGTTTGTTAGCCAGTTACACCCAAAGCTTCTCTTTTAGTTTTCCTAATTAATCAATTCACAAAGTCAACTACTAATTAATAAGATGCTTGCATTTTTATAGAATTTTATTCCACTGCCAGAGTTCAACAATTCATGTTGTTGCTGGCATACATTTATATTTCCAACAGGATTTCTGGTTAAAAAAAAAGTTCACTAAGTCTGGAAAGAAAATGGAATAATTGCAAGTAACCATAAACTTGTCTACTACTAATTAACATAAACAATATGAATTTCTACAAACTGGCCATTCTACATTAGTTGTGGCTGCTTACCAAATTTATATCAGACAGGGAAAATCCAGCCTACTCTAAAATCCCACCTTAATCTGGCATTAAAACCACCTGCCTTTTAAGAAAAGATCTGGGAAAAAGATGAGAAACAGAATTCCAAAGTTTGTCTGCTAAACATATTTGCCAAAATGCAAAGATGCTCCTGACTGTACGTTTTCCAAGATGAATCATTAACTGGATATCAGTGCATCCTGGGACCTTTCTAGGTCTATCTGTGCTTCCTAAATCAACCTCACACATGGCGAGAGTGACGGAAACACTTGAAGTTGGCATACAGTCCTTTGTTCAAGCTGTGCTCCTATTATGACAAAATTTCACAAGCAAAGGATGGACCACCCACCATACTTTGGAAAACTATTCAGAGTAGAGGTCATACAATACACTTGGCCATATCAAATTAAAAGAACTTCCTGTGATCATCTTATCAGAAAGGTGACCTTAAAATGTAAAAGCTGCCATGCGAGTCCTGCCCAGTGGCTGTTTTCCCATCAAGAAACAGGATTCAGCGTGCCTTTAAAATCCTTTTAATTAAACAATGATCTTAAATGATACCCCCTCCTGCAATTCATCTTACAGATTAAATCAGATGATTAATTTATGGAATGAAAGTTGTATGGAATCATTTCATAAATTTAGGAGGAAACCATCAACTTTTTAGAAGTTTATCCGCACTGAATAATCACACTTTGGTCAACTTACCAAGCAACAGACATTTCCCAACACAAAAGTCACTTTTTAAAGAATGGGGACGACTTATTTTCATACGTTTGCCCTCTCTCCCTCTCTCTCCTCCTCTCTCACGTGCTGTATGTGTGACATGCTCCGCACGTGCATGGAGTGTGGAGATCTTGCTCAGTGGTGTTCCTCTCTAGTCGTCGTATGTGACACAAGAGCAAATGGAGCTGCATGGAGTGACAGCGGCAGCCTCAGAGGCCATGAGGGACACACAGTGTCAGTCTGAACAACACCACTGTTCACGCGCAGTCAGCTCCACTGTAACAGACCAGCCATGTGGCGGAAAAGGCTTTGATTTTGCAGAAATCAAGCTCATATGAATGATGTGTAAGGTCCTGAATATTTAGAAGCCTCTTTCTAAAGATCTATTTTCTAAAGCACTCTTCCATGCTCCTGCCATTAGAACAGAGAATGACTATCTGCTATGCACTGGCTGTCACTTCTTGTTCCCTGATTCCCTGAGGTTCAGGCGCCACTGTGCCATTGTGCTAAGAATCTTGAGAGCACTAGCATGAACTGGTCTGCCTGCTCTCTAATGGTTGCAGAAGGGGTCCAGAGAATTCTGTTGGTCTTCTAAACACTAACACTGTTCAGTGATGTGAGTCTACCAAAAAAATCACACAGAAGAAACGATCCAACCCACAGGCTTTGATGTGGATGTTTAATCCAGGAGGAGAGGACAGAAACAAACATGGACAGTGCAAGGGCACTGTGGCCTCCCTGTGACTGTTCCCTCACAGCATGCCTCTGAGAGATGACTGCACAGTGCAGAGAGAGAACAAGAGGGATGCCAGCAGACCAGAGTGAAGCTATGGAATGTTAAAACGTCATGGTGCCATTTGATTTTAAGGGAAATGCATGGTCCTTTAATGAAGGAACTTTCAGAGTAAACCTTTCATTTTGAATATGAGTCTAAAGTTTTGCCAGGACAAAGTGACAATTTCAAGGAATCATTATTAAATCATTCACATTTTACATTCACAAGACTTGTTCGTTCGAAGTTTTGTAGGCCTTGCTTTTATTTTGTTCTTTATATGAAGGTTCAATAAATTTGCCAAGAATACAATGAGGATTTCTTTTTTAACTCTCTGACATTGTTCGAACTAAAACTTGAAGTTCTGAGATTTACTGGAATGCACACCTACATCTCTCCTCCAGCGGTCAGACGTCCACCTCCCTTAGTGTCAACTGGTTCAATCAGGCCCTCGACTGCAACCGAGAGGCGTCGGCTTTTCCATCACTTCTTACTCTGTGATTCCATGCCTCTGCTCCTGAGGCGCCGGGCTACAACTCAGGTCACCTCCACGGGGGTCACACACGAACATTCACAATAGTAAAGTGTAAAAACCTATTTATAACCAAGGACGTCAAAGCAACAATGGTGCGAGAGCCAGGTAGAACACCACAAAGTAGGCGTCAAACCCCAGGGAAGGCGCGTGGAGGCACCCCTGGGAGTCTGGTTCTGTTTCCGTAAGGCCTGGGCTAATCAGCCTGCTGGAAAAGGGCGGCAGGGCAGCTGGGGTCCTGGCCAGCTGACCCCGAGCCCGGCCCCGCTGCTGCTCTCTGGCTGCGGGTGTGCTGACACCGTCAGGACGTCTGCTCGCACACACAACTGACGTCAGCTTCTCCAAGAGGTCTGCATCCCAGCGTCCAGGTGTAGGTTTTCCCCCCTCAAAAATAAAAGGAAATAAGTCAAAGAAGCAAGATGAGACTTGCTGGGTGGGATGACTGGCCCCTGCTGTCAGCCATCAGTCTTCCCGGGCAGCTTCTCAGAGGTCTCTGGGGCTGCTGGCGAGGCTGAGATCCACTGGGCACTCTCCTCCCCTCGGATCACCTTCTCCCACTGACTGAGGTTGTCCCTGGGGGCAGAAGACAGAGGGGAAGTTGAAAAGAGAACTTCTGCGTTCCGTCTCCAATGCTGACCAAACAGCCCTGAGCATGACTGGGCACAAGGCTCCTGTGCCCTGGGGTGTGGCTCTCGGACAGCACCCGCCATGTTTCTTCGGGAGGAGCCTCAGAAACACCGGCACTGGGCACTGCGTCCCACCTAGTCAGCCTCAGAGACAAAGCCACTCGAGGGCTCAGGATGTGCCCCTGCTTAGGTGTTAGGAGGAACTGACCTGGGGCAGTGAGCCCCAGAGTTGCCTGCTGGGCTCTGCAGGATGAGCAGAGGCAAAGATGCCAGTGTGGGAGGCCACTCGGCTGTGGCAGAGCACGACAACGTGTTGACCTGCAGGTGACACACAGGGCTCCTCCTGGAGGCCGGCTGACACTCCTCACTACACTTGAGGCCCTCGTTCTGAATACTGTGTCATACGTAAAAATAAACTGCCTGGGCACAAGCTTTTAAATGTCTTGCTACCGGAAAACGCCACATGTGATCTGGTGACCTCCCACATGAGGCGCAGCCCGTGCCTCCTGCAGCCCTCTGATGGCCCCCTGCTCCTTGGTCTGAATGTCACAGGCATGCTACCTGTGACCGTGAGATGGCGACTGCTGCAGGCCCACCAGGTGCTCCCCATGCTAACCTGGCAGAGTTCTTGGAACACTTCCCACCTTGACTCAGAGTCAAAATCAGAAGGGAACTTTGACATTGGCAAACAAAACTCATAAAGAGCACAGTAAAACTCTTTCCCCAAACGGGGCAAGGTGGTGCACGCCTGTAATCCCAGCAGCTCAGGAGGCTGAGGCAGGAGGATGGTTGAGTTCAAAGCCAGCCTCAGCAACTTGGCCAGGAGCTAAGCAACTCAGCAGGACCCTGGCTCTAAATAAAAGACAAAATCCGGCTGGGGGTGTGGCTCAGTGGTCGAGTGAGTTCAATCCCTGCTACCCTGGACAAAAAAAACCAGACTCTTTCCCCAAGTTTCTCTTATCAGCATGACAAAGGGTTCCCTCACGTATAGCCTGAAGAGGGCTTCAGTTTTAATTTCCGTACATAACATCAGTTATCACTTTCCCAGACTCCAGGTTTCCTGACACACTGGAAAAAGATGCTGTTTAGAATGTTCCTCAAATACCGATGACACATGCTGAATTTTTCAAGCGTTGGTAAGACTACAGGGGTCTCATCAAGATGGCGGGGTTCAGCCAGGTGCTGCAGAAGACTGCCTCCCAGCTGCCACGTCGGCTGTGTGCTACATTCACGGAGCTGCCCGGGACGCACCGCCACCACCAGGCTGGTGCCACGGCACCCGTCCAGTCCTGCCACTTCTGAATATTTGGCATGAAGCAGAGAATTCGAGATCGGAAAGGACTTCTGAGTGTTACTTAGGAATTTTTAAAGCTACGTGCTGGAGTCAGATTGATATTCCAATGTCTCTTCCACAACAGGGTACCACTAGGAACGAGTCCTGGCTCAAATGCCAGCTTCCCATCACAGCTGAGCCCTGTGCACACTGCGGATTCCAGTGAACCAACCACAGCTCAGGCTGGCTGAGGCTCCACCAAACCAAGCAGGTCCAAA
Source organism: Sciurus vulgaris (assembly GCF_902686455.1). NCBI lineage: Eukaryota > Metazoa > Chordata > Mammalia > Rodentia > Sciuridae > Sciurus > Sciurus vulgaris. The sequence continues at coordinate 3,902,214 of NC_136467.1, read as the reverse complement.
ATCTCCCCAGGAGCAGTAAGGAAAGAGAGACCATCTCTCACACAGAAAAACCCATCATTATTCTATGTTACTGATAGGTTCTGCTTGTTGTCCTCAAAGAACAGTCCACAAAGTAAATTTCAACAGCAGAGAACGGGAGAGCCCTGCGTAGGCTCTGGTTCTGCTTGCCATGGTCGGCACGTGTCAGTCTTCTGTCTTCTCGTGGCGCGTCCATTCCCAGGACTACCAGTGGCTGTGGTAAGTGGTCAGGAACATCAGGGGGCACTCACTCACCTGCTCTCCTCAGAGGGAACATCTTTTAAAAGGTAATTTAAAAAAATCTTTTTAAAATTTCCATGTTCCTAACTGAATTCAGTCCTCAGAAACAAAGTGAGGAAAGGACAGAGAGACTCTGAAGCTAGAACAAATAATAGATGAATTAAATTTCTTTTTGGAAGAAAAAATTACTAAGAGAGGAATGGGCTCCCCATTCAAGTTTTCTCCTTTTCTATTTAAATCATTAACCATGACTTAAGATAAGCCTCTTTCCTAACAGGCACCCATGAACAGAGATGACCGTCCAGACTCACAACACAGGCCTGGGCGAGAACCTCTGCAGGACACCGCCTCCCAGTCCTTCCAGGTCGCCGAAGGTTCTGCGGGTGAGTCCGTGTGTGCTCTGCGCACTCTCTGTGGAACTACAGCGGCTGCGAGAGGACTTGGGGAGGAGGCCCGTCAGCAGATGCCACTCACAGAGCTGGGACAGAGCATGCTCTCCCAGGAAGTGCCAACACTCCTTTAGGAGAGAAGCTTGGTGCCGGGCCACACAGCGCAGCACCCTAAATAGGAGCCCCACCCCAAACAGGGTCTGCACAGCTGACCCCGGACTCTGTCTCAGGCCTGCTCCCCTCCCGGTCCTGCAGGGTGAACTGCCTGAGCATCGGGTGTGTCTAAGCTTCAACTCTGATGGGAACTAACTGCAGGGGAGGAGGAGCCTGCGAAGCTGGCTAGCCAGGACTCTCTGAGACCACTGAAGAGGGAAACTTGATACCTAGGCAAACACAGAGCCCCTCAAATTATATTTACTGTCAACTGTAGAAAAGACATATTCATCATTTGATGGAATGAAAAGTCCTATGGAGTCTTGGACGTATTGCTCTGGACTTGTCTTGTTCTTCTAAATAACATTACAGCTTGAACCACTGTACGTACCTGCACGCTTTCAGCAGAGGCTCAGTCGGGGGGAGGATCTGGGTCAACGTGGTATAGCAGGGAATGGCTACGGCATTGTAGAACCCAAGCTGCCTCCGTGCAAAGTCATGGACAAGAAACAGAACTGCCCATTAGTGATTCTAGTTGACCTAACGTTTCTATTCTCAAGTCTAACTATAAAATTAAATCTTCTAGTTTTGCTGCATATGATATTTGGGCTCAACAACTACTACTGTTGAACGCAGTTTAAGGTACATTAAAATATATCCTAGAAATAGAACATATAAGAAATTAAAACATTACAAAAGTTTGTATCCACTGAAATCTAAAAGCCAGGTAAGCTACAGGGGATCTGTTGATATGAGTCAGAGTCTAACTTGAGCTCAATATGCCAATGCAGAAGTTTCAGAGTCATGCCTGTTGCTCTACAGGTCTGATTGCATCCAGCCTGATGTTCAGGTGTCACTGCAGTGTACCTGCTGTGCACTGTCCTGTGTGGGCACCTGATAGCTACCCATTCCTTCTTCCTTTATTTTTTACCTGTAATAAATGTTATAGACTGTATCACAGCTCTCCAGGGTTATTATTTTCTCAAAATACTAGGTCTAAAAGTTCTAAATTCCATGGTAAAAATATGTTAAAGAATACTTTATTAGAATTTGAAGTCACTTGCAAAGAGATGGTGCTACTTCAGACTGTTCTACTGGAGGCAAGATGCAAAAGACCATGAGACTGTTGGCCAGAGAAGGCAGGTTATCAAGGCCCACCCAGGACCGGCTAGCTGTTCACACCTAGCCCACAACTGCCCAAGCGCAGTATGACTCGACAAGAGGTGCAAGGTGAAATCCAGATTACCAGTTTCCTTAAAAAACAAAAATCAAAACAAAACAAAAAACTGAACTTCAAGAACATGCATCAAGGGACAGGGAAGAATGGTTCCTCTTTGCCTTCTCCTTGGCACCGTCACGACCATCTTCCTGGGAGATGCCTCTGCCTTTCCACTTTTAGCTTAATACCTCATGCAGAGATTCCCTGATTCTAATGTTTAGCAGATGCCATGGGGTAGAAAATCCCAAGAAACAGATTGATTATTGGAAAGTAGAGGATTTCATTATTATGACAAAGAATAAGTTCATAGTGCTCAATAATTTAAGAGCAGCATAGCTGGTAAAATATTAGCTGATCACAGAGATATTTTATTTAAAATTCCCTCACACTATAAAAGGACTCAAAGTTTTGGCAAAAAGCAAGCAATTTTAAAACAAACTATTCTCCTAAGTAAAACACAAAAATAGAACCTAAACCCTGAGCATATCAATGAGAAATTTTCAGCCCTCCTATATATTCTATTGGGTTACCTGTTTAAACATTTGGAAAGGAAAATATGTTAAGATTCTTTTCTGAAACTATGTAACAAGACAAACACCAAATGAATTAACAATCAAATGTAAAGTGATGAAACAAAAAAGAAATAACTAGAGAAAATACTTGAGAGAGTCTAGGTAATCTCAGGGCAGGAAAGGACTTTGAAACACAACATAGAAAGCAAGCACCAGCTAGCACAACCAGTCACTGTGACCCCAAATAGGAGAAAATCCCATGAGCAATGCTAGAAGGCAATCCTGTTTGTGTGTGCGAGTATGCAAGCATGCACGACAGGTATGTCAGATGCACTGTCAAATTAAGAGGGGAAAAAATGAGCCACCCAAGACAACTGCCAGGAGCAAACCACTCAGCCTCCCTGTCACGCCGATCCTCTCTGAGCTGTGGACTTGCCCACAGTAGTAAATTTTCAGAGAGTAGGAAAAACAGGAAACCTATCCAGAACCACCATACTGTGATTTTTTTTGAAATGCTTATAAACAAATTCTACATTAGAAGTTTTTGTTCATAATTTACTTTCTTATTGTGTCATGAGAAGATTGGTAGTTTAAGTTGGTCTCATAATTGAGGAAAATATCACATGCAAGCATGTACCACATTATAAAATTTCTTTCACAATATTAAAACATTAACATGGATCATAATGAAAGAGGATCCATCCTACAAAGAGGATCATTAATGTCAATTTTTATTAAAACAAAATTTTAAAAATACTAAGCATTATTTGTTAGAAAAGAAAAATGGAACTGACACAAAATCCATAATGCTAATATCAAAAAAAAAAAAAAAAAAAAAAAAAACCCCAAAATTTAGTTCAGCCAATGACAAATGTGTTAACAATTCAAATTCATCCGTCCCTGGATTTCAAGTCAGGAGAGTCTGTCGGCTGCAATGGCATCAGCAGAGAGCTGGGTTTCCTAAGTGGGTCTTCTGTCACTAAGCCGGGGTAAACACAGGCTGTCTCCAGCAGTTCTGGTCTGTCCAGAAGCACAGCCTCCTTCCTGCCCACGGGTGGCCAGGCCCTCCAGACTTCCCGCCTTGGCCTGCAGGGTCAGGGGTGGCCCCAGCCTTCGTGGAAGCACAGACTTTTGGATCCCACTTTCCATCCCTCAAGTAAGATTCCTAAGAGTGTGAGAGCATGTGAAGGCTCAGTCGAGTGGGTGGCGGTTCAAGGGTACAGTTCCTCTTCCAGTTCTTAGCCCCTGTAGGATAAATCCTCAACTTTCCTCATCGTCACCAGACCTGTCTCTGCACTCCACATGGTGGTACAGGCTTCCTATTTGTGAACAGTCACAACCACGTGAACTCTCAGACTTTAACAAGTGGACTCTAACAATTCATACCTGACCTTGTGGGACTTCATCCTTCTTGTCTCTGTCCATCATAGGGATAGGCTGTATTCCCAATTTCTTCATTTCATCACCCTAAAATAAAGAGGAGGGAGAAATTATTCTTTCTCAATTTTCAAATAAATGAAATGTTGGAATTAATGAGTTGTTTCCTTTATTTATTTATTTTTTACAAAAATATGGTTACCGTCTCAAGAGGAAGTACTGGGGACTGAAATGGAGCAAATTATATTTCATGCATGTATGATTATGTCAAAATTAACCCCAGCATTAGTGTACTATAGTACTATAGTACACTAGTAAAACATTTTTAAAATAAAAACGTCAAAACAATGAAAATCTTAAAGGCATCAGTGTCTGGTCTTTCATTCGGATGCTCTCCTACACTGCAGTTCCAGACACTCAGTCACCCGGACTCCCCTGCGCGGCAGTTAGCAGAAGTTACAGTGAGGGAGAAACAGCGAACAGCAGGAAGGGAGCTAAGCCAGGGACAGCGGGGAACAGGTGAAGCTGGACTTGAGAGAAGAAAACTCAAGGGCCGTCTACTTGGCGTCAGGACGGGACACCAAATAACTGGCCACACAACATCACTAATTTTATAATTACGGTAGTATCTGAAAAAGATTTCTCACATTACAGGTTCTGGGCTAATTTGTAAATATTATTATGTAATCCTCATGAAACTCTATGAAATAGATATATTATCCTCATCTTAATAGATTTAAAAAATTATCTTGCTTTTCATTAATTGTTAAAACTTGTTAAAATCATCTTCCTTAACGTTCCCTATTCTTTTCCTACTTCCCACTCTTCCCTCACATTCCCTTAATAGTCTAGTAGTTTTAATCGTGCTTGCTTTCAGACTGACCCTTCCTGGATGTGCTGAAGTAGGGCCCGGCGCCCCCTGAGCCCTCTCTGCACAGCAAGGCCTGCCAGAGGGCCCCTTCTACACTGTTGTCGCCACTCTAAATATTAGCATCAGGGTTCTCAGACCTTTCTCTCTGGTCCATCCTAAGTGAGTGCAGCCTATTAAGTTCTTTGCTGTCAATAATTTTACAAGTCCAATAAGAAAACAGATTTTTAAACAGACATTTATTTGAGTGTTTCTTAAAGCAAGGACAAATGCCCAAAAGGAAAGCAACCATGTGCTGTGGACCAGATCTAAAAGCAGGGTTTCCCAGGGACAGAGGGCCAGGAGAGGGCAGTGGCTGCAGGCACGGGCTCCGCTCCATGCTGCTGAGTTGAGCTTCCATCACAACATTTGCAGAGAATGTGAAGAAGTACTGACATAATCAGAACTATCATCATCCAGCTGCCTGGGACCACATACTAAGTGCCAAGCAGGGTTTTAATTAAATACAAGCAAGGTGGCTGAAGACCAGGCTCTCTGATCACTATGATTCAGATTCTGAGATTCGGATTCTGAAAAGAAGCAGGTGGAAAGGGGAAGAGGCCGAGGACTGAGCTGGTGGTGGCTTAAGCAGGAGCGTGAGGTGGGGCTGGGGAAGAACTGTAACCTTAGGGTGCACAGATCAGACCTCAGGTTCCTGTCTGCACAAATTACAAGGTCCTTGAAGGCTGTGCCTATGAGCATGCTGGGAGTTTAACCCTATTAGTGGACTCAGAAATCAATGAGCAGCAAAAAGGGGAAAAGTCACCTTGCATTTCTGTCACTTGTTGATTTACATTTTAGAACACACAGTTCGTAAAATATGAAATATATTTAGGTAAAATTATGTGCAAAACAATAGCTGGCTTCAGACAGGTTTTCTTATGTGCTATTTATAGAAAATACTTGTATTCTGGGTTACATGTGAAAATCAAGCTGGTTATGATAGTAATAAATCAAATATTATAGTTCAGAAAAGAACATCTAAAACAATCTCCTTAGATGACTCTGACAGTAACTAGGTTCTGAGACACACAAGAAAGCAAAGAAAGCTAGTCCTGCAAAAGTGCCGGGGGCGGTGGTGCACACCTGTAATCCCAGCAGCTCGGGAGGCTGAGACAGGAGGATCAAGAGTTCAAAGCCAGCCTCAGCAAGAGTGAGGTGCTAAACAACTCAGTGAGACCTGTTTCTAAATCAAATACAAAACAGGGCTGGGGATGTGGCTCAGTGGCTGTGTGCCCCTGAGTTTAAACCCCGGTTCCAAGCCTTCCAAAAAATAGTCCTGCAAAGTAAACACGCACAAGACGTAAGGAGGTAGTCCAGAAAACCAATGATAGGCACATAATCAGTTCGGGCTGTGGGCCTCAGGGAAGAACCTTCTCTGGTTTTCCACTGTGAACAGTTCAACATCATAATCCTCCCGAGTCAACCTGTGAGTGAGTGATTTGTTAATTTTACATTTTGTTAATTCTCCTGCATAAGTGAGATAAGTGGCTGGATCCTCAACCATACAACTCCTTGGTCTCCAAACTGCCATTTCCGTCTCTACTCCAAAGACGAACCCAAAGGATTTATCGCTCTTTTTCATAAAGTAATCTTTGAACATGCACAGACCTAGGTATCTGTGATCCGTTTGAACAAGAGAATTATATTTTACTTTCTTACAGACAATTCAGAAACCAAATTAAGGAATAAAATGCACATTATTAATAATTTAAACAATTCATTCAGAGGAAGATGCTAACGAATCCATCTGTGTGTTGGTTTCAGGAGCATCAGGAGTTAAATCCCATGTGACCTACAGACTCAGTGTCAGGCGTCTTGCCCACTGGCATGTTCACACCTTCTCATACGTCTTGGGGTGCACAATGATTAGTCTATTTCTACCTACAGGTAAATACAGCCTGGGAATTATTGGTTCCTGTTTGTCTACTGCCTGAAGTAGATGTCCAGTAAGGTTTATTTAATGAACACAAGATCTGTAAGGGAAATAGTAATAGTAATAGTAAGGGAAATTCTTGCACTATTTCTCAGGAATAAATTCCTAAATGCTTTCAGTTAAGAGTAGAGAATATATATACATATTCAAGGAAGATGTAATAGAATCATGATTCTCACTCTGTGTGCCTAATTGCTAAGTCCTTCTTCATTGGACTGATTTTATTGTTCAGAACTAACTAAAAACATTAGCAAGTAAGATATTAAATAAATTATCCATACATTTGATTTTCCCATTTCTTGATATTATCTATATTAATATAAGAATCAAGGACATACCTCAGCCCAGAATTCTGCATATATATCATTTGCTGTCAATTTTGTAACTGGCCACAGTTTTGTCACAGAGCAAAGATCACAGGCAGTCATCATCAAACCAATTACACGGTCTCTAGAACACAATACAAGACTGGTCAGCACAGCACCGGCACATCTGTAGTAAGGACGAGAGAGACTTGTGCATTTCCAGGAGTGAAGTATTCTTCGTGTACTCTTCATGATGGGAGAGAGGTAGCATTAAAAAGCAGACATGAGCAACAGGCAGGACCGTCAAATGGCACTGAGGAACAGCGTCTCTAATAATCAGAGGACAGTCACTCCAATCACTAATACCACGAGGTGTGCACTGGACCTTCTGCTGCCTCAATGTTACCGAAGAAAAGAAACGTAACATGCGCTGTGCTTGCCCCTTCCACATCCCTGTGCGCTCCCACAGCTACAGACCAGGCCTCGTGTTCACGGAGTCTGGAAATTTAGCATGGGAATGAAGTGAGAGAAAATCCTCCTGACACCTGGATTTACAGAAGGAAAGCCTGAAGAGTGCAGATCTGGTGAGGTCTCTACGAGGGGGCAGCTCAGGACAAGGCCAGGAAGGATGGACGTGCAGGGCTCTCTGTCCACATGCACAGCGTTGGGCCACACACTCCTGTGCTTGGCCTTCCCAATGTCTAGCCCACATAAAATGAGCTCTCCTCTCGGCTGCTTGGCATTCCCATCAGTGCACTCCATACCTGGCTTTCTAGTTCTCTGAGAATGGCTCACTCTTTTCTTTTGCACAGATATATACCCACACTAGATTCACTCTAGGAATATATGATTATCTGAAGGAAGTCTACATTTAAGGCCCATTTCCTTTAGTCCATTCAACTAATTCTCTCTTTTACAATCCTACTTTCTGTAAGGACACATCTCTCACAGATTAGACAGTTGATTACCTGGCCTGTAATCCCAAATAGACACACAGGAAAAATCCACATCCCTTTATCAGGGAACTATAATATTTTCTTAATGGAGTAGTTTATGGCTTAAAAGAATATTTTCGTATTTGGCCTCTAAGGAAATAAGTATATTATCCATATTATCAATCAGAACAAGTATATTATCTATTTTCTCTGCATGTAGATTCATTTAATCAGAAAGAGAACACTAATTATTTACAAATAATTATTTCATGTGATTAAAATAATTCAATCTCATTCTGTTTATATTCACCAAAAAAGTCAACATTTGTTTTTCTTTGCTAAATAATATAAATTTTAATCTCAAAAGAGATTTCTTATTTCATAAATTTATAAAAAAAAGTTAATAGAATTGGGCATTAAAAAACATGAAAGCAATTTTTTCACTGGAAATCTTTGCACATATAAATTTGTCACTGTGAGAATTAGAAAGATTATGATAGTTTTATTTTTCTGTTAAAATTACTTAAGACCAAACAATTTAGCAGCACTAATTTGATTGTTAACCAAAAAAGTAAGCAGATTAGAAATTTGGTATGAAATGTCCTTGATAAATACACTCAGTTTTTACTCCCGATTACAAATTAGTTAGATGGTCACTTAATGGGAGCTAGAATCAAGGTTCTAGTTCTGTTCACAAATGGAAGGTAGACCTGGCTGCTATGGATGCTTAATTCTTAGTGCATTTAACAACACTCTTGGCATGGCCTCTGACACCCAGTCCCTGAATGCTATGGAGTAGGAGCCCAGCACAACGCCTGTGGCTACACTCATTTAATCCAAAAAGTTCTGAATGCCTGCAATGTAGCGACACGGCTTTAGCAAAGAACAAGATCCTAGAGCATTCTAGTAGGGAAAGGTAGATAATAAACAGGTATAAAAATTCATGCAGCAACTGGTGCTATGTAAAAATGAAAAAGATGAAATAAATAAAAGAAAAAGGAAGCCACTGCAAGACCTGTGAGACGGTTCAGCAGAGGAGCACGGGAAGACCTAGGGGTCAAGTGTGGCCCACTAGGAGGAAAGGCAGTAGGAAAGAGAGGTGGGAACGAGGTGGGCACTTCTCTGACCACTGAAGTCTGGAGAAAGTGGCCAGCGCGGGGCTCGCAGCTCACCTTGTTCTCAGTTTGAAGGTGAGACACTGAAGGCTTTCCAGGGGCCAGGTAGTAGCACGTGTTAAAGAGGATGGGCTCAGGCCCTGTGGGAACTGAGGGCAGGGCAGACCCGCGGGCCATCAGGAGAACACGAGGGTGGTTCCCACTAGAGACCCCACTCCTGCAGCATGCACACAGGGGCATGAGCAGAGAGCGGGAGGACAGACTCGGAAGGTGAAGCACGTGGCGCTGTGTGACCACCCACAGGAGCTACCATGCCCAGTCTTCTTTCCCTCCCTCCTCCCACACCACGTGCCTTATCCTAGACCTGGTGGAGTCAAAGGGGAACACAGGCTCTTCCGACGTGTGGACACTGCCCAGCAGTGCACACAGTTGGCTACTCTGGGCCAGCACACTTTAAAATTCTCCATTAGAAGATCACAACGCTTTCCAGGAGGGAGGAAAAGAAGCCACCAAGGCTGCGGGACTTCAGATGAACTACTGATGGGCAGGAAGGAAGCTCCCCGCCTCCCCACACACTCCAAAGAGAGAGTTGGCCAAGGACAGGGTCCACACCCTGCGGGAGAAGAGTGGGGACGGGCAGCAGCCAAGGAGGAGACACCTACTACTTTACAGAAGATTTTAGGTGGAGGCCTGAAGGAAGTATAGACTGTGTTCTTGTGTAATTGTAACGGCAGGTGCTCATCTGTGTGAACACCCAGAAATCGAAAGAATGGGGTGGCCAGCACCATTTCCTCTCTGAGCTGCAGTTGCAAGGTGCAGTGCTTTTAAAAAGGTCTGCAGGCACTAGGTTTTGTGGCCACAGCAGAGACTTCTGAGGTGTCCTTGCCTCTCCAGTGGGAACTGGACAAAACAACAACGCAGCCTAGCTGTAAAGCAGTAACGTTAAGCAGCGTATGGCAGCTAGGTTGCTAATCTGCAGCAGATGTCACACTCAGGAGAACAGAGGGGCTACAGGAAGGGACCATCCACAAACATGTGGGCTGGTTACAGGGACTGGGAAGTGGGGAAGACTGAGGGGTCAGTAACAGGGGAGGCCCCACTTCTGAAGAGACGAGGATAGGAGAAGGCAGCAGACCCAGCATGGGCTGGCCCATGAGAGACTCCAACCCCTAGCTCCGCCTCACCCAGGCCAACAGGGACGAAGCCAGGCGAGGAGACAGGACGTCTCACCTCCAACCCTCCTATTTCTTCATTGCCACCCACAGATGAGCTACCCAGCATACTGGAACTATTTAAATATCAAACTACATTCCTGTCCATTTATCAGAATGGCACAGAAATAGAAAAATGGTTTTTAAATTTTTAAAAATTTTTAGTTGTAGATGGACATGATACCTTTTCTTTTTTCATTTATCTTTATGTGGTGCTAGTATCAAACCTACACCTCAAACCTGCTAGGCAAGTGCTCTACCACTAGGCTACATACAGCCCCAGTCCAGAAAAAATGTTTTGTAAGCCAAAATTTTTTATTTATCTAAGAAAATTCTTGCTGTTAGATCTTTAGGCTCAGTTTCAAGTATCAGGGCAGCCCAACACAAAACTGTTACAAAAAAATGGGGAAAAAAAATTAAAAAAGCATGTCCTGTTTATCTGTCTTCCTTTTTAACCACTTGATTTTTTGTCAGTATTGACATTTTATTGGCAAATTCTCTAACTTCGTATTGACTCCTTGAAATTTCTTTTGTATTACCATACTCAAAAGCACATTGATGTGCAGCCCAGACCAGCCCCCCACATGAGTTGTGCTGAGAACAGCTGGGGTGGCCCAGGAAGGGAACTTTGGGGGCTCGGCAAGCAACTGGCAGCCCACACATCTTCTTAAGGACATGTCATCCACCCTCATTTTAAGTTCTCTATTTTGTTTCAGAATAGTCACATGTAGTATTTGAGAAGAAACAAGGTTAAATCTTTCTCCCTTCAGTTATTATTTTAATGATTCTTCATCTTGTTTGTAAATCTATCTTTGAGGGATTTTAAATCACTGAATTGAGAAATTTAAATGTCCTCAATAACTACTATATGTTATGTCCTTACTGACTAAGCATTAAACTAGAGTGAGGATGAAGCAGTTTCTCTGAAAACATTGTGAAGAGCTGCAGAATCAAAATCAGACAGACTTTAGAATCTGTTTCCAATGACATGAACAGTAACTCTTCAATACAAACATAAACACAAACATGTTTAGAGTGACTACCTCACTAAAACATACTGTAAGTTCTCAACTCTTGATTTTGTAGAACCCTCCAAACATTGATTATTTTAAAAATCATTAAAAGGGAGAAAAAGAAATCCTATGTGAATGGAAAATGAATCTTGAGCAAAGATGCTCCTTGTAGAGATCTGCCATGATTAAAACTCGTGTCTGAGCTCTTTCCTTGGGAAACCAGGTACCACAGGTAACTTCAAATCAAATGAGGATATTCAGACTTATTTTTGAAACTGGTTTCCCCCACATTCAATTTCTTCAGTCTGAGCACAACGGAACTTGCAGACAGGTCCTCTCAGGTTTACTGCAGCAGGAAAGACGGATGGCTATTGTCACAGATGGAAACAGCCAGAGGAAATTATTTTATGGGCTAAGGAAAAGCATGCACACAGACACACCAGCTCTTCTTCAGGGAACACAGCAGGGGCAGTTAAGGAATTGTTCAAGAGTTAATGCTAAAGCCTTTCTTTGGTGTGCACTTAAATCTAAATTAAGACTTTGAAAGAAGTAAGGCACAGGAATTGCCTTTGAAGGACACAAACATTACCTGGAGTAAGAGAATAAACATTTTCATTTGGGTATTTCCTGATGATTTTAGAAGTATAACAAAAATCATAAATGTTATTTCACTCATAATTTCACAATTTTCAAATTATAAAATTAGTTTATCTTTAAAATAGAAATTTAAGAAAGGCTGATCCAATATGAAATAGAAGGGGAAAAAAACTTAAAAAATCTACCAAAAACATACATTTATGATTTTTAAATGTGAAAGGCTACTTTAACTTGATAGCACAGCTTAAACAGATTGTCATCTTTTCTCTTTTTGCTGAAGGGCCTTCGGCAGTAGTAAGTCTGGTCACACTTAGACAACAGACCAAGATCACTAGGTTCAGTAAGAAACACAGGAACTCCTTCCTCCCTCTCTGGCTCAGTCCAGAGCTGACTTCCAAACAAGACCTCCATTTTCAGCTGTGGGAGTGCAGGTGGGCGTGGGGTGGGAAGCCAGTGCATGGGCACAGAGGCCTCTGTGGGTGCTCTACTTTCCTCTGCCTGCTTCCCAAGTTCCTAGTCAGCCTCCCCTATAAGTCAGACCTAACACAGTCACTAATTCGCTTCTGTGACCACAAGGCCACTTATTAGCTTCTGCTATGTATAAAGTTCAAAGGACTTATTCATTATCAAGTGTAAGATATTTGTGATACCTGCACTATATGCATGTGCAATGTAAAAATGAATTTTTCAACAGTTTTGACAGACATGATAGTTTTCATACATAACTGCTCTATGGTTATTTTACTTTCAAAATGAAAAAAATAATAAAAATTACTCACTTCTTATTCTCTTGCTATAAAAGAATGCAACACAATAAGCAAATTACAAAGAAATTTCTTCTCACAGTCCTGAAGGCTGGGAAGTGCAAGACTGAAGGCCTTCCTGTGTGCTGTGACATGCTAGAAGGGCGTGAGGACCACAGGAGACAGAAAATCAGTCCAAACTCACCCTTCTACCAGGATCCCACTCCTGACACAGTAACCCACTATCATGTTTAAATCTCTACTTAAAGGTCTCATCATCTCAGTACTGTTACAATGATGGTTAAATTTTAACCTGAGTTTTGGACTTGTAAACCACAGGCCCACTGTCTTTAAGTGGAGTTGTGACCATAATGCCAATACTAGAAGAGACCTAGCAATAAACGACATCAGAGCAAACATCAGGGATAGGTGGCAAGGACCACCAGTGAGGACAAAGAAAAGTGGCTGAGGACTGCCATCAAAGGGCAAGGGAATGTGCTCCAGGATGATAGGCACAAAGCTGAGCAAGCCTCAGATGAAAGAAAGAGCGGGGTAAAGTTCAGTGGACGTTAGAACAACAGACCATGTGCCTGATTGCTGTGGAAGTTGTCTAATCAAAATGGAGTCACTTCTGTCAAGCCCTAACTGTGCTAACATCAGACTTCAGAAAACCCCACCTATCAGTGGAGAAGGGAAGCTGAGAAAATTTTTGAAATCCAAAGAAGTAACCATTCAATTTTCCATTGAGACTTTCCTTCATTTTTTTTTTTATGTCCTCTCTCTCCCATCTCTACCATCTTTGAATCCAGACATTTTTCATGCATCAATTTTTTGAGGAATGGGATGTCTGAATAGTATATTATGCTTTTGTTATGTATTCTTATATTTTTCATCTTTTAAAAATTTGTATATATATTTTCTCTCACCTGTCTCCCTGGATTCTTTCTCATTTCTCCCATACTAACAACCAACCTTTATTAAGTCCTCCCTCATTCTTACTATAATTGTTTACCTCTATTTTCTGCCCTTCTCCCTCGTAAACATAAAAACTTACAATACTTATGTTCCCTCATTGTCCATCATTTGAAACGGTAAACCCATTTTGCAGCAAACTTACTGTTTACATTGTAGACAATAATTGAACACTTCACTTCTGTTTATTGCGGCAAAACTGTAAACACCTTAATAAGAGCCATTTGGTTTAAGGTGGTACATTGTTTGCATTGGGTGCTGCTAATCTTGGTCTCCCCCTTAAAGGTGAGGTACTGGAAGCCTTCAGGGACATGATAAGAATACAGGGTAGAAACTGTACTGCCTCAGATACATACCACTAGGTGAAAAGACACAAATTACATGAAAAAACAAGGGGACAAAGCATCGCAAACAAACCGAGATGTTCCAACAACAGAATCCATAAACAACACAGTAGTTGAAATGTCATAGGAATTTAGAAAATACATAGTTAGATTGATCTTCAAAATAAAGGATGGTATTGGAGAAAAAATATAGGAAGTGAAAGATCACTTCAATAAAGAGGCAGAGATCATAAAAATGAATCAAGCAGAAATCCTCAAAATGAAGGAAACAATAAACCATACTAAAAATTCAATGGAAAGTATCACCAACAAACTAGACCACTTGGAAGACAGAATCTCAGACAATGAAGACAAAATATATACTACTGAAAATAAAGTTGACCGCACAGAGAAACCATGAATAGAATTTCCAAGAAAAATGGTATAACATGAAAAGACCAAATTCAAGATTTATCAGAATAGACAAAGGAATGCACCATCTTTTCAATGACATAATACCAGAAAACTTCCCAAATCTAAAGAATGAAATGGAAAATCAACTAGAAGAAGCTTATAGGACCGTGAATGTACAAAAGGGGAAACCAATTCAGATCTCAGCTGATTTCTCAACCCAGACCCTCAATGCCAGGAGGTCCTGGAAAAACAGATCAAGCTCTGAAAGAAAGTGGATGCCAACTGAGAATTTTATAGCCAGCAAAATTAAGTTTCAGATTTGAAGATGAAATAAGAACCTTCCATGATAAACAAAAGATAAAAGAATTCACTACTAGAAAGCTTGCACTACAGAATATTCTTAGCAAAATATTCCATGAGGAGGAAAAGAAAAAACAATTAAAACCAGCAAAGGGAGGAATTACACTAAAGGAAAAGTCAATCAAAGGAGAAACTAAGTCAAGTTAAAAAACAAAAATAAACCAAAATGACCGGAAATACAAATTATAACTCAATAATAACCCTGAATGTTAATGGCTGAAATTCTTCAAGCAAAAGACATAGACTGGCAGATTGCATTAAAAAAAAAAAGACCCAAGAGACTTCAAGAGACTCACCTCCTAGGAAAAAAGATATCCACAGACTGAAGGTGAAAGGTTGGGAAAAACATCACTCCCATGGACTGCGTAAACTAGCAGGGGTTTCTATCCTCATATCAGACAAAGTGGACTTCAAACCAAAGTTAGTCAGAAGTGACAAAGAAGGACATTTCATACTGCTTAACTCATACACCAACAAGATACATCAATCATAAATATAAATGCCCCAAACAATGGAGCATCAATATACATCAAACAAACCCTTTTTAATTTCAAGAACCAAATAGAGTACAACACAATAATACTAGTGATTTTAACCTCTTTCACCATTGGATAGATCTTCCAAACAAAAACTAAACAAAGAAACTAAATAATATAATCAATGATTTAGATTTAACAGACTATATATAGAGTATTTCATCCATCATCGAGTTAGTACACTTTCGTCTCAGCAGCACATGGATACTTCTCTAAAATAGACCATATGTTATGCCACAAATCAACTCTCAACAAATACAAAAAAATAGAAATACTACCCTGCATTCTATCAGATCATAACAGAATGAAACTAGAAATCAATGATAAAATAAAAAATAGAAGCTACTCCAATACATGAAGACTAAATAGTATGCTACTGAATGATGAATGGATAAAAGAAGAAATCAGGGAGGAAATAAAAAATACTTAGAGGTAAATAAGAATAGAGATACAACATATCAAAATCTTGGGGACACTATACTCAAATAAAATAGAAAACTTTGAAGACATTGACAAATATCTAGATACATATGACCTACCCAAATTGAATCAGGAGGACATACACAATTTAAACAGATCAATTTCAAGCAATGAAACAGAAGATGCCATCAAAAGCCCATCAACCAAGAAAAGCCCAGGACCAACTGAGTTCTACAAGACCTTCAAAGAAGAATTAACACCAATATTCCTCAAACTATTCCATGAAATAGAAAAGAAGGAAACCCTTCCAAACTCATTCTATGAGGCTAGTATCTACTCTGATACCAAAACCAGACAAAGATACATCAAGAAAACTTCAGACCACTATCCCTGATGAACATAGACACAAAAATTCTCAATAAAATTCTGGCAAATTCCATACAAAAACATATTAAAAAGACAGTGCACCACAATTAAGTGGGTTTAATCCCTGGGATGCAAGATTGGTTCAAAATATGGAAACTGATAAACGTAATACATTATATCAATAGACTTAAAGACAAGAATCATACGATTATCTTAATAGACCCAGAAAAAGCATTTGACAAAACATAGCACATCTTCATGTTCAAAACACTAGAAAAACTAGGAATAGTAGGAACATACCTCAACATTGTAAAAGCTATCTATGCTAAGTGCAAGGCTAACATCATTCTAAATGAAGAAAAACTGAAAACATTCCTTCTAAAAACTGGAACAAGACAAGGTTGTCCTCTTTCTCCACATCTATTCAACATTATCCTTCAAACTCTAGCCAGAACAATCAGAAAGACAAAGGAAATTAAAGGCATATGAATAGGAAAAGAACTCAAACTACACTATTTGCCCAACAACATGATTCTATATTTAGAAGATCCAAAAACTCCAGCAGAAAACTTCCAGAACTCATAAATGAATTCAGCAAAGTAGCAAGATATAAAATCGATACCCATAAATTAGGAAAACTACCCCATTCACAATAGCCTCAAAAATATAAAATAAAATAAAATACTTGGGAATCAATCTAACAAAAGAGGTGAAAGACCTGTACAATGAAAACTACAGAACACTAAAGAAAGAAATCAAAGAAGACCTTAGAAGATGGAACGGTCTCCCTTGTTCTTGGATAGGCAGAATAAATACTGTCAAAATGGCCATACTACCAAAAGTAATATACAGATTCAGTGCATTTCCTATTAAAATCCCAATGACATTCTTCATAGAACTAGAAAAAGTAATCACGAAATTCATTTGGAAAAATAAGAGACTCAGAATATCCAAGGCAATCCTTAGTAAGAAGAATGAAGCAGGAAGCATAACAATGCCAGAACTTAAACTATACTACAGAGCCATAGTAACAAAAAATGGCATGGTATTGGCACCAAAATAGACATGTAGACCAATGGAAGACATGTACAATAGACATGTACAAAATGGAAGACACAGAGACAAACCCACATAAATGTGGTTATCTCATACTAGACAAAGTGCCAAAATATACATTGGAGAAAAGATAGCCTATTCAACAAATGGTGCTGAGAGAACTGGAAATCCATTTGTAACAAAATGAAATTAAATCTCTATCTCTCACCCTGCACAAAACTCAACTCAAAATGGATCCAAGACTCAGGCACTGGATCAGAGACCCTGTACCTAACAGAAGGAAAAATAGGCCCAAATCTTCATCATGTCAGATTAGGACCTGACTTCCTTCACAAGATGCCTAAAGTGCAGTAAGTAAAAAATAAGGATCAATATATGGGATAGATTCAAATTAGAAAGCTACTTCTCAGCAAAGGAAACAATGAGTAAATTTGAGAACAGAGCCTATAGTTCAGGAGAAAACCATTACCACAGGCACATCAGGTAGAGCACTCATCTCCAGGATATATAAAGAAATCAAAAAACACCCAAGAAACCAAATAACCCAATCAATAAACGGGCTAAGGAACAAAATAGACACTTCAGAGCAGAAGATAAACAACCAATGAACAAATATAAGAAAAAATGTTCAACATCTTTAGCAATTAGAGAAATGCATACAAAGCTACTCTAAGATTTCATCTCACTCCAGTTAGAATGGCAATTATCAGGAATACAAGCAACAATAAATGTTGGTGAGGATGTGGGGAAAAAGGTACATTTATACATTGCTGGTGGGGCTGCAGATTGGTGCCACCACTATGGAAAGCAGTATGTAGATTCCTCAGAAAACTTGGAATGGAACTACCATTTGACTCACTCCTTGGCATACATTCAAAGGACTTGAAATCAGCATACTATAGTGATGCAGCCACGTCAATGTTTAGCAGTTCAAGTCACAATAGTTAAATTATGAAACCAACCTTGATGCCCTTCAACAGATAAATGCATAAAGAAACAGTGGTACATATACACAATGGAATATTATTCAGCTTTAAAGAAGAATGAAATTATGGCATTTGCAGGTAAATGGATGGAACTAGAGAACATCATGCTAAGTGAAATAAGCCAATCCCAAAAAACAAAAGGCCAAATGTTTTCTTTGATAGCAGATGCTGACCCACAGTGGGGGTGGGTAGGGAAGAACAAAGGAACTTTGGATTGTGCAGAGGGGAGTGAGGGAAGGGGTGGGGCAGTGGGGATGGGAAGGACGGTAGAATTAGAAGGACATCACCACCCTGTATACATATATGACTACACTACTGATGTGACTCTGTGGCATGTCCGTCAAAGGAATGAGCAGTTATGCTCCATTTGTGTACAATGTGAAAATGCATTCTATTCTCATGTAGAAGCAATTAGAACAAATAAAAAAGTTAAAAAAAAAGTTAACTCAAACAAGTGTTCAAGCAGTGCGGCAAGGGCATCAAGAGGGACAAAGCAGTGCCCATGAGAGGTCAGAAGCATACCCTCACCAGAGGATCAAAAGATTCTCAACAAAGGTGCAAATATCAACAGGGAAAGCAGACCTTTCAACAAATGCTGCTGGGAAATGGATGTCCATATGCACAAGAATGAAGCTGGACACTATTAATGCCATATACAAAATATATGATATATATAATGTAACAAAAACAAAATAATAAGTGTCCACAAGGATACGGAGAAACTGGAACCTTTGTGCATGCTTTGTGGGGGTGTGAATTGGTACATCTGCTCTGGTAAACAGTATGAAGGTTCCCAAAAAGTTAAAAACAGAACTACCATACTCCCTAGTAATTCCTCTTCTCTGTATCTCCCTGAAAAAATGGAAATCAGGTTCTGGAAAGATGTACCTACACCCATGTTCACAGCAGCATTATTCATAAAGAAAAAAACAGAAGCAATCGAGTGTTCACTGGGGTGAATGAGTGAGCAACTGTGGCGTCTACGTGCAATATTGTTCTGCTTTAGAGTGGAGGACATTGTGACACATGCTACAACATGGATGATGAAATGAAATGTCAGTCATCAAAAGACAACTGTCTGAGTCCACCTGTAAAGTGACTAGAAGACTGAAAATCACAGCAACAGCAGGGGAACAGTGGCTGCCAGGCCCTGGGAAGAGGGTGGCACCCGGTACCCTCTACAAATGAAAGCGCTCTGGAGATGGATGGTCAGGATGCTGAACAACACTCTGAAGGTAGTTAGTGTATGAACTGAATACTTAAAAATAGTTACAATGATAAATTTTGTGTCATGTATACTTTTTTTTTCCTGCGGTGCTGGGGATTGAACCCAGGGCCTTGTGCTTGCGAGGCAGGCACTCTACCAACTGAGCTATATCCCCAGCCCTCATGTATACTTTTAATGAACCAATTTATCTGAAGTTGTGGGAACCTTTATAGTTATTTACATGATAGTATTTCTTAGATGATCCAAACACTGGGAAAATATACTGGTAAACACATACCTGATAAAGGGCAAAGAACAATTAAAACTCAATAATAAGAAAACAAAGAATCTGTTTCAAATGTGAGTTGAAGACCATAACTGACACCTCACTAAAGAAGCTTACAGATGGTTATATTTTCTGCCAAATTTACAGATGGTTATACTTTCAGCCAATTTTCCATGAACCTAAAATTGCTGCAAAAATAAAATTCATCAATTTAAAAACACAATGCCATAATAGGAGGGAAAGTTGAGGTAATTGTTTAAATCAGAACTGTCTCAAAAAAACAGAATTTATAATCAAAGAATTACATTAATAAGCAAAGGTAACTAGTAAAACAAAGGAAACTGATCTAAAAATATACTTCTAGTTTCAAATCACACATTAACAGAGAAAAATAAATTTGGAGAAGTATTCTTTTTTAAGTAGTAAGCAGAGAACTTGAGCTATCATGAATAAAGACAAGGAGTCTGGAGGCAGCTGTCCCCTGGACGCCACCTTCCTTCTTAAGAACAATGGCAGCAGGTGAGGGACTGGGTCCCACTGTGTTTCTTTTCAGCCAGACTGCCCGAACAAGAAACCAAGGGTGGGATACAAAAGCCAGTGGGAGGTGGAGATGGCACCTGCCCACTCACTGTAGTTCCAATCAAGCTATTCCTAGCCCTGCAGTGAACCCCTGGCTGCAGATGTTGGTCCTCTGGAGAAGTGACTTGAGATACAACTGCTGCCTGCCATGCAACTGTGCAGCAGACTGCCCTTTGCAAAGGACAGGTGGTGGAGTGCAAAAGCTGGTCACAGGAACTGACATCCTCTTAACTCGAGTGGGACAAGAAGCTCTAGAAAATGGTAAAGAGGAGAAAGAAGGGTTCTGAGCCTGTGAGACGCTTTCCAGTAACCAAAAGCTGTGTGGTCTCTCACAGTGGTCTTCTTGGGTAATTCCTTACACACAAGATTTCATCCCATAAAGAAATCTATGGGCCAAGCATGGGGGCACACCTGTAATCCCAGCAACTTGGGTGACCGAGGCAGGAGGATCACAAGTTCAAAGTTAGCCTCAGCAACTTAGAGAGGCCCTGTCTCTAAATAAAATATAAAAAGGCTCAGTGGTTAAGTAACCCTGGGCTTAATCCCTGGTACCAAAAACAAACAAAAAACCAAAATCTATGGAGGCCGGGAAAGCCACATCACTGTGTGAATTTTATACCCATTAATAATACTATAGTGGATTAAAAGCTTACTCAATATAATGCCAAATTCGGTGACTGCTTCTATAAGCTCATCAATTCCTAGCTGCCTCCCAGAGAAGTCTGTTCTCACTTGGAGAGTTAATGACCATACTATCTTAATCTCTTGATGATTTCAATTAAAGACATACTTGACATGATTCATATACTCTACCTTGCTTAAGAAGAAAACACTTGAAATGTTTCATCTTTTATCACATCAGACTTCTAGATCCAACATTTTGGCTTCATATGCTTTAACTCAGGTGTAATTTATGTACAACAAACTGCATAAACCTGAAGGTTATGCTTTAGACGGCTGAGTGTGAAGATGTACACAACTGGTAACTGCCACACCAGTGACAACAAAGAATGTTTTTGGCACCCAGACACCTGCCCCCTTTTCCTGTCAATGTCTCTCACCCTGCCAAGGAAGGACTGTTGACTTGAATTCTACCAGTCACCAATACTACTGGTTTGTTTTGTCTATTCTAGAACTTCATAAAAATGCTATTTGCCATTTTTCTCAATGTAGTATTTGTAGGGGCTTGGACTCTGTGTTCAATCCCTAGCAATATACACACACACACATACACCTTTGTGTGACTGATCCAAACTGTCATGTGAATCAGCAGTTCATAATTTTTATGGCTGAATAGTCCAGTATTCCTCATATCCATGCCTGAAACTGTCTGCTCATTCACCTATTGCTAGATGTTCGGGATCATCCAGTAGGGATAATTTATGAGGAGTGCTACTGTAAGCCTTTCTGTCCATGTCTTGGTGTGATTCCAGGTCTCCATTTCTCTGCAATAAATACCTAAGGGTGATAGTTGGGCAACAGGATAAGAACAGACTGAGCTTTCCAAGACAATTCCAAGGGGCTTTCCAAAGCAGTGTGTTAAGTTCCGTACTCCCACCAGGAATGCATATCTGAGTTGCTCCACATTCTTGCCAATACTTGGTGTGGTTGATCTTCAATTTTGGGTATTCTAGTGTGTACAGTGGGGTATCAATGTGGTTTGAATTTGTATCTGATGTTTAAAGATGTTGAACAAATGTCTCGTTTATTGGCTTCTAAGTTATGCAAAAGCCTTTCATGTAATTTTTACTTGGGGGTCTTATTACTGACTTGTAAGAGTTATATAGGACCTTTATAAAATAGAGAATATTTTGTAATATTTTGTGGCTTTATTTCCTTAAAGGTATCGTTTGAAAACCTCAACCTTTTTACAAAACAATGTCCAATCTATCACTGCTTATCTGCAGATCTGATCTTTCTGTTTGTCTATTCAAGGTCATGAAGATTTTTCCTCTGGGCTTAGTTCTAGAAATTTTATAAATTTTTCTTTTGAATTTAAATCTATAATCCAACTGAAAGCCCAGTAATTCAAGAACGACATTAACAGCTTGGTTGGACATCAGTAGCCTAGACACTGGAATCTTCTATACACTGTCTCACCAGGTTATTTATCCATTCGAACACCAATACACACTCTCTTGAATATTGCTATTTTACATTAAGTTTTGAAAGAAGTCCTTAAGTCCTCCACATTTGATATTTGCTTTGTCAAAATTGTTTCAACTATCCTAGGCCTTCTGCCTATCTATATAGACTTGTTTTCAGTTTCTCGATCTCCAAATAAAGAGATTTTGACTAGGATTACATTTTTGAAGACACATTTGTAGGTAATTCGTAACTTAGCAATACTGAAACATGATGTATCTCTACATACACCTAGGTATTCTTTAATTCCTACTCTGGAATACTTTTTGTATTTTTAGTAGAGATCTGCACATCATTTGTTAAGTTTATTCCTAAGTAGGCCATATTTTAATGATACTGCAAGTAGATTTGGTTTATTTATTTATTTTGCACTGATGGACTCACACGTGATAGGCAAGTGCTCTATCACTCAGCTACACCATTAGCCCAGTTTAATTTCTAGTTGATAGTTGTTCATGTACAAAAATAGAATCTATTTAAATAAATATTAGCCACATAATCTGTGAACTTGCCAGGTGCACTTATTAATTCTGGTGTCTCTCTCGAAGATTTCTGAAGAGTTTTGTTCTTTTGTTTTGTTTTGTTTTTGTTTTTATAGATGGTCT
This sequence comes from Sciurus vulgaris, assembly GCF_902686455.1. Lineage (NCBI taxonomy): Eukaryota > Metazoa > Chordata > Mammalia > Rodentia > Sciuridae > Sciurus > Sciurus vulgaris. The sequence goes on along the minus strand of NC_136467.1, from coordinate 3,879,289 downwards.
ACCATTTAAAAATAAAGATGTGTGCTGGGGATGTAGCTTAGAGGTAGAGTGCGTGTTTACCATATGCAAGGTCCTGGATTTGATCTCTAACACTAATGGAACATAATAAAGTTAGATTTCCTTCCCAATCTTCACACTAATTTCTTTTTCTTGCAGTAGTACACTGGGTAGAACTTCCGGCTGAAGCATCACAGATGTGGTGGAAGTGGGCAGCCTTCGGCTGGACCCCACCTCACACGCGTGTTTGCACGCATGGCCACAGGCCCACGGTGTCTTCAGAGATGAGCTCCACCAGTCACACGAGTTCCCGTGCTCCTTGTGGAGGCCGTCTCCCCATTGGTGGAGGTCTAACTTGTGTCAGATGCTTTTCCTGCACTTATTGAAATGGTCCTGTAGTGCCTCTTCTTTCCTTTATTGTGGTGAGCTACATAAATTAGTGTTTTAATCCCCAAAAAATCACTCATCATGATATATTGTCCTTTTTATATGACTGAATTGTTTATATTTTTTAGTGAACTTTGCAGTTATGTTCCTGAGGGAAGATGACTTTAAGTATTTTTCAATTTCTTTGTTAGATTTTGTTATCAGAGTTATGTAGTAGTCATACCATAGATGGGGAATTGTTCCCTTTTCCACTTTTCAAAAGTGGAAATATTTTTTAAATAGAATTTCAGAGTGTTAACATGAGTTATGATCCTGATGGGCCTTTCTTTTTTTTTTAAATGGTACTATGGTTTTTAAAATTTAAAAAAAATTTTTAGTTGTAGATGACAAAATATCATTTTAAATTTATTTTTATGTGGTGCCAAGGATAGTGCCCAGTGCCTCACACATGATAGGCGAGCGCTTTACCACTGAGCTACAACCCTACCCCTGATAGGCCTTTTTGCTTACTTCTTTTAAGACTAAATTTCTTTAAGGGCATATTCTTATTTTCTATTCCTTTCTGGTTCGTGGTAAGTTGTATTTTTCAAGGAATTTATCCAGTTTATCCACCTCATCTAAAGTTCAAATCTACCAGCAAGATATTATTTGTAGTAACTATATTATCCCTTAAAGTCTTCCATATGTAGTGATATCCTCTCTTTCCTGTTAATATGAATGATTGGTATTTTCTTTCTTAATTTAGCATTGCCAATGCTTATCCATTTTAATTTTTTTAAAAAACCAACTATTTGCATTTAAATTTTTCTCCCTTTCTTGCCTAAGTTTTACTGTTTGACTCTATCTTAAACACTTACTGACTTCAAGTTAGGCTTTAATTTGCTTTCCTTTTCCTAGCTGCTTAAAGTGCTACTCTAAATCACTGCTTAATGGTAGTTAAGGCTATAAGTTTACCCCTTGTCACTGTTTTAGCTGTATTCTACAAATTTGGATATAGTTGATTTTCAATATCAGTTTGAGATAATCTCTGATTTCCTTTGTGACTGCTCCTTTGACCTACAGGCTATTTTAGAAGTGTGCTAATTAACTTCTAAATAGCTGGGGCTTTTATAGATAATTCATTGTGGTTTTTAATTTAATTCCAAGAATATTCTATGATTTCATTCCTTTAAAATTCATTGTGATTTGTATTACATCCCAGCACAGTGGCTATCTTGTGTTTTCACATGCAGTTGGAAAGAATTTGAGTTGCAATGTTCTATAAAGAAAAGTTAATTCATGTTGATGATATTCAGACCTCCAGCAGCTTTGCAGAACTCCAATACAGTGCTTTTAAAGTCACTTGAAGAGGAGCAAAACTCCCTAACAAGATTTTGGGTATGCCTCTTATGCTTTTTGTTCTGCCAGTTTTGTTGGGTATGTCTGAAGCTTTGCTGCGAGGTGCTTTGATGCTTCTGGACTGGTGGAAGATTGGCCCTCTTTATGTGTGGCAATGTTGCCTATTTCTAACTTTAATGCAGCCACACTAGTTTTTATTTTTTAAAATGCTTTTCACGTGATTTATCTTTTTCTATCACTTAACTTCAAATCAGCTTTGTATTTAGAGGGTATATATATCTCATAGATGACACAGAAGTAAGTCTTGACACTTTATTTGGTTTGACAATTTCTGGCTAATTCAGGTATTTAGTTCATTTACTTTTAAATTAATTGCTGGTTTTATTGGGTTCAAGCCTAGCATCTTCCCATTGTCTCTGTTCTTCTTCCTCCTGTCCTGCCTCCTTGTGGATTAATCAGGCATATATTTTACTAGTCAAAAATAAGTGGGGCGATCCAAGATGGCAGACTAGAGGGTGACTGCATCTCCTGTCGCTCCAGATCCCAGGATTCAAGAAGGGTAAGCATTGAGAAACTTGGACTAACATAGAGCCACGGGGTGAGTCTCCCCCACCGGGTGAAGCTCAGCCCGGGCAGAAGGCCCGGACAGGGGCAGCTTCTCAGAGCAGGGCAGGGCAGCTAGAGTCTTCCCCAGGCAGCTCTGCTCCCTCCGGTGGCGCCTTCCATGGCCAGCTTCTCGGAGCAAGCCACCCAGTGAGAGCCTTTCTGCACAGAGCCAGCTCCAAGTCCCAGAGCCAGCAGTGAGCCTGGCCTGCAGGCAGCCTCTGGGACCAGGGCAAGGCAGCCAGAGACTTCTCCAAGCAGCCCTGCTCCCTACGGTGGCAGGCTCCTTCCATGGCCAGCTTCTCGGAGCAAACAGCCCAGTGAGAGTTTTTCCGCACAGAGCCAGCTCCAAGCCCTGGAACCAGTAGCGGGCTAGGGGCAGTTTCTTCGGAAGCACTGCATTATCAAGTTCCTCCAAGACTTCAGGCTACTGAAGGCTGGGAGGTGATATACTGGAAATCTACAGGGACACCATAAGCATATAAGGAAATCTGCAATATCTCAGAGTCCCACTGATATCTGACCAATATGAGAAAACAAGGGAAGAAAATGTCCCAAAAAAACCTAGATACTATATCAATAAAACCCAATGACAGCACAGCAGAAGAAATGTCAGAAAGGGAGTTCTGACAATCAGGGAAGCAAACGAGGAGATGAAAGAGCAAACGCAGGCATTAAATGATCACATCAATCAACAGTTAAAAGAGCAAATACGGGAAGAGATCATTTCAATAAAGAGATAGAGATACTGAAAAAAAAAAAAAAACAGAAATCCTTGAAATGAAGGAAACAATAAACCAAGTTAAAAACTACATAGAAAGCATAACCAATAGGATAGAACACCTGGAAGACAGAACCTCAGACATTGAAGACAAAATATTTAACCTTGAAAACAAACAGAGAAGATGGTAAGAAATCATGAACAGAATCTACAAGAATTATGGGATATCATGAAAAGGCCAAATTTAAGAATTATTGGTACGGAGGAAGGCTTAGTTAGAGAAACAAACCAAAGGAATGAACCATCTATTCAATGCAAAAATATCAGAAAATTTCCCAAATCTGAAGAATGAAATGGAAAACCAAGTACAAGAGGCTTATAGGACTCCAAATATACAAAATTACAACAGACCCACACCAAGGCACATTATTATGAAAATACCTAACATACAAAATAAAGACAGAATTTTAAAGGTCGCGAGAAAAAAGAATCAAATTACATTCAGTGGGAAACCAATAAGAATATCAGCAAATTTTTCAATCCAGACCCTAAAATCTAGAAGGGCCTGGAACAACATTTACCAAGCCCTGAAAGAAAATGAATGCCAAACAAGAATCTTATACCCAGAAAAAATTACTTTCAGATTTGACGACGAAATAAGATCCTTCCATGATAAACAAAAGCTAAAGGAATTTACAAAAAGAAAGCCGGCATTACAGAACATTCTCAGCAAAATATTCCATGAGAGAGATGAAAAACAACGATGCAAATCAGCAAAGGGAGGAACTCACCTAAAGGGATAGCCAAATAAAGGAGAAACCAAATCATGTCAAAAAATAAAAATGAGTCAAATGACTGGGAATACAAATCATATCACAATAATAACTGTGAATGTTAATGGCCTGAACTCATCAATCAAAAGACATAGACTGGCAAATTGGATTAAAAAGAAAAATCCAACAATATGCTGCCTGCAAGAGACTCATCTCATAGAAATAGATAACCATAGACTAAAGGTGAAAGGATGGGAAAAAACATACCATGCACATGGACACAGTAAAAAAGCTGGAGTATCCATCCTCAGTTCAGATAAGGTGGACTTCAAGCCAAAACTAGTCAGAAGGGATAAAGAAGGACATTACATACTAATTACGGGAAGCATAAATCAGCAAGACATAACAATCATAAATATCTATGCCCTGAACATTGGCTCATCCATGTACGTCAAACAAATCCTTCTTAATTCCAGAAATCAAATAGACCACAACACAATAATACTAGATGATTTTAACACACCTCTCTCACCACTGGATAGATCTTCCAAACAAAAATTGAATAAAGAAACCATAGAGCTCAATAACACAATAAACAATTTAAACTTAACGACATATATAGAATATACCATCCAACAAAGAACGAATACACTTTCTTCTCAGCAGCACATGGATCCTTCTCTAAAATAGACCATATTTTATGCCACAAAGCTACTGTTAGCAAATATAAGAAGACAGAGATACTTCCTTGTATTCTATCAGATTATAATGGATTGAAATTAGAAATAAATGACAGAATAAAAAACAGAAACTTCTCCAACACGTGGAGATTAATAATACACTATTATATGATGAATGGATAACAGAAGACATCAGGAAGGAAATAAAAAAATTCTTAGAAGTAAATGAGAACAAAGACACATCATATCAAAATCTCTGGGACACTATGAAAGCAGTACTGAGAGAAAGATTTATTTCATGGGGCGCATTCAACAAAAGAAGTAGAAATCAACAAATAAACGACTTAACGCTACAGCTCAAAGCCCTAGAAAAAGAACAGCAGACCAACACCAAAGTAGTAGAAGACAGGAAATAGTTAAAATCAGACTGAAATCAACAAAATTAAAACAAAAGAAACAATCAGAAAAATTAACAAAATAAATAGTTGGTTCTTTGAAAAAATAGACAAAATTGATAAACCCTTAGCCACACTAACAAAGAGAAAGAGAGAGAAAACTCAAATTACTAAAATTCGGAATGAACAAGGAAATATCACAACAGACACGAGTGAAATACAAAACATAATTAGAAGCTATTTTGAAAATTTATATTCTAACAAAACAGAAAACCTTGAAGACATCAATAAGTTTCTAGAGACATATGAATTACCTAAACTGAACGAGGAGGATATATACAAGTTAAATAAATCAATTTCAAGCAATGAAATAGAAGAGGTCGTCAAAAGCCTACCAACAAAGAAAAGTCTGGGACCAGATGGGTTCTCAGCTGAGTTCTTCAAAACCTTTCAAGAAGAGCTCATTCCAATAATCCTCAAAGTATTCCATGAAATAGAAGAGGGAACCCTCCCAAACTCATTCTATGAAGCCAATATAACCCTGATACCTAAACCAGACAGAGACACATCAAGGAAAGAAAATTTCAGACCAATATCCTTAATGAACATCGACACAAAAATTCTCAACAAAATTTTAGCAAATCGCATACAAAAACATATTAAAAAGATAGTGCACCACGATCAAGTGGGTTTTATCCCAGGGATGCAAGGTTGGTTCAACATCTGGAAATCAATAAATGTCATTCACCATATCAATAGACTTAAAGTCAAGAATCACATGATTATTTCGATAGATGCAGAAAAAGCATTCGATAAAATACAGCACCCCTTCATGCTCTAAACACTAGAAAAAATTGGGATAGTGGGAACATTCCTGAACATTGTGAAGGCCATCTATGCTAAGCCCATGGCCAATATCATTCTAAATGGTGAAAAACTGAAAGCATTCCCCCTAAAAACTGGAACAAGGCAGGGATGCCCCCTTTCACCACTTCTATTCAACACTGTCCTTGAAACTCTAGCCAGAGCAATTAGACAGACCAAAGAAATTAAAGGCATATGAATAGGAAAAGAAGAACTCGAACTATCCCTGTTCACTGATGACATGATTATATCTTTAGAGGAGCCAAAAAAATTCCACCAAACACTTTTAGAACTCATAAGTGAATACAGTAAAGTAGCAGATTACAAGATCAATGCTCATAAATCCAATGCATTTTTATACATAAGTGATGAATCTTCAGAAAGAGAAGTTAGGAAAACTACCCCATTCACAATAGCATCGAAAAAAATAAAACACTTGGGAATCAATCTCACAAAAGAGGTGAAAGACCACTACAATGAGAACTATACAACACTAAAGAAAGAAATTAAAGAAAACCTTAGAAGATGGAGAGATCTCCCATGTTCCTGGATAGGCAGAATTAATATTGTCAAAATGGCCATATTACCAAAAGTGCTATACAGATTCAATGCAATTCCAATTAAAATCCCAATGATGTACCTTACAGAAATAGAGCAAGCAATTATGAAATTCATCTGGAAGAACACGAAACCCAGAATAGCTAAAGCAATCCTCAGTAGAAAGAGCGAAGCAGGGGGTATCGCAATACCAGATCTTCAACTCTACTACAAAGCAATAGTAACAAAAACGGCATGGTATTGGCACCAAAATAGACAGGTAGAGCAATGGTACAGAATAGAAGACATGGACACAAACCCAAATAAATACAATTTTCTCATACTAGACAAAGGTGCCAAAAGTATGCAATGGAGAAAAGATAGCCTCTTCAACAAATGGTGCTGGGAAAACTGGAAATCCATATGCAACAGAATGAAATTAAACCCCTATCTCTCACCCTGCACAAAACTCAACTCAAAATGGATCAAGGACCTTGGAATGAGACCAGAGACCCTGCATCTTATATAAGAAAAAGTAGGTCTAAATCTTCAACTTGTTGGCTTAGGATCAGACATCCTTAACAGGACTCCCATAGCACAAGAAATAAAAGCAAGAATCAACAACTGGGATAGATTAAAACTAAAAAGCTTTCTCTCAGCAAAGGAAACTACCAGTAATGTGAAGAGAGAGCCTACAGAGTGGGAGAATATCTTTGCCACTCATACTTCAGAGAGAACGCTAATTTCCAGAATATATAAAGAACTCAAAAACTCTACACCAAGAATACAAATAATCCAATCAACAAATGGGCTAAGGAAATGAACAGACACTTCACAGAAGAAGATGTACAAGCAATCAACAGATATATGAAAAAATGTTCAACATCTCTAGTAGTAAGAGAATGCAAATCAAAACTACCTTAAGATTCCATCTCACCCGAATTAGAATGGTGATTATCAAGAACACAAGCAACAATAGGTGTTGGCGAGGATGTGGGGAAAAAGGTACACTCACACATTGCTGGTGGGGCTGCAAATTAGTGCAGCCACTCTGCAAAGCAGTGTGGAGATTCCTCAGAAAGCTTGGAATGGAACCACCATTTGACCCAGCTATCCCACTCCTTGGCCTATACCTAAAGGAATTAAAATCAACATACTACAGAGATACAGCCACATCAATGTTCATTGCTGTTCCATTCACCATAGCCAGATTGTGGAACCAACCTTGATGTCCTTCAATTGAGGAATGGATAAAGAAACATACTTTATGAAGCCATAACATACTTTATGAAGGCTATACTTTCCTGAACTTATAACTGTCATAAAAAAGAGAACTGTGAACAGAAACCTGCATATATATACAATGGAATATTACTCCGCCATAAAGAATGATAAAATTATGTCATTTGCAGGCAAATGGATGAAATTGGGGAATATCATGCAACGTGAGATAAGCCAATCTCAAAAAACCAAAGGACGAATGATCTCGCTGATAAGCGGATGATGACGTGTAATGGGGGTTGGGAGGGGTTAGTGTTAGTATCAGGGTTAGGTTTAGGGTTAGGGTTGAGGAGGGGGGCAAGAATGGAGGAAGGAAGAACTGTATAGAGGGAAAAGAGGGGTTGGGGGGAAGGAAAAAATAAGAGAATGAATCAAACAACATTACCCTATGTAAATTTATGATTACACAAATGGTATGCCTTTACTCTATGTACAGAGAAACAACATGTATCCCATTTGTTTACAATAAAAATAAAATAAAAAGAGAAAAAAAATAAGTGACTAGTAAATATCCCTCTGTATTTTAAAGTTTTATTGTTTTTCCTGATTTATCTAGGGATTATAATATGTATACCCATCACACCTTCATAAAATTAATATGATTTCACCTAACACTTCACTCTTTACCCATCAAAAACATAAGAAGCTTATATACTATAAATCTATGTCCCTGTCCTTTGTGCTATTGCTTCCTTATTTACTTCTTACACATGATACAAACTTCACCTTAGAATGGTATTATTTCTGCTTCAAACATACATTTATGGAAATTAGAAGGAAAGAACAATTAATCTGTTCTAGTTACTCACACCTTTACCACTTTTGGTGATTCTTATAATTTCCTCTGAAGTTTTTTCTTAGGATTTCATGTATTTCAGATCTGTGGAGAACAATTCTCCCAGATTTTATCATGAGATGTATTATGTCAGCCTCAATTTTGAAGATGGTTTCTAATGGGCACAAGATGTGGAGCTGAAAGTGTTTTAGGTTTCTCCTTGTTTTGATGAGAAACATGTACTACCATGTGTACTGGCTGTACCCTGTTAGTCAGGAGTCACTTCTCTCTATACTATTCTTAAATTTCCAACTGTTCCTATACAGTAAATCATCCAATAAGTAAATATTCACAAAGAAGCATCTAGACCCAGATGAGTTCACTGGTGAATTTTTTCAAACATCTGAAGATGAATTAATAGACATTCCACATATCTCTTTCAAAAAAATAGAAGAGGCGGTAATACTTCCCAACTCACTATATGAGGATAATACTGTACTCGTAGCAAAACCAGACAAAGATTACAGAAACAGAAAACTACAGACCAATATAATTTCTGAATATAGATACAAAATACTAATAAAATACCATCGAAACAAATTCAGCAATATATACAAAAGACATCATAAGAATGCAAGATTGGCTTAATATCTGAAAATCACTGAATGCAATGTACTATGTTAACAGAATAAGTAGCATTAAGCACAAAATCATATTTTTTATAATTAGATGCCTAAATATCCTATTCTATAATGATAATTGTAATTATTGTAATAATTCAGTAAAAATAATATGTTCAAGGAGTAAAAGGAAGCATCTGGGTTTCAGGAAGCCATAACATACTTTATGAAGGCTATACTTTCCTGAACTTATAACTGTCATAAAAAAGAGAACTGTGAACAGAAACCTGTGTCTCCAGATGCCAGTGCAAGGACCACACACCACCCGTGGGAGACAAGACTGAGCACACGTGGCACGTGGATGAAGGCAGAAGACGTGCCAGGACTCAGGCCCTTCCCGGCGCTGACCACTTGCGTGGTCCTGGGGAGGGGCTCTGCTCTGTGTGAAAGTAAGATGTCTTGTATTAGTCTTCTTTTAAAAAGTCCCCCAAATTACACAAGCTTCAGGTTCTAAAAGATCTGGTTATATCTGTTTGAAGGTAAGGTGAATCACAAACAACTGCTGCTTAATCAAAGATGTCAATAAAATGATATCTATTCTTGAAGTGGTAAACTTTATTTTATATCTACATCCATTTGTAAAACTAATGTGCTGCATTTGGGATGCCTGAATAAATTTCTTCCAAGAATTTGGAAAGCAGAGACTGTGCCCTGGAAAGAAATGTTAGGAGCAGTATATAACGAATCACAGAGGGAACACGCAAAGCTAGTGAACTAAGAGAGCAGGCTGGCATCAAACCCATTAACAGTGTTCATAAGCCTAATGACAGAGCCGGCACCACTTGAGGTGGACTGGTCAGACATGGAACCACCACATGAGAGTAACAGCAGTAAAAGCTAGTGGCTGGCAACCACCTACCAACTGCCAAGGAGGGAGGCAGATGAGCAATGGACTTGGATCTGACGCACAGATGGGTGGGAGATTTGTGAGGAACGTATCTGATATAGTTCTGAATCCACTGGGCAAGAAGTTGGTCCTCAGATAAAAAAGAATCAGGCCATTTTAGACTGATACCATTAGAAGATACAATGAATCTAATTTTACTTGTTCTGATTCCATGCTCATCAACAAACTTATGATTGCTATTTGGCTTCCTAAATGATTCTGACCACAAAAACTGCCAATACTGTTGTCCTTGTGTCTCAACATGCTTGCAGACCAATAAAATGAAATTCCAGTCTTATACATTAGTCACTTTAGCTTGGTGGATAAGATCTGGATTCTGAAAAGTGAATCTATCTTCATGTGCTTTTGGGCCTATGAAGCTATGGCCAAATCTTACACTCTGGTGAACTCAAGGCAAGACCTTTTCCTTTAAAGGCACCAATTTCTGAGTGGCTAGTTTCCATTTCCATCTCCATCATCCTAATGGTACACTATCAGAAATTTTACCAAAAAAAAAAAGAGGAAGTATGCAAAATAAACAATATGCACATGAAACAGAAAAGCAAATTATTTTACATTTCTTCTGTCAAATATAAACTTATGCCAAATTACATTTCTTAAATATCAATTAATTCCAGATAACACTTTCTGGGCTTCTAAACTATATAAAATCACTTTTACCTATGCGACTGATTATGAAGATTTAGAGATCCAGTTTGGTACATCTCTTCCAGCTGTTTTCTGTTCCCAAAGTAAAGGGCAAGGTCAGTGGCGATGATGGCTTTGCGGATGATCTCCAGCACCTGCTCGTACTCACTGGAGCTCAGGGTGGAGAAGATGTTGTGCCCTTCCAACTGTGGAGAAATACAGAGGAACACCACCAGTGAGCACAACGCTCCAGCCTCACACACGCACGGTTGTTTAAACGGCATCGCTAATGCTACTTGGCACACGGATCACGACTGTGGGAAGCAAAAGGAGCCCTGATGGGACTCCAGGGAACGGCATTTTGCTCTCTCTGTGAGCTCGATGAAGCTCACTTAAAGAACTGTTTCAACTCTAGAGACGTCATCACTACCACAAAACCCCAGGGACTTAAATAGATCTAGTTTTTGCATATTTCTGGTAGGTATTAGGACTGGAAAATGTAAAACATTTAGGTTGAAGTTTTATTCTGTTAAATGAATTTAAAAACTTAAGGTTTACATCCTACTGGAACTCAGTGGGCTTCAAAAGGCACCTCTTTACACTTGTGCACTGCATGTTGTCACAAAGAAGTAACCATCAACTTCTATTAAAAGAAAATGCAAGCAACCTCAGTCTAACGTTTCTTTGTACATCATAAACTCTTTACAGGTAACAATGCATCCACACAACACACAAACCAGCAGATGCGTGAACCACCAGCGCCCTCCGCCACCCCGGGACGGAAGTGGTGGGAATCCATTCTCTCATCTCAGAGTTAGTTCTTCTTCTAACTATGAAACACCCTATGAAACTTTTCACAATAGTTTCTTCCTCTGAGAATTTTAAGCACTTATTTTTAGTAAAAGTTTTTGTTCAAACTACAACAATGCTGAGACAATTAAGATGTATTCAATTTGTCAGTTTGTCAATTTTTAATGATTTTTTTTATCAATGGTCAATATCCCTATGATTAACTGGTTTTTATTTCACTTGATCTACATTTATTGACTGATAAAACACAGCACAAACTTGAAATCATTAAAGTATGCTTCTTTACAAAATCAGACATCACACTAAGGCATTGTGTGCTTCACATTCTGAGGTAAAGCTGTATGTGACCACTAGTTTTCAACCATCAGAATGTTTCTATGCGATTTGCTCTTGAGGTCTTGTAAGTGGACATACACTGCAAATGACTCAGTTCTTGTAGATATTTCCCTGACAACAGGCCGGGGTGAGCTGAGGAACTTCAGCAGGTTGTGTTCCCACATGGAGGGTGCAGGAGATGCTGGGCGTGGGATGTTCCAGCACAGGTGGCTGGTGACTGCTGGGGACAGAGAGGGGATCTGGCACTGGGTAGGAGGCCAGCTCCAGGACCTAGCAACTCAACCCTCAACGATTTTGTTGTAGAATCTCTAGGAAGGAAACTTCCACTCTGGTTCAGCTCAGACTCCGCTTTCTTTGACTCAATGGTAACTCTGGTGAAGCAGCTGGCCTCTACTTCGGCCTTCCCACCTCGGGACCTGTGTGTGCCACTTCACAAACTTACTTCACTGAGAGACGCTGCTGATGCTCACCAGCAGGCCACCTCCGGAGTCTCATCCTGGCACACTTCATGCTTCAGGACCTGGGCTTGTGTCTTATTTCCTCCATCCCAACACTTACACAATAATCTGCTAAACTGTAATATATAAGAATATTCTAGTAAGCTGTTGAAATTCTTAAAAATAATTCTAAGCCTGGGTTCTATGAATTCAGTCTGGAGCTCGCTGTGCTCTACTCTTGTGTTCATCAGATGCTCAGTGCCTGTGAGTCAAGACAAAGCAAGATCCATTTTAAGGGCTCTGTGTATTCTGTTGGCTACTTTAGATTCATTTTTCCCTTTACTACTTCTTGACATCAAAGGAAACCAGCTTGGAAAAGTTCAGTAGAAGCCTTTATAATGAAAAGCTCTAACTAGGGCTTTGACATTTTGCAAGAGTAAATGGAATGAATACGTAAACAAACAGGAAGTAGTACCACCACCTCTTTAAAATAATCTAGCATTTTGTTCCCTACCAAAATAAACTAAGGAAGGGAGATACTAGCAACCAAACATTCCAGAAAGATCAACTGCTAAACCACCCATGCTGTCTTTTTGTCCACTGTACTAGGGATTGAGACACAGGCCTTACACATGTTAGGCAAATGCTCCACCACTGAGCTACATCACCAGCCCCTAGAAATCATTTTAAAGTTCCAATTTCACATTAGTTAACACATAATAAAACCCCCCAAATAATATAATACTTGTACACATCATGGATAAGTTTATTATTGTTAAGTCCAGGTTACACAGTTTGAAGTTGATGTTGGTTTAATTTAGTCGATACTACTTTGCATCACATCAAGCATGAAATAGCAGACTGCAGATTCTTTTTACCCAGGGATGTCCTGAAAACTGTGAGATGGGTGAGTAGCAGATGATTCTTATTTCTGTACAAGTACATAAGTGGGCTGTTCATAAATGGTAGAGAATGTGAACACTGCTGATGCCTAAAGGCCACCAAGACCCACCTGAACAGATGCTCCCGGAGGCCTCTCCGGGCCTGATGACAGTTCTAAGCACTTCTCTGGTCTACTCACTGCTGGGGCATCAGGAACCCCTTCTTTCTTTCCACAGCTGTGTCCTTCCCACCAAAAATGAAAACCCTACCATCCGTCTTCATTTATTTAGCAGATATTTAGTCTGCAGTGTTCCATGTTATATATGGACATTGTAGTTTAATACCTACTATATCCAAGGTTATAAACAATAAAGCTGATTCTCTAAGGAGTTCACAGTGTAGTAGAAGAGGTAAGGATATAAGTATGCAACTAAGATAGAGTGGAATGTTCTCTGTGTTTGAATAAGATAGAGGAATATGGGAGAGCATGGGAGGCTTTTCCTAGGAGAGGACATAAGTGCTACAGCAGAAGCAGAAGCAGCATGTGATATGGAGCTCCTGAGACTACAGAAATCATGATATTTGGTGAAAGCCACAAAAATTGGTATACAACCAAGGCAAATCGAATAGTGAAAAGTATAAAGTTGATGATACAACACTCTGCAACAAGCACTCCACGTCACAATGCCTTTAAAACTTAACACAGAGTGCTTGTTTTGCTGTTCAATCACCGACTGCTTCAAACCACAGATTATGAGGCACTATAGTATCTGATTAAGAGTATAGGCTTTGGGGGACAAACAATTCTTGCTTTTTATCCTTTATCTCACTAGCTATGTGACAAATGAACAAGTTACTTAATCTCTTTGATGCAAATTATTCTTATTTTTAAAATGGAAATGAACAAAAATAGTATCTTATAGGGTTATTGTAAAAAAATGAAATGTATTAACATGTACAAAACACATTTCTGGTTCACAGTAAGTACCCAATAGATAAAATGATGATGGTGGTGATGATAAAATCCACCAGCATGACTTTACATCAAGAGTTAAAGGGAAAGAGGGAAGAAAAATTAAATGAAGAAAAAGATATGCCCAAATGAATTTGATGGTTGAAGACCATTTCTGTTCATTGGCAGAAAAGGACAGGATGTAAGCTGCCTCCAAGTCACATATTTTAGTTTATTAGTAAAGATCATGTTGAATGTAAGCACAATTTTGCTATTATTCCAACAGATAGCGGTAAATTCTACGAATAGAATGATTGGGAGACTCTAGCTGATACACATAAATACTATTGCTATAAGAAGTAATGACAAAGTCATGGGATCCCAAAATATACATAGATAACTTTCTGAAATTTGATCATATTTCAAAATCATTGGATAATTAAAGATTAATAAGGATATTATCTAATAATGAGACTATATATTCCTAATTAGTTCATTTTCTAAAACTTGACTTTTGAGAACTTAACATGGGGTATTCACAGAGGGCAAAAGACAGAAAATGGATAGTTTCAATATTCAAAATGATCAGTAACATTTCATTTAGAAAATTGACCAAATTGATCTAATACAGCAATAATAATGCTTCTCTCACAATGTTTAAAATTCGTACATTTTAGGTAAGACAACAGAGTTACCTGCTTTCTTGGATGTCAATGCCCAAACAGAAGAATCTCACTTGAAGGCATCTCGCTGGCCTTCTGCTGCTGGGCCACTACCGGGAGCCCTCTGCCCTGAGGAGACACGCCACTCACCTTCTCCTAAATGAAGCCTGCATTTTCTGCTCTACATGCCTTGCCCAGTTGTTCTGCCCACTCTGACTTCTCCCTAACCCATGTTCTTCCTTCACATTCCCATCTCTGCACATAACAACAGACTCAGAGGTTGGTACAGAGATGAGTAAGGGGCACTAACTGCCTTCCTCAATTTGCAATTCAAAAGAATTAGAAAGCTATTCTCATAGCAGAAAATTTCAATACAAATTAAAAAAAAAAAAAAAACAACTAAGACATACATATGCTCGAGATGCTCAGGGGTCAAGTAAGAGGCACGAAGCTGTGCCCTGCTCTATGAGGATTCCATAAGTCCTTCCACCAGAGAAGTTCATGCTCAAACTGAATCTAAAAAATAAGAAGCTGGTTGCAGAAAGGGGTGGATTTACAAAAGTCTGGCAGATATTGTGGTCCTGAAATACGCAGAGGCCATTCGAAAAAGACTTATGCATCAATTAGGAAGCCCGGAATTCATTCCTCAGGCTTCAGAGAGCCACTGATGACACTTCAGCAGGAGAATGACAGCTTAGCACAGATTTGGAGGATAAATTCGAGAGACAGGCTTGGAGAAATGTGGGAGGTGAGCGCAAAAGTTATTAAAACCAGAAAAGCATGAAGCCTGAAATGGGAGTGTCGGGCAGGAAGGGCAGGTGGCAGGCCTCAGGAGGCTGTGTGCTCAGAGGGGCTTGGGCATGCGCTGCAGACCAAGCAACAGCTCCGTTTCTGAAGTCCACCACGCCCTCACAGTGGTGGGCTCACTCACCAGCAAGACATCCCTGTTGCGCAGAACCAAGAGAGAAGAGGACGCGCAGCAAAAGCTAAGAACGCGTCTGTCTTCTCTCTCTGCTGGTACACTTCTTAATTTATTCCTGACTTACCACTTCCTCAGCAGGGAACTTCTCACCACACCCTTCTCACTGTGACCATCAGACACTCCCTGCTCTTCTGCCTGCCCCAAAGCTGTGTGTGTGAGCGAGGCAGAAGTGTAGTTTTAAGAGGTACTTGACTCCTGCCTGCTTGTCGCCACTGCTAAGGTGGTCAGGAGTATCCCTCTGCTTGCCCAGACTGACCAGCAGGTGACAGTGGAAGCCATAATGGAAATCAGCACTCACACAGCCCTGGGGGCGCCTGAGTGGGAACCCTTCCCCACTGCACTGCCCATCTTGTTTAATCTGGCTGTGCGGATGGTAGTTCCAGCCAGACCCAAGTTATCCATGTAGCAACAGCTATGGGGACTAGGCAGAGCAAGACAGTAGGAGAAAAAGTCTTTTGAGGGTAAACAAAGGTATCAGAAGCACTGGCGTGTTGTACTTATACGTTGTTTTATCTCATTTTAGGGCTGGAAGTTGTAAGTTTTACTGCTATCCAAAGGTGCCATCTTAATTGGTCCAGTTTGAAGGTGCATTTGATAAAGCATAAAAGTGGCAGGTCTTGGTATGAGGTTGGGGACCTGTGGCTAAAGGAAGGGAAACAATGATTACTTCAAGGTTATAACCTTTAGGCCCAAGTGACAGGTCTCCCCCTCAGTAGCCATGAAGTAGAGAAGGTACCCAGGAAAACAGTGAGCACACAGCATTGGTCACACAGAATGCTGAGTGCCACTGGCAGAAAACAACGGTTGCTGATCACCAGGCTGAAGAGTCAGGGGCAAGAGTGGCCAGGAGGGCCAGCAAGTACCCTAGGGACAGACACCTGGACATGGCCCTTCCCACTGCAGACCTGGTGGCAGGAGGGCAGGGATGTGACTTGGCTCTGCACGTGTCTATCTGCTGGGTGCCTAAACAGGTATAGGTGAACAGGAGGCTCTGGACAAGTACGCTGGCTGTCGAACTTTGAGGGACGGTTGGGAGGGTCTGAGAACACAGCAGGGAGGTTTCGAGAGCCCACGCGCAGGACAGCCAAGTGTGCAGATGCTCTCAGAGCAAAAGAGAACGCTGTCCCGAGCACTCTGCCCCAGGAAGGGGCCTCCCAGCATTCCTGCCACCCATACCTTCCAGTCAGTTCAGTGTACATGCTCATTTCTAGACTCGTGGTGCTCTGCACATGACTCTGCAGCTAAGCCTGGCACTTCCTCCCTGCCCCGCCTCACCAGGGGTGCAGCCCCTCACCATCTCTAACAGGAGAGCAATGAGTCCACGCCAGCCACTGGTTCCATACCCTATCTGGAAGCTACCCTCCAGCAACTTTGGATGCCAAAGGTTTGCCTGTTTGAACCTAGTTTTCCGCCATGAGTTCCTTTACTCTGTCCCAGTTGTTCCAGGAACACCTGTCAGGCGCTGCGAACCCCCACATCACCAAGGATTTGTGGGAATGCAGCACACCATCCTGAACCTTCATTTGTGACAGCAATAGCTCGGGGTCCGGCTGCTCCTGCTCCAGGCTACTTCCCACAACTTCTCAACCACAGGGTTAGTTTTAGTCTGGTGGCAGTCTGCTTTCCAGTGCCCGCCTGCTTCAACGTTAATTCTATCACAGTTAAAGAGGCTTTCTAGAGAGACATCATGAGCCTATTAAAACTCATTTCAGATAACACTGCTAGGAGCACCGCGTCGTCAAGCGTCTGAGTTTCTCTAGGGTGCAGGGTGTTGATTCAGTGAGTTCTAACTGAAGGCCATGGATCTCATTTCCAGCATCTACCCTTCTAGTTGTACAAAAAATACCTTCAAATAATGAGTAAGTGAGGTCAAAGTAAAAGTAACTGCAATGAAGTTCTACAGCGTTTACCTACATACAAACAGTGTGACTGACATATGTGTCTACACACCCTTTTTACCCTCGTTAAGTTTCTAAGTGTGCTTGTATGTATGCAATTATCTACTCGAATATACATCATTTAAAAAAGAAAGGACCAATGATCACATACCGCTTTCAGGAACAGAACTTGTCTGTGAGCAAGTGCAACATCAGCTACCCGGGATTACAGATTGAAAATAACTAAAATAACTCCATATCTAGCATATCTTCTACCCAGTGGCTATTCAGAATAGCATTTGCACATCAGGGATTTCATGACTTACCTTCTCAGTACCTAGACGCTAAGCTTCGCTGGGTTTTAAGGTTTGAGCATGCAGTACCATCAACCCTTTAGACACACAGGCCCAATGAGGAGCACTAGAGAAGCCGTAGAGAAGCTGAGGGGAGAAAGTAAAAACCTGGGGGCTTATACAAGACAGAAAAACTGCACCGAGGGGAAAAGCCTTTCTATTTGTGATCTGCCCATGGCCAGTGACTGCTGGAGTCGCTGCTGGCACTCTGCTGTGTGACTCTGGAAACTCCAGACCTCCTGCAGACACGGCACATCAGAATACCCATACAGATTCCTTTTCCTTCTTTAGGTGCTGGCAGTAGGAGGGGAAGATAGAGTCCACCATCCTTAAGCCAAACACAGATCATAATTTAAAAAGTTCTCTGTGTTAGGATTCAAGTTATCTTGACACAATAGCTACCTTGTTAAAGTGTGGTTTAGAAAAAAGGTTTAAGGAAGAAGAACCATAATAACTTTTTACTGAAGTGAGATCTACCATCATCTAGATCAATCACCAGGAACATCTTAAAAGCAATAAAATAAAGACACTCATGCAAGAAAAAAGGAATTCAATATACTTAAAAACCTTGAATGTACCTAACTTTTAAGATGCTGAATACATTCTGGTTCAAGAATATGATAATTCATATAGTTAAACTATGTGAAATAAAATTGGCTTTTGAATATCATATATTATTGGCATATCACCTGGAAAACAAGTGTAATTGAAAAATATCCATATTCGGGGCTGGGTCGTGCCTCAGTGGTAGAGCGCTTGTCTAGCATGTGTGAGGCACTGAGTTCGATTCTCAGCACGGCATATTAAATAGATGAATAAAATAAAGGTCCATCAACATCTAAAACAGATTTAAGAAAAGGAAAAAAAATATATATTCAACATCTCTGTGGAGGACTTTTTATCCAAAAATTCCACACAATCAGTTAATTCGGACTATAAATACAATATACCACAACAGCTTTTCCAGCAAGCCTGACAAAGCACCGCTGAGGCCCTGGGCAGGCGCGTGGGCGGGCTCACCTGCAGGATGGACACTGTCTGGGAGAAGTGGTGCTGCTCCATGGTGGAGGTGGAGTAGAGAGCCGCCAGCGGGTGGTCGAACTTCTGCAGGTAGCTGTTGCTGAAGCCCCTGTGGTCCAGGTCGTGGCACAGACAGGCGATCAGCAGTCCTTTACGCTTCAAAATAAGCAGAGACGTTCAGACAGGACACGGGAGAGGAGCCCTGCCACCCTTTCGCTTCGCTCCTGTCTGCCGTTGACGCTTTCAGCACCCCAGGAATGCTGCAAGCTTCGGGAACCTGGCTTCTCCTGACCTCTTTGTTTTTCTGCATATGAACCTGACAGTCTGATTATTCTTGAATCTTCCTGCTCAGCTCTAAGAACAGGTGCAGGAGGGATCAAATGTTCTGAAGCACTGTGGGTGGGACAGGTCTTCACTGGAGGGCAGCTTCAGCTCTCTTCCATGTGAAACCAACTGGATGCTAAATCCTAACAACGCTATCACTATTATAACTAATAAGTAAACCACACAGCGTGCAAGAAATGGCAAACTATGGAGAAGGTCTTAAAAGGACTAGAGGGGACTGAGGAAGGCAGGCTGAGTATTAAATAAAATAGCCAGAACAGGCCTGGAAAGGTGGTCAACCGTGAGCCAGGGTGTGAGCGGGACAGAGAAGCGAGGGCTGGGAGAAAGGCTCAGCAGAGGGACAGGCATCTGCGGGAAGGCCAGCTGCGCTCCTGCCCTTGTGAGGGGGATGGCTATAGTGCTCTCACAAAGCAGCACCACCGTCTAACTCACTTTGTGAAATGCTCCCTTACTTTTATTGGTGCATTGTCGTCGTACGTATGACAGGATGTGTTGTTACGTATCTGTATAGGCACATAATGCAACAACATACTCTGGCCAGTATCCCCCCCCTCTCTCCCTTCCTCCTTCCCCCTCTTCTCTTTCCCCCACTGACCCACCTTTGATTTTCGTGAGATTCTCCCCCACCTTTCTTTTCTCTTTTCTTCTCTAGCTTTCACGTTTGAGAGAAAACATACGATCTTTGACCTTCTGAGTTTGACTTATTTCACCTAACATAATGGTCTCTAGTTCCATCCATTTTCCTGCAAATGACATAATTTCATCTTTCTTTTCTTTTTTGGGGGGTGTACTGGGGACTGAACTCAGGATACTTGACCACTAAGCCACATCCCCAGCCCTATTTTGTATTTTATTTAGAGACAGCTCTCACTGAATTGCTTAGTGCCTTACTTTTGCTAAGGTTGGTTTTGAACTCTTGATCCTCCTCTGCCTCAGCCTCCCAAGCCACTGGGATTACAGGTATGTGCCACCATGTCCAGCCTCATTTTTATTTATGGCTGAATAAAACTCCAATATATGTATATACCACGCTTTCTTTATCTATTCATCCACTGATGGGACACCTAGGCTGATTTCATAGCTTGGCTATTATGAACTGCACTTCCATAAACATGGGTATGCAAATATCCATATGTTACGATAACTTTCATCTTTTAGAATAAATATGGACGAGTGGTGAAGCTGGGTCACATGGTTACTCGTCATCTGAGTAACCTGCATAGTGGTTGCACTAATTTATAATCCACCAATAGTGTAAAAGTGTTTCTTTTCCTCCACATCCTCCTCAGCACTTATTTTGTATTCTTGATGACTACCAATCTGACTGGTGTGACATGAAATCTCAGTGTAGTTTTGATTTGCATTTCCCCAATTGCTAATGATGTTGAACATATTTTCATAATTGTTGGCCATTTGCATTTCTTCTTTTGAAAAGTGTCTATTTAATTCATTTGCCCAGGGGTTGCTGTTGTAGCTCAGTGATAGAGCACTTGCCTAGCATGTGTGAGGCACTGGGTTAGATCCTCAGTACCACATAAAAATAAATAAATAAAATGATTCATGTGCCCATTTATTTACTGGGTTAATTGACTTCTTGGTGTTGCTTTTTGAGTTCTTTATATATTCTAGATGTTAATCTTCTATCAGAAGACTAGCTGGAAAAGATTTTCTTCCATTCTGTTGGTTCTCTCTTCACATTCCTAATTGTTCCCTGTGCTGTGAAGCTTTTAAATTTGATGCCATCTTATTTATTAACTTCTGGCATTATTTCCTGAGCTTTAAGGGTCCTATGGAGAAAATCATTGCCTGTGCCTATATGCTACAGTGTTGACCCTATGTTTTCTTGTGGGAGTTGCAAAGTTTCTAGTGTAATTCCCAGGTCTTTGATCTATTTTCAGTTGATTTTGATGCAGGGTGAGAGATAAGGGTCTAGTCTCATTCTTCTGCATATAGAAATCAAATTTCCCTGCACCATTTGTTTAAAGGTTGTCTTTTCTCTAACGTATGTTTCTGGCACCTTTGTCAAGGATCAAATGACTGCATCTATGTGGGTTTGTCTGTTTTCTATGCACATTGGTTTATGTGTCTGTTTTTATGCCAGTACCATGCAGTTTCTATTATTGTAGCTCTGTAGTATAATTTGAAGTCAAGTATTATAATATGTCCAGCATTGCTTTTTTGGCTTAGAATTGCTTTGGGAATTTATTTGGCTTCCAAATAAATTTTAGGAATTTTTCTTCTGGTTCTGTGAAGAATGTCATTGGCATTTTGATGGGACTTGCATTGAATCTGTATATTGCTTTGATAGTATAGCCATTTTAACAATATTAATTCTGACTAACCATGAACATGGGAATTTCTTTCTTAGATGTTCTATAGTTTTCATTGTAGAGGTCTTTCACCTCCTTTGTTAGATTTATTGCTAGGTACTGATTTTCATTTTTAAAAGATCATTTTGGCAATTATATTAAGAACAGACTCAAGGAAGGTAAAAAAGTGACTGGGTGAGAAGTCTTTTTCAGTAATCAAGGCAAAATGTAATAGAAATCCAGAACAAGAGAGTAACAACAGATGCTTATAAAATATGATTAAAATCTACATGCGTTTTTTTAGGCAGAGTCAACAGGATTATGACTGGCTATTCAAAGAAAGGTAAGGACAGACTGGTCAAGTGTGATCAGAGTTGGTGTCAGAAAGAATGGGAAGACAGGATCTGAAGAAATACTGAACAGCAACTCTCATGGGTTGTGTTGCAAAGTAGAGTTAAGACACAGGGAGATAGTCACATGGAGAAGTAGACCACAGGGATGTTTGAAGGTGAAAGTAGGAGCGTCGTGCTCACATGCAGAGGAAATGACCAAGAGAGGGAAGGTACAATGGCCGTGGAGACGGATGCATGTCAAGTTGTGTTCTCAAACAGGAAGGGCCCTGGGTGCTGAGGCCGTGCCTGCTGAGAGCAGGGACTGCTCAGGGAGGTCTCCGCGGAGCGGGCAGACACTCTCCAGGCACAGTCTGCCTTTCACACCGGCTCCTGGTTCATCTTGACCCAGCACAAGTGCCTTCTCCCGCAGCCTGACTGGAAAGGAAGTCTCACCAGTCACTTGCACACCCTAACAGATGCAGAGTCACCTTACCAATCCCCCGTGCGGGGCATTAAGATAATTGGTTAAGGTTCTGAGTATCACGTTGGTTTTGAATTGTTTCCATATTTTATGCTGCTATGCTCACATAATTTAACTAGTAAAAAATTCCAAGGTTTTAAAATTTAGCACAATAGAAAAAAGTTGTTATATTCCAATCTTCCCGATGTTTTCCTACTTTAAAAATTTTTTTTTTCAGTTGTGTGGATCTTTATTTATTTATATGTGGTGCTGAGGATCAAATCCAGTGCTTCACACATGGTAGGCCAGCGCTCTACCACTGAGTCACAACCCAGCTCGATTTTCCTACTTTTTATTGGCATAGCTTTCAGTAGTTTTATAAAGTGTGTGCTAAAATCACAAATCTAAAAATGACTTATAAAGAATTCTTTTGTTAAACATTTTCCCTTACTGACATCAAATAATTTCTAATAGTCCTATTAGAGAATATAAGTCCTATTTAAAATATATTTTAAACACTTACAGGTTATTTTGGGATGAGTTTTAGACAAACGGACCTGAGTTTCAGGGGAATGGAAAGATATAATCCCAGAAATAATTTGGGAATACAGCATCAATAAAATTTTCCTCATTTATCTTTAAAATTTTCAATCTTTAAAATATTTCATTGCTACTCTATTTGAAAGTATAATTTGTAAAATTCTTAAACTCACTAAGATATCTTGTGGCAAAAGGAAACAAGGAAGTTGCTTCCTTAAAAGGAATTAAATAGAGAAAATGTTGAAAGTTCCAAAAGAATGGGGTTGGTAGAATTGAAAATTGTTTAAAAACGAAAAAAGAACAGATTTCATCTGGGTCTTTCTTGAAAAGTGATAAAAAATAATTATTTGTTAGTTTAAACTGCTTCAATTAGAAAAAAAAAATTTTTAAAGAAATACTTTTGATTCCTTCTCTGAAATGGCTATTTCTCCTCCTTCGGTAATGCACCTTTCAGGACTGCTACTCAGACTGTGAATCTGGACAGACAGGATGGAAAAGAGCCTGGGTCTCAGGAATACTGGGCTCTAGTTTGAAAGTGATGTCGAAAGAAGTTCAAGTAATGGTTTCCTCCTCTGCACATCCTCCAGATGTCACCTGAAGTGTGGCATCAGTTTACAGAGGGGATAGAGGGGGACTGGATCAGGGTGTTGGTAGGCATAACCAGGACAAATGTGGTCAGAGGAACAACCCTGAGGTTCAGGTACTCTAGCTGTGGGATCAGCATCTCTTGGGCCAAGGAATGCCCTAGTGCTCAATGCTTGACTGGGCTTTTGAGTTAGGGAATTTGACCATAATGGTTGCATGGAAGAGGAAGTCTTAAAATCTTATAATTCTATTTTGAAAACTTTGGTGATCACTAACTGAATTGTCAACTTGATTGGATTGAATATGCCAATGATTAAGAGGCTTCTGGGTGTGTCCATGAGGGTGTCTCCTGGAATGAATGGCTTGTGGGATAGTGAAATGAAGAGGAGCCCCTCCCTAAGAGTGGGCAGCACCGCCCAATCGTATGGAATAAAAGGTGGAAGAGCAAGGAAGCAGAAGCAGATGCAGATGCAAGTTCCACTCTCTTGAATGGGTTCTTGATTGCTGCTCTGGTCCTCCGAGGATAAGGAACTCTCGTTTCTTCATTCTTCCAAAACGGACTCTACCAGTGATTCTCCAGGTAGTTTCCAGAAGCCTTGGTCTCAGACTAGGGTATCACTGATGATCCTTCTTGTTCTGGGGTTTCCTCCTCTTGGACTGTGCAGCTGCTGGTTCTTCTAGCTCTCCAGTTGCTGACAGCCATTGTGGACTATCCAGTTTCTGGTTGTATAAGCCAATCTAATAAATTCCCTTCTATAATCATACTTTCTGTTGATTCTGTTCCTCTAGAGAACCCTGACTAATACACCAACTTGTCTGTAAGTCAGGTAGATCAGTTAAACTTCTGAGAGTTCGTTCCCTTATGCAAGAGTAAATCAAAAATCATTTATGTTTTCACTGTATTTAATGTTCTGAGTTCTCTAATCGGGGGGAAGTGTCCACATTATCCAGGGCATATAGAATTCACTCTATTTACATCCTTTCAGAACATTTAAAATTCAGTCAGGAAGAAAGACTACAAAATCAGTGTTTCCTTAAAGGATATTTTGGTGAAGTTGAAATTTCTTTAACTACTTTCTTATTTTAAAAAATGCTAAATTCTTGGGTAATGATCTAAAAAAAAGTGCTGTTCTAACTTACTGACACAGAATCCGTCCTGGAACAGCACATCGCCATGGCATATCATAGTGACTCTGAGGGAGCTACACATTTCTGCCACTTACACATCTGCGCCACAAGGATTTCCACACTGAGTGAACCCCGAGCACTGGAAAACGTGTCCAAACCAGATCACTGGCTCCACTGAGACAATGTGAAGGGGAAGGGTGTGTCACCCACCTCCAGGTCTGTGAAGAGCCCGTAATTGTTCTGCAGTATGGCATACATGCAGTGTGCCACCGTGACCGCATGCTTCCAGTTGTGGTAAGGAACCCGTCGGTAGTTCTTCTTCACAGACATAATGAAACGACACAACTTTTCAAGTTCAAAGCTGTGAGGAGAAAAAGCTGTTAAGACCAAAGCCAGCAGAGAACGACTAATATTCAGAAGAGAGTCTGGCTGAGTTACACGTTCTTGCCACTTACACATCTGCACCACAAGGGTTCCCATGCTGACTGAACCATGAGCACTGGGAAAATGACTCATCTCTTCCCTCCTCTTTCTCCAGCCAAAAAAAAGGAAGAGAATGGAGACTCTTTCGTGGTTTTTGTTCAGCTACATTAACTGTCCCACCAGGGATATGTAGCAGAACCAGCATACAGTCTCCATCGTGAACCACCATGACACCTCGTGTTTACCAGCGTTCCCTTTGCCCCACAGCACTCAAAGGCTAAAACAGCATCATCTTACTCAAGGATCTATCAAGCCAACGTTTTCTAAAGAACCATATTCAGACTCACAAACTGAATACACACACACACACACACACACACACACACACACACACACACCACACAGAGTGTGTATAAACTCTGAGAGGCATTTATGCCCAAATGAGTCAAAAGGCACAAAAGAAAATCAGTGCTTACATTCTAAGTTTGTATATTTAAGCTGTAGAAGATAAGATCTGAAATCACAAAGTCCCATAGAACAGGCAGGCCACAGTGGGAGAGATTTGCAATGAAATGGAACTATAATTACTGACGAAGTATTGTACTTTGAATCTGGAGACTTTTACTTTATAAGCAACCTGATAGATATATAGTCAATGTTGTATTTATGCAGAGCATTCTAAGTACTTTTAAAGTAGGTAATTCTGGTGAGAAGCAAGCTTTGCCTCCTTCAGCTGCACACCCCATAACCTATCTCTATGATGCCTCTCAGATGTGTGGTGGTGAACAAGGCTTCAACCAGACTGCTAGGGAACTCAGTAGTTGCTATGGAGAAGCTGAAAAGGCTGCAGCTTTGTCCAACAATTCCAGCCCATTTTAACTTGAATATTTAGAAACAATCCATATATGCCATATTTTAAGAGGATTATAAACAAAGAAAATGGTGAGGTGCATGAGCAGAAGAAGGAGCGAACCATGTCACTGCAGACTACAAACAGAAAGTGTTCAGAGACTTCATACCAGGACGTGCCACAGGATCGATGAACCATGTAGACAAAGATCCCAGGCCACATGCTTTCAAAAGGACCAATGTCAAAGTGGAATCTGAAATTAAAAGAGTAGTTTATTATTAATGGCAAGTAGGGCAAACAGAAAGCAAAGAAAAATCACTTCAAACTTTTTTCTATCAAGAAACCAAAAGCTGGGCACTGTGGTTCTCGCCTATATTCCCAGTGGCTCAGGAGGCTGAGGCAGCAGGATCAAGAGTTCAAAGCCAGCCTCAGCAACTTAGCGAGGCCCTAAGCAACTCCGTGAGACCCTGTCACTAAATAAAATACAAAACAGGGCTGGGGATGTGGCACAGTGGTTGAGTGCCCCTGAGTTCAATCCCCAGTATCACCTTCCCAAACAAAAGAAAAGAAACCAGAAAGACCCTGGGGTCTCGGCCATCGTTTCCCTGATTTCTCAGGCACTTCTGTCTGTGACAGAGTTTTGGGAGATTTCACATATTTCCTTAGGAACTTAGGATGTCTCTGCTTTAATTTTCTATTAAACAATCTGTTAAAAAAAGATGCTGCTGTTGTTATCAGAGAAATAAATAAAAAAGTTAACCTACTGATACTACATAACTCAAAGGGGAAATTTTATTGGAAGTATTTTTTGGAGTTGAAATTATTCTCCTATTTTACCTGAAAGAAGAATTTCATAAATATAAATATCCAAAGTTATATTAGTATCTATTTCTCACTTACTAATTTAGTTACTAATATTCAACTGGAATGAACGGTATGGTGCAGAATTAGAAGGAAGGCAAAATTACCAGCTCTGGGACATTTCTGAAGATTTTCTATGTAGATAAACAGTGCTGGTGTGCATTACCATGGGCATACAAGATTATCACAGGTCCCACCACTGGTGACTTAAATTAGCAAAGGTTGGAAAACAAAATGCACAAGTTGAACTAATTATTATTACATTATTGACTTTAATTTGGAAATGTGAATTTATATGGAGATGAGCACTTTATGTATCTGACACTAAATGCCATTTTGAACATTAAATATTACACAGTGTAAAGTATGCAACAGAGTAATAATGAATGCTAACATTTAGGTCAATTCATCTCAAAATGTACATTAACTGTGATTCTAATTCTACGACCTGGTTTACTTTTTCCAATGAAATAGAGAATCTGTGGCTAGGAAACTAAGCAAAATACTCACAGCTCGATTTCTTTACAAAGCCGCATGGGGAGGTTGAAGCGCATGAGGCCTTGCCACTCCTCAGCTGTGCAGATGCTGTGGTAGGACAGCTTTTCCATGGTCACGCGGTAGATGCACTCCGAGTGCCGGATCCGATGGTACATCTGGGAGGCAGGCAAAGAATGAAGTTGAACAATGCTCAAGGTGGTCTGGCATCAAAGTTCGGAATCCGGCATAGAAGAATCAGAATCACAACTGAAACCAAGGCAGAGTTGCTGTCCAAATTTCAATGTACACTGAAGTTCTGTTCACATGTGAACTTGAAGAAACAAAGGAGTTTTTTTTTTTCTAATTATATTTCTCTTTCAAGTCTTATTTAATTTTGTAGCAAATGTCTTTTTATTAGTCATAATCTTTAGGGAGCAAAATAACTGTCTTCTGTCATTACATGTTTTACATGTCATTACATGTCTTCTGCAGTACATGTTTTATACTTTCAAAATTTTAATAATAAAAATGCTGAAAATAGATCATACTCATCTTAATATTACAAAATGAATGGATATTAATAATTTTAAGGAACAGAAGACCTAGGCTTCTTCTAAATCTGTTGAAAGAAAAACTTTGATTAATTACATGTCACCTGCCTATCAAACTCAATTTTCTTAGGAAGATTTTATCATTTCTTTTCTACTTGTTGATTTCACTGTTTATTTTCTCCTATTCTTAAAAAGACTGGATTTGGGATTATATTGGTATTACAGTAGTGAATTCAAATGTAAAACACAGATGTGTATATAAAAGTCAGACTGTGCGCTTAAAAAGGTAAACACATGAATGGAAAACAGAAAGGCACGACGTGTTGACATACAAACTCAAGATCTTGTGTATTTGTATGTGTGCAAATGTACTTTTGCAAATACTTACAAACTAATATGTAAGATAAAATTAAACAAGCAAAAGAGCCAATCAATGGGAAAGATCAATGCTTACACATGTGAATTTGTAAATAGATGAGATTACTCAGAAGAGAGAACTTACAGGAGAAACCCAAGAGCCCTCCACGGCAAATCTAGTGAAAACGTACTATAATGGAAGACTGAGCAACTTTTTAACGTCTTACATTTTTCCCCACATCTAATATAGGACTACAGAGAAGACATCCACATTCTGCAATTCTGCATAATAATATGAATGAAGCTAAATGGATCAAGTAATAAGATATTTTCTCATGTTACCCTTCAAAATATTTAGCTTAGTTCTCAGAGTCCTCTAGTCCAGGGGGTGCCTCTAAATGTTTGATTATGAAGATCTTCTTCAGTAGAAGAATTTAGGAGATATACTCTCAATGAACATACACTCCTCATCATTACGAATGCATACACTCTGCTAATATGTTATAGATGCTAAAAACAAATTAAAATGCATATGCTTTAAATTTTTATTTTATTTACTGAACCAGACTCTTTGTTCTCATTAAATAGACTTGTTAAATGAAATCCTGGTAATTAAATATGTTATTGATTGGCAATCTTTGATACTTCTCAGTTCCACTATTTCAGTGCTTAGAGTTTTAGTTCTACCAAAAGTATGTGAATCCAAATTGAATGAAGATTGTTCTCAAACATCACAGTCATATTCTTGTTTCCTAAGTACTAAAAATACATTTGGATGAAATTCAGATAAGTTTCTATTTCCCATCATGTCAATCAGTTGATCCTACAGACTAATCACTTGCATTTTTAAATATTAACAAAATGGGTTCAAAACTAATAAAACACTATGAAAATTGTCTATGAAGATTTTTTAATCAACTGAAACCTGATTCATAAAACAAAGTCACAAAATCTTCAATTTTAAAGGCAAGGAGAGGACAGAATAAAGAACAGATAGAACAAACACAAAATAGAGTTGGTAGATTTACAGCTATTCTTCAAAAGTAAATGGTGTAAATATCAAGATTAAAAGGCAAGGATTTTCGAGTAGAAAAAAAAAATAAGCCTGAACAAATTACATGCTGCTTATAAGACTCTTACTTTGAACATAAACAAGTACAGTTAAAGGATGGTTGGGATATACCACTGACACCAAGCAAAACTGGGGAGAGGCTTTATTAATACCAGACAAGGTGGATTTCAGAGTGAGACTATTATCAAGGATAAAGAAAAGGTTGTTTCAAATGATAAAGGGGTCAGGTTATCAAGATGCCCTAACAATCCTAAATGTCATGCACCTAAAAAGAGTTTTGAAGCATGTGACATAAATGATGAGACTGCTGCAAGAAAAGCAGACAGACCTACACACTTTCACCTGGGGAGACCAACACCACCACTCTGGGAATTGACCTGCTGCTATCACAACCCCATCAAAACCCTATCAAAACCCTGGCGGGTTTTTCTACAGGCAATGAAAAACAGATTCTAAAATTCATATGGAAACACAACCATTCTGAAAACAAAGAATGGAGATGGAGGAATTCCACTACCTGAATCCAAAACGTATTATCAAGTTACAGTACTAAACAGGCATCAAAGACACAGTAGGCCAATGACAGCATGCAGAGACAGGCCACTGCATATATTCCTCTGGTTCTCAACAAGGGGACGAAGGCAAACAGCACAGAAAGGATGGGCTACAAGAAGTGGTGCAGAACAATGGAATATCCAAAGGTGCCACATGTAAATATTTACTCCAGTGGACAGAGCCCCAAGTGTAAGATCTAAAAGTACAGAACTTCTAGAAGAAAATAGGAGGGAAAAGCCTTAATGACCTCAGGTTAGGCAAAAATTCTTCAACACAACTGCTGACAGCATAATAATAATTTGTCAAAAATTAATTTTCTTAGTGTCGAATCAGGATTTAACACTTTTGCTCTTAGAAACAATTAAGAGGCTGTCTTCCCCTCTGTAGATGGCCCGCCACAGAACAGGACCACCTGACATAGGTGACACAGCTTTCTGAAAGCTCCATTCCCGGGCAAATGGTTAAGAAAGTGAAGCTTCTTCTGTATCACTTACCTAAACAATACATCAAGGCAGAAGCATTCGCATTTCCTCCCACACCTCAATTGAAGACGCTGCATGTTCTGGGAGGAAGGTGATATTCGGCATATCCTGTAGTTCAGTGTAATTCTACGGCTAAGCTGCTAGGAAAAGTAACTACATTTGGTAGAAGAATGAATACTGCTACGACCCCCATGAATACTGCCGAGCACTTAGATGGCACGTGGCATGCAAGCAGTCTGTGAAATACTTCATAAAGTTCTCCTAACTCCTACGAGTTAATGCTGATGCTTAAGGCTTTTATAATCAGTTTACAAATTTATGACCATCAATTTTAATTTAATTTGTATTTATAAATGTATAGTATAAATTTTTAATTTAAACTTTTATTTATTTTTATTATTCTATTTTGTAACTCTAGACGTAAGGTAACACTAATTACAAAATAAAGTTAATTAGTTTTACTTTATGAGAATTGCACCATTAGCCTCCTTGATTCAGAGGCCTTTGAACCTGGCCCAGCGCCATGCTGCTGGGACCCCAAGTTCTTTGTTAACAGAGGACCTGTCCTGGGACTCCTCAACCACTGTAATCATGTGAACTAATTCCCTAAATAGATTCCCTCTAAATCATCTATTACTCTTTATATAACCAATTGGCTTTATCTCTTTGGAAAACCCTGAATGATATATTCTGCTAAGGACTACCTATTCTAAATTTTATGTACAAAACTTAAAAATGTTTCTTAATATTTTTCTTACTATGAGCAACCTTCAGAAAGAACTGTGTCAAATAGAGGGCTGCATACTGGGGAGCTCATCTATATCAAACTCTGCCTCTGTCACATACTAGGTGACCTTGGACAAATTATTAAACTTCATGTGTCCATTGTTTCTTTTGTGTGTGTGTGTGTGTGAAGTGGAGATAACAATACCCTCATTCATAGATGGTTGTGAGATTTTTTTTTATATGTAAAGTGTCCAAAACAATGCCAATCACAGAGTAAAGTGTTGAATTAAATAACAGCTGCTCTTATTCTATCATCTTTACATTTAATATCTAATATAAAAAAAGATACTCAATAGTTGGTTGCTGAATTCACAAATGAATAATGATTGAACCACTTATTATACCCTGTAGCCAACTGGTTTCATTTTTTCCACGTCTCTTTAATGGTAAACATCTTCCCACCCAGAATGTATAGAGCTAGTCTGTTTTGAAGGGCTTCTTTTCCCAGGACAAAGATGTAACAGAAGTTACTATCCTCTTAGCTTCTTGCATCATATCAAAATGCCTCTTAAAACCATAGTAGGAATAACCAGATTAATGAACTCTTTTAGTTTTAAAGAATCAATCTTTTTAAATGGTTACTTTCTGTTGACAGTAACTCTTCCAAAATAGATGACTATTTTCTTTTGATAGTATTTTCAACTCACTTAACTGTGATAATAAATAATAAATAAAAGGAAGGTGTTACCAAAGAGGCATGTACCTTTAATTTTCCATGAAGGTTAACCTGCTTCTATCAAGGACATAATTTGTTCAAGAGCAGAAATATTCGGAATTTCCCAGGATCAACACACTTAAATCCTACTTAATAATAACCAACAATTAAAGGGCATTTCATACTGCACAAAGCTTTTGCATATTTATTATTGTAAAAAATACTTCTGTATGTTTCCCAGAAAAAAGTAGGATTTTCAGGAAGGGTAGGGAGCCTGCAGGTTATTGGATTAACTGCTTGGGACAATGCATACAATGAGGTGCTTTTCCTAGTGAAAGTATGCTCGAAAGCCAAAGCTAACTTACTCAGAAAACATCAGGTCAGTGACATTAATATCTCAACAGGTGAAGCTCTGAGGAACCAACACACTGAGGGAAGCAGTGGCTAGCTTACTGAAACTAATAATAAATGCTGGTGAGGATGGGGGGAAAGGAACACTAATATGTTTTTGATAGTACAACCACTATGAACATTAGTGTGAAGAGTCCTCAAAAAACCAGGAATGGAACCACCAAATGACCCAGCTATGCCACTCCTTGGTGTTTCCCCAACAGAACTAAAATTACCATACTATAACAATGCCTGCGTACCTATATTTATATCAGCACACTTCATAGTAGTCACGTTATGGAACCAGCCTAGGTGTCTGTCAACAGATGAATGAATAAAAAAATGTGCTATATATACATAATAGAGTCTTACTCAGTCATAAAGAAGAATGGAATTATATCATTTGCTGATAAAGAGATGGAACTGAAGTATATCACGCTAAATGAAATATGCCAGACTCAAGAACTCAAGGGTCAAATGAGGGAGTTAGAGAGAAATAAGGAAGTAAAAAGAGATCTCATGAAAACAGAATGAAGAACAGTGGAGTGGAGGAAGGGAACTGAGAGGGAG
Source organism: Sciurus vulgaris (assembly GCF_902686455.1). Taxonomy (NCBI): domain Eukaryota; kingdom Metazoa; phylum Chordata; class Mammalia; order Rodentia; family Sciuridae; genus Sciurus; species Sciurus vulgaris. Next base: position 3,846,685 of record NC_136467.1, on the reverse strand, counting down.
AGAAGAAGGGAAGGAGGAGGAAGCGTAGGAATGAAACCAACCAAATTATGCTATGTGCACAATAAACATATCACAGTGATTCCCACCTTGACATGTAATTATACTGTACCAATTAAAAAAATAAATAAAAGTGTGTGTCAGTCAGCTTTCCCTCATGTGACCAAAATATCTGACAAGACAATTTAGAAAAGGAAAAGTTTATTTTAGCTCACAGTTTCCGAGGTTCAGTCCATGGCTGGCTCTGGGCCTGAGGTGAAGCAGACCACCTCAGCTCATTGCAGCCCAGAAGCAGAGAGTGAGGGAGAAACCAGAGATAAAGTACGATCCCTAAGGGTATACCCCCGTGACCCACTTCCTCTAGCCTCACTTCATCTGCCTATAGTGACCACCCACCAATCCATTCAAATTATTCATCAAATGGATTAATGCACTGATTAGGTTATAGCTTGCATAACCTAATGTTTTACTTCTGAACACTGCTGCACTGGATATCACGTTTCCAATATACGCGCTTTTCAGAAGACACTTTATATTCAAAGAATAACAAAGGGAGACCAGCAGAGTAGAGGGAAAAGTTAAAGGGCAGAGTGAAGGTGAGAGAAAGGGGCAGTACTGGGAAACGAAATGAGCAAAGTATACATGTACAGATATGTCACGATGAATCCCACTGCTATGTGTAATTATGATGCACCATAAAAACATCAGAAATTATAACCTTAATGCAGACACGAAGAAACGTCAGATAAAACCAAAGTAAGAAACATTCTACAAAATACCAGGTTTATAGCTTTTAAAATATCTAGGTGATAAAAGACAAAGACCACATAAAAGTTTCAGAATAAAGGAGACTCAAGAGGTCTGCAGATGAGCAAAGTGCCGTACCTTGTAGCGCCTGAACCACATTACCCCGAAGTTCGCGTTCAAGGCCTCAATCGCAGTGTCTCAGGATATAGCCAAACTTAGAGAGGGGGCCTATAAAGAGGTGACTAAGGTAAAACAATGTCTTATGTGAAACCCCATACAACATGAGAAGAGGGGTTCAGGACCCAGAAATACCTCACATAGGGGAAAAACCACATGAGGACAGAACTAGAAGGGGGCAGTCTGCAAGCCCAGAGAGGCCTCAAGAGAAACCAACCCTACACACCTTCGCCTTGGCCTTCTAGCAACAGAACTCAGAGAAAATAACTTCCTGCCATTTAAGTCACTCAGCCTGGTATCCATTCCAAAGACCAAGTAATCGAATAGAGTACCAATGTCGACTTCTTGATGTTTTAAATGGATCATGTGTTCTTGATTTTAGAAAGTACAAGCGGAAGCATTCTGCATTACTAGCCATTATGTCTGAGACACTCTCAGCTCAGAGAAAGATAGTAACTAAAAGGGAAAGAGAAGGAGAAAGTGTATCAGCAAAAATGGTACATATCTTTAACTTTGGGGGAATAAAGGTAATGGTATAAGGGGATTCTCTGTACTATTTTTGCAATGTTGCGTTTGATCTGAAATAACTTAAAAATTAAAAATGTAGGGCTGGGGTTGTCGCTCAGTGGCAGGGCATTTGCCTCAGCATCAGATAAAAATAAATAAATAAAATAAAGGTATTTAAAAATACAATAACATTTTAAAAGCTGCAATTTAAAAAAAAATTGAAAGTTTAGAAAAATGATGCTAAATCCCATTTCATTCTAACAATATGTAAAATTCATGAAAGGTTATATTAGCTACTGCTGTTTTAAGGTACTCCCATCTCATTAAAATATCATTTTCAATAATATTTTTACTTTTTATTTTGGAAAATTATCAAAATTTTGTGATATACTGTTTTGACAAACATACTGGTAATAATATGTATCATAACAATTAATAATGAATTTTTACCACTTCCTATGTGTTTGTTTTATACTATTATCTCAATAATAAAACATAAAATATATCATAATAGAATACAATTTTGTTAAATAATATAATAGGTACTGAATTGCTTTAGTTCTTAAGATTCCATTTCAAAATGATAACAGTCAATATTCAAAATATACTAAAATTAGATGCTCTGCCACTTTTAAACTAAGAAAAATATAAGCTATCCATGTTTTTATTTATGAGAGACACATACAGATACTGAAAATACGTGAGGCAAAACTATTTAGAACTGTAGTGTTTTATTTTTGATGAGCTGAGTAACAATGTTCTTGGGAGGGCCCCATGCTGGAGTGAGGGAAGAGATGGATGGGTGTTCTTACTGAACAGCCCTAGTGAGGTTAAAAATAGTTATCCAGAGTCACCGAGATGGATTAAAAAAATTTTTGTTCCTATTTATTTCTCAGCTGTTTCCATGAGTTATATGGATGCTTCTATAAAATTTAATCCTAGTCCCAAAAAGCAATTTTTTAAAAATTACTAAGGTGGTACCTCTCATTTATTCTTGTTTACTTTTATAGAAGTTCTAAAATTTCAAAATTCTAGTAATGCCATAAAGGATTACTAGGGTTCACAGACTACGAAACATTCAACTCCCTTAAAATACAATGATGTAAAAGCAAGATCATCAGAAGATCTCTTTCGAAGAGAGACCCCCCTCGCTTCAGTGAGCAGGGCAGGACGGCAGTGTGGGTTAGATGGGTCAACACTCATGGCACATTTGGTAGGGCGTGAGGGGACCAGCAACACTGCCCTGACTGGCGTGAAACAGGAGCTACTGACTGTCATTCGTACACTCTCAAATGCGGGGCAAACAACACACATGAAGGGTTTAGACAACACTTTCCTATTCATTTCGGCAGATATCATGAAATACAAGTCTGATGCTTAAACATCTTTCCTAAACATTAATTTCATCTTTATTTTTAACAAACTCACACCTGGAAATAAATGTGAAGTATTGGGAGATCTTTTTATTTCTTCCAAGGAATTTTAAGGCATTTCCTAAAATACGTACAGCCAGGAATCATTGCTCCTAGTTTGTAAAGACACATAAATGGAAACCAAGGCAAGAGCGTTTACTGGCATTAAGAGCAGTAGTTAAGTGGTATTTAAGGCGGCACTTACATTAGCACAGTGTAAGGCCAAAGCACAGAAGACAGCGAACATCTTGAAGTTGTTCTCGTCGGTCTTGGAGAAGGCACTGCCGCTGATCTTGTTCACCATCTGCACCACCCCTATCACACTGCCCCGGCTCACGATGGGCATGCACAGGATGTTCCGGGTGGTGTAGCCCGTGTACAGGTCCACCTCCCTGCAAAGCGAAGGCACGATGACATCACCACGGGGAAAGCAGCAAGTGGGAGAAGGTGAGCCACACAAGACAGCCTGCCTTGACTCAGATGTGCAATGGATGTGCCACTATGACAAAGAGAGGGGACAGCGCTGCGGGCCTCTCAATTTAGGGACAAGATGACACTTTAAAGTGTCTTATTAGAATATTCTAACTTGTTTATTTTTTGTTTTGAGAGTTTTCACAACAGTCTCTACAGGAGGATTCTGCCCTTCATGGGCTTCAGCACCCAACATCACTGAGTCGAGGAATTCAGAGGAAAAACATCAATATGGTGAAGCGATTTGTTCCTTTGAACCTGGGCATAGTTATGCAATCTAATTTGATAAACCATAGGCCAAATTAGCTCACTCCTGTTTTACCAAAAATAACAAAAATTTCTTGAAACACAGCCACATCATTCATTTATAAATTGTCTGTGACCTGTGACGAAGATCTTATGACCTGTAAAGCCAAAACTACTTATTGACTGACCCTTAATAAATAAACGTATGCTGACTCCTGATCTAAGGAAATGTTTTTAGAAAACAGGACTGAATTCCTTATAAGGAGCCATGAACCCACACAGGGCAGTTGGTCGCTGCAGACCTCGGTGCCTGGCTGCCCTCAGGTAGCACACAGCTCTCGAGATTCATGTGCCTGTCAGTACTTATCACTACTGGGCAGTAGCCTCTACTGAATGAATAAACTGCATCTGTTTATCCATCCACCAGTTAGTGGGCAATATTATTTGCTATTAGCCTGTGCCAGTAATTTCAGACACAGCTGCCTTGAAGATCTGCACACAGGTTTTTGGTCGGACATGCGTTATAGTTTTTCTTGCCGTGATGCCTGGGAGTGGCGCTGACCCAGGGACCATGCAGTGGGTGTATGTTCTAATGATGCCTGGGAGTGGCGCTGTCCCAGGGACCATGCAGTGGATGTATGTTCTAATTTTCAAGCAGCTGAAAGATGGTTTGCCTGAGGGGCTGGCCCCGCACGCACTCCGCCAGCTAAGCCTAAGAGCTCCAGTTCATCCACACCTCGCCCCTGCTGCTATCCTCCTTTATAACCTCAACCATTCACCTTGGCGTGCGGTGGGGTCTCACTGACACACGTACACCCTGCTCACTTCCCATGTGTTTAGCAGCCATACCGATATCTTTTTCGGTGAGGTGTCTCTTAAAATCAACTCCCCTTTTTATTAAACTGCATTATCTTAATATTCAGAAGACTTTTTACATATTCCAGACACAAATGTTTTGTCAGATATGTTTTGCCACTATTTTCTTCTCATCTATTGACTATATTTTCATCTTCTTCATAGTTTGACTCACATTTATACATAAATATTTTGTATAAGATATATAAATATTTTCAAATTTTAAGCAGTGAAATGACAAGTTCATTTTCCTGAAAAAATAAGATTTTTAGTATACTCTTAAGTTATTGCTAAAATATATTACTAGATTATAGCTGTGCTTATATGAGTCATACGTATTTGACATTAATCAATTAATTCCATGAAAAATCTTGGCATAATTTGTTTCATTTATCTTCTAAAGTAAACCAAACGTTTGTATTAACTAAGCACTACTGTCACTATATCTGAACTATTACTCTCTAGCATCCATCTTAAGACTCAATTTCTAGAGGTTTATTAAAACCATTTGATATAATTTGGTTTATAATTCTCTAAAGAAAGTCAAAATAAATAAAAATATTTTCAAGCCACCTTAATATTCCATTTTTATAATACACAATAAAAGCTATGGTTTGTTGGGTTTCTACTTTATGTCTGGTAAGACTTTTTAACAGACATTATCCATCATCTTCAAATAAAGATACAGGCAGTATTATACCCATGTCAAAGATAAAGAAAATGAGGCCCAATTTTACTCTAGACCTAAGAAATGACAGACTATAAAATCAGACCTATCAATATCAAAAGTATGCTATTTTATCAGTATGCATTGTGTAGTATTTTAGCATATGATTTGATAAAGAATATGGTATAAGATGATGAAACTATAATGAGAAAAACCACCAGAGCTCCATCAGTTGAAACTCCTGCCTCTTTGCTGTTTTTGTAACATTATAAACAACTATAGCTGGATATTGTTACATATTAGTAGCTGAGAATCCATTATTTCATAAATACCTGCATATACCAACTGCTAGTAACAGGGCTAGTTTGAAGCAAAAAGGAAAGAAATGAGTTGAGACACGTAGGATCAGGGCTTCCTGGAAGATGTTTAACTAAGAAGACTGTTCAGGGAGGATTGTTAAGGGAGGAACTCATTGTTTTCACCTGTTGAAGCGTGGGTCGGCATAGGCATCTGGAATGTTCAGGACTTCCCCTGTTCTTGCTACTTGACCAGCGATTCCTTTCTCAATTGAAAATCTGCATATACAAAAGAGAGAAACATGCTAATTGAAATACTACTGGTATAGAATAATTCTGAAACACTTCATTACCATCAAGTATTGAGTTAAAAAGGCTTATTTTATATAAAATGTACATTTTAATTTTACATTTACATATCCTAAACTGTCTTATAAAACATGTAAAAGTAAAGCAGAAAACATTACACAGTGATCATTTGAGACCTTGTTTTAAGATGTAAATTACATCTTATAATTGAATCACAAATCCAAATTTAAAATTAACTGGTGATCTCCAGCACTGACCAATAATAATAAACCTTTATACATACAAAGTACCTTGTTACTTACAATATGCTTCATACAAATTTAGTGGATTCTCATGGGAATTTAGGCCTACATGGGTTCACTAATTTGCCAACACTCCTAAAATAGTAATGTCATAATAAAAACTGGAATACAGGCTGATGAACCAGCCCAATTACCAGCAAGCAGCTGAAATACTTATAAAATGAAGGATTACCAGGTCTACAGCACTGTGCTCTCCACCACATGCAGAACCCCATTCAGAGGTCAGGTCTGAAACTTGAGATGTTCAGACCTGGGTTTCCTGTTGTTTATAACCCAAGTACTATTTAGAAATAGGTAAGAAGCACTTTTGCTTCTCTAGCTTGTTACATTTAAAAACAATCAAAATAAAAGCATTAACTGGTTATATTTAATTAGATTTTTATTATCTATATCAGTATTTTTCAGTTTTGTTATCTATATATTTTCATTTATAAATAAGTTCTCCCATTAATAAGTATTTTTCTTATACTGTCTTACTATATTATCACCTTACATACATTCATTTTGAAATTTAGTTGTCTACAATTCACAATATCTATGATTTTTAAAGGTTCAAATGTAATATCCATAATATCACATTATTAGTATTATAGGAAATAATCATTACTTAAATGAAGCTTCACCTTAAGGATTATCAAGCAAAGTCAAAAAACACACGACACAAACAAGAATGAAAACATCGACAATTGGATCAAGCATAAACTCAAAGTTGTCTTCTTCCTTGTTTTCTTGTGCTCTGAACAGCAGGAGCACAAGTTAGACAGCAGTGAGCAAAGTGTCAGAGCCATTTCATAGTGTATGCATGTCTGTCTGCTGAAAGCAGAACCGTGGGGACTTTCACTCCAGCTCTGGTGGGTGGAAGCCCGTGTTTAAGGAGCATGCTCCGACAGTCCTGCTGGCACCGTCAGGCATCTCAATGTCATGGCAGCCACAGGATCCTTTTCCTGTGCTTGTAAACACAGGTTCTGAGTTATTAATTTCAAAATCGGATCAGTTTCAGCAGGGTGAGGGAACACTCAGACCTCAAGAAAGAGAAATGGCTTTAACTAAGCTACTATACCTAGGCTGACAAACAAAACAAGAAATCAAATTTTATAACTGAAAACACCTATGTCGTGTCCATAGGTCAGAATTATGCAACAGGACTACTGGATCTATTGATGACACAGAAACAGAACTGGAGTGCCAGCAGACAGTGGAGATGCTCTGAGGCAGGCCACGGCTGGCGCTCCCATGAAGAGTCTCCCTACACTGACAGACTGTCCAAATGAACAGCAGTTCTTCATGAATGGGGAACAGTGTCTTACTGGAGATCGTGCAGTATTAGAGAAGAGTAGCTGAACAAGACACATAAAGTCAAAGGAACCCACAGTATGAAGCAGCTCCCAACCTGTGCCACCAAGTCTGGTTCTAAAGTCTGTGACAGTGCTCCTTGCAGGTTTCCAGCTGTGAGAAGCCTGAGCCATGGTCTTCCACCAACAAATAACCCTCATACTGTTCATTTAAGTGACAAGAGCTGCCACATAAAGAACAAAGAAGGCTTTAGTTTCAGAATGGAATGGAAGTGTATGCTGCTTAAACCAATGGATCAATGAATGGTTGAACTGATAACTTTATCAATATACCAGATCAATTTCCTGTAATATCTGGACTGTGAGACAGTCCATATGCTGGAAAGAGGTGGGGGCCGAATCAGCTAAGTTCACCCTTGCTCCTAAACATGGGAAAACCTGCAGACTCCAGGTGGAGCATACTTTACCTACCTGGGAGCACTAGTAAGTTTTTCCAACATGATTTCCAAAAGGACCGCCTCCGGAAGACGGCATTTCCAGGAGTGACGCTAAAGCTTCCTAGGCGTGGTTTCGCTGGCACTGCAATGTCATTCCCAGAAGCACTACCTTCAGGAGGCGGGTCCTGGTGGGAATGATATCACAGTATGACAAGTATTGTCAGCATACCTGTGAATAGGCATAGAAAAGTGGGTAACAGAACACCTGCACACTGTGATCAGAGCATAGGACATTCACTCCAGCTGTACCTTATCTCTTTGGTCTTCTTGAAGACAGGCTTTCCTTCCTTTTCCTCTCCGATATCAAAAAGGTCTGAATACAATTCCTTGTTCTTATGGTCTACCTGGAAGAGTGCACAACGATCGGCATTCACCAGGTTTTTTGCATATATCTAAAGGAAAAAGGCAAAACAAGGGTAAGCCAATGAGAAGTTCAAAGACTTTATGGTAAACTTTATTATGAAATCAATAATTTCAGCCATTCTATACTGAGTAGAAAATTAGCATTATAAGTGTACAAAGGTATAGATATAAAATAGCTTTTATGTGTTTGTGCATACAGATAGTATGTAAGTGACTGCTGTGTGCTAATACTAGTATATAACAACAAAAATAAATAACTGATATGCACCTCCACTGTTTTGTGTTGGATGCACCTCCACGGACACTGTTTGGTAAACAGCTACTGGCCTGACACCCCAAGAGCTCTTATGCCATCCAAACCTTCTTCGCGAAACTCTCAGGCCTCTCCTGGTGCCTACTCTGAGCCTCTGTCAACTCTAAGGCCACACTGCACTGTGAATGATTGGTGCCTGTGACTAGCAGTTGTAAAAAAATATGAAATATGACCTCTAAAGAGATCTACAATTTGATATTTGCATTAGCTGAATTTACTTCCTACAATGTCTAAGAATTTGTAACTATTATTAAGTACTGACCATAGGCCAGACATATTTATATACTTTATGTGCATTAATTTACTTAATCCTCACAATAACAATATTAAGTTGGGGAAAATTTTTATCTCCATTAGGAAAACTGAAGCACTGGCAGGTAAGCTAACCTGTCCCCATATGGCTAGTGAATGGGGGATTGATCTAGTACTTAAAACTCATACTAGCTGTTTCCTTAGCCCACGCTTTGATAACAAATATGCACTTCCACTTATAAATAGAAAATGACATGTTCATTTCATCTTTCATTTATTCATCCATTTCCTACAACTGTACTGTATGCCTTGTACAAAAAAAGTTTGCCAACCCATGGCATAGCACTAAAAGATCTCCATGAGCTGCTACAACTCCTTATTTGAGGAATGATGAATGGTATAAATGTAGCCAGAGAGTGAAGAAGACTGAGTTGTTCACAAATATGGAAAAATCATGACATTCTGAATTATTCAGTAATGATAATGAGCCTCTATATTAAAGGCTCAATTATATTCAATTAAGATTATAACCCTAGTGACCAAGGTCTTGTTTGTTGCTTAATGCATATTTCAGCACCAAATACACTGACTTGTAAAAATCTGGATGAGATGAATAATTTTCTAGAAAAAAATGAGTTAAAAAGGGATTGAAAAACATAAATTATACTGGAATCATAAAGATGATTCCTCATAAAAGAAACAAACCCATAGTTTCAACCATGAGTTCTTTCAAAATCTTCAACAGCCAGGTGCTGTAATCCCATGTACTTGGGAGGATGAGGCAGAGAGATCACAAGTTCAAGGACAGCCTGGGCAACTTAGCAAGACTGTGTCTCAAAATTAAATAAAAAGGGCTGCTCAGCGGTAGGGTGCTTGCCTAGCATGTGTGAGGCCCTGGGTTCCATCCCCAGAACTGCAAAACAAATGTAACAACCAAAAAACAAAACAAATGTAACAACAATAAAATCCAACAAATTCCCATGAATTTAAACTATTCTAAATTCAGAAATGAACAATATTTTCTAGTTTCTAAAAATTTATTTTTAGTTCTTTTTAGTTACACATGATAACAGAATCCATTTTGATATAATTATACAAGCATAGAATATATCTTATTCTAGGTTAGAGTCCCATCCTTATGGATGTACATGATGGTGGGATTCACTGTGATGTTTTCATATATGTACATGGGAACATTATGTCAGATTCATTCCACTGTCTTTCCTTTATCTATCCCTCCTCCCTTCCATCCATTCCCCAATATCCACATTACTGATACTGAAAACTGACAAGAAAATATAAAAAACAAAATCATAGATTTTCAGTTTACCTTAGGAACATTAGAAAAATAATAAAAATCACAGTAAATCAAATTTATCAAATTTAACAAATGTTAAAATGTTTAAAAATACATTGTATTCAGAACTGTTCAGTATTCTAAACTCTAATTCACTATAGCTATAAGACAAGGAAACAAAAAAAAAAAAAAAAAAAACAAAAAACACTCTCTGACTATCATCCTGGCTGTCAAAGGTATGTGATGCAATTCAGCAATCACTTATGATAAAAACTACACCATACCAAATGGCAAAATACCAGAACATGCTGTTAAGATTAAAATTAAGGACAAGATAAAGATATGATATCATAATTATTAACATGTAATTAGGCAAGAAAAATAAATGTGGAGTATACATATCTAAAGAGATTATGCTGATAATGTCATTCATAGGTCAAAAAATCAAGAAAATCAATCAAAAAACAACTACAGGTAATAAGAAAGACTTTAAGATGAACAACTCTAAACAAACATTTACCTTTTCACGCTCCCAGAGACTCAGTTTGAAATGAGCCTCAGATACTGAAAAGGAGTTCACAATTACCTAGAAATGTTTTAGTACTATACCAACTCAAACTAGCACCCATGCATCAGGCAAATAAAAGATATTTTAGAAGCATATGGTACTCAGGACACTACTAACTTTTTGACTATGTTGGAAAAGGGAATGTGCTCAAGCAAAAATATAAACACACAAATATGAGAAAGCAAGGGAGGGTGAGCTCCAAGAAACAGCAATGAGCAAAGAAATCACCAAAATTATAATGAAACTGTAAAACTTGTTGGTAAATTGTATTTAAGAAATTACGGATGAAATGATAACAAGATAAAGGACACACCTAGTATGTGGTATGTGTGTTCATAAACATTCACACATCCAAAAATACGGAAAAGTAGAAGGCACGAAAGGTAAAAAGGAGGAAGTGGAAGAGTCCAATTTGAATCCTCTTTGTGAAGGCGTGACATGACACAGACACTGAGGCTTACTGACCTTGACAGTGATCTTTGTTTTAAATGTAAGCTTATGGTTGGCAGGGCTACCATCGTCACGTGGTGAGACTGCCTGAGAGTAAGGACTACGGAGAAGTCAGTTGGACAGGGAAACAGAGGCAGATGTATCCCTGAAAACGTAATTCAAGTTCCCATGCTCGTAAATGTAGAAGCCTGAATATTCACGGGATTTTCAGTCACACGAGCCAGTAAATTCCCGTTTATTCACTCAAGTAGGTTTAAGTAGATGATGTTTTCAGATAAGGAAGAAAATAAAATGCCAACAAATTTAAAAATTTAATTTGGAAGTCTTAGTTCTCTGAGTCTTAGCTAGCAGCTGGCCACAGGGCATCAGAAAACAAGGGGAGGCCTCTCCTGGTTGTCGCTAGGAGCAGGGAAAGGCAGCTGCTGTAACAACTAGTTCTCGAGGACTAGGGTGCTGTCCGTCATCCACCACGCTCAGGGCAATCCTGCTAAGGCTGAACTACTTCGCCCAAAATGTCAAAGTTGCCCATTGAGAACGAGAGTAAATGATCACCTAGGAATTTAAAGATAATCTAAATTTGCTCATCCGGAAACAAGACATCTTATCGTTATCAAAAGGCCTCTGAAACCTCATTTAACCTCATTTCTTCTAACCCAGGGTTATCTTTGCAAAGCACAAATCTAGCTTAAAAGGCTCTGGCTGAAAAGCCTTGAAGACAATGTCCCCGCCAGCCCTGGTAACTTGGCCTTTCCAGGAGGGATCTTTCTGCACAGGAGTGGACTGCTTCCCCCAGTCCCTCAAGTCCATTCCTCTTTCTGCCTCCCTTGCTTTGCCACATACATACGTCCCTGGGACTTGGGTCACAGCATCAGTAGAACTGGCCACAGGCTCCCCAAAGCGGTCAGCTCTCCTCACCAGGAGCTTTTCAAGCACCAGCTCTTACCCTTTTCCAGCCCTGAGTGCCACAGCACTGCTACCTTCACGTGATATCTGATGCACATCATGTCCCCGCCTAGCTTGTAAGCTACAGAGCTACCCGAGGTACACAAGGGCAGCCTGTCAAGGTTTTGCTCACCATTTTATAACTCACCCACTGCTTAGTAGAGGAATGTGACAGAAACTCAAGAAACACTGCAGAAAATAAAGCCAGGGGGGTCCAATGCTACAGAAGACACAGTAAGGAGAGTTGAAAACCTATACCCTAAGAAGCACTAACAGCTTTACGATCAATTTATATCAAACCATAAAGAAATAAATTATTTATGTGTTATTTGAAGCATTTTAGTCCATAGAAAATAATGGAATGCTGCTTTTTTATTTTTATTTTTTGGAATGCTTCTTATTTTAAAATATAGAATAACTCAGTGCCAATACAATGACCAAAAAAAAAAAAAAAAAAAAAAAAAAAAACCTATTAAGCAATTTAGTTAAGAACATAGATGCAAAATGTGAAAGCAAGTATTAACAACCAGTATGAGTTAAGAACACATGACTACTAAATGAGCTTTACCCCAGGATTGTAAGACTGGTTCGATGCCTGGTAGTAAATATAATTTCCCATTTAATATGTTAAATGGATGAATTATATGGCATGTCACTTACCTCTTGAAGAATGTGGACAATAGGCCCAAAAGGAATTTACATTCCTATTTCCCTGCCTGCCCTCCCACCCACCCTAAATGATCCCACCACCAAAACTCCTCCCATGACCTGGCCCTGACCCCTGCCAGTCAAAAGGGTCCACTGACTCCAAAGTCACTAATTCCTCCCATGACCTGGTTCTGCTATCAAACCCAGACTCTCTGGTGGCCCAGCTGCCATTTTGCCCCTGAAGATGTGCCCTTCTAGTGCTGAATAAAACGTCTCTGGTTCATGATGTCTGCCTTCATTTTTCTTTTTGTATTCCCTTCCATGTGCTTTCCATATGCTTTCATTTGGTTTTGTGGCCAGGAAACAGGATGTTTTGGGAATCTTTTTACCACTCCCCGCTCCAATGAACCTCCAGTTTTTCTTTCTCTCCATGAGACCTCTGAATCAGAGGTCAGTTTCTGCCATTTTGTCCCCACATGCCACCCGGCCTTCCCGTTACTCGAGAGGTCACTGGCGTGCATAAGTGCCACCTGTGGCGAGGTGTGTGTTGGGAAAGTGCCAGTCCCTCTGCCCCTGGTGGCAGTCCACTGGCGCTGGTTATGCTACCTCTCTCTTGCTCTCCCCCTTCCCAAAAGCCCCTGGCTGCCACCACCCCTGCCTTTACATGGCCTGGGCTGCTCTGACAGTCACCAGTGCCTGTGCCCAACCTGCTGGGATGGTGCTTGAATCATGGGAGAAAGCGCACGTGCAGGTCTGAGCTCCAGGGACGCATTCCCCGGAGGCAAACCGTGGGGTGCCACAGCACCCTCTGCCCTATTGCGTCAAATGAGGTGGACTGGATTCCGCTTCACCCAGGTGTTGGGAATGTCTGCCCTGACTTGCTTCAGTTTCTTCTCTGTGGGAGAAATCTGGTGGGTGAGACAACAGAAGGCCGCTGGCCCAGGCCACCCCAATACTGCTTGAAGGTCTCATGTCCTGAATCTGACCCGCATTTCTGATGACTCTGGAAATGTACTTCGCGTTAATCTTACTCCAGGGCTCGTCTTTTTGTTTCTCTCAGGAGCACCCACCCTCCAGATGACTTCACAACCTGATTTTTTCTGAAGCAGGTTTTTGCCATGGACTGACTGACCCAAGACATTCTTAAAAGGGAATCCTAAACTGCTTTCCCCACATCGCCCCTCTCAGCTCCAAGCAGCCAGAACCAACAGTATAGTGATAAATGACTGGGCCAAGAAAGATGGGTACTAAATTCAGGAGAAAATAAAATGTTAATACCTTCAGGGCATTCCCCCCACTCTGGCCTCCAGGGGACTGTTCCCCTTAGAAGAGGCAGTTAATGAACATATGCCCCCCTGGGTGGCTCCATTCCCCCACCTGGATCACTCCACCGTTAGTCCCTCTTCTGTCATCAGTCATATAAGGATTGGGGGGAGGACAGAACATGCTAAATGCTGACCCCACATGCTTTCTCTTCCAAGAAGCAATTCACCTGTAGCCATGCCTGGCCTCTGAAAACAGCATATGTCCCATTCCTTAGAAAATTACCTGTTCCCCAGAGGAGAAATGCAGGCCCCCAATAATGTTGATAAGAAGAACCAAGTTTCCCTGAAGGAGGAATCTTTTATGACCAGATACTCATCTGGCAGGGAAAAGATCAAAAATCTGTCTCAGTTAATTATAGTAAAACTACCCATCACCTGTCCTAGTCCAGAAATCCGAATTATTTCTTTTCTCTAGTGGAGACATCACCCAGAGAACAAACAGGCTTGCCTCCCACTGTAAACTGAGGAGCAAAATATGAAATCATGGTTCTGTGAGTAACATGGAAGAAATCTTAAGGACACACACACTGGCATTATCGAGAAGTTGGTTAGTATCCTCTACTCTAGCCAAGCCCCAGCCAGAGGTCACGGAAGGAAATAGAAACTTCTGCTCCCTAGAGGCTCCAGGATCAGGGAACTGCCCCTCACCAAAGAGAATTCTCACTGTTTCTGTTCAGAGACCAAATCCCAGGGTACTACAGCTCCTCATTGGGTCCCCCTCCACAAAGTCCCATAGGCCCCCAATCAGGATCCCCCTCAAAGTCCCACTGCCTCCTCATCAGGCTGTGCTCCTGAAAGCCCCCACTGCCCTCCTACTCCTCAAACCCCACACTTGTGCTCCCCCTCTACTTTGCCATCCTCTCCCCATACACAGTCTAAAACTCTCCCAGCAAAATACCTGTTTCCCCTCCAGGAGGTTGCAGGGGCCAAAGGGACAGTCCGGGTACATGTCCCCTTCTCCATGGGATATATATCCCAAATAGAGAACAGATGAGGCTTATTTTCTGAAAATCCTACGAAGTATAGGACGGAGTTCACCTGTATGACTCAGGCTTACCACCTTGGCTGGGCAGACGTGTGCTATATATTGGCTTCCACCCTGACAAATGATTAGCATGCGCACATTTGGCAAGCAGCTAAGGACCATGCCAATCACTGTCATGCTCAAAAAACCCATATCCATCCTGCAGCAGAGGTTACCACCCCACAGATAAACCAGACTGGACAGATCAGCATCAAGCTTCCAGAGTCATTAGTCTCCAGCACATGATTACTTGCCTCCTTGAAGGCATAACAAAAAATCCTTGTACCCAGGTTAACTGGGACAAGGTAAGGGAAATTACCCAGGAAGCTGATGGAAGCCCCAGCCTCCTGTTGGCCCCGCTTACTGAGGCCATTACCAAACAGACCAGCCGAGACCTGCACAGTCCTGATGGCTTTCTCTTTCTCCATTTTAACTTTATCAGCAGGTCTGCACCTGATATCCATAGAAAACTCAGTTAGAAAAGGGCCCCAAGACTCCCCAGTCCAACTTCTAGACACTGCTTTCAAAAAGATTTTAACAATAAGGAAGATGAGGCCAAAAAAGAGAGAGATAAGCATCTTAAAGCTAAATATCAGCTCCTGGCCTCAACCATCCAGAGCCCTAGGAAAGCCCCTATGATTCCTGGCCTCACCAGACCCCTAATCCACCACCCAAACCCTGATTCCAATGTGGGCAGACTGGACACTGGGCAAGAGCCTACCCTAACCCTAACCCCCCACCAAGCCCTGTCCCGATTGTGGGCAATAGGGACATTGGAAGGACACTCCTCCCCCGGTACAGCCATGGAACGAGGGAGCGTGGGCCCCACCGACCCTGCGGCCTCAGGTGGTACGCAGAGGAGGCCTGCTATTCCACTGTGAGTGACACTGAGACAAGCCTTTCCCTTGTGACTCAACGGCATGGTCCCACTTTAAGGAGATACCCCAACCATGGCAGTCTTGAATACCCCTATATATCCACTAACACACTTCCCATTTTTTGCATATTTGGATTCCTCTTATCATTCCATTTTTTTTGGTTGTGCCCCATCCTCCGACTGGGTCAAAATCTCCTCCACAAATTAAAAGCCTCCATCATTATTCCCTCTTTAAAGTCCATCTTTTTAATACATTCTAGCCCAGATCTGGTCCCTGTGCCCCCTAAGCCTCCTTGAGTGTTCTTTTCTGGATAGGATTAACTCCAGTCTGGAATACTTCTCAAACTAAAATAGCTAAACACCATTCCTTGGTTCACATCCAACTATAAAAACCCCACTCACTATGTTACCCTTCCCCAATATCTTTCAAGCCCCTGAACCCTCAGAGGTTCAAAGCCCATCATCTCCTGTTTACTAGAGGCCAGCTCCTCAGTAGCCCACTCTCCTCACTCCCCCTCTCTCAGAGTGAAAGACCCAATGGCCAATTCTGGCTAGTACGGGATCTCAGAAAAATCAGTGAGGCGTCGTCCCCACATACCCTGCAGTACCAATCCCTACACATTTTTATCTCATATCCCAGCCTCCACCATACATTTCCAAGTGTTAAACCTGAAAGATGCCTCTTTAACTATTCCCCTTCATCCTGCCTCACGCCCACTTTTTCCTTTACCTGGACAGACCCACACACTAAATAGTCTCAGCAGCTCACCTGGACAGTTCTTCCACAAGGCTTCCACGACAGCCCCCGCTACTTTGGCCAGGCTCTTCAGTGCAACCTGGCCACCCTAAATTTCTCCCCTAGCCACCTCACACAGTATGTAGATGATCTCCTGCACTGCACACTTTCACTAGAACATTCCACACATCAAACTACTGCCCTCCTTAACTCCCTGGCCTCCTGGGGGTACCACGCTTCTCAACCTAAGGTCCAGCTATGCACCCCTCAGGTGCAATATTCAGGCATCCTATTAACCCCACTTCCCACACCATACCCCCAAAGACACTCCAGGCATTCAAGGACATTCCCTACCATCAACCAAAAGGGACATGTTGTCCCTCTTAGGTCTTTTTAATTATTTTTGCATTTAGATATCAAAAGTCTCCCTCATAGTCAAATCTCTTTATGAAATTTCCAGAGGGAATCTTTCAGATCCTCTCCCATCTCCCTGTTCTTTTTCTTCTACCATTCCTATTCTCCAGACTCTCTTCTTAAATATCCAACTTTTACTTGCCGAACTCTAATAAGTCTTTCTTCCTGTCACTCCTCTCAGAATACAGACGAGCCTTGGGCATTCTTAACCAGAAGTCAGGGAATACCCGAACCCCGCTGTATTCCAATCCAAACAATTAGACTTAGTTGGTCAAGGCTGGCCCCAGTGCCTCAAGGTTTTAGCGACAGCAGCCTTCCTGACCCCTGAGGACACAAAATTTGCATTATATCAACCCATTACTGTTCTTACCACATACTCCCTCCCAGATCATCTCAGTCATCGGTCATTTCTCTCCCTTCCCCCAACCAGAGTCCAATTACTGCATGCACAATTTCTGGATCCCCTAACTACCTTCCAGAAAGACACCTCCATTAAACCCTGCCCCTCCTCTCCTGACAAAAACCCCCTCTGTCCCCGTGATTTCTCACTCTTAATTTCTTAATGAACCCCTTTTCACATATAACTGAATCTGTTGATCCACTTGCCCAAAATTCCTAATGACACTTTCTCAAATGTCCTTCCACTTTTCTTAACAACACTCAGAGACAAATTAAATTCATCATATTTGCTCCCCCTTCACTTTTCTCCTCCTCAAACACTAGACCTCATTTTGGGTCTCTGGCTCCAAGGGGCATTCACTGACTGACCCCCCAACCCAAATTTCTTTCTTCTCCATATGTTTTCTACATATGATATTTTTTTGTAAAATATTTCTTTTAGATATTGATAGACCTTTATTTTATTCATTTATTCATATGTGGTGCTGAGAATCAAACCCAGTGCCTCACACATGCCAGGCAAGCGCTCTACCACTGAGCCACAACCCCACCCCCTACATATGATCTTTAACAGTCACATAGGACCTGAAAATAGGGGCAAGAACTGCCTGATTCCTGGTTACTCCCGCTTATATTGCCCTTAATATTCATCTTTCTCATAATAGCTTTTCTTCCCTGTATTTTTAATTTTATACAGAAACAGCTTCTTAGTAAGGTAAGCCAGTTAGCCCAAACTGGCTCCTATGAACATCTCAAAGCCATTCTCCTGCATTCACAATCTGAGTTCCTGAAATCACAACAAGGAGAGACTGCCTATAGTTACCCTGAAGCTCTTTCCATAGACTCCCCTCTTCACTTCCAACCACTGGAATCTCTGTGTCCTCTCCCAGAATTTTCAAAGGGGGTCCCCATACTTCATCCCTTAACAGCAGGAAACAGCCAGATGTGAGACTGACACCCCAATTCATATATCCCTTTCAGAGTCTAGAATGATTTGAACAATAGGCCCCAAAGGATCTTACATTCCTATTCTACTACCTGCCCTCCCTAAATGATCCCACCACCAAAACTCTTCCCTGCCCCCCACCCATCAAAAGGGCCTGCTCCTCCTATGACCTGGTTCTGCTATAAAACCCAGACCCTCTGGTGGCCCACCCATCTTTGCTCCCAAAGATGTGCCCCTCTAGTGCTGAATAAAACATCTCTGGTCCATGAGGTTTTTCTCTTTGTAGTCCCTTCCATGTGTTTTCACCTCTAAATAAAGCTATTTTTTAAAATGTAGTAATAATAAAGGACTAATTTATTGATTAGTAAGTGCTTCTTATAGTATAAGCCCTGTCAGTTCACATTATATCTTTACATTTTTTCTTCTTCTTAATACTAATTCCCTGATTAACAAATTCATTAAATTTTGCCAGAATAAGACAAAGCTATTTTTTAATATCCATCAATTATTCTCTTTTATGTCCAGGTAAAACCATCAAGATAATTGATAATATAAAGAATACTTTGAACTTAATAATTCCAAGTATTTCTAACAGCCTTTAGAAAATACTGTCTCTTCAGCACACTGAAGACAGCACAGTCTATACTTGTCTGTTATGAGGTCAAAGAAAAGCAGATCACTGGGCACCAGTAAACTTCCAGATGGAGAAACCCTTATTGCAGAAGATCACTGTACTTTGAAATAGATCAGAAAAGTGAGAAGAAAAATGAGCTTTCAGCAAAGCACAGGGCAGGGCACAAGTGGTGTCATCCATGGGGCACCACATGTGGTGTGTGGGGACTGGAGCCATTCAGACAGGGAAGGCTCCAAGCATTAGAGCAGTAGCACTGGGCAACATGGCCAGGGTTCTACCTCACAGAGCTTCCAGGTCACAGTGCCTGCTAACCTTTCAGGAGAGAAACAATTAAGACAAAAACCAAGCAGAAGAAAATTTAGGATGGAGAATCATTGGGAATCCCTAACATGACCTACATGTAAGATATTCTGGAAAAATATAAAGAGGAACCAAAAGTCATTTCAAAGTACAGCTCTCCATTAAATAAAAAAATCTGAGATGTTTTCAAAAATTTTATCCATACCTCCTCCCCCAGATTTTAACAGACATGACAAACAGATGTACATACATTCTGAAACACCACATTTTCATATTTAATAGAGCATTTATGTCTAATATACAAAAAACACCATTAAGACCATGGATCTAATAGTTAAATAGAATTATTTTCAAGACAAAAGACCACCTACCATTATGTGTTCAAGTAGAGAATCTATTGCAACTATATTATCAAAATATGTTCTGAAAAAAAGGAACATAAAATCTGATAAGTAAACTTATTTAGATAAGTACAGTACATATTAAACTTGAAACACATTTTCTGTATTTCTCTATAAATGTAAAGATATGTATTGTTTGATTTTTGTTTTTATAGGAAAAACAATATTATTTGAAAAATATAAATCACACTTTATCACTGTGTTCACAGAAGGACTAATTTCAGGGGTTACATTCAGTAATTACTTTATTGCTAAGTACTGAAGTGGAGAGAAACGTTGAAGAATTTCACTAACACTAAGCAGGACTAAATTTGGGACAACCATATTTAATATTCCCTGAAATAATTTTTATTTAATGACCTGAAATAAAAATGAATTTTCTAAATCTCATCAATGTGGTTAAAATGTAAATTATCACTGAAAAGCTGGAGTTAAAAGTTACTTTAATCTTATTGAGAAAGCAATGTAATTCATTTGAGAAGAAACATCGGAAACCAAATAATGATTAAGATCTAATGACTATATAAATAAAATACATTCTAAGTATTATAAGTGGCAAGTATATGTTTTAAAGGTATATGGCATATTTATTAAAATGCAAACCCCAGAAAGATGAGTCAATGGGCAAAGGCTAAAAGAACATACTACTCTCAGTTTAGGTACATAAAAATTTAGCAATATTCTCACAATTAAGATGACTTTGATATAAAGGATAAATTATTCAGCTTCAAATCACTGAGACTTAGAATGCACTTGACTACTCTGTACACTAAAGAATATACTACCTAAAGAAGATGGTGATGCAAATGAATTTCCCATTGGGGAAAAATAGGAGGGAATAAAGTGTCACATGAGACAAATTTGTTTGATTTTGGAACACCTGCAAAATATGAAAATACATTAGCCAAGGAAGGTGCAGAAGTTTCCTTTCTATGTGTTTTGAAGTAATAAAATCATGAGTCCTGGAGATTTAATGTTGAATTCTGTTCACCTAAGTCAGCATAGGTGACCAAAAAAAAGCTTCTTCTTGGTGGTAAGACTGTTACATGTCACTGCAGAGATGTGCAGAGATAATGCACCTCCCAGCTGCTGCAGAGGCCAGGGCAAACAGGTGACTAGCTCTTTAGTACATGCCTGAGAGGACGTGACCCCAAGTTACCTTGTCCTGGGGCATGTTTTAGGTTTCAGTGATTCATGAGAAGTCAGATATACAGAAGATCTCCCATGCAGCAGGCAAAACCAATAGGAAAATGGAATTCAATCAATATGTATGTGTAACTGCTTTTATTACTAGCCCGAGGGAGTTTTTTTAGCAAAATTCAGGGAAATGGAACATTTTCTCCAAAAGGTGTCTGAGACACTACACACAGAAAAGTTAAAAATAAAATATTAGTAATCTTGTTTAAAGTGACATCATTGGAAAATTCTGGAAAGGGAAAAAAATTTAAATATATCATTTTCTCTCCTGTTGTCTGTATTCTCTTGTAAAAAATACTTAGTAGTTTTAATGTGTTCTAAGAGTCTTTTTAGAAAATGAATATCAAATTGAAAATTAAGATCATCACGTATACATCTTCAATCTTTTGCTTACAAGATAAACATGTATGAGGATATGATTTTATAATCCAAAATACAATATTTTTTTCCAGTTACTCATATAATAAAGGCTGATCTTTAGTTACTAGAGGCAGCAGATGGTGACCTACCCCCCAGGACCTGCACTCAAACCACTGATCATGAAGGGGCATTATACCCCTAGAAATGAGCACTTACTTTGATACATCAAGGAGAAAGTCATTCAATTCAGTTTGTTTTGCAAGACCTCTGCATACCTGCCATGTAAAACAGTGGCTATTAGTTACAAATGATTTTGGCTTACAGAGAATAAAACACCTAGGATACTATTAGTAATACAATCGCTTGGTTTACAATGTAATAATAAAGCTAATAACTATTAATATTCATTGAGTACTTAAGTGTGCTAAACATTGTGTTAAGCATCTTATTTTTACTATACATGCAATCACAAGATGTTTAAGGCAGAGAATAAGTGAACAGAAGGATTAAATAAACATTTTAAGAAATAACAAAATATCCTAAAATCCCAAACTAAACATGAGGTCACATATTAACCTCTACTCCAGTCTCCAATCCTTCAGTGAAAATAAATGTTTTCTCCTAGGAAGACCCTGAAAAACATCCTAAAGACTCACCTGCACCTGATGTATTGCTACTGAAGCCCAGGCAAGATTTGCTGTTGCAACCTAAAAGAAAAATTAAAAATTAAAACAAAAATTTAAAGCCCATATACATATATGCTTATATATGTATATAAAACAAATTTTTAATTAATCGTAGGCATCCCAAAACGAAGAATTTTCTGAGGTCCTTGAGCATTTGTACATTTTGCCAAATATACCAAATATTAACAAAGTTTATCTTATATTTCCTCTTCTACTTAATTGACTTTAATGCTCTCTTGTCCATTTTAATTTTTGATAAAATGGAACATAATTGATTTACAAGAGGGCTATCATCAAATTATTTTAACATAAAATGATTATTTTTCACTTTAACAAAAATACTATTGAAAAGGCCTCTATGGACCACATTAAAATGATACGACTTTCTAAGAAGCCAAAATCTGCATATATACTAGCTGGCAAGTTCTCAAGTGACTTGCTATTCTTCTTTCACCATTGAATCATTTAACACATATCTTCTGGGTGCCAGGGACTATTCTACGAGACCTATCAGTAAGTAACACCAACAACAAAATGGCTTTGAGTGTTGGGAGTGGGGAGAGCAAGAAAGGAGAGCAAAGGACCTGAGGCATGCATCGGTGACAGGTACCACGGTGAAAACGACGTGGGCAGAGCAAAGGGACACTGAACGGGGCTGTTGAAATGCACAGCAAGGGTTCGGGGCAGGCCTCCCTGAGGCGGTGAGCTCTGAGGAGGCGCGTGAAGGAGGCGTGGTGAGGGGGACAGGGCCACACATTCCAAGCAGGCTCTCTGACCCGCAGTGCCACACCCGAAGGTCCAGTGTGTGAAGGAGTGAGGGGACAGCTGGACTAGCAAGAGGGGGCACTCTCAGGCCAGTGACGGGGTCAAACCACTGCAGGGCTTGGTCCATCCTGGATGTGGAGGCACACCATGTTAGAAGTAGGGTTTGCGTTAATGAGTTCATTCCAAGTCAACAAATGGGGAACAGAACTCATGATTTTCCTGATGTATCCGACACTAGAAACTTTTCTCAAGACACAATGCAGGAAGAGGATATTTTTAAGAAGACAAACACAATAAGAGCATAAAAAAAATCTTCAGAATCATCCTACTACTTTGTTTGGTTCACATTATGTCATACTTTTTATTGTTAAAATGTTTTTGGCTGTTGAGGGTTTTTTTTGGTTTTTTTTTTTTTTTTTTTTTTGGTACCAGGGATTGAACTCAGGAGCACACAACCACTGAGCCACATCCCCAGTCCTATTCTGTATCTTATTTAGAGTCAGGGTCTTACTGAGTTGCTTAGCTCCTCAGTAAGCAGCAGCTGAGTTTGGCTTTGAACCCGTCATCCTACTGCCACAGCCTCCTGAGCTGCTGATTACAGGCCTGTGCCCCCATGTTGAGCTGTTAAAATGTTTTCTTACAGAAAAAAAGACTACATTTCTAATCTAAAGGGTCTCTACTATAAACAACTGCAGGACAAAAATCAGGTCTTTAAAACTCTTAGTATTAGTATCAGTACCAACACACTGTTAAGTAAATTGTGATTTTAAATATTCACTGGTGTCATCAGGATCTGGTGACCTAAAGTCCTAGTGGCAGTTCCTCAGGCTCACCTCCTGATGACTGAGGCAGAAGGCCTCCTTGCCCCAATGCCGATAGAGCTCAAGAATACCAATCAAATCGCCAATTGCAGTGACAATTGGCAAGCAGAGAACAGACTGGATGCGAGTCCCTGATTCCAGTCCAGTGCCTCTTGGAAATCGTTCATCCTGAAAAGTAAAAGGGAAAAGATGTAAATTCAGTGAAAAAAACAGAATCATTATGTTATGGCTCTTACTTCCATGATATTTATAACTGATAATAAGCAGTCCTTTCCTAAGGGAAACCAAATCATGACAGTTATAATGAACTTGTTTAAAAGGTTTATTTTTTGTAACATGGAACCTATACCCCAATATTGCTTTAATGCTTCTTTATCTTTGTATTATATAAATTTAATAAATAAATGACATGTCAATTTTGAGCAATAATAATAAAAGTAATGGCAAAGGCTGACATTTTTTCATCTCCTTCTGTGCCATAACTGTCCCACGGCTTCACAGGTATAACAAGAGTAAAAATTAATACAGATGTAAACACCACATGAAGACACTTAAGTGTAAATATTTCTTTTCTTCTATTTTTAAGGTTATAAAAGAGCATGTTAATAATAGTCATTCTCATTGAACCTCAAAGGCCCACATTAAGCATTTCAAATCATCAAATAATTATCAATTACTTATCATAGCAATGGAAACTGGCTCTCTGACTTTAATAATTTTCTACCATAGCAAAATCACTCAGAGGAAGTATAGGGAAATGGAATGATTCAGATCAAGAACACCAGGTCTCTGGGTTCCGTTTCTACTGTCTGTAGGAAGCTATCAGGCATGAATTACAACTTTTCAGGAATCAAGAATAGTATGAATCTCTCCTTGTCGTTTACAGATCTTTGGAAGTCTTGCATATACAATAGAACATTTTCAAATGAGAACCTATATAGAATCTTCTTTTAACCTCTCTCCTTCCTTGGTCTCACATTCATTTTCTCTCTCCTCTCTTTCTATAAAGCAACAAGTTACCTGATTTGTTCAAGATTTTATAGTGGCAAAACCAACATTAAAACCCAAGTCTAGACTCCAAGTTAAAGTCTGTACTCCTTGTAGTAACATTTCATTAAAAGGTCTGTCAGAATGCAATGTGGAAGGCTGCGTGAAGGGTTCCAATTTGTCGTGTCTCCACGGTCATGTTCTCTTTTACTACCCCTTGAACACCAAGTCTGGGCCTGCTCCTGTGATCTGCTCTGGCTAATGGGAGGGCAGCCAGTCTGAGATAAGCAGAGGCCTGAAAACTCACACATTTTCATTTCTTCTGGGACTCCTGTTACCATCCTAAGAACATGTCAGGCTAGCCTTAACAGAGGGAAGACCGTGGAGAGGTGAGGCCGCCCAGAGACAGCCAGCAAGTAACTGCTGGCCAACAGTGAGATCAGCAAAAGGGGCCGGTCCTGAGACTCATGAGAAACAGCAAGTGGCTACCACATGGTGCTACTAAAGTTTGGGGTAGTTTATCATAAAGAAAGAGATAATTCATTTATGCACTCCCTGGCAAGATATGAAGCATGAAAGACTGATCATTTCATTTACATGACATACATGAATATAAATATATATTTTAACGTTAATCATACTGGCACAAATGGAAGTACAAAGTCTTCAAATCTAGCTACTAGTTAGTATACTAGAATTAATTTTCTGGTGGAGGCACAGTGGCATATGCCTGTAGTCCCAGCAACTCGGAAGGCTGTGGCAGTAGGAATGTAAATTTGAGGCCAGCCTCAACAATTTAGCAAGACCCTGTCTTAAAATAGAAAATAAAAAGGGTTGGGATGTAGTTCAGTGGTAGACCATCCCTGGGTTCAATCCCCAGTACCACACACACATACACACACACACACACAAAAAAAAAACAAAAAAACAAAAATAATTTGATTTTCTGAGTATGAAAATTAATTTACATATGAATTCATTAATTTTGCTTTAGTTTTTATAATGAAATGGCTCAAATTACACATCAAAATGATACACCATCTCACTTAATTGAATCTTTCAGACTAAAAATGTCACAAAGAGTGAAAAGCCCTTTACCCCAAGGATGTCCTCCACCAGCAGTGTTTTCCTGGACTTGGCCACGTAAGCAGAGATGGTGGTGCCCTGGGTGATGGGCCCGGCGGGGATGAGTCGAGGCTTTCCTTCCTTTATGCCGGGTGGCGTGAACACGCAGAGACTCTAGGAGGAAGAAGGGGACACATTGCATAGTCTCTTCTGTACCTCGCTATTCCCCACGACTCATGAACAGTCTGCGAGCCCATTAGCAGACATGTGGGGAGAACTGTCGCTCCTGTGACTAATTCACACAGCACACAGGTTTGAGATGGGACTTAAAGGATGTGCAGGCACAGAAAATCTCGTAAAATAGCCTCTATTTTGATACCTGAAATGTGGAAAATGAGAAAAAGTGTATCTGTCATTGGGCTCAGTAAAACTCCCTTGAGATTTGACTGGTACACCTGAAGACAGGACCAGCAGCAAGGGATCTGGTTACATTTTTTACTATCATTAAAAACATTTCTCAGATTTATTCACATTGCTTAAACTGACTGTCCCATAAAATTGTAGATTCAGAATATTCTCAATGAAAAATTTGCCCTTCTCTGAAAAACCAATCTTGGTGGTCTTTCCAAATGACTGAGTGGAGAATGATTGTTTAAAAAATAAATCCATTTTCAAATAATAAGGATCAGTTATTTTGACAAAATCCAATCACATTTTAAAACTACTGCCTACTAAGTAAGAACTAACAATCAAAATGAATCATCTAGGGTTTGTGGGCAGTGTTTTGGTGTGGTTGCCTCAGGGTTAGCTACTCACTCCAGGCAAACTCCCCTTCACCTCGCTTACTCTCCTCAGGTTGGACTGCTGTAATTAGTGGTTAAAGACTTGGAAGCAGGAAGGGTCAGAGGATCCTCTTAACCTAAACACACTCCTACTACTGCTTGCTGCAACTGAGGTAGTTCTAAGGTTGAGACCCTGAGCTAAATGCACTTAATAACTTATCAGAGAAGTAGTCTTCAAACTCTGTAATATTAAAACATTCTTTCTTTGAGTATCTTACAATCACAGGAGAATGAGCCCTATAAACCTGAGTTCCTTGGTTAAGTCAGTAGGGAGCAGGAAAGCAGAGTTTAGGATTAACCCAAGCAGCATTCACTATATCACCATTACAAAGGACCAGCAGCTACATTCAACATGTTTATATTCCCAAGTATGTTACGACTGTGCTTAAAGAGTATTTTCTGTTTAGTACAATGCATGTGAAAAATATGTATAAATGGTTCTTCAAAATAGGATTAAACTGTATAAGTTTAAGTACAAGGTATACTCTTAAGAGATCAAAAATCTCAAGAGATCATTCTGTTTTACCTTATTCATTTCTTAAAAGCCTAGTAGTCAGTGACACTTTTTAAAATCACTATAATTTCATTTTACACCCATATACATGTGACCTAGTTGTCATTGGCCAAATACAAGTCAGATGTCATCCTTTCTTACAAGTGAGGAGGAGAGAGAAATGATTCAGGAGCAGGAAGAAGAGATGGCTGCAAGAAAAAAGCTACAAGCCTATGGTTTATTCAGCTTGAAGAAAATCTGAATTGCCAATTATTTTCTCAAACTGTGAGGAAATCAGTTATAAGAAGGATGCTGAGCAACTGTTCCATTTCTCTACCAACAACAGAATTGCAGGAAATGAACTTAAACTGAACTGAGGGGTTCAGATAACTCTTCCAGAAGAATGTCCTATGATCAATCTGCTGCAAACTTCCTACAGTAGCTTTGGGTTTTATTTTTCGTTCTTTTGGTCACAATGTTGGCTCTGTCTGTTTGAAGACATGCAACACGTTAGCCTTCACTATTTTAAGTTCAATTTATATATTCAAATTATATTCAGCTATATAATTCAATAATGGTAGAATATATATGTTCCTAAATTATTAAATGAACATTGATTTAATATCATAATATCCTCTCTACCTCTATGTAGGGTTCCTGTATGATGCACAAGAAACAGATAAGCAAACACTATACTGATGGGTAGAAGGGCATTTCATAGATTATTAGGTAAGCCAGAAATAAAAGGTTTAGATATCTTTCAATTATTTCCTATAATCTAGAAAACATCTCCATGCAGATAACAAATTATCAAAAAGTAAATAATTCTTAACAGTGGAAACTATACACTTGTTTTGCTAATGAGTTCATGCTTTCTGTTCTGTTCATATATTTATCAAACAGAAATGAAGATCTGAGAGGAACTGCTAACAGAATATTGAAAACATTGCAATTTAAATGCCGAAAACTCCAGCAGAAGGGCAAATGAGGGGTGGCCTAGGAATGCGCCCCTGTCCCCGATGTGTTTCCATACCTACACACTCTATTCTATAGTAGCAGCTCCCTACTCTTTCTCTTTTCTTCCTTCAGTACACTTTACCTGTTCAAAATCTCCTTTTATTTCTAACTGAGGACCATTCACTGGTTAGAATTACATGTTTTGGTACAACACAACCTGTATGGTTTTTGTAGTTGAAAGAAATTATGGGTAGTTATTATTGCAGATACAAAACATTAATAATGAACCTCTAAATCAGGGGTGACTACTACACACATTCGGGGTTGGGAAAACGTTGATTAAATCTACCTTTATTTAACAGAAATAGTCCAATGGAAAGCCACTGATGAACTGCCACATTCAACACACACTCAATCTTCACATACATGTGGGGCTGGTTTTTAACTCTCAATTCTCTATCACTACGTTTTTTTGTGTAACACATTGTTTAAGTTATTATAAGTTTAAAGTATATTTTATGATTTGGCAAACAAATCTCAGCTTAGTTCTTAATATTTCAGAATAATCATAACTTATTTTATAAAACATTTTGCATTTTCATTGGTGAAGAGTCTGCATTAATAAATTAATGTAAATTAAGTAATAATGTAATGTAAGTAAATTCTAAAGAAATTTACAAAGGAAATGGGGATTTTACTTTTCAAAATCTATCAATATAATTTTTGACCTAAGGATTTGACTGGGATATTCAAATTAAAAAGACTACAAAAAATGTTATGCTTATTATTTTCAAAGGAGAATGAATAAGAACATGACCAAACAACATTTTGTAACACAGCAATACTCTCATGTGTATATGTTCATAATGTCCAATTTATCCATAAAATTCATTTTTAAATGAAAGGGAAAAAATCTGATGTTTCACCTGATAAATGTATGCTGGCATCTTTCTTTCCATATACAATTCAAAGATCACTTGATTCGCAAAACTTAACTTCATTGTTAAGAGGTCTACTCCCCACAGGTTAAATTTTAGAAATGTATTTTAAGAAAACAAAAAGCTTACTGTTATTTTCCCTACATGACACTAGATGGCACTGGATGGTAAACAAATGTAGACTCTACGCAGATGACTGTGAGCAACTCCTCTCCCACTCTCATCCAGACTTGACATATGGACAGTGAACTTTGCACAGTTCTTAAAAATAGACCTGCTAGAGTTTATTATGTAGTTGAAAAAAATCCCTAATTACTATAGGCTACCAACTCTAAGTACAAAGAATACAATATATTCAGGTAACTTTTTATGGTTGTTACAGATAAAATTTGGATTCCTCTGCTCTCCTATTTTTTTCTAATTTGTACCCCAAGTAGCAAAACTAATTGAAATGTAATCTTCCCAGTCTGGGGGTAATAATAAAGTAATATGAAAGGGGAAAAGTCTATGACTTGGAAGAGGTAGTGTGTTAGAGTAGAAAGAGCACATCTCGTCTTTGTGAAAAGCATAAAAACTTTGAAATGGAGCCTCTGGGATATGACTCCAGAAAAGACGTTTTGCTGGAGGTTGAGACTAGGGTTGACTAGATTTTGAATAGGAGCTGTATGAACCTGAACAGTCACTTAGCCACACGAGACACCTTTGTTAACTCATTGGAAATATGAAAAGATCTGATTATTTTTGAGTGTCTCTCGTAGCTTAATATCGTAAGACTCTAGGGGGTTTACGGGCATTTAATTGTCACGTTCAAACATTTTTTAAA
The DNA here is from genome assembly GCF_902686455.1 of Sciurus vulgaris. Lineage (NCBI taxonomy): Eukaryota > Metazoa > Chordata > Mammalia > Rodentia > Sciuridae > Sciurus > Sciurus vulgaris. The sequence continues at coordinate 3,817,087 of NC_136467.1, read as the reverse complement.
AAATAACAAAAAAACTGCTAAACTAAGCTAAATAATAAACCCTATAAATTACGGAGAAATTATTTCAAAAATAATCAAAATATGAAAAACTTTCAGTGACATTTAAAAGTGAGAATTTTAAGTATAATCAGAGTTCATAAAGTTTATAGCTCTTATAAGCAACTCATGGATAACACAAGACAAAGTATACTAATAACACAGAGTGTGCTATATACCCTGTGGAATATATGTCAGAATGTGTGACTGAGTACAAATGAACAAAAAGAATGAAAACATTAAAACTGAAGCAAGAATTTAATCACAGCAAATTAATTTTGTCCAAAACATATCTCAAGGGTACCTTGTGTATGTCAGACACTGTTATGTGCCCAGACACAAAATAATATTGTTTCCTTGAATACCTCTGGATTTCTCAAATTTCTCTTGCCCCCTTCTCATCTACTATGAGATAGGTCTTCAAATACCCCCTCAGATATTAGCTCATCATCAAATCTACTTTTACATGAAGCAACCCCTTCAAATTCAAGATCCCAGGGCATCCACCGTGCCCTGCTCACTGTCAGCATACAGGACTACAGATGGGGTAACTGCTGATCTCTTTCTCTCCTGCTCTGAGGTCTTATTTACTCTTTGTATACTCAGCAGTTTAGCATAGTTTCTTGGTAATCCACAGTTGTTTAAAATGATTTATTGAATGAACAGCATCTTTGATATAACACCGAAGCAATAGAGAATATTAAGGTTTACAAAGTTTAGGAATCTGCCAAGCTCACAATTATTAAGTGGTGAATACATATCCAACTCCAGAACCAAAAGTGGTTCAAAGTTAAACTACTTGCTGGGAAGTAGACCTCCTTTGTTCAGGTTCTGAAATGGTGTGGGGTGCACAGGCATTCCAAAGGGTTGCCCGGCAGCAGGTGGGAACTGAAGCTGTCTGGTTCACCAGTGTCCCTGGCTGGCACCGAGCTGTACCACAGCTGCTGCTCAAGCCCAGTCTATCTAATAAATGTGCTGCTGGTTTTAGAAAGGTAATGCTTCAACACTATTTTCAATTTGTTCCTCGGCACTAGACAATTAAGGTATCCATTGTCATAAGTATTAGTAGAGCAATTTATATGTTCCCTGAAAACTGTCCTACATTTTTATATTTATTGGTGCGAATATCCCCTAAAAATTAATCATTTTCACTATATCTATTGTTTTACTTTTTAATCAACATATATTATTATGCTTTCTCTCTTTTAGTTAAAAGTTTATCTGTGTTGTCTAAGATTTCTTTGCTTACACAGATTTTCTTTTTTCTCTCTACAAGGGTTAAATGCATAAACCCCAAGAGGCAGAGATGTTTTAGTGTCCAGGATAGTGTCTACCTTATAGTTGCCCCCAAATATGCACTGACATAATCAGTTAACCTATTTTTGTTCTCTTACTTATTAATGCTTCAAAAATACATACAAAATGTCTTAACAGTTTAAGCAGACATATATTCCAGTATGAACAACTTGTTCAGAGAGATTTAGTAATACTATAATTAATTTTATTAAATATTACTCTCTAAATATTCATTTAAATATATTTGGCAGTTTTCTTTGTACAAGGAGTTTCTTAGTATATTATTTAATTTCCAAGATTTCATTTCCTTTGTTTTTAGCCTTGTGGAAATCCTAAGAACTCTTAAATGGAATAAATGCATCAGAGTTAGGGGGCAAGTCCAGAAAAGACCAAGTTGGCAAATTCTAAAATAATATACTATTTACCATATATATTATTTGGATAAGCCTAAGTGATGATATTACTAATCCTCTCTAATCGTTTTGGTTAGGTGTCAAAAACTAAAAATACTATTGTATTTCCATTCATTTTTCTTGGTTTGTTTTCTTGAATTGTTCTGCTTCATAAATTTGAATCAATAAAATAACTTGTAATGAAGTGTACAAACTTCATTACAGCTCTACCTTCATGCTAAACCTTTCACACATAAAAGTGATCTTCTCTAAATTAATGCTTGAGTTTAATATCATCACTGATCTTAGGGCATCTGTTTTTCTTGTATCTGTGTTTTCCTGTAATAGAAGACAGTTTTGTTTTCTTTGGGTACTAGGGATTAAACCCAGGGGCCCTTAACCAAAGAGTCACATCCCCAGCTCTTTTTATTTTTTATTCTGAGATGGGGTCTTGGTAAGTTGCTTAGGGTCTCACTAAATTGTTGAGGCTGGCTTTGAACTTGAGATCCTCCTGCCTCAGCCTCCCAAGTCGCTGGGATTACAGGCATGCACCACTGTGCCCAGTTTGTTTTGTGTTTAATCTAAAAGGTTTTTGGATTTGGAGTTTTGTTGTTTCTTTTTAACAGCTGGGTCTAGCTCACTTATGATTTTGTTATTATTATATAATGATTTGCACAATCATAAATGCTTCTAGTATGTTTTATGATTTAGTTTTTTTCTAAGCTTCTTAACTTTGTTTTACATAAATTTTTCCTCTCTGATAACTGATTGGCCTTTTTCATTCTATTGGAGAAATTTTGACCTATTTAAATAGGTCACCAATTTCCAGAATATATAAAGAACTCAAAAAACTCTACACCAAGCATACAAATAACCCAATCAACAAATGGGCTAAGGATATGAACAGACACTTCACAGAAAAAGATCTACAAGCAATCAACAAACATTTAAAAAAATGTTCGCCATCTTTAGTAATAAAAGAAATGCAAATCAAAACTACACTAAGATTCCATCTCACCCCAATTAGAATGGCGATTATCAAGAATACAAGCAACAATAGGTGTTGGAGAGGATGTGGGGGAAAAGGTACACTCATACATTGCTGGTGGGGTTGCAAATTAGTGCAGCCACTCTGGAAAGCAGTGTGGAGATTCCTTAGAAAACTTGGAATGGACCTACCATTTGACCCAGCTATCCCACTCCTCGGCCTATACCCAAAGGACTTAAAATCAGCACACTACAGAGATACAGCCACATCAATGTTCATACCTGCTCAATTCACAATAGCTACATTGTGGAACCAACCTAGATGCCCTTCAATAGATGAATGGATAAAGAAACTGTGGTATATATACACAATGGAATATTATGCAGCTATAAAGAATAATAAAATTATGGCATTTGCAGGCAAATGGTTGAAATTGGAGAATATCATGTTAAGTGAGATAAGCCAATGTCAAAAATCCAAAAGACAAATGATCTCACTGATAAGCGGATGATGACATGTAATGGGGGGTGGGAGGGGGGCAAGAATAGAGGAAGGAGGGACTGTATAGAGGGAAAAGAGGGGTGGGAGGGGTGGGGGGGGAGGAAAAAAATAACAGAATGAATCAAACATCATTACCTATGTAAATATATGATTACGCAAATGGTATGCCTTTACTTCATGTACAAACAGAAACAACATGTATCCCATTTGTTTAAAATAAAATGGTATGCATGTACAAAGAGAAACAACAAGTATCCCATTTGTTTACAATAAAAATAAATTAGAACAAAAAAGATACAAAAAAGGGCTAGGGACGTGGCTCAGTGGTTGAGTGCCCCTGAGTTCAATTCCTGGTACCAAAAAAAAAAAGTCTAAAATAAATAAATACTATGTAAATCATATTTCGTTATATCAATTAAAATTATTTGACTCATTTATGAAGAAAACAAAATTAACACTCTTATAAATGCAAGAATTTTATACTTCTTCACATCTTGTTCTTAACCACTGGCATTTGTTAACACAGACTAAAACTGTCATCTCAATCTATTAGATTTTTTATAATTTTGTCACAAACCTAAAATTTTTGTTTTAAGATTTGAGTTAAGACAGATTTTCTAGTGGTAATTTAAAATCCAGAAGACATTTTTAAAAGATTGATAATAATCTTTAATGTTGCCTTTCATGTACAAAAAAAGTGTAAAAAAATACTTAGCAGCTTACCTGTGCAAAAAAAGAAATCTATATATTTGTTTAATATGGTTAGCCTGCATTTTAGAAGTATATAACTTTCTATTACAAGCAATATGGATTAAATAATCTGAATGACACTCTTGAAAAAAACAAATCTTAAAACTACTTAGAAGCTAGATAAAATGCATTTTACAAATACTTTACAGTATAGTTGGTCTGAGACATACGGAAGGAATCTACAGAATTCTAAAAGCAAGAAAATGAAAGAACCCTCTAAGGTAACCAGCCCTCGAGGCTGGCGTCTTCTTGAGGGTATGCACCACAGTATGGTTACATAGGAGACAAGAAAGAAACTGGGACCTTTCTATGCAGGAAGGCTCCTCGGAGGAGACATCAACATCAAACGAGGAAAGGAAAAGGGCATCCGCTTCGGCTAAAGGATGGACTCGCTGACCCTGCAAAGCGATGCAAGGCAACAAGAAGATCTTGAAATCAGTACTAGAAGGAGAATAAAAAAACTCAGGGAAGTGATAACTGTGCGTCCTGTTGATTTGAGACTTAAATACATCCCACTTTTAGTATGAAAACAAAAATCTTCAACCAGATCATTCAATTTAAAATGGTTTTGGATGGTATCTTCAGTGACTAGTAGAAACAAATGGGTGTCTATCACTGGGAACAGAGCAGGGGAGGAACTTCAGAACAAGTGTCAAGAATATCTGTTTTAAAAGTCCAAGGGGGAACATGATTCACAGTGGGGGGGGGGGAAGGAGGAGGGAGGAGGGGGGGGGAAGGAGGAGGGAGGAGAGGGGGGGGAGGAGGGAGGAGAGGGGGAGGAAGGAGGGAGGAGGGAGGAAGAATGAGGAGAGTGAGGAGTGGGGAGGGGAGGGAGGGAGGGGGGAGGGAGGAGGGCTAGAGAGAGATCACTAAACACATGAGCAAATAAGAAACCATTCAAGCAGGAGGAAGAAATGAAGGCGAGAAACTATAACTCAGAAGAAATGTGACAGAGATTCAGTTAATATACTTCAAAAAATAAAATTTCAAGAAGCAGAGGAAAGCTTGAAAATATATCTCAGGAATAAAAAGTTATGATGAAGAACTGAAATGAATCAAAACAAACAAGCTTTATGGGAGCCAGTTTCAAAGATCCAGTTCATCCACCCCAACTCTCTACCCAAAGCATCTCTCAAGAAAGGGCAAGAAGTAGAGCTGTCTTTAGGCAGATGGGAGGGAGACCCCGCTCCTGCTCTAAGAAGAATGACCCCGCAACAGCAGGCTCGCTCTCAGGGCTCTCCTCAGCTCTGTGGGCTGAACAGGCAGGTTCTCAGATTTAGCAGAGAGAAAACCCGAGAAGTTCCAGGCTGGGCCACCTGTCCACTCTGATCTGAAGAAGGGCTGATTCAAGGCAGCCCTGCAGGCCATCTCAGAAGAAGCATTAAGACACGAAGGCCTGTAATTGCACTGAGCTCAATGAGTTGGTTATAAAATAATGGAAAATTGTATAATTTTCTAAAAGGAATTCTTAAGTAAGCCAGGCCCAGAAAGACAAGGTCTGTATGGTCTCACTTGTACCAGGACCCTCAAAGAGCTGGCCTCCTAGACGTGGAGAGCAGTTAACAGTGCTTATCAGAGGCTGGAAGCAATGCAGGGAGCGACTGGCCACGGGGGATTAAGTTGGACAGGAGTGAGACGCGGGAGGGTGACTGCAGAGAACCACAGGCACTCCAAAAGGCAGAAGAACGCATTCTGAGTATCGTTCCAGAGAGCGGGGGCAAAGGTTGGAGGAGGTAAGATAAATTTAATTTGATTTAAACATCACACAGTGGATACATGGATTGAAACATCACATGGTAACTCATTAAGATCTATAGTTTTATGTCTTTAATGTGCCTGTTAAAATAAATTTAATTTGAATTGAAAAGATAAATTTAAAAAACCCAAAATATTTGAAATAAATTTAAATGAAAAGGAAAAGTAATATCCATTTGTTACTTTTGCAGCTTAGCCACTTAAAAATATTACCACTGTCTAAAATACAGGCTAGAGTGCTTGGAAGTGGTAGTAAATCTGAATGATACAATTAAATAAATATTCTTGTCCAACTGCTTCTGTGAAAGGCCCCCAGAGAGAGGCCAGGGGAATGCCAACACTGTAGCAGAGGTCCTTGCGCTAAAGGAGCTTGGAGTCTTGCAGGGTAACAAGCTTCAGGAAGCTATCATAATGCCAGGAGAAACAATGGTTGTGGAATGAAGAGCTAGTAGTCAATTCAATCAGCCCATACTTTTTTTTTTTTTTTTGACATCGGGAAGCAGGGCTTTATTCTGCAACACAGAGGAAACATGCTTTGCCACCTGCCCCAGACGTAAATCGTTATGACTCAGGTACTGGTCAGCAATGCCCCTTATGGACCCCATGCAGGGTTCTAAAGACAAACCAGAGTCCAAAAATTCTGAACTTTCTTCCTAATAACACACCCATATTGTTATTCATTTTTATACTGGTATCAAAAATTATACTAAAAATTTATCACTAAACTAACTTTATTTTTCCCTCTTAAATTTCTTTGCTAAGCCCATTTGCAGCCCATACCTTTTATACAATTGTTTTCACTCTTTGTATTATTGTATTATTCAATAGTAGTATCAGAAATCTCAGAACACTATCTTCTCTATTTCTATAAACATGTTACTTGTCAATGGTACACATTTTGATTACTTGAGAATGCAGGTATCATTATTTCCAAAATTCATCCCAAATAGCAATGCCTAACATATAAGAAATACACAGTAAATGTCTAATAAATTTAGAAGTGAATTTTAAGCCATGAACAAAAGTGTTGTTGACTACGATTATGCTAAAATGTTAAGTACCTGATTTTAAGGCCATAACAAAAATCAAACACAAGTGACTAAGCATCTTGAAATGCTTTTGAAAGGGCCCCGGGTGAGTTACATTTGGCTGCTTTCCACCTAAAGGAGACCAGAAATTCAGGAACAGCCACACCTGAGACTCCTCAAGGGCTGAATGTCCTGAAGTACAGAGCCAGGGCTCAGGGACCCAGGTCAGCAGCTCCATACTAGTGCTCTGACAGAGCTGTCTTTCCAGCACTTATCACACAGACCATGTTAAACTTCTGTTCCCATTTTATTTCACTGTGGATCATGAATACAAAGGGCATAGGCTCTCCTGTATGGCATGAGAGCCCACAATGTTGAAATGACTTTTGTATAAAACACAAATTCTAGACAGGTCATGCTTTTGATATAGGTCACTTAAAGGCAAAAATTAATATGTAAGTGATTAATTTCAAGATTTTATGATAAATGTCATGTTATTCTTGACTGATAATAATCACATCAGGAATTAAAATACAACTGCTTTTAGTACTTAATTGTGATGGGTCTGTTGGTCATACTATAACAATTTTTTTAAATAAAGAGCTTATTATACCATTTACAGCACCAAAATCTAAATATAGATACTTACATTATTGCACTCTCCAAGGAAATACAGTGCAAATCCATCAGCTTTTGTGGCTGCCAAAGTAATAAAAAAGGAAGAAACTAATCTCAGTGGAAGAATATAACATGTATGAATTCTCTACAGTGAGACTCAGACGTGAGCCTGTTGAATGATCTGTTAACACGACCAGTGTCATGCAGAGACAGGACAAAGCCATACATGGCTTCACTCAATAACAGGGTATCCCCACATATTCCTCATCAGTGACTGCAACATTGTGACATTTTCAAACACACACAGCAGACAACATGCCATGCAATGATGTATTTGTCGAACTTGAAATATTCGAATAACATTTTTTAAATTCAAGAATTGTAATTAATTTTTAAAGTATTATATATACCAAAGGTGATATTCATAATAATGAATAATTGAAATAAACATCAACCAAAAGGGAGGAGTGTACACATCTACGTATCCACTGACATGAACGTAACTGATCTAAAATGGCTTCAGCCTCATCTGAAGCAATCACCACAGAAGGAACAGCCTAAGTCTTTTAGGGGCTCCTTTCTATCTGTGTGTCTTTGGGAAAAACATCTAACTTCTGTCCGTGGCTTCTTCATTAGGAAAATGGGTAGGAACAGAAACCCCCACGAGGCGGTCACGAGAAGGAGAGCTAGCATGGAATCCGCGTGGCGAGGTGTTTGCGCACAGTGCATGCGTGACAAACGTCACTCTCCTCATGGCATCAGCCCTCTCACTTCCAAATAGGAAAGAACCAGTTTTCACTGGTCCTAAAAAAAAGTGCACCCTTCTAAAATCTTACTTTTCTGATACAACTTCCTCATTCATTCCCAAGATAAATCATTAATTACTTAGGATATACCCAAATAAATTTAAAATGCTTGTTTCCTTTAAAAATCAGTGGTTTCCTTTACAAATAATACTTTCCAAAGAAATCTTGGTGTTAATTAAAGTCATAGTATATTTAATTTATACATCAGGGAGATACTTACTTGAGATTAGATAATTTAAGAACTTTTAGGTTTGATTCACTCAGCTAGTTTCATAATAAAATATTTTCACTTCAAACTTTGCCCAGCAATAAAAGTAAATGAATGAATTTCATCAGCCTCTTAGTTATTTTCTGCCAGTTTTGGTAATGTAAGAACATAATACGTGGTGAAATCTTCCCCAGGAAATATAAAATATTTCTTACCTATTTTGATTATGCTACTCAATTCATAGAGGAGAAGCTGGTTGTCTCCTCCTGTGTCCAACCGCTGCTCAATATAGCTGTTTAGCTCATACACGACTCCCTGCATATTTGTATCTTGATACTTTGAATAAAAAAATAACAAAAAGGAAATAGTTAAATAATATAGAATAAAAATCTTAGTTGATAAAATGTTACTTAATGCACACATATATATAACTTAAAAACTAGCTGTCTGTTACACTTTTATAAGAGCATGATTTAATACAGCATGATTTAAATATTATAACCTATAATATAAAAAGAATATATTAAGACAATTCTAAGAATTATTTATAAACTTCATCTAAATTATTTATTTTAGAATATCAAATGTCACAAATTATAACTTCATTTCTGAATTTTTATAAGTAACTGCAACTTTATTAGTAGAAAAACAAAACAGAAGTTTGCTCAGTGAGATACTACGATATGCTAGAAAATTTCTCCCCAGTTACTGCACTGGCTGCCATCTGTGTGGCTCAGAACAGGAGCAAGAGGTTTGCACTGTGGCCATGGCCAGTGCAGCAGCCCACAGCCAGACCACAGCACCAGGCTGCAGGAGGGCACCAAGGACAACAGCAGGCTACAGGGAGAAACTCCCATGCCCTGCGGTTTCTTCTCTAAGGTAATGAAAAACAGCCTCTCATTCTCCGCCCTAATGTCAAGCTGCCCTACTAACCCTATTCTCCAAACAACAAACATTATAAACTTTAAAAGTTAAATAAAACTCTGTTGCCCTTTGGCTTAAAATACCCCCAGGACTTCCCACCATGCGGGGTAGAACAGATGCGTTCCTCCTTGGTGGACTGCCACACTGCCCGACGGGGTCACTGTCTGCCTCCAATGCGTCCCCCCTTAACTCCCCAGCCCTTAGTGCTCAGGTCTCAATCGTGGCTCTCCCTGTCCCTGGAGCGCTCAGATGCCTCTCACTCCTACAGGTGCAAGTACCAGCACCATGCTCAATGCACTCTGTGGAGAGGGTGGATAAATGGACTCAGCAGTCAATAATCTGACAAGTGACCATCCTGACCAACTCTTAGAGTAGCCCTTCTGTTGGACACTAGAGACACAGAGTAGACAAAACCAAATCCTGTCCTCTAGGAGCGACATTCTAGCAGGAAGAGCATCAATAAGTAAATAAGGCATTTTTATATGGTTGCACTGTGGGGATGTTGAGTTCCGTGTGCAGGCACTGGGCTAGCTGAACTCTGTCCCCAAAGTGGCCTATACTGAATGATATTAAAACGCCAGAACTTCCCTAACTTCAAAGACTTAGCAGATGAGAATAGCATTCTATTTACCATTGTCTAGTTACATCCTACAGAAGGTCCTCACCGAAGCCCTGCACATGTAAGGAGTCCCAGGTGGGGGACCAGAATGAGTGTGGGAACTGCTACATCCACACATATGCCCTCAATACACCAAGCTGGTACTTGGTGTGGCAGGGGCTCAGTGGCAGCACTTAATGTCCAGAGACAAGGTGAGATGTTGCTAACATAACAGGCAGAACCAAACTTGTAATCAAATGGTTTGACCAGGAGAGATGTTTAGCATTGGCTACCTTATCATGGTGCTCCTGAAATGCAACCAGGCACCCTACTAAAGTTTTTGTTTGTTTTTGGTTTTTCCTTTGTCAACCAAGAAAAATTCTGGCTTAAATGAAGGAAGATCTAACTTGATGAGCACAACAGAAAGCCAGAATACCTCAATGAAGTCCCTGAACTGAGTCAGTTCTTAGACTGGAAAATTTAATTCAAGAAAGGTCTTCCTGAAGCCAGGCGCAGGGGCGCATACCTAAGCCCAGCGCCTCGGGAGGCTGAGGCAGGAGGATTGCAAGTTCAAAGGCAGCCTCAGCAAAACTGAGGTGCTGAGCAACTCACTGAGACCCTGTCTCTAAATAAAATACAAAATAGGACTGGGGACGTGGCTCAGTGGTCAAGTGTCCCTGAGTTCAAACCCAGGTACCAAAAAAAAACAAAAACAAAAACAAAAAAGGATCTTGATACACAGCCAAAATGTACAAAACAGATCTTCCTACTATCTTCTCCAAAAAGGCCTGCAACCCTCTGCCTGGGTAACTGTCAGTAGGAGTGGGGGAATCACAGGACGCTGGCTCCATGCTGACACTAATTCTCAAGAGACCCAAATGCCACTGTGGTGCATCAGAGGGGCTTATGGAGATCGAAGGATCAAAATACTTTTAACTCATGTCCACCTCAGAAGCAAGCCCCAGTGGTTTCTCGCCACCCTGTGGCAGCCACCGTTGTGGAATGCACATGTGGGATAGACTAACTTGGTAACTGGCAAAATCCCCACACTGAAGAATCTTCACCTAGGAAAGGGGTAAGGGGTGAAGAAGTGAGATTTGTAGAAATCGGGGATAAGAGCTTCCCAAGCAGAGAGAACAACAGAAATAAATAAGTGAATATGACCATCACTGCTGGGCTGTCCCTGTGGGTGCCACTCCTCGCATCCCTTAGCCCAGGTCATAACGTTCTAGTTTTTTCTAGCTCTAGACTATTTTTCAGGTCCTGGGCTTGCAGAGGTACCAGTGTCATGGCAGAACCTACACCCGAAACAGGAACACTGGGAATCCTGATGTCTCTATCCAGCACTATGTGGGGTCCCAAAAGCTCATGATGCTTCCTCTGACATCAAAAAACAAGATCCTATTTGAACCATTTCAAGTTTTGAGGAGTTCCAGATGAAACATTCTACTCTAACACAACCTCTCTTTTTACCACTAATCAGAACTACTAGCTCAGTCCTGGGAAAGAGCTTATCGGAAGATGAAGCTAACCCAAAGGAAAGCTGAGCCAAGGGACAGAGACAAAGTCACAGTGCCAGATCTGGAACCTCTAAATCCAGTCATGCAAAAAATCTTCACACCAAAAAGTCTATCCCCAACATTTCTTCTACACAAACAAATACATTGTCTCAATACCTTGATTTGCTTTTCAGGGAAGGGAGATTTGGCTAGTTTTAAGATGGGCTATTAATCATTCAGCAGCAGGGTCCGTATACAAGTGACATACAGTTGACTCTGTCTCCAAAGTCTGACCAGAGGATTCTGAGAATAAGCTCTTCAGTAATGTCCTATAGGAAGTGCTAAGATCAATAACCAGCTATTCTCTATCTCTTTTGGACAGGAAATAGGTTGTCACAAACAAATGAGAACAAGAAGACGTTTTGGGACACAGCTTATCATGAGATATCATTTCATGTCTCTGGGCTTTATGTTTTCTCATTTGTAGAAAAAAAAGGATGAATTACACAGTCTCTTTTTGATTCACGGTACACAAATTGAGCACAACTTTTCGTTTCTCTGGTTGTACAAGGAGTCACACTGTGTAATCATACACGTACTTAGGATAATGATGATTGTCTCATTCCATTACCTTTCCTTCCCCCACCTCCCCACCCCTCATTTCCCTCTACACAATCCATCCTTCCTCAGTTCTTCCTTTACCCCCTCCTGTACCCCATTATGTGACATCATCCACATCTCAGAGAAAACATTCAGCCTTTGGTTTCTTGGGATTGGTTTACCTCATTTAGCATGACATTTTCCAACTCCATCCATCTACCTGAAAATGCCACAATTTTATTCTTCTTTATGGTTGAATAATATTCCATTGTGTATATATACCACAGTTTCTTTACCCATTCATCTGTTGAAGGGCATCTAGGTTGGTTCCACAGTTTAGCTGTTGTGAATTGAGCTTCTGTAAACACTAATATAGCTGTGTCACTGTAATATGCTGATTTTAAGTCCTTTGGGTATAGGCCAAGAAGTGGGATAGCTGGGTCAAATAGTGGTTCCATTCCAAGTTTCCTAAAGAATCTCCACACTGTTACTGAGAGTGGTTGCACCAATTTGCAATTCCACCAGCAATGTATGAGTGTACCTTTTCCCCCACATCCTCACCAACACATATTGTTGCTTGTATTCTTGATAATAGCCATTCGAATTGGGGTGAAATCTTAGGGTAGTTTTGATTTGCATTTCTCTTATTACTAGATATGTTGAACATTTTTTCATATATCTGTTGATTGCTTGTAAATCTTCTGTGACGTGTCTGCTCAGTTCCATAGCACATTTATTGATTGGTTTCTTTGTATTCTTGGTATAAAGTTTTTTGAGTTCTTTATAAATTCTGGAGATTAGAGCTCTATCTGAAGTGTGTGTGGAAAAGGTTTCATAGAAATAGAGAAAGCAATTATGAAATTCATTTGGAGGAATAAGAGACTCAGAATAGCCAAAGCAATCCTGAGCAGGAAGTGTGAGGCAGGTGGTATCACAAAACCAGACCTTCAACTATACTACAGAGCAATAGTAAGAAAAACAGCATGGTATTGACACCAAAATAGACATGTAGACCAATGGTACAGAATAGAAGACACAGAGACAAATCCACATAAGTATAGTCATCTCATACTAGGCAAAGGTGCCAAAAACATACAATGGAGAAAAGATAACCTCTTCAACAAATTGAGCTGGGAAAACTGGAAATCCATATACAGCAAAATGAAATTAAACCTCTATCTCTCACCCTGCACAAAACTCAACTCAAAATGGATCAAGGACCTAGGAATTAGACCAGAGACCCTGCACCAAACAGAAGAAAAAGTAGACCCAAATCTTTATTATGTTGGACCAGACTTCCTTAACAAAACTTCAAAAGCACAAGAAATCAAGCAAGAATCAATAAATGAGATAGATTCAAATTAAAAAGTTTTTCTCAGCAAAGGAAGCAATCAACATTGTGAGAGCCTACAGAATGCGAGAATTATATTGTCTTTAAAATACTTTTCAGTACAAACTTTCTATGATAATCTAAGACCTGGATTTTAATTTTTGTTTATATTAGGCTTCAAATTCTAATCCTTAACCTAATACAATATGTTAACATTTCCTGTTTGCTTTGGTTACTGATTACAATAGCATAATTATTTTAACAGTAAAATGTTTTTATGAAGATTATTCTTCTATTTGATAAAATATTAATTCTCAAATATTAAAAGGCTAGTAAATGAAATCATTCAAACTATAATATACTATAAAATATAAAATTACATGCAAATGTACAATAACATGCATAATTACTATTTGCCAGTAGCCTTACAGACATTTTGCTACTCATCAGTAGTGTTTTGAAAAGGAAGGCAGAGGAAACAAAGATGAATATCAATCACATGCGTCTAAGATGTTCTTACAGAAACCATATGATAAAGCTTACAAAGAAAGTCAACAGACCTAAATAAACATTCAATTCTGTGTCTTGACTAATTGCAATATCATACTGATAAAAGATATTAAGAGCTGTATTTGGATAGTATTTTTACCTTCAAGAAGTTCTTTCACTATCCTTATTCTTAGAACCTGTATAAAACTTATACTGGATATAATTGTGACATTCATAACTCAAGATGAGTTATGAATGTTATACTTCCTTTGGAAGTCTTTCCAAAGGAAAGTATGGTGGGCACTGCACTATTTCCCAAACCTTAGATCACACTGGACAAAACCATCCTCACACTGATCTCGTGCAGTACTTGCTGTTATTACAGCCACCACTGGAAACACAGCTTCACAAACATACATCTCAATGAAAGGACTGTAGCCATAAAAGTGAACTCTGTCAGCTAATGCCAAAATCTTGCGCTATGTCAAGTTCTGTTTGACAGATATCATTGCTGCCCATGAAATTTTAATACATCCTGGATCATTCCTGTGAGTTTGCTGTGGTACCTCAGGCAACCACATGAGGAACACGGTTTGGGAACCAGGGGGAGAGTCTTTGTCTTGGCTCAGGGAGAAGTAATGTGAGATACAATGGTAAAGAATGAAGTATTAATGATCCTTTGTTCAGAAAGAAACTAACAGGCATTCTAGCGAGGAGCTTAAGTGTTCCTAGACTTGTTAAAGTCAATGAGGTGTTTAAACAAGATTAAAAGACCACTTAGAAGAATTTAGAGGCAATTCAAGAATCAAATGATCCCTGTTAGCCCGAGGCACCAACAGTTCCTGAAGGGCAACAATATACTAAGAAAAAACAATGACACAAATGTTAAACTGGACAAAGAGTGACAGCTTCTCATATAAACCTAATGTTTGACATGATCTTTAGATTTGTTTTCTAAATATTTTTCTATTTTGACATAATTTCAAGCTTATAGAATACTGTAAGAATAGTGTAAGAAACGTACCTATACCTCTTACCCAGTGCTATAAACTGAATACTTGCGTCCCCTCCCCCCACAAATTCCTATGTTGAAATCCTAAATCCCAAAGAGATGGTATCAGGAGGTAGAGCATTTGGGAGGGTGATCTGGCCATGAGGATGGAATCCTCATGAAGGGAAGGAATGCCTTCATAAGACTCCAGTGAGCTCCCTCACCCTTTCCACTACCTGAGAACATGGCAGGAAGACAGATGCCCACGAACCAGGAAGTGATCTCCCTACACACTGAATCCACAGCACTTCAGTCTTGGACTTGCAGCCTCCACAAACATGAGAAATTCATGTCTGCTGTTTATGAGCCACCTGGCCTATGATCCACTGTTACAGCAGGAGAAGTGAGTAAGATACTGGATTCACCAATAGTTTACACAGTTTACATATCTTATTGGCTTTATCATTCTCTCTGTACATTCTATCAATACAGTTGTTATTTCTATGAATACAGATACAGACCCACAAAACAGTAACAAATACTTTTTCTTAATATTTAAGAGCAGTTTGTGTGCTCCTATACTCTCAAACACATCAGTGAATTTCCTAAGCAAAAGAACATTCTCTTAGGTAGTTGCAATAAAATTATAATGATCAGGAAATTAACATTGCTTCCACAATATTAGCAAGTTTAAAAATCCATTCACATTTGATCCACTGTCTCAATAGTTTCCTTTATAGCTCTTCCCCTTCTCCCTGGTCTAGGTTCAAATCCCAGACCACTATGGAATTTAGTTGTTAAGTCTCCTTAGAGTCTGTCAATGTGGAGCGGATCCTTCCCTATTTCTTGATACTTTTGAAGAAAATATAGACCAATTTAGATTTCTCTGATGTTTTCTCAAGATTAGATGGAAGACTTCCTTTGTTTATTATTTCCAGCAGCAATATAATCAACTGATGAAGTTAGAATTCCATTTCTCTTCTCCATTACTTGGCATTCCATTGGGAAGAGGAGCTTTCCATTTTCCTTGGTGATTTATTCATATGAACATGAACTCACAGATTCTTATTTTATTCAGCAGCACAAAATCTATTAATATCGTCGTATAATTCAATGCTCCAATTGTCCCAGATCTGGCCAGCAGGAACCGCCCAGAGACAGAGCTCGAATCCTTCTGAAATGTCCTCATGGTTCCTTTAGCGTTTCTTCCTCAACTCATACTTTGTTAGCCCTTCAATCAATGATTTCTAATTCTCAAGAAGT
Organism: Sciurus vulgaris; assembly: GCF_902686455.1. Classification (NCBI taxonomy): domain Eukaryota; kingdom Metazoa; phylum Chordata; class Mammalia; order Rodentia; family Sciuridae; genus Sciurus; species Sciurus vulgaris. Next base: position 3,801,015 of record NC_136467.1, on the reverse strand, counting down.
TCCAGTTTCTTTACATAGGGAATGGAGCTGTATTGGTATCTGCTCACTACTGTCTACTTCTAAGCTTCACTTACATAAATGTGACATTGTATCAAGGGGCATCATATAAATATATGCACATACATGCACACATAGGTATATATAAGATGTATATGTGATTTCATGCTCATTGGTCTATTCAGATATATATACATAGAAACTAAGAACCATGACCTCAATCTGATCACTCTGAACCCATCAGCCACCACATGTACATTCTAGAATTTCTCATTTCCACACTTGTAATTGCCTCACCCAACAGTTGAAAAATCTGGCTATCAATAAATGGCCTTAAAATGTTTACATATTTTCTTGAGCCTCAGAAATACACAGAGGCAGATTCAGAGTAGCTAAGCCAAACCACTGCAAAGTGCATCTACTAACTAGATGTCGACATTTTTCATTTAGGTAAAATTAACACCTGAAGTGTAAAAATCTGAAATATAACAGTTACCTTATTTTCCAATCAAAACAGAACAAATAGGCCCGGCATCAAGTCCGTCCACTGTCCTTCCTAACCAACCTCTGTCCCCAGGGCAGCCACCCTTGGGGCTTTTATCCACCTCAGATCGCTAGTCCATTTTTAAGAGGGTGTGTAAGTGGAACCAGGGAACAGGTGCTTTTCTGAACCTGCTTCATGTGCTGAGCAAGCCCTCAGGGAGACCCCTCCATGAAGCTGGGTTTCTCCCTGCGCTGCTTTCCCCTGCCTCGGCGCTCTGTGGCATGGAGACACTACACACTGCTGATCGTCCTGCTGCAGTTGGATATTCCAGGTGACTGTGCCCAGGTAGGGCTGTTGCGAGTAGCGCTGTGATGAAGAAGTCTTCTGTGAACCTAAGTTTCAATTAGGCAAACACAAGAGTGGAATTCCTGGGTCACAAAATAAATGTATGTTTACATTTTCTTGCAAGAAACTACCAAACATTTTTCCAGACTTTGTATCTTTAAGTATAGAGTCATCAGAATGATTCGGGCATTTTACAGCAAAATAAATTATAAATAAAAACCATTTATGTCACAAAAACACCATAGGCTGAAAAATCTCCACTACCCCGGGAACAAGCAATCACATGAACAATTTAAAAGATCTGTGAGCCCAGAGGTTCAGACAGCATGGGAGCAGTACAGAGGAGGACCCTGGCCCTTTGTAAATGCTTTTTTAAAAAGGTTTTAAATCCTAAATGGCCAATAGGGGATCAGTAGATATTCGTCCTAAGCCTATTCTAGTATTATAAAAAGAACAAGAGAGAGCACCTGACCTCACTCATCTTACATGTACCTGAGAGCAGAGGAAGTACGCCACACCTTGTGGAAGAAGCAGGGCATGTTTAAAAGTAGCACAGTGCAGAGGTTTGGAAGAGGAGCCTCACAGAAAGCTAGAAGAGATGAAGACAAAACCAGAGAACAACCCCAGCGAGGACAGAGGAGCAGGAAGCAGGACACAGGATTTCATACTAAAAGTGGCAGAAGTAAGTGTGCAGGTACCTACAAGTAAGCAAGCACTCTTCTGAAAACACGCTGGCTCAATGCAAAGACACAGGTAGTAAAATATAATATTCCCAAAGAACATTAGTGTTTTCAAAGGGTTAGGCCAGCAGGATGAAGAGGGCTTTTGGAAGAGTATCTTAATTTAGTGAAAAGGGACCCATGAAATAAAATGGTTTTAAATCACTGGTTGATACAGCAAACATCTGTGGTAAGCTTAAACTGCCAGTAGAAAAATGACTCTCAGGGACAGGTGACAATGAGGACGTGAGGGCAACAAAGCTGTAGTCTACCTCAGCCCCACAGACGCACTTCTCCAGCCGCCTGCCAGCATCACTGCATGGGTAGGTTACGGCTCCTGCTCTGATGGAGTCTGGATCCTTATTGGGGGAAACATCAGCTAGTGGTAACAACTAGGGAAGAACAGGATTACTTTAGATCAGGTAGAGGGGAGTGGAGGGGGGGGGTACGGGGGTAGGAGGAAGGAGAGTAGAGTGAACCAGACATCACCTCAGGTACCTATATGACCGCATGACCTATGTGATCCTGCAATATGTATCATCAGAACAATGAGAGATTAAACTCCACTTATGTATGATCTATCAAAATGTATAAATGCATTCTACTGTCATGTACAACTAATTAGAACAAATAAAAGAATAAAATAGTGAAATCGATCAAATTTTATGCATGTACTAATATGCCACAATTAAACTCACAATTCTATATAATAAATATGTACCAATAAAAATTGTAAAGAGCGCAAGAAAAAATAAAGCATCTCTGACACTTTTGTTACCATCTAAGATACTGAACTGAAGTCTAGGAGCAACTAGATTTTACTCATGGCTGCACTGTTACTGGATGGGTATGCTTTTTCACACAATGGAGAAATGTGCCCAAAACAAAAGGCTTTACACAGTCTTTGATCCAGCGGACCAGGACCAGCCAGATGTTTGAACTGAATACAATTCTTCATTTGTAATAATTTTCAAAATCTATAATCTGCTATTGGTTTGTGGCTGCCAAGAATGGTGCAACACAACAGGTGGTAATTTAAAGTCCTGCAAAAGTGGAATGGGCTTAGTTTCCACTTAAAAAAAAAAATTTTTATTATAAAGATTTTGGGGGGGAAGTTTTATGGGGATTGGCCTCAGGGGCACTTGGCCACAGGGCCACGTCCCCAGCCATCCTAAAGATCTCATACGAGTTTTTGGGTTAAATGACTTCTGCCTCCCTCCACAGAGAATAAGATGACTGAGAAGAGCTCTCCTGTGTGCCACCATCACCATTCTGTCATCTGGAACCCAGAATACGCTTTAATCAACAAATGGCCCAAGTTTTTAATCTATCATTAAAATCAGGGCTGTGACTTATGTACAAACGTTACCATCTTTAGCAGACACTTTCCAGGAATCAGACAGCACACACCGTTTCCGTGGAGCAGAATGGTGTGTTCCCCTACGCTGGGAAGCCTCTTGCACCTACCTGGCTTGGGAAGCCATGAGCTCCACTCATGGTCTGCATAGACTTCTGAGTGTACTATGGCTGCAATTAGCAACTAGCAGCCAAGCTCAGAAACAAAGTTCAGACTGAAGCAAGCAATACGTAATTGGTGATGAGAATTTTTATTTCAAACTGTCATAAAGCACAAGTTCAAGTGCCTGAAGATCTTTCAAGCTACCTAATAAGGAGAGTGTGAACTCCACTGGAAGGTGTCCTGGGGTTCGTCCTCTGTAAGGTTGATGAGATCTTCCATCTGGGTGAGAAACGCTTGCTAGGCTCTTTGATTTTCAGAATTCAAAATGTCAGACTTTCACTTTGCCTGACTGGACACGACACCTACTGCCTGTTCCTCTGGCTTCTAAGTCTTACAGATCTGTTGATACTCAACATCACTAGATACCTGCTTGCCTTCCAGGTATTTGTTGATAAGTATTATCTTGAACTCTCCAAAGCCCACTTCACGGCCAGAGCCCGACTTAAAAGACTTTACCTGTAGATTCAGGGAGATTTAAAAGAAGCAGCTCAAACTATGAAACCAACCTAGGTACCCTTCAACAGATGAATGGGTAAAGAAACTGTGGTATATTTAGACAATGGAATATTACTCAGCATTAAAGAAGAATGAAATTATGGCATTTGCCTGTAAATGGATGGCACTGGAGAATATTACACTAAGTGAAATAAGCCAATCCCAAAGAACCAAAGGCCAAGTGTTTTCTCTGATATGTGGATGCTGATTCACAATAAGGGAGGGGGAGGTACTTTGGATCAGACAGAGGGCAGTGAAGGAAAGGGTTGGGGTAGGAATGATAGTAGAATGAATCAGACATTATTACCCTGTGTGCATATATGATTACAAGACATGTGTAACTCTGCATCATGTAAAACCAGAATGAGAAGTTATACTCCATTTACGTATGATACGAATGATGTATCAAAATGCATTCTACTGTTGTGTATAACTAATGAGAATAAATTTAAAAATTTAATAAAATAAAAATGAAAATGAAAGGAAAAGCTCCCTGTGTGCTTGCTCACAAGTCCTCACTTCTACACTTGGTGGTGTCACTCAGCCCCAGTCACCAGCTGGAAAGAGGGCCCTCAGCTACCCTAGCAGCTGCCTCCATAGTCCTGCCAGCACCTTCACTTAACACTGAACCACGTTTTAATACGATGCCTTTGAAACTGACTGAAGTTTGCTATAAAATCAGCTACAATAAATCAGATTTGTGTTTCTATGAATATCAACATTAATAAAAAACTGCCCTGAACAAGACTGATCAGGATCCTTCCCTTAGACAATAAGTGAATCAACTTACTTTTGGCTTGTGCCTCGCCCGAATGGAAAATAAAATTCAAATTTTCTCCTCGCTTGGAGAGAAATATTGACTCTTACAAGTTTTTTTTTTTTTTTTTTGTTATTTCTTCTGTTTTATTTGGTTATAACTCATTTTTCTGATAACCAGTTAGAAAACCGCTTTTTACATGGTGTAGTGGGAAAAGAAGCAGAAAGTGAGAATCAGGTCATAAAGGAGGCGGGAAAGCAGAGCCTCGTGGGGAGGCGCTGGAGGCCAGGAGGCCCTCTGTGCCCTCTGTGCCCCACAGCTGTCCTGTTCTCACTGCATTTGCTCTCTCCACTGGCTCATTTCCATAAACACACAAACATACTGTCATTTACCCTACTTTTTTAAAGAAAAATGCTAAAAGCAAAATATTTCTCTTAACCCCCTTCCTATCTAGTTACCAGCCCATTTTTCTCCTCCCTTTTAAGGCAAAACTCCATCATCTGAACTTGTTAGCTACAACTTCTCTTTTTATTTTTAAAATCACTCCAACCACTCCAGTGAAACAGAAGTCTACAGAAGCATGATAGAAGTCACTCCACCCCCAGGCACCTCTCGAGGTCCCCCCCTTGAGTACCAGCGAGAAGTGAAGTCACTTATTATTCTCGCTAATTTGAAGTAATTTCTTCACGACTTCAAGACACAGTGCCCCTGGGTTCTCCTCCCACCTCCTGGACACTCCTTTTCAGTCTTCTTTGCAAGTTCTTCCTCCTATCTCAGACTTCTGAATGTCACGTCCCAGGGCTGGTCCACATTCACTTCCCAGGTGACCTCACCCTGGCTCAGGATTCTGTACACCATCTATGTGCTAATGGCTCATCTTATAATAAGACTCATCTTATTGAGTCTTCAAAGTTAATGATTCCAACCCAGGCCATTCACCCAAACTCCACTCAAATCTAACCTACTACTTCACATCTCCATATGGGAATCCATCAAGCATCTCCAACTTAACACCTCCAGAACTGAGCACCTGCAGTGACTCCACACACAAAAGCAGGTGCCCTGCCCACTCTGCACGCTCCCCCCTGGACATGGCAACTGCCCTTCCAATGGTTCAGGCAGAACCCAAAGGCAGCCTTTTTCCTCTCTGTTCTTACGTCACACATCTGAGCTAATCAGCAATTCTTGTTAGCTCTCTAACAAGACTTCTACTTGTCAATCACCCTTGGCAATGAATTTTTTTCTTTTAAAGCACTATTGAATTGCTTTACCTAGGATTTCTGCACTTATATCTGCACTAATAAAACTGATTAGAAGCTTTTTTATTTGTTTCATTCATTTTGTTCCATCATTCCCGATGTGGAACACCTACAAGAACTTACACTGAGCAACAAACATACCACTTGTAGTAACTTTGAAATAATTGGTATTTGTCATGTTCACACAAAATTGAAAACTTGAGACGTAGCGGGCAATACTTTTTCTACAGTGCTCTAATGTTTCTATCACAGTAATCTTTTCTGGGATGAGTTCATTTCTAGCTTTTGAAATACAGATTTTATGTAATATAGGAATGTTCACCTTTAATCTTTGGTGGAATTATCCAGTAAAAGCTTTGAAGAATCTTGAGATTTTAGGTGGTCTTCTGCTAATATTTTAAATTTTTTCATTGGTTAACAGTATATTTAAGTTTCCTAATTCTTTTTCAATTTCAGTCAACTTTGATAATTTATAATTTCCTCAACTGACCACTTCATCTAAATTTTCCAGTATAGTACAATATAGTATTCTCTATTAAATAACTAAAATCTCCTTATCATCTCTATTTATAGTCCCTTTTTCAGTCCAAATCATTGCATATTTTTACTTCTGGTAAAGATTGCCCAAACTAGTCTATTTTATTGATATACACAGATAACCACGTTAATATTACTAATCATCTCTATATTTTAAATTTTGGTCTAGGAGTTTCTTTATTTATATGTCCCCTTTGATTTAAAAAGTTTCTTTTTAGTTTTTAAAATTAATAGAGGCAACCTAGAAAATGGGAGAAAATATTTTCAAACGGTACATCTCGTAAGGGGTTGCTATCCAAAATATATAAGGAAATCAAAAAAACTCAATAGCAAAAACAAACCCTGATTCAAAAATGGGCAATAGAGCTAGCAGACATTTCTCAGGGAAAGACATACAATGACTAAAGGGATAAAAATGTTCAACATCACTAATCAGGGAAATGTGAATCAAAACCACCATGAAATATTATTTAACGCCAATAAGAATAATTATCATCAAAAAGACAAAAGATAAGTACTGGTGAGGATGTGGAGAAAAGGAGCCCTTGCACACTGGGGGTGGAAGTGTAAATCAGTGAGGCCATTATGGAAATCAAAATGAAGGTGCCTCAAAACACCAAGAGTGTGGTGGTCTAGGATTCCACTTCTGGATATAGAGCCCAAGGAAATGAAGTCAGCGGGCTGAAGAGACACCTGCCCTCCATGTTTACTGCAGCACTATTCAAAATAGCCAAGAAATGGGAAAACCTAAATGCTCATCAATGATGAATGCACAAAGAAAATGTGGTCTGCATACACAGTTGAATACTATTCAGCCATTAAAGAACTAAATCCTATTTGCAAAGACACTGCATGAAACTAAAGATCACTGTGTGAAGTAAAATGAGCCAGGCACAGAAAGATAAGTTATTCATGGTCAAAAGATAGAACAGCAAAATTAAAAAGTGAAAAATTGTGACACGGAAACTCAGCTGGATATTTTTAGTCATTAAAGATAATATTAAGACTGCATAAGGAGATTGAAATGTTTATGGCATACTGTAAATCATAAAGAAAAGCAAATCAAAATAGCATATGCACTGTAATTACTACTATATAAATACATGGTGGGAAGGAGGCCAGAAGAAATATTCACAACTGACATTACTGACTTCATTTTAAGTTGATGATGGACACAATGCCCTTATTTGTGTGGTGCTGAGAATAGAACTCAGTGCCTCACCCCTGCTAGGCAAGCGCTCTACCACTGAGCCACAACACAACTCAAACAGTACTGACATTTTAACATACTTCAGGGACACAGTTTTGATTTTTTAAAAAATCCAAGTCTGAACAACTTTAACTGAATGAAAGTAGCGCCAGACCAAGTGGTGGACTTGAGTCAAGGCACAGGTGCTGGAAGTGGCCTCCCTGAGGTGAGTCGGAGTGTGACACTAGACCTCGGGTACAGAAGCAAGCAGACAGCCAGGCAGACTGTCTGATGTGCAGGCCAACAAGACACGGGGCCCCTGTCGGCTGGGCTCAGGCTTCACAAACACAAAGAGGCATCTGTGATTTAAGAATGTTAGCGGCAGGGCCCAAGCTGACGCATCTGTGAAGAGAAGTCCAGACCACCTTCTGTGAAGAAATCTCATCAAGCCTATGTTACCAGGCAAGGGCCAGCAGTATCCCCATTAGCAAAGAAAGTGCATATTTGACAGGAAAAAGAAATAAGGACAACAACCACCAGGGAAGAGGTGGCAGCACTTGGAATCCGGTACTGGAAGCGTTCTGCCAGTCTTCAGCTGGTCAGCAGTCAATGACTTTTATAAGGCATAGGTACTCTTGGTTTTGAAGTCATTTGTTCATTTAAGTTAATAATACCATCTTGCTTTCTAAACAGAGTCTTACAGAAATTCTAGAAATTCTACATTTTGTCTTCAGTGACTGACTAGACATGGTGCATAATTATGATCACAGCTAATCAGATGCTGCTAAAGCTTTTTTTAAGGTCATATGAGGGAGTCAATTATGTCAACCCTTTCATTTGGGACGTGTCTTTTGCAGAGCTCGCTGTGCATCTGCATGAAAGGGCTCAAGCAATGAAGCTTCAGGATCCCTCCTGGACCTTGCGGCCAGAGGCTCTCAGGCTGCATTCTACGAACAGAAGCCAAGAAAGGAAGCTCCATCCAACTCCTCGGGGTCCAGCACTCCTTATCAAAATGATTGAACAAAAAAGGTTAATTCAAAGAAATGAGTCTATAGATAATACAAATACAGAAAAATGATTTGAATAGCAAGGAGAAAAATGTGTGAAAATACAGACATACACCTCAAAGAAGCAAAGTTCTACATCACAGAAACACTCTTCCTTCTGTGTGACACAGAGCATTGCTCTTACGGTAAGAATTTATAGCAAACACATTTTGAAAGTTCAAAAGGAAATCTAACTCAACTTCTCATTAGGCTGAATAAGGTCCCAAGTCCACGGTCAGTGTTTGTAGATACCTGGGCACCCTTCTTAGATGCTCGACTTTTGAGTGATGTCACCATGATGGAGCAGACTTCGACCAAATAAAACTAGAATCTATATAGGAAACTTTTTAATACATTTCTGACATTGAGATGAACAAAGAAAAAGAAAGAGAATGGATGAGGGGACCAAGATGGTGGACCAGAGGGTGACTGCATCTCATGTCACTCCAGAATTCAGGATTCAAGAAGGGGAGGTATTGAGAGACCTGGACCAACTCAGAGCCCCTGGGTGAGTCTCTCCCACTGGGTGAAGCTCGGCCCGGGCAGCAGGCCCGGACAGTTGGCAGCTTCTCAGAGCAGGGCCAGGCAGTGAGAGGCTTCTCCGAGCAGACGGGCTACCCCTTCCATGAACAGCCAGGCTCCCTCCCACCGATCCACAGCCTGGTCCACAGCCAGCTTCTTGGAGCAGGCCCGCCCAGTGAGAGGCTTTCCAGACACAGGCAGCCACCATCCGTGGACCCAGTGGCGGAACCCGGTCTGCAGGCAGCTTCTCAGAGCAGGACCGGGCAGCAAGAGGCTTCCATGAACAGCCCGGCTGCTCCCGCCAGCAGGCCTGGTCCACCGGCAGCTGCTCGGAGCAGGCCCACCCAATGAGAGTCTTTCTGCACACAGCCAGCCCCAACCCCTGGACCCACTGGCAGGCCAGGGGCAGCTTTCTTCAAGAGCACTGCAATATCAAGTTCCTCCAGGACATCAGGCTACTGAAGCCTAGGAGGTGATGCACTGGAAATCTACAGGAGCACTATAAGTCAACAGAGGAAATCCGCAATATCTCAGAGTCCCACTGATATCTGACCAACATGAGAAAACAAGGGAAGAAAATGTCCCAAACAAACCTAGAAGCTATATCAATAAAACCTAATGACATCATAGCAGAATAAATGTCAGAAAGGGAGTTCAGAATGTACATAATTAAAAATAATCAGGGAAGCAAATGAGGAGATGAAAGAGCAAATGCAAGCATTGAATGATCGCACCAATCAACAGTTAAAAAAGCAAATATGGGAAGCAAAAGATCATTTCAATAAAGAGTTAGAGATACTGAAAAAAAAAAAAAAACAAATAGAAATCCTTGAAATGAAGGAAACAATAAACCAGATTAAAAACTCCACAGAAAGCATAACCAATAGGATAGAGTACCTGGAAGACAGAACCTCAGATATTGAAGACAAAATGTATAAACTTGAAAACAAAGTTGACCAAACAGAGAAGATGGTAAGAAATCATGAACAGAATCTACAAGAATTATGGTATATCAAGAAAAGGCCGAATTTAAGAATTACTGGGATTGAAGAAGGCACAGAGAAACAAACCAAAGGAATGAATAATCTATTCAACGAAGTAATATCAGAAAATTTCCCACCACTGAAGAATGAAATGGAAAATCAAGTACAAGAGGCTTATAGGACCCCAAACATACAAAATTACAACAGACCCACACCAAGGCACATTATTATGAAAATACCTAACATACAAAATAAAGACAGAATTTTAAAGGCTGTGAGAGAAAAGAATCAAATTACATTCAGGGGGAAACCAATACAGATATTAGCAGATTTTTCAATCAAGACCCTAAAAGCTAGAAGGGCCTGGAACAACATTTATCAAACCCTGAAAGAAAACAGATGACAACCAAGAATCTTATACCCAGCAAAACTTACCTTCAGATTTGACAACAAAATAAAATCCTTCCATGATAAACAAAAGCTAAAAGAATTTACAAAAAGAAAGTCAGCATTACAGAATGTTCTCAGCAAAATATTCCATGAGGAAGACATGAAAAACAATGATGCAAATCAACAAAGGGAGGAACTAGTCTAAAGGAATAGACAAATAAAGGAGAAACCAAGTTGTGTCAAAAAACAAAAATGACCCAAATGACTAGGAATACAAATCATATCTCAATAATAACCGTGAATGTTAATGGCCTGAACTCATCAATCAAAAGACATAGACTGGCAGATTGGATTAAAAAGAAAGGTCCAACAATATGCTGCCTGCAAGAGACTCATCTCATAGAAAGAGATACACACAGACTAAAGGTGAAAGGATGGGAAAAAACATACCATGCACATGGACACAGCAAAAAAGCTGGAGTATCCATCCTCATTTCAGATAATGTGGACTTGAAGCTAAAACTAGTCAGAAGGGATAAAGAAGGACATTACATACTGCATAAGGGAAGCATAAATCAGCAAGACATAACAATCATAAATATCTATGCCCCAAACATTGGCTCATCCATGTACGTCAAACAAATTCTTCTCAATTCCAGAAATCAAACAGACCACAGCACAATAATACTAGGCAATTTTAACACACCTCTCTCACAACTGGACAGATCTTCCAAACAAAAACTGAAGACAAAAAAGAAACCATAGATATCAATAACACAATAAATAATTTAGACTTAACGGACATATATAGAATATACCATTCAACAAAGAGTGAATACACTTTCTTCTCAGCAGCACATGGATCCTTCTCTAAAACACACCATGTTTTATGCCATAAAGCTAATGTTAGCAAATACAAGAAGATAGAGATACTACCTTGTATTCTATCAGATCATAATGGATTGAAATTAGAAATAAATGACAGAATGAAAAACAGAAACTACTCCAACACGTGGAGATTAAATAATATGCTATTATATGATGAATGGATAACAGAAGACATCAGGAGGGAAATTAAAAAATTCTTATAAGTAAACGAGAACAAAGACACACATCATATCAAAATCTCTGGGGCACCATGAAAGTAGTACTTAGAGGAACATTTATTTCATGGAGCACACTCAATAAAAGAAGAAAAAATCAACAAATAAATTACTTAACACTATAGCTCAAAGCCCTAGAAAAAGAACAGAGCAACACCAAAGTAGTAGAAGACAGGAAATAGTTAAAATCAGAGCTGAAATCAACAAAATTGAAACAAAAGAAACAATAGAAAAAATTTTAAAAATAAAGTGGATTCTTTGAAAAAATAAACAAAATTGATAAATCCTTAGCCACACTGACAAAGAGAAAGAGAGAGAAAACTCAAATTACTAAAATTCAGAATGAACAAGGAAATACAAAACATAATTAGACACAAGTGACACAAGTGAAATACAAAACATAATTAGAAGCTATTTTAAAAATCTATACTCCAACAAAACAGAAAATCTTGAAGACATCAACAAGTTTCTAGAGACATATGAATTACCTAAACTGATCTAGGAGGACATACACAACTTAAAGAGACCAGTTTCAAGTAATGAAATTGAAGAAGTTATCAAAAGCCTACCACCAAAGAAAAGTCCGGGACCAGATGGGTTCTCGGCCAAGTACTACAAAACCTTTCAAGAAGAGCTCATTCCAATAATCCTCAAAGTACTGCATGAAACAGAAGAGGAGGGAACCCTCCCAAACTCATTCTATGAAGCCAATATCACCCTGATACCTAAACCAGACAGAGACACATCAAGGAAAGAAAATTTCAGACCAATATCCATAATGAACATCAACGCAAAAATTCTCAACGAAATTTTGGCAAATCGCATACAAAAATATATTTAAAAGATAGTGCACCACGATCAAGTGGGTTTTATCCCAGGAATGCAAGGTTGGTTCAACATCCAGAAATCAATAAATGTAATTCACCATATCAACAGACTTAAAGTCAAGAATCACATGATTATTATTTCAATAGATACAGGAAAAGCATTTGAAAAATACAACATCCCTTCATGCTCAAAACACTAGAAAAAACAGGGATAGTGGGAACATTCTTTAACATTGTAAAGGCCATCTATGCTAAGCCCATGGCTAATATCATTCTAAATGGTGAAAAATTGAAAGCACTCCCCCTAAAAACTGGAACAAGGCAGGGATGCCCTCTTTCACCACTTCTATTCAACATTGTCCTTGAAACTCTAGCCAGAGCAATTAGACCAAAGAAATTAAAGGGATATGAATAGGAAAAGAAGAACTCAAACTATCCCTATTTGCCAATGACATGATTCTATATTTAGAGGAGCCAAAAAATTCCACCAAACACTTTTAGAACTCATAAGTGAATTCAATAAAGTAGCAGGATATAAGAACAATGTTCATAAATCAAATGCATTTTTATACATAAGTGATGAATCTTCAGAAAGAGAAGTTAGGAAAACTACCCCATTCACAATAGCCTTGAAAAAAATAAAATACTTGGGAATCGATCTAACAAAAGAGGTGAAAGACCTCTACAATGAGAACTACAGAACACTAAAGAAAGAAATTAAAGAAAACCTTAGAAGATGGAAAGATCTCCCATGTTTGTGGATACACAGAATTAATATTGTCAAAATGGCCATACTACCAAAAGTGCTATACAGATTCAATGCAATTCCAATTAAAATCCCAATGATGTACCTTACAGAAATAGAGCAAGCAATCATGAAATTCATCTGGAAGAATAAGAAACCCAGAATAGCTAAAGCAATCCTTAGCAGGAAGAATGAAACAGGGGGTATCGCAATACCAGAACTTCAACTCTACTACAAAGCGATAGTAACAAAAACAACATGGTATTGGCACCAAAATAGATAGGTAGATCAATGGTACAGAATAGAGGACACGGACACAAACCCAAATAAATACAATTTTCTCATCCTAGACAAAAGTGCCAAAAATATGCAATGGAGAAAAGATAGCCTCTTCAACAAATGGTGCTGGGAAAACTGGAAATCCATATGCAACAGAACGAAACTAAACCTCTATCTCTCACCCTGCACAAAACTCAACTCAAAATGGATCAAGGACCTTGGAATCAGACCAGAGATCCTTCATCTTACAGAAGGAAAAGTAGGTCCAAATCTTCAACATGTCGGCCTTGGATCAGACATCCTTAACAGGATTCCCATAGCATAAGAAATAAAAGCAAGAATCAATAACTGGGATAGATTCAAACTAAAAAGCTTTCTCTCAGCAAAGGAAACTATCAGCAATGTGAAGAGAGAACCTACAGAGTGGGAGAATATCTTTGCCACTCATATTTCAGATAGAGCACTAATCTCCAGAATATACAAAGAACTCAAAAAAAACTCTACACCAAGAATACAAATAACCCAATCAATAAATGGGCTAAGGAAATGAACAGACACTTCATAGAAGAAGATCTACAAGCAATCAACAAACATATGAAAAAATGTTCAACATCTCTAGTAATAAGAGAAATCCAAATCAAAACTACCCTAAGATTCTATCTCATCCCAATTAGAATGGCGATTATCAAGAATACAAGCAACAGTAGGTGTTGGCGAGGATGTGAGGAAAAAGGTACACGTATAAATTGCTGGTGGGTTTGCAAATTAGTGCAGCCACTCTGGAAAGCAGTGTGGAGATTCCTCAGAAAGTCTGGAATGGACCTACCATTTGACCCAGCTATCCTACTCCTCCACCTATATGCAAAGCACTTAAAATCAGCATACTACAGAGATACAGCCACATCAATGTTCATAGTTGCTCAATTCACAATAGCCAGACTGTGGAACCAACCTAGATGTCCTTCAACTGATGAATGGAAAAAGAAACTGTGGCATATATACACAATGGAATATTACTCAGCCATAAAGAATAATAAAATTATGTCATTTGCAGGCAAATGGATAAAATTGGAGAATATCATGCTAAGTGAGACAAGCCAATCTCAAAAAACCAAAGGACGAATGATCTCACTGATAAGCGGATGATGACACATAATGGGGGTGGAAGGGGGCAAAAATGGAGGAAGGAGGGACTGTATAGAGGGGAAAGGGGGTGGGAGGGGTGGGGGGGAAGGAAAAAATAACAGAATGAATCAAACACCATTACCTATGTAAATGTATGATTACGAAATGTACATATGTTACTTCATATGTACAAACAGAAACAACATGCATCCCATTTGTTTACAATAAAAATAAATTTATAAAAATAAATAAAAGAAAAAGGAAGAGAGAGAGTGAGCAAGTTCATAAATGTCTTTGAGCTAATCCATTCTCGTGCTTCACCTTATGTCAGAAAGGTGAGGTGTGAACACGCACCAGTCCCCCTGGACCTTGTCCCACGTTGCTCCACGTGTTCAGGGGTCCGCCTTCCCACTCCTCCCTCCCGCTCTCTACTGAAAATCCTTCTGCTGTGTTTGGGCATTGCTGCCACCAGCAATCCCTCCTCTTCTCAAACTTTCCAGGCAGGACCAATTTCTTTCCTTTTTGCCCTAAACAGAACCCCTACTCCCTCCTGATAACAGTTCTTCCTATGACAGAAATGATTACTACATAGGGTAAAGTTCATCTGCAGCTGTGTGGTCACGGGTGTCAAATAGATAACTCTCATTCTTAGGTGCAGTAAGGGATATGTTATTACCACATAGGAGAACCAGGTTGGTTCCCCCCAGGAAAAATAATTATTTTAAAGTTGTCAACTATGACCTTCCCCTCCCTTACTTTACTATATAACCAGAGAAAAGTACATATGAGGAGACATCAATGACACCCAGTGAGTTCCAGGACGCCTTTGTTGTACAGCACCCCAAGGAAGCCCAGCTGAAAAGGGCTTGCAAGAACTTAGTTAAATTTCCCTCCCCGCAAAAGGAAGCTATCTTAGAAAGTAAGTAAAAATCATTTGCAGAAAAGCAGTGACAGGATTGCAGTTTAATGTGGAATGAGCTGGATGTGAGTTCAGGCTGGGTCCACAACACAAACATGGAAGAGAAATCCAGAGAAGCTTCATGACTCACCAAAAGAACTGAGCAGACCGCTTAACTTGGCACACAAAACACTAAGTGAAATGGGTAGAGACACACTGTCTACCAGGTCAAGTTAAAACGAAGACCAGATAATGAACTCTGGATTCCAGTACGGCAATTTGTTTCAATCAACCCAGAGAAAAGTCACAGTGATCGTTCCCCTCTGGGAATGGCCACAGCTCTGGTTCCCACGGGACTCCTTATCAGTCACTCTAAAATGAAGCGGGGCCACTGAACCTCATTATCCAGCCCTCCAATAGTGTCTGACATGAATAGTCCGACAAGAGGAGGCAAACCCACCTCCAGTGGCAGACCTCGCACCATCCAGGGTGACACCGAAAACTTACCAACAACGCCTCCCTGACATGCATGGCCACATTAAACAAGATAACAAGGAACCCAAACTCCCTGAGGTGTGAGTACGACACCAGGGTACACAGGGTAAAAGCTAGTTTGGAATGACATAGGAGGAAGGCTATGTGCAAACTGAACTCTGGAAAAGCATTTGCCGTGCGCTCTCAAAATATCAAGAGGAATGAGCACCATGAGATTGCCAATGCAATCACAAGACAGACTGAAATGAGGAGATGCACCCAAACACAGGTGCAAATTTAATTAAAAGCACCACTATGAATTTAAGCAGAAGTATAAACAGTACCAAGAGAATCATGCTGCAGAAGTTCAAGCCAATGACACAGAATGAATGTGTGTGTTTCTAGAACAAGTACTCAAAGAACAGAAGAAAACGAGAGACAGGTACTTGGTGATCTTAAGAGAATGAAATCAATGTGAAGAATCCAAGCATCAGGAAATGAAGGTAAGAATATCGTGAACTAAAAGGACTTTTAACGTGACTGAGAAAGCCCCCCAGATACCTGGCTAAATTAATAAAAGTTAAAACATTGACATATATTCTATGAGCAAGTTATGGCTTTTATAAATATTTAGAAATGAAAAAAGTCACTTTTACTAAGGAAAGTGGGAATGAGCTCAGATTTCTCCTTCACAACTGTGGACAGGAGTGTGAAGGAAGCCACCTCCAACAGCCTTCTGAGAGTCAAAGCCCACCCCAGGAACTCTGGACCCGGCTGCCATCTGACTCGCTCCAGTGACTTGACACCCAGATTCTCTCATTTGGTGCTTTTTTCCCTCTTCTGGTCAGGAATCATTTCTACCTATAAACTGGACCTACTTTATCAACACAACAGTAAAAGTCACATCAAAAGAGAGGGGTCAGAGTGTTGGGGAGGTGGACACAAGGGAGGCCCGGGCATGCTGATCTGCGCCCTGCGCTCCCCGCCGCCCTGCCAGCCCTGTGCCTGGCCAGGCTCTTCATGTCCCCAGTCTCTCCTCAGACTCGTGCCTGGAGAGCTGCCTGGGTCACACACTGCCACACACCCAGTCCAGCACCACCCAGATCCTATTTTGAGCATTCCTTCTCCAACATCCCTCAAAAAATAACAACAAATCTAAAATCTCTTCAAGGTGTCAAGATTTAACTGAGTTTACTCATCCGTTCCAACACTCGGCTTATGGAAAGCTTGGTACAGCGTCAGAAATCAGAAACAGCGATGCTGCAACCCTGCTCGGGCTCACTGTCACAATCCCGCTGTGATCCTCAAGCACCCGTTCGTAATGTATTTTGTTGCTCCTAGCAAATGCCAAGACCCTAGGCCGCCCTCTCCACCTCTGGGCACACCATGGGGCACACAGACTCGCCAACTCTCCCACACTGAACTCTAGAGAAGTGAAATCATCAAGTGCCGCCACCTGACAAGGCGCTGAAGCTCAGGGAAGCCCGTCAGTTTGTCAGGTTGCCAGGGACAGGGGAATCCTGTTTGCCACCAGCCCCCAGTCCTGGCCCTGGTCATTTTAGAGATTTTTTTCTTCATACAATCAAAACTTCAGAAATAGACCGCCATATGTGATTCTACTAAGTTATTAAATTGGTATCTTACAGAAAACAGTTATTTCTTACATTAGGTACATCTGATACAATTCAAACAGATTATTTTCAATATTTAATCCAAATTTAGAAGATTCATCTTTCTTATGAAATAACTAATGACTTGCATTCTTAAATCCAGATGCTGAATGCTCTCAGCACTCACTCCCCTGAGTTCCCAAGTTCACTACGTCTCTGAAAGTCATCATGAAGCATTTCTCTGGGACATGAAAACAGTGCTTTTGGTATTTCTGAAAGTCTCGAGCAACGCCAGCCATGAGGCATCACAGTTGGTTCTCCCCGAAAGGGGGTACATGAAGCCAGGGCTCATCAGGAACATAGCGCCTGGAGGACTGAGAACTCGATGAGCACAGGAGGCGTCTCACGGTGGCCTCTGCTGCTGGCCTTAGCAGACTGCTGCCACCTGGGAATGCTGTGCTGCTGCTACCTCGTCTTCTGACTTTTCAAGAGAAAGCAGAAATCCAATTCATTTGACAGTCCTCCAAATTCTAGATATTGGCCACTGATTCAGAAAACCCCACCAGCACGTGCCAGCCACGCTAAATGCACCTGTTAGCTGTCGTCAGTCTTGCAGCCTCCAAGTCCCAACCTCTCTCTGCTGATGAGTTTGTACAAGTGAGTGATGCTTTGAGAGGGCACTCAGCTGTTGCCATGATTTACCTGACACCCTAACATGTTAAAATACTGAGAAAATGTACAAGGGCATCTTATTTCCTACACTGTGACAGTAGTAGAAATTATGTTTACATTACTTACCCTGCTGACTTCCTTAGGAGCTGATTCATCTGAGGGATGAAGGGAAAAAGACAATTAGAAACCCTGAGCAGGTTCTGAAATTCAGAGCATGTCATTTACTCTCAACAAATTCAAGACTCTTTTGCAACGCTTCTTCTTAGGAAATCTTAGAACTGTATTTTTCAAAAACTGTAAAGGTTAAACATAACAAATAGAAGCGAACAGTAATTGCAGAGGAAAAATGAAATACCACCACCACAGTAACACTTTTCCAAATTACCTTTTCAAGATTTCAAAAATGCCTGCCCATATGGCCACAGTGAGGCATATTCAAGGTACCTAGACAGGGTCGACCCCCGTGAATGCAGCAAGGGACCACTGACACTTGTGCTGCGAGGACTCAATACAGCAGACTTGGAGTCGTCTGAGCTGTCCTGCTGAATTCAGGACTGAACGGCCAGCATCCCGGCCAGGTGTGAACCACATCTGCAAACGGTGCTCTCTCTACCTCGGGCCCCAGCAGTCAGGGCATTCGACACCACAGCTCCACAGCACCATTTACTTCAAAGGGAGGCTGATGGTTTGCACCTGGCCCAGGTGAGACCCTAATCCCCCTGAAGAGCTCTTCCTTGGGGATGCTCCAGGCAAGAGGGTGCTTGTGTGATCAACAGGGTGTGAGAAACACGCTGGCAGAGATTCCCATCTGCTGGTCTGAACGTCTTATGACCTGAAGAGCATTTGTGTGACGCTAACAGAGAGGAAGCTCAGCCTGGCCTCTGCAGACCCTTTGCCAAAAGGGGTCTTCACGTAATGCCATGCTGCTCTGCGTCATTATTCTGCAAGGACTGCAGGCTCACAGGCACTGTGTTTTCCTTAGCAAATCAAACCCAGTCTAACTGCCAGCATAAGTGCACATCCTGTATCACCTCAAAGCACACAGGCAAAGCATGCCCCACGTCTCTGGCTGATGTGTTCTGACAGGTTATGATTCTCTTTCCTTCTTCAATGTCCAAGATACTTGGCCACTGATTCCTCATGTTTGCTCACTCTTTAATCCTTCAATTCTTCTCAGGCTCACTACTTATTACCCAATCCTACCAATGACAATCTAGTTCCAAATCACATCATGTATCATGATAGTTCCAAGCTGCTTCCTGAGCCCAGTACCTGCCCTGGCAAACATGTCTATGTTGGAGTACACATACACACACACACACACACACACACACACACACACACACACACGTTGCTTCTGAAAGCCCCGCCCTGCAGTCACTGGCCACACCACCTGGGGAAGGTGTCCCCCTAGGGAGCCTTAGTCTAGAGTGAAACACCGACCTAACAACATGAACTACTATAGAAAAAGTCTGTTTTTGTTTTCTTGCAAAGAGCATTCTCCAAGTACAGAAAAAGCAGCTCTGCCTCCTCCTGCCTTTCCATGCCACTTACTATAAAAGGATCTGAAAAGCCTGATAATAAAAATATAGATACATAATCAAAAATGCACAGGGAAAAATGAGGGCAAATGTTTATATTTATTTACATGAAAAGCTGTCCATGATTTGGTCAAATTAGAAAGGAGGGAGGTGCAGTGCTACTGGAGGAGCCTACCTTGGCTTCCTATACATTTTTAAAGTTTTATATGTATTCACACAAATGGATCCCAATTAAAAATTATTTTTTCTACAGTATTCTATGTCTTAAGTCTGAAAGCAAAAAATGTTAACACAGACTTCATATATGAACGTAAACACGCATCTTTGCGAGTATCTTTTTTCACTACACATTTCTGAATTTATGTAATCACAATAAACTGCAATGTGAATAAGTGAGTATTTTCCCTAACAGATGGATTCCAAAACACAACCTATGTATGAGGACAATAAATCAACGTCCAGTGCACATGACCAGGTATCGGACCCAAAGAAGCACAGTCCTTCCAGGAAGCCCCGCCAAGTTATTGCATGGGCCTGTGGCACCTCCCTGTGTTGGCCCCGAGAGGTTCTCATGCTGCTGGGAACCTCATGTGTGCAGCCTGCCAACACCCACTTCTGCTCCTGTGACAGTGCATGCCCGGGCAGGGGTGGCCGCCATCAGTGAGCAGGGGACAACCCACTAGTGGTGCTCCTCCTTTGTCCAGTCAGAACCGGGAGGAGGAATCTTGCACTCAAAGAGGTTCAACCAGCATATTCTGGAATTCCCTGAACAGAGTACATGCATGTCACTGTCACATGTATAATGAGGAAAAATAAAAGCCAGTTTATTATGACTAAGCACAAACAAAATAAGCAATTAGCATAGAAAACAGAGTCAATAGCAAAAAGAGAACCAAGAAAATTATGTCTGAAAACACATGATGTAAGAGTTAAAGATAATATACTCTTTGGAAACCAAAGGCAGGAAATTATGGCTGAGGTGATTTTGATTGCTTAATATAAAAGCCAAATGAGTGCCCTACAGCAGGTGCTCCCTTCCTTGACTGTGAACTCTGTGGGAACCTGACCTGGAGGTTCTCACAGGAGGGGCGCTGCATTTGTCCTTTGCTCTACCCATACAAAGTTGTTTCAAAACAAAATCTTTAAAAATAATGCTAATCAGGAAAAGCTGCAATCTAATATTAAAAACTTTGCACCGCAAGTTCTATGAAAATCATGTTAATATTAGATGTAAAACAAAGAATTAAAAAAAAAAAAGTTTGGCCAGGTGTGGTGGCACACACTTGAAATCCCAGTGACTCCGGAGGCTGAAGCAGGAGGATGGTGACTTCAAACCCATCCTTAGCAACTCGGTGAGACTCTGTCTCTAATAAAATATTTTTAAAAAGGGTTGGGGATGTGGCTCGGTGGTTAAGCATCCCTAAGTTCAATCCCTGGTACAAAAAAAAAAAAAAAAAACTTTGATTAGTAAAGAAGACTAAAGAAGACATCTAGAATCTAGAATAAAAAGGGGAGGTAACTATTTCATGCCTATGTGATAAATTAAGATTGAAAACTACATTTTCCATTCCAAATTCTGAATTGTGATATTCACATGACCTAACTGCAAAATTCCAGTGACTAGTTATGAACAACGTCTAATATTTTAACTGTTTGTTTTCTTGACATTTAACATAGGGTCATTTTTACTAAATCTCCCATGGACAGGCTGATTCTTTCCTCTGTTCTCAGAAAATACCAAGGAGTAACATATGGGAAGTATTGTGTATCCAAGGAGACTCCCTGACCTTCTGGTCACTGGAAAGACTCACTCGCTGCACTGCTATCCTTCAAAACTATTCAACTCACCTTGTTTTTCACACTTCACAGTGTTCCTAAATTCCACAGGGAATCCGCAGCACACAAGACACACACTCCAACAAGCCTGGCCTTGGTAGGGCTCCGGATGGGTTTGCTCCCTCTTCACTCACAACCTTCCTACCTTCAAACAGCATTTACCAAGCACATAGGGGTCACGCATTTCTTGGTGCTTTCAGTTACCTCAGAGATCAAAAAACACAAAAAGAAAACAAACGAACAAACAAAAAAAAAACCCTTGTCTTTGAAGCTTTATTCTAAAGATCGAAGATGATAAGCATAAGGGACTGGATTATAATAGCAAGTTGGGAGTGCTTTCAGGTGGGAGGGCAGGGCCTGTGGCCCAAGCAGTGGGAAGGGAGGGCCACGCTGCAGTACTGGAAAGGCTGGTACAGTAGGGGACGCGCCCGGGTGCCGGGTACAGTAGCAGCACGGACAGGGCCCAGCCTACTGGACTGCTGCTTTTTAACAGCAAGTCTTCCAAGACCAGCTCAGCTTCCAGTTCAACCTCGCAGGAGCAACAGATGAACTAACCTGTCTTTCTCAACATTTGTACATCCCTTCCCTGTTAGGAAGGCAGAATACTTCGGAAAATAAAACATTGGGGACTGGAGTCAGGGGCAGATCTCTTCTCAAACCTCAGCTTCACTTACCCACCCAAACTGGCATTCTTGACCTTTCCAAACTTGTTTTTCTCATACTTATAAAGTGAAATGAGTTACGATGATGTTCAAATTAAATGATGTTAGCACATTCATTCATGCACAAGGCCGGCTCTCAATAAAGCGCAGCTTCACTCCCTCCCGCTAAAGCAGACATGAACTGTGTTGTCTTCCACTGTTAACTAGAGGCACGTGAATGAATGGCTTACCTCCTTAGCGCAACATAAAGTTTGAGAAGATTCACATAAATTCTTGGCACACAAGCTTCTGACCCCAAGCACTTTCCTTGGGTTTGAAATTTTGGCATTTTACCTCTTCATTTCTTGTTGTGTTCTAAATGACATTCTTTAGAACTTCCCATTATGCAGGAGTATCACCTGCCTGAGCTGCCCCATGTTGCTCAAGGTTATCACAGCAAGCTGCGTGCCCAGAACACTAAGACAGGTAGCATCTGTGGCCACTTCTCGCCACCCTTAACATAACTGGCTTGGGCTGTCCCCATAATTCTTATGGCCTCAAATATAATAAACAACATACTAGTTTATTACATTATTGCCTGTCTTTCCCTCATCCTCACACAATGAAGCTTCAAGGACAGCATAATTGTTTTTCATGTGCAAAATTCTGTATCATCAGTGCCTAGACCCATAGCATACAACACAGACAACTGGATAAATACCTGTTGAATGAACAACTGCACATATAACCAGCTATATTAGATAAGTTTATCCATGGGTATAATTAGGGTGATTATGAATATTTATTCAATGAATGCTAAGTTTGTATCCTTCCTGAGTGAACTGAATTATTTTAATTCTAAAATTTTATATTGACCAGACCATAAATTTATAATAAAATGTTTGCCCATATAATAGAACTGAAGCCACTACCATATTGAATAGAAAATTTATACAACCCTCTGTAAGAATTTATTTATGACATTATATATTCTTCCAACTTATAAAAATATTTTCATAAAGTACTGATAAAATATCACTCAATATTAGTAAACAATTGAAATGAATATTTCCAAATACAAAATTGCATAGATAATACATTTCAGAAACTTCAGTACTACAGAAATGGAAACCAGATGTCTGAATATAAAGATAACCTGGAGGTCTGAAGTCAAAATATCACTGTTTTGTCAGCTTTTTCACTACTGTGACTGAAAGACCTGACAATAGTAATTTTAAGGAGGAAAGGTATATTTGGGGACTCACAGTTTCAGAAGTCTCAGTCCACAGTCAGTCGGGTCCATTACTGGGGGCTCAAGCTAAAGCAGAACATCACTGTGGAAGAGTGTTGTGGAGGACAGTGGCTTAAGACATCCAATTAGGAAGCAGAGAGGGACTTCATTTGCCAGATTCAAAATTTATGCCCCAAAGGCACACCCCCAAGGACACACCTTCTCTAGCCACACCCTAACTGCCTTCAATTATCACCCAGTTAATCCCCATGAGGGGATTAATTCACTGACAGGGTTAAGGCTCCTAAAACTCAATCATTTCACCTCTGAGTGTTATTGCATTGTCTCACACATGAGCTTTTGGGGGACAGCTCACATTCAAACCAAAATAGTCACTTACACTATAAAGGTAAAGAGCTAGTGACCAGGATTTGAAAGAAAAGGTAGAATGTGCACTGATACTCTGAGATGAAGATACAAAATGACAAAGAGTTTTGATAAGCTATTTTAAATTCTGAGGAAGAATAACATTAGATTCATGGTTTGTAGATCAACCAAATGTAGATAGAGTAGAACAGCACTTCTCCAGGATTCAATAAGGAACAGAAAGGATTTTATATCCTCCTAGTTTTTGTACAACTTTTACTCCATTGTTATCATTCATAAGTAAATGGAAATGGTGAGCAAAACAGTCTAAATCAGCAACAGTCTTTAAATCTAGTCCTCTATAATCAAATCCTTAAATAAAGATTTGGTAGGCATATATTATTTGTATATTTATAAGACTGTGATGACTACACTGCGAATATCTGAAAATATCTGTTATGGTTTGGATGTGAGGTGTCCCCAAAAAGCTCACGTGTGAGATAATGCAAGAAGGTTCAGAGGAGAAATGAATGAATTATGAAAGCCTTAACCCAATCATGGAAGTAATCACCTGATGGGATTAACTGAGGGGGAAATGAAGGCAGGTGGGATGTGGCTGGAGGAGGTGGGGTATTGAGGGCATGGCTTTGGGGTATATATTTGTCTCTGGCGCGTGGAGTTCTGTCTCTCTGCTCCCTGATCATCATGTGAGCTGCTTCCTTCACCATACTCTTCCACTATGTTGTTTTGCCTCACCTTGAGCCCCCAAACACACTTTTCCTCCTTAAGTCGTTCTGGTTGGGTCCTTTAGTCACAGTGGCAAAAAAGCTGACTAAAACAGAAATTGGTACCAGAAGTGAGGTTCTTGCTGTGACTAACTTGGTCATGCAGTTAAGAAGCTTTTTCAGTTCTTTTGGATTTGGATCTTTTATAGCAGTGCCAGCTATAAACACTTTAAATTGTAGTAAGCAGAGCTTAACAATCAATACTGGTAGGAGCTCAGAAGACCAGAATACCAACAGGATGGTGCACAGTGAAGACAGGGCTCAAGAGGGTTTAGCAGAGGACTCTTTTGGAGTTTGGACTAGAGGTCATTCCTGTTTGTTCTGGCCCATGTCCTAAGACTTCCTGTGAGGCTGATTTTAAAAACAATAAACTTCTTAATGTGGTGAAAGGAATGTCTGGGCAGCATAGCATTCTGGCAGTGGCATGGGTATTGATGGAGGCTTTTAGCCAAGTTTACTGTGATATTCAGGAGCAGAAAGCAGAGCAGAAAGATCTCAAAATCATGAACTTGAAAGGGAGGAGTAAAACTGGGGAAAAGGAAGCTGCAGTTGTTAACAACAATACTACCACTAAAGAAATCCTGAAGACTCTGTGCAGAGACAATAAGAAAGATGGCTTGAGGGCATCTAAGGAGCTGGCAAGACCACACCCACCTCAGGCTCAAGGAGGTAAAAGTAAAAATTCTCTTTAGAAGAGACCAGTGGGGTGCCCTTCTTGCTTCCCTCCACCATACTCTTCCACCATGATGTTCAGCCTCACCTCAAGCCCTGAAGAATGGAGCCTGCTGTATATGGGCTGAAACCTCTAAAACCAAGAGCCCACAAATAAACTCCTCAACAACTGTGCTGGTCATATCTTTTAGTCAAAGTTGCAAAAAAGCTGACTAAAACAATACCAAGTCTTAGCATTCTAGTTCTTTCAGTCACGCCCACATCTGCAATTTGTAAACTCTTATTACTTTACTTTTACTATATCTTATCACATATAAAAGATAGAATAACTAGAAAATACAAATAAAGAAAGGCAAATTTTAAGCCACTCAATACCACACAAAATTAAAGATCATAAAAATTTCAATTATCTCCTATATTTTTTCTGTGCTTAAATACACATAAATATAATTCCTATTTCCTAAGTGTCATACTAAATAAACTATTTTAATTTGCTCTCTCAAATTAAAAATATATTATGATCAATATATGTACCTAAACGTAGGTACCTAAATCATTTTATGATTATGCTATAAAATCATGCTACATCATATGTATGCTGTAAACAACAGACCACTATGCTATATTCCACTGGCCAAATTATCTTACTTGATTTAATCAATCACAAACACATACAGACTTCCCAAAATTATACACAATGCTAACAGACACACTCTTGTATGCATACCTGTGTGTGTCTCCCTAGTAACAAACATATTTAAGTCCCTAATGTTTGGTTTCAACAAATATCACTGCTTTGTTAAATGTTTTAAAAGCATAACCTTTGCTCAGTAGGATGTTTAATAACCATTTAAAAATTTTAATCTACAAAATGAAAAATGTTACAGCTAAAAGATCCTCAGAGACCATATAGTCCAGTCTAATATAACAGGAGCCATACAAACTCTGACCCCAGTACCCACCCACATTTCCACACCGTGGCCCTCCTCATTCACCACTGATCATTCCATCTATGTGTAAAATAACCTCCTTCCTAACTTAAATAATCACATTCCATGAGATAACTCTATTTTGTCCAGTGCTAGCCTTCTGATTGGGCATCTAGTAACTAATCATATCACTACTGAGGGTTTCTGGCATCCCTGCTGGTCCAAGTTACCACTGGGGTCACCATACCCCGTGGCTGTGTTCCCAATGCCACATAAAAGCTTGCTTCCATTAAGTGACTGAGGTAATCAGTCAGCACTGAGCACTTGGTACATAGGACCAAAGTGTAGAGGAATGGAAGAGGCAGCTTAACAGGGCGACAGAGGAACCAGAACAGGGTGCGGTTCTCCTTCCCAAACTCAGTCTAATCATAAAAATGCTAGATTCAGTTGATTGATAGTCAGTACTAGAGGATCCTGTCTAGGGAAACTCCACAAGGAGCTCCAGTTTCAAAAAGCAAAGATGGTGGGTGTATTAGTCAGGGTTCTCTAGAGGAACAGAATCAACAGGAAGTATGATTATAAAAAGGGGATTTTTAAAAAGTAGAATGGCTTCCACTATCAGAAGCTGGATAGTCCACAATGGCTATCAACAGGCTAGAGAGCTGGAAGAACCAGTAGCTGCACAGTCCAAGATGCTGATGCCTCAGAATAAGAGGGATCTATGATGCTACCCCAGTCTGAGACCGAAGGCTTCTGGAAACTCCCTGGAGAATCACTGGTAGAGTCCATTTTGGAAGGGTGAAGGAGCGAGAGTCTGAAATCCTCAAGCGATTGCAGCAGCAATCAAGAACCCCTTCAAAAAGAATCCAGCTTGCATCTGCTGCTGTTTCCTTGTTCTTCCAACTTTTATTCCACTGAAGCTCCAGCCTACTGAACAGTGCTGCCCACACTTACAGAGGGTCTCCACTTCAGTCCATTATCCCACATGCTAATCATTCCTAGACACACCCTGACTGACACACCCAGAAGCCTCTTAATCTCTGACATCTCTTAATCCAATCAAGTTGACAATTTAAATTAACCATTAGAGCAGGAGTTCCAGATACAAGGCAATGTCAGCTCAAGAATCTGAAGAAGCAGGGAACACCAGACAGTGACAACTGCTCAGCAAACAGGAGTGCTGCAGTTGTCACTGGTTTGGTTGGAAAGTATAAGACAGGAGAGCCAGGGAACTCATGTCTCTACTGCAGCCAGGGAGGCCTGGTAGCTTGCATTAGGGCAGCACAAAAAACAACTCCATGCAAGAGCATAATCCCTGCAGACTGCCACTGCCATGACAAAGTCAGAGAAGGGACCAAAACTCCCACTTCACCGACCAGACAAGCTCAGGTGTAAGCCCTCGTGAATCCACTCTCTGGGACTGGGGACAGGATAGGCAGGATACAGACAGAAAAAGGAAACCAGGTGGGACATCTGGAAAATCTAAGGATGGTAATGGAATTGGCGCCAGTTGTAAACAGCTGGCCAGACTTTGCACCCATGGCTCAGTTCTGTCCACGTCTTTCCCCACATCATTACTCAAGCACTCACATTCTAAACGGTCCTATTTTCTCTAAGAATTGTTCATAACTATGTTGGGAGCCTATATTCTTTCAAGGAAATGCCACAAATCTTCTCTCAGAAAAAATGAGCATGCATCCACAAGCTCTGAGTGTGTTTCAAAAGGGGCAGAGTGGACGCTAGTTGTATTCAAAAGTTGACTGGCATAAAAACTATTTTAAATCCTGAATTCTAAGAAAAAAATTTATAAAATTCTCCTTCATATATTCTAAAGTAACATGCATTTCCTTGGTACAAAAACACTAATAAACCAGGCTAAATACATAGTCAAAAAAAGGAAGATCACTGCTCTACTTTCAATTTTATTTTCTAATTGTGTACTGATCCCCTAATGGTAGCCAATATTAGTGTTTAGGAGGTATTTTTCCTCACTTTTTCCATTCCTGAGTAAACATAACCATACAATTACTTGTTGTTTCTCTAATTAAAATGGCATTTAAATACTATACACATTAAACTAGAGTTTAACTCTGTCACTTAAAAATGCAAGGATATTTCCAAGAATTGTAGACTTCTAACTCTATATTTTGAATTAATGTAGAACATTCCATAATATAAATATATCATGATTTATTCGGTATCCCCTTCCTTATGGATATTTAATTTGATTTCAGTAATTTCTGTCTATAAGCAACACCATGATGCTATTATGGGATGCATATCTTTAATATTTTCACTCTTTAAAAAATATGGACTATTCCCACAAAAGAAACAGTTACAGATAGAGGTTATTTTCCTGTGAAAGAGTTTTTGAATAATGCATAATTGAAAGCACAGATGAACAGTAATACTAGCTATGTGATCACTTGTGGGCATATCCAACACAGTATCACTTCCGTGTAAAAACGCATTGTCTGATTTGGTGAAAAGGAAAATTATTGTTCTTGAGAACACTTTGATTAAGAGGAACACAATCTCAGGAAAACTTCTGAAACCTACCAACTCTACCTTCAGACTTGATTTCAATCATTTTAAACTATAGTAAGACCATGTTCTTTGTCACTCAAAAAGCTGTAAAATATTACAGTGTGTTCCCAGATCTTCTTGATTTGTAGAGTACTTTTATTCTAATCAGCTGTAAGTGACATAATTTCTCTGAAGTTTATTCCAGTACACTTGAAATTGTGACCCAGGCTGTCTCTTAGGCCTATTTCCTCTCATTGCAACGCCTGGAGCTTCTGTCCAGGAATCACAGCTCCCAGTGACCCTAAACAGTACAGATGGGGCCAGGAGCTTTAGCCCTTTAGAACCTATGCCATGGGCAGGCCCCCCTAGCAATTCTTGGAAGAGTTTGGTTGGCTAAAAGTGTGTTCCTTCCCTGCAGTCTTAACAATTAGACTTTTTTGTTTCCCCATCTAGCACCTCTGTATCAGGCTGGGACTGGAACTTTGTCTTGCATCTCAGCATGCCTGACAAGAGCCCAGAAAGACTGAGCAGGAACTCTCACAAGGATCCAAATTTGTGTGGAAGGAATTGGTAAAGGAATGAACCCTATGTGCTTTGTTCCTGCAGCATGGGCAAGCTGGACATCTGCTTGGAATTGACTGATACCTGTACTTCCCTGTGCCAGGAAGACGCAGGAGGACACTGCAAAAGGAAAGATCTAGAAACTGAAGGATAAAGTTTACTGACATCCGACCTCTTGGGACTGTTGGGAGGATGAAATGAGATAGCAAAGTACTTATAAATTAATGCTCATTTATCCCTTATAAGCATGTGGCATGAGACTCTTTTATGATTCACCCAGAAGATGGACGCCACAGGCACCAGTTCCAACCATACAATCCCGAGTTCAGCAAGTCCTTCAGAGAGTTCAGCATTGACCAAGTATTCGTCCCATCTCCTTCCAGATTTGTCCAGATCCCTATCACTATTAATTTCAAAAATTAATATAAGAAAAAAAAGGAATGCAGAATTACAGCAGAATGATTTCTAGTTCCCTTTTTCCCCTTGTTATGAGCCCTATTGTTTTATTTGGGGTACCTTTAGGATAATTCAAATATTTTTTAGTTTTTTGTTCCCTTTAAAAGAGGATTCTGAAAATCTTATGCAAGTTTTAAAGTTGCCTTACTAATAAATTTGTTATTGATAAAGATGTACAAAATAGTACTTCAAATCAAACATTTTCTTTAGACTTTAAACATCTCAAAAAGTGTATGCATATTAAAGAAAACCACTTGAATAACTACTTGTGAAGTCATTGTCACAATTAACACATACATCAAAAAACAAGTCCACAGACCTTTGTCATCCCTCCAGAGTCCCATTCCCAAGCAACACCTACTGCAATGCCTAGGTTTTGTATGAACACAACACATAGAAAAGTCCTCATCTATGTCTTGCCTCTTTTACCTAGCATCACTATTCAAGCTCTATCCATGCTGCTGCCTGCATCCATAACTTTCTCTTTTTCTTGCAGAATAGTACTCCACTGTACGTTGGGCACACTACTCTAAGTCCATTCACCTCTGGTGCACGAGTTGCTTGCAATTTGACTCCTATACAAGTTTTCACCTTGACAGTGACATCTAACAGGCTCAGGGCCTCCACGTCCTCCACAGCCCTTGGTCTGGTCACCATCTGAAGTAGGGACAGTTCCCTGTATTTTTGCATCATGGCTTTAAGGAGTTCTAATTTATACACACAGCAGTCACTCCTGTATGCGCATACTTCAGTTCAGTGAGTTCACACAACTGTAAGCAGCACTCGAATCCAGTTTCAGAACATTTCTAGTGCCAGCAGAGAGCTCCCTCTTGCCCATTTCCACATAATCCCTCGTCTACCCACGGCTCAGCCTTCTGCAGTGACACGGCTCCCTCCTCAGATCTGCTCTTACTGTACGTTTCACGTGATGGCATCTCACGATGTGCACCGATGACTTCTGGCTCCTTTCAGTTGGCGTGTTGTCACTGAGACTCACCAGTGCTGGAACACGCATTTGTTCCTCACTGCTGCGTCATCTAATGAAGGGCCTCATGACCTCACATTTCATGGACATTTCACATTTACTTTACCCACTCACCAGATGATGGCCACTGGAATTATGTCCATTTGGAGACAGCTGTAGAGACTGATGCTGCTATGAAGAGTCATGTATGTTTCTGGATTTGAGCATACTTTCCCTCTTGGTATATCCTCAGGAGTGGTACATGGTGAATATAACTTTGATAACTTTTAAGAAATGGACAAACTGTTTTCCAAAGTACCTGTACTATTTCATTTCCCCAAAATCAGGCATAAGTGTTAAGAGTTCAACCATACCCTTACCATACTTGTTATCGTCAGTTTTATTACATTTAAGAGTACAGAATATGCTATAGTTTAGGTGTGAGGCGTGCCTTTATATGTTTTGTGTCTGGTGAGTGGAGTCGCACCCTGTGCTTCCTGATCATCCTGTGAGCCGCTGCCTCCACCACACTCTTCTGCCATCATGTGCAGCCTCACCTGAGGAACGGAGCTGGCTGCCTACTGACTGAGCCCTCTGAAACCATGAGTCCCCAAATACATTTTTCCTCCTCTACAAATGTTCTTGTCAAGTCTTTTAGTCACAGCAGCGAAAAAGCTGTCTGAAACAGAATAGTTTCTCATTGCATTTCCTAATAATCAATGATATTAAGCATCCTTCATTAGACACTTATATATCTTCAAGATAATGAACAGTCAACTATGTTGCCTTCTTAAAAACTGGGCATGTGCCTTTCTATTTAAGAATTTTTTATGTATTCTGAGTTCAAGTCCTCAGTGAAGTTGTTTAATGATTTTTTTTTAATTTTAGGCATTATAATTTTGGTGGCATATGTAAGAAATCTTCCCCACCCAAGATAATGATTTTTATCCCATTTTTTCCTTAGAAATTTTAGAATTTAGCTCTTAGGTTAGGCACATGGTCCATATTCAATTATCATATGATCTGAGGAAGAGGTACAGTTTTTTTCCTTTTTCCTACATATGGAGATCCAATTGCTCCTTACCAGCAACACTCCGCTCAAATTGCTTTGGTGTATTTGTTGACAATCAGTTGGCCAATTTACTTCTGGACTCTGTGTTTTGTTGATCTCGTGTCCCTCTGTGGCAGCACCAGTCTTGCAGCGTTCATATAGTAAACACTGGAATCATGCTTTCACGTCCTCTGCAGAACCTTCATTGTCAATGACCATGGCTCTGCTGTTCCTTTGCACTGCATTATGTAGGTTACAAATGGCTACTCAGTTTCTACAAAAAGATCAGCCTGGCTTTTGAGGAGTGCACTGGACCACTCTGGGGTAACTGTCACCTTGGCAATACTGAATCTTGTAGTTCATGAACATGAAATCTGTCTCCATGAAGATTCTTTCATTTCTTTCAACAATGTTTTATAGTTTTCATTGTACAAATTTTACACTTCTTTGGCTAAATTTGTTTCTAAGAATTTATTTGTTGATGTTACTGTGAATGATTATCATTTTCTTAATTTTTTTCAGATGTTCCATTTTTCATACGTAGATATACAACTGAGTTCTGCATAGCCATATATTCTGAGTCCTTGATAACTCATTCATTAGTTTTCTATGGAGTATCTGAAATTTTCTACACAGAAAAACCTGTCATTTGTGACAAGTCAGTTTCAGTTCTTCCAATCCAATTTTGGTTATTTCTTTGCCTATTTGTTCAAATTAAAAAGCTACCTTCTATTTTGCTGGGAGTTTTTATCATGAATGTGTGTTCAGTTTCATCAGATGCTTTTCTATAGTATTAACTGAGATGATCATATGAGGAGGTTGTACTTTTATTAATATGGCCCATTCCATTAAATCAACTTTTTGATATAAAACGAACTTTGTATTCCAGGAATAAATTCTACTTGGTGATTCATGTAAGTATCTACTCTGAAAATTTGAAATCCTAAGGGGCCCAATATCTTTCAAGTGTTTGAGTTCAGATTCTGGACCATTTCAGGTTTTGGACTTTGAGATTAAAGATGCTCAACCTCTAAAGTCTACACCAGTATTCCAAAGTCTGAAAAAACTTCACAATCTAAAACACCACTGGTCCTAAGCATTTTAGGTAAGAGATATTTATCCTGCATTATCTTTTTTATATGTCATTGGGTTTGATTTTCTTACTTTTATTTAAAGATTACTGTATCTATGTTCATGAAGAACTCTGATCTATAGTTTCCTGTGATATCTTAGTTGGCTTTGATAACAGGGCAACAGAGGACTCACAGAATAAGTTAGGAAGATTTTCCTTCTTTATTTTCTGAGTTTGCAATGGGTCCATATTATACTTTGGTAAATTTTTAACAGAATTCACTAGGATGTGACCTGGGACCAGGCGTTTTGTTGTGGGAAGAATTAAACATCTTAAATAATACTATATTAATAATTAATAATACTATAATCAGGCTTTGTACTTGTTGTTGACTTCTGGTGATCTGCATCTGTCTAGGAATCTGTTCCTTTCATTTAAATCATCCTACTCTGGCATAAAGTTGTTTCTCCTCCAACCTCTGCAAATGGGTCTGTCCATCAGTGGGGAAGCACATCCAGAGTTCAGATTGTGTTCAGTTCCAAGGGCCAACCAGGGTGAGCTGTAAAATATGGGGGCCTTCTCCAGTCTCCACTGTACATGCACATCCTCAGTTAGGAACAGGGTTAATCCTGATCGTGACTGAAACATGGAGTTAGAAGAGGCATACTGCTGGTCAGTTCCCCAGTCACTGACTCTAAAACACGATGGGATGAAGGGTAAAGAGACTGCCTGCTACTCTAAGTTGAGTGAGTCCCTTCAGTAGAAGGGAATTCGTCATAAGCTCTGTGACCATCCAGGGACAGGGGCTAATGAGAGCAGCTCCAGGCCACATAACACCACATGTTCCCCCAGTGGTTAATATATATTTTAATGCTTTTCTTGGGTTACTGCATTACTTTCAATGATTTCCAGAGCAGTGAAATAGCTGTTTTTGTCAACTTTTTTGGGACATATCCTTTGTATTGTCATATTTCTGAAATGTTTTTGAAGTCATAGGTTTAGGAAATAAATATGTATAAGTACTCACAAGTTAGGCAATATTTCTTCTTTTGGAAGGTATTCTTTCAAGAGATATTCTGAAATATTGTTGAGTTTATTTCCAATAGCAGATTGGCAAATATTTTACAAGGGTCTCTCTGAAGACATTAGGTTCTGATCTGTGGCATTTGCCAATCTGTGGTATAAATATGCCAATGGTGTACTGAAATCAGCCTGAATTAAGCTTGCACAATCTAATTTTTAATTTTTTAGGAGTTTTGTGATATGGTTGTTAAATATTAACCATTATTAAAAATATAACCATTACTGAAAATTACATTATGTAAAATTAAAATTACATAGATTATTTTTCAAAGATAACAAATCATTACGACTCCCCACTATCTGATTATTATGTAATATTTTACTATTATCTACGATCTGGAGGTCAGGTCTACTGGTTTGTATGGTGGAAATACTACACTGTACTATGCAACTATACATCTCTTTCTTTTTTAAATTCTTATTGGGTGACCCTCATGATCAGTAGCTTGTAATGAGTCAAAATGGGAAAACTTAAACATTGTGTTAATTGAATGTTTAATAATCAGCTCCCCCAAGGAAAATTTAAAAACCCTGATTTGTAGCATTTGCTGATTTCTGTGATTTAAAATTACCATAGCTGACTTCAAGCCACCAACTTAACTATCAGCTAGCTCATCAAATTCTTGTGAATTTATCAGTGGAATCAGCTAAACCAAGTCTCTCCAATATCCCAGTGATTCCTTCTATTTATATTTGTCATCTAGTGCATTAATTTGTATAATTCTGAGTACACAAGACACTGTGAGAAAGTTAAGTAATTTCTGTTATTTGTATAAACCTACACACCTGCATCCTTGAAACACTTTAAAAGTCTTTAAAATAAAGGGTGAATGGATATGATCAGTGCATGCTACGTGCATGTATGGAAATACCACACATTAAATAGATACTATACATGCCATAAAATTTTCAATAAAAATAAAGCAAAATAAAATAAATAGCATTTATTTCACAGATCTACTCTGAACAGGTTGGGGAAATGTTGGAGCAATTCTTAAGTGTTCTAGAATTAAAAATTGAATTGTGAACAAGAGCTCACTTACATGAAAAGCAGCACAACATTCATATTTCTTAATTGATAGCAGACCTACAAATATTAGTAGCCAACTATAAATTTGCTTTAAGTCTAGTTTTATCATAAATTGTCTTTCAAAACAATGAAAATTATCAATGAAAATTCAGACTATACAACACAACTCATGTTTCATTTTATGACATCAAAAGATATCCAGTGAATGAAGAAGTTTGGTAAAGATTTAATTATCTTATAAATAAAGTTAAAGAAATATAATATAATAGGAGAAAATATATTTACACTAGATAATTCACCTGAGAGGTGGGCTAATTATATGAGAGATTTTCAAGGAGCATATTAACTATCTAATAGACTATTTTCATGAAAGGGCAGTAAGCAAGCACTAAGCATTGCTAGTCATATGATGGAAATTAATTGTGTAGTGATTATACACTGATTGCAAGTTTTATGAAAAAATATTTTAAAACTTTTAATAGTAATTTCCCAAACATCCCCTCTCACACACTTTTAGATTTGCAAACCAAGTTGTCTGTTAAGATGGGAATATTAATGAATTTGAACAAAGAAAAATGTCACCAATATACTGAAATGGTCTTCAATTATCAAAAATGCCCTGAATTTAGACAAATACATCATATTTTGTATGTCTAACAATGTCAGAAAATAATAAAATGTTAATATAGAACTGAGGAAATTAAATGAATATATACATTATGAACAGCTTTATTAAATTAAGTAATTATATAGAGTGTTCAGAAGTTTTCTTTCATAGACCATTATTTCTTTTTTTTTTTTGGTATCAGGAATTGAACCAAAGGCCTTAACCACTGAACCACATCTCCAGCCCGTTTTTTTTAATTTTGAAACAGGGTCCTGCTAAGTTGTTTTGGGCATTTCTACATTGCTAAGGCTGGCTTTGAATTTGCGATCATCCTGTCTCAGTCGCCAGAGCAGCTGGGATTTCAGCCCTGCACCACTGTGCCTGGCCATAGACCATAATTTCTTAAAAGACTTTAGTCTTACATTAAGAGCCACTCATGGGAAATCTGGAAAATTCTTAAATTGCAGTCTTCATACCCCTTTATACACTTAAACATTAACATGAATGCAGAGTTTTATTTGTATTTTAATAAGTATAATATTTATATTTAGTATAACGTAAATTAAGACTGGGTATCTTAAAGTGCATGCTTATTAATTTATTGAAAAATAATAAATCCATTACATATAACATACATATTTTTATTTAAAATAATTACTTTCCAAAATAAAATAAAAGAATTACTTTCCAAAATAAAATAAAATAATGGGGGAAGGGAAATGTTTCATATTTTTGTAAATCTTTAAAGTTTGGCTTAATTTTAAGAAGTTGGATTCTTTACCCTTGTGCAATTGAATCTTTAGCGACATATAATTTTGAATGAAATATATGAGGAACATTTGATCTCAAAAACATGTAGTTAGGAAAGGGAGGATATTTTATAGGTCTTTGAAATAATCACATACCTTTTCAAATAATACTACCAAAATTTGGTGAGTTAAAGTTTCTAAAAGATTGGCTGCAAGTGGATTCCACAGCACTCTCCATGGCCTCTGGCACCTGGTTTCTGTGGTCGATGCTGCGACGTACCACACAGAGCCCTCTGCCAGGAAGGACTTCTTCCCTGCTTGCTGAGGAGGCTGTTCTGAAAGCCCAACTCTTCCAGGACTGCCTCCAGTGAAGCAGTGGAGGACACCACCACTTCTCAGTGACCCCGTGGCTCACCTACTGCAGAACTCCATCGGGGAGGCTGTGCTGTGGAGAACTCCCTGCTGAGCCTCCCCTCTAGCACCCAGGCTGCCGTCTCTCCTGTTTCCGTTCCTTCCCTCCTTTCCCGTCACTGGTGTCTATCCCATGAGAACTCCCCGGCATACATGCCCCACACTAACCTCCACTTCCATCTTGTGACGGAAGGAGGCCGAGGGAGGCAGCATCCAAGGAGTACAGTGCAGCACTCACTTTCAGCAAGGTCCACTGTACTGACACCTGTGCCAGCACCAGTGGGACTGAGCTGCACAACAGCCCCGCCACCTCCTATTATCCCTTTCTCGGCTAAGCCCTACGGCCCTCCCCTCCTAACTCATCCAGTTGAACCTCCAGCGCACCCAAAATCCCTCCCTCACTTCTACTTGCTCTCCCAGCATTCCACAGTCCACTGACTTGGCAAAACCATGACCCTGGTCAGGTCGGACCGAATGCCTACTTTATCAGGCTGACTGGTGCTCCATATGAAGGCACGACCTGCATCCTCCAGAGGGCCATCAATGCTGCCACATCAAAATACAAAGAAGACACCTGGCAATTGCAGATGACTATTTCCCACCTTTTGCCCTTTTTTCAAACTTCCAATACCTCTCACCCAGTCTCCCCATGTGCAGTGAACATGAGAAGCGATCTGGGAACATTCCCACACTCTCCCACCACCATCTGCACTAATGCATCCAGGGATTCAATGTGTTTCCTCCTACCTATGGTCAGCCCTCAACTTGGTGCTATATGCCAATCTCTCACCCAGTCAAGGGCACCCCTCCAGCAATCCACTCCCCCCACCCCGCATCAATAAATTCCCCTAATGAAACATTCCCTATCCACATATAAACAGTCCCTTTCTTCTTCCATGTTAAAAGCGAAAACCTCTCCTTCCTGATACAACTTCCTTTCACCTCTCCTTCAAAGTCTCCAAGTCTCTTCCTTACTTTTGAATGACATTATTTCCAAAGAAGTGCACACATCTCAAAGAAGTTCTATCACCCATTTTTGGTGATCCAGATCAAAGAACTTTCAGCCACTAGTGTGCATAAAAACTTACTTGACAGCAGTGCTTCTGCCGAAAATAGGAACACACTGACAATGTGGCACCACCTCACATGTACAAATGCCAGGGCAATTGTAAGCAGCTTTCACATGTCCAAAAGCAACTTCCATTACTGGGCAGGAGGGAGGTCCCCAGGAGAGCCCATGGGGCTTCCAAACAGGCTACAGATTTCTTCTCTACTTATACAAATGAAATCAGTAGGGGAAAACTTCACAGGATTTCTTCCTAAAAAAGCATTCTGCACTTCAAATTACATAATTATTATTCTCTTTACCATGTTCTTATCCACAGCTACAAGATCACAGAAAAATATAATAAAACCTACCTTTAGACAATGCATTCTAGGGTACTGAAAACAGACTAATTTTCTATGGTAAGAGCAAGAAATAATATAATTATTTACATATTATAATTACTATATTATCATTATATATAATTAATTATATATAATTACTATTTTATTATTTAATATGATTAAATAATATAATTACTCTAAAGACCTCAGTTTTCAGTTAATATGAAGAACTGTATTTTTAATATAATGTGTTAGAAATACAAAGTTTCTTACATGTGTGGGTACACATATATGTATCAGTCTCACCTGAGACCTGCAGTGCTTCTAAATTATTCCTTTCCCCATTTAATCTGTTCTTTCAAATGAGCATTAACACACCCACGTGGCAACGCTGCACAAGGTCAGAAGCTTGGTGAACACCACACAAGCACTGTCACGTGGGAAGGCGGACAGCGAGCAAGAACAAACGGGCTGACACTCGCAGCTGTGCGCACAGGGTGTCATTATGAGGGGCAGCACGAGTGTGCTCTGTGCTCTACATTTGGTGACGTGTACAGGAATCTACACAAGTGTTAGGATGCACAGAACTGTATGCAGAAAAATCAAAAAGTCAGATGTTTCTAAGATCATTTTTAATATCTACAGCTGTGATTCTGTGATTGACATGTGTCAGGTGCTGGTCCTTACATCAGTCTTGTGAAGCAGATTTTATTCATTTTAGTCATAAGGAAACAGACTCCAGAAATTATGGTCAAGTAATTAAATGAAGTTATTCAGGAAAATATTAAGTGGCAGTTCCCAAATTTAAATATAAAGCTGTCTGACCAAAAAGCCTGCCCAAAATATTCTTCTGAACACTATGATGTTACAAGCAAATACTGACTTCTGACAAGCAGAGCTTCATTCAGATCCATGAATCATGAGAACAGAGCAA
Organism: Sciurus vulgaris; assembly: GCF_902686455.1. Taxonomy (NCBI): domain Eukaryota; kingdom Metazoa; phylum Chordata; class Mammalia; order Rodentia; family Sciuridae; genus Sciurus; species Sciurus vulgaris. The sequence continues at coordinate 3,762,206 of NC_136467.1, read as the reverse complement.
TTTAAATGGAAGGATGAGAAGAGGGCACAAGTTAAAATGATACTAATGTGTCACTGGGGTCAAAGACCTTTACTGAAATGGAAGGGACTTTGCATACCAAGGATAAAAGATGAGGGTGAGACATTTAGTCAGTTTCCGTAACTTAGCATGAAACTGACATTTGGGTATTTGAAAAGTTATAGAACACTTTCACATTGACATCAGTGGCATTTAAGAACAGACTAGAACACACTGCAAGTACTTCCGCATTTGACAGATGTAAATGGATTCTAACCCAGTGAAGGCACTCAGTGTGTTCTCAGCACACAGTGCTGACCTACTGCCACCATGAGGAAGCTAAGTAGACCTGCAGCCATGTTTGCCAGTACTCAGGACACCCCTGCCTACGGCGCTGCCTCTGGGAGGCAGCTATTACTGTCCAAGAAGAATATATGTTTTTTTCACACCAATAAAATTGTTAAAATTAAGTTTTCTACAGTAAGATTATAATGTGTTCACTATAATTAGTAATATTTAAGAGGGTAGGAAGAAACTGAGTGAAAAAACAAAATCCAGACCTCATTAAACCAAGATCTTAAAACAAGCGATGTGAAAATGTTCTCCAGAAACCTGCTGTATACAGGTGGACTAAACAATTGTATGCCCAGAAGTAGAATGACCAGGAGGCAATAGAACTGACCTCCAAAGTCTGCGTTGTAGGTGACTTTTCAGGCTCAGGGAGAGCCCAAGCAGTGTGCTTCAAAGTTAACTGTAAAATTTGCCAAAAGAAACACATCTTAACACCCGTGGTTAAGGCATCTCTCTCTTTTCACTCTTATCTGCTGAACCCTTTCCACTTATGTTAAGCAACACTGGAATGACCATCATATTTTCAGGATCCAGATAAAATCATTATGTTGGGCACATATTTAACGTGGATTTAGTGGGACACATTTAATGAGCTTCCCAGTCACTTCCATGCACAGGTAAAACATTGCTTGTCCTCCCAGACATACACCTAGCACCTCTTGTACAACCCATCCCAAGTGGGGACACTGGGCATCAGTGACTGATGCATGTGTGTTAATATATGTTTTCACTCCAAAGAAAACTTGAAAAGCCCTAAAAATGTTCTATCTTATAAATGACAGCACTCTGAGGCAGGTTTTCTAAGCTTTGACAACAGTCCTAACAATTTACCTAAAAATTTGCATTAAAGATACGGTATCCGAGTTTTTGCTGTTTATCGATCCCCTGCTATTTACCCCATTTGTCTGCTGTGACCACCTGCAATCTACCAGCTTATCAACGACTCCTTTTTTGAGTGCATATTGCTCACTGGCAGGCACCTATCATCTGCCATTTGCCTGCCTCGCCTATCACCTTCCTTATACCTATCCATCACCCAACGCAGAGGTTCACCTCCCCATTGTCCGAAAACAGTCAGCAAACTGATCGCCAACCGCCAGTGGAGCACCAGCTGCCTGCTGTTGCCTGGAAGTTCACTGCTACAGTACCTGCAGGTTTGATTACACGTGGCTGCTGCCATTTTGAGACAACAGCCAGGCCCCATAGGACCCCTGGCCAGACTGACTGAGCCCCATCTCCAGGAACCCTCAGATTGACCGATCACTCCCTGCCTCTGGGACCCTCACATCGACTGACTACTCACTGCCACCAGGACCCCCAGACCAACTGACTGTGCCAAATCACCGGGATCCCAGACTGACTGCACCCAACCTCCAGGACCCCACAACCACACCAAAAACACGGGACCTCCAGGACCCCTGCCTGACCAACCACACCCCACCTCCAGGACCTCCAGCTGACCACGTCCACACACTGAGCTACAGCTCCCCATTTGCCAACACATATGGAAGCCAGAGTGGCCATCTTGGATAATCCTGGAAGGCGTAGCTCTGATCTTTAGGTGGGGCAAATCCCATCCTGAGACGCCTGCTGGAGACTTGAAGCTCAATGTCAGGTACCTCTCATGCATCGGGCTACTGAACACTGGGAGGTTTCATTACTATATGACTGTTATACTGTATATTTTCTCTTTTGTTTTTTCTCCTTATTGAAAAATTTTAAGTTTTTATTTCTTTACTTTTCTTGCTCTCTTTTCCTTTTGGATACCTGTTCCCTCAGAGTCTCTTTCTCCCTCTTTTGCATGCAAACATCCAATTTCTTTGATTACACTCTCACCCTTTCTATTATCTAGAACTTCTGTATATTCTTTTCTTATCCCATTAACAGCCACATTCTACATCCCTCTGCATCCTCTTTGTCCTCCATTGGAAAGTGCAGACCTTATTGCAAATCTGTTTGTTTTACTGAAGATAATATCTGAACTCATTTTGTTTATTATGACAATAATTGTCCCCATAGGGACTATTTGGTCTAGGATTGCATAGTGTCTGAATTGGGCACTGCTAATATTGATCTCCACTTAAAGAAAAGGTTTTGGAAACCTATAGGGCTACTATAAGCCTATGGGGGAAATCTGCAATACCCCAGATCTGCACTGCTAGAAGGGAAGATACATGAACAACATGTAAAAACAAGGGAAGAAAATGATCCAAACAAATCTAGATACTATATTAATAGAATCCAATCACAGTATGTTAGAAGAAATGTCAGAAAAGGCTTCAGGTTATACATGATTAAGATGATTCGTGAAGCAAAGGATGAGATAAGAGAGCAAATGCAGGCAATGAATGATAAAACCAATAAGTTGACAAGAGCAACTGCAGGAAGCAAAAGATCATTTCAACAAAGAGATAGAGTCTCAAAAAAAAAAACCAAACAGAAATCCTTGAAATGAAGGAAACAATAAACCAAATAAAAAAACTCAATGGAAAACATCACCAAAAGACTAGACCACTTGGAAGACAGAACCTCAGACAATGAAGACAAAATATTTAATCTTGAAAATAAAGTTGCCCAAACAGAGAAGATGGTAAGAAATCATGAACAGAATCTCCAAGAACTTAGGATAGATGGCCTTCACAATGTTAAGGAATGATCCCACTATCCCAATTTTTTCTAGTGTTTTGAGCATGAAGGGATGCTGTATTTTATCGAATGCTTTTTCTGCATCTATCTAAATAATTATGTGATTCTTAACTTTTAGTCTGTTGATATGGTGAATGATATTTATTGATTTCCGGATGTTGAACCAACCTTGCATCCCTGGGATAAAACCCACTTGATCGTGGTGCACTATCTTTTTAATATATTTTTGTATGCAATTTGCTAAAATTTTGTTGAGAATTTTTGCGTCGATGTTCATTAAGGATATTGGTCTGAAATTGTCTTTCCTCGATGTATCTCTGTCTGGTTTAGGTATCAGGGTGATATTGGCTTCATAGAATGAGTTTGGGAGGGTTCCCTCCTCTTCTATTTTATGGAATACTTTGAGAAGTATTGGAATGAGCTCTTCTTTAAAGGTTTTGTAGAACTCGGCCGAGAAACCATCTGGTCCCGGACTTTTCTTTGTTGGTAGGCTTTTGATGACTTCTTCTATTTCAGTACTTGAAATTGGTCTATTTAAATAGTTTATGTCCTACTCGTTCAGTTTAGGCAATTCATATGTCTCTAGAAACCTGTTGATGTCTTCGAAATTTTCTATTTTGTTGGAGTATAGATTGTCAAAATAGCTTCTAATTATGTTTTGTATTTCAATCCTGTCGTGATATTTCCTTGTTCATTCGAAATTTTAGTGATTTGGGTTTTCTCTCATCTTCTCTTTGTTAGTGTGGCTAAAGGTTTATCAATTTTGTTTATTTTTTCGAAGAACCAACTATTTATTTTGTCAATTTTTTGTATTGTTTCTTTTGTTTCAATTTCGTTGATTTCGGCTCTGATTTTAACTATTTCCTGTCTTCTACTACTTTTGGTGTTGGTCTGCTCTTCTTTTTCTAGGGCTTTGAGCTGTAGTGTTAAGTCGTTTATTTGTTGATTTCTACTTCTTTTGTTGAATGCGCCCCATGAAATACATCTTCCTCTCAGTACTGCTTTCATAGTGTCCCAGAGATTTTGATATGAAGTGTCTTTGTTCTCATTTACTTCTAAGAATTTTTAATTTCCCTCCTGATGTCTTCTGTTATCCATTCATCGTATAATAGTGTATTATTTAATCTCCAAGTATTGGAGAAGTTTTTGTTTCTTATTCTGTCATTTATTTCTAATTTCAGTCCATTATGATCTGATAGAGTACAAGGTAGTATCTCTATCTTCTTGTATTTGCTAACGGTAGCTTTGTGGCATAAAACATGGTCTATTTTAGAGAAGGATCCACGTGCTGCTGAGAAGAAAGTGTATTCGTTCTTTTTTGGATGGTATATTCTATATAAGTTGATTAAGTCTAAATTGTTGATTGTGTTATTGAGATCTATGGTTTCTTTATTCAATTTTTGTTTGGACGATCTATCCAGCGGTGAGAGAGGTGTGTTAAAATCACCTAGTAATATTGTGTTGTGGTCTATTTGATTTCTGGAATTGAGAAGGATTTGTTTGACGTACATGGATGAGCCAATGTTCGGGTCATAGATATTTATGATTGTTATGTCTTGCTGAGTTATGCTTCCCTTAAGCAGTATGTAATGTCCTTCTTTATCCCTTCTGACTAGTTTTGGCTTGAAGTCTACATTATCTGAAATGAGGATGGATACTCCAGCTTTTTTGCTGTGTCCGTGTGCATGGTATGTTTTTTCCCATCCTTTCACCTTTAGTCTATGGGTATCTCTTTCTATGAGATGGGTCTCTTGCAGGCAGCAGATTGTTGGATTTTTCTTTTTAATCCAATCTGCCAGTCTATGTCTTTTGATTGATGAGTTCAGGCCATTAACATTCACAGTTATTATTGTGATATGATTTGTATTCCTAGTCATTGGACTCATTTTTGTTTTTTGACATGATTTGGTTTCTCCTTTATTTGGCTATTCCTTTAGGCTAGTTCCTCCCGTTGCTGATTTACATCGTTGTTTTTTCATCTCTTCCTCATGGAATATTTTGTTGAGAATGTTCTGTAATGCCGGCTTTCTTTTAGTAAATTCCTTTAGCTTTTGTTTATCATGGAAGGATTTTATCTCATTGTCAAATCTGAAACTAAGTTTTGCTGGGTATAAAATTCTTGGTTGGCATCCATTTTCTTTCAGGGCTTGGTAAATGTTGTTCCAGGCCCTTCTAGCTTTTAGGGTCTGGACTGAAAAATCTGCTGATATTCTTATTGGTTTCCCCCTGAATGTAATCTGATTCTTTTCTCTCGCGGCCTTTAAAATTCTGTCTTTATTTTGAATGTTAGGTATTTTGAATGTAGGTCTGTTGTAATTTTGCACATTTGGAGTCCTATAAGCCTCTTGTACTTGGTTTTCCATTTCATTCTTGAGATTTGGGAAATTTTCTGATATTATTTCATTGAATAGATTGTTCATTCCTTTGGTTTGTTTCTCTAAGCCTTCCTCAATCCCAAAAATTCTTAAATTTGGCCTCTTCAGGATATTCCATAATTCGTGTAGATTCTGTTCATGATTTCTTACCATCTTCTCTGTTTGGTCAACCTTGTTTTCAAGATTAAATATTTTGTCTTCAATATCTGAGGTTCTGTCTTCCAGGTGATCTATCCTATTGTTTATGCTTTCTATGGCGTTTTTAACTTGGTTTATTGTTTCCTTCATTTCAAGGATTTCCATTTGGTTTTTTTTTTCAGTATCTCTAACTCTTTATTGAAATGCTCTTTTGCTTCCCTTATTTGCTCTTTTAACTGTTGATTAGTGCATTCATTTAATGCCTGCATTTGTTCTTTCATCTCCTCGTTTGCTTCCCTGATTGTTTTTATTATGTACATTCTGAACTCCCTTTCGGACATTTCTTCTGCTGTGCTGTCATTGGGTTTTATTGATATAGTATCTAGGTTTGTTTCAGACATTTTCTTCCCTTGTTTTCTCATATTGGTCAGATGTCAATGGGACTCTGTGATATTGTAGATTTCCTCTATTGGCTTATAGTGACCCTGTAGATTTCCAGTGCATCACCTACCAGCCTTCAGTAGCCAGAAGTCTTGGATTAATTTGGTAATGCAGTGCTTCCGAAGAACGCTGCCCCTAGCCCACTGCTGGTTCCAGGGAGAGAGACCTGGAGAGGTCTCTTGTTGCCCAGCCCTGGTCCCAGAGGCTGGTTGTAGGTCGGAGGTCTCCACTGGCTTGGGGACTTGTGGCTGGCTCTGTGTAGACAGGCTCTCACTGGGCGGTTTGCCCCGAGAAGCTAGCCGGAGGGGGGCTGGGCTGCTTGGGGAAGTCTCTGGCGCCCTGTGCTGGTCACTGAAGCAACCTGCGGGCAGGCCGGAGCTGGCAGCGGGGTGGGCCGGAGCTGGCCGGGGCGGGCCGGAGCTGGCCGCGCTGCTTCTGTGCAGAAGGGCTCTCACTGGGGGGCCTGTTCCGAGAGGGTGGAGGATCTGTCCCTGTGGACGGAGCCCACCGCCAGACTGCACAGAGCTGCCTGGGGGAGACACTATCTGCCCTGTCCTACTCTAATAAGCCACTCGAATCCTGGCCTGCCACCCAGCTGAGTTTCGCTGGGTGGGGGAGCCTCACCCTGTGGTTCTATCTTAGTCCGAGTCTCTCAATGCCTCCCCTTCTTGAATCCTGGGTTCTGGGGCAACTGGAGATGCAGTCACCCTCTAGTCCACCATCTTGGATCGCCCCGTGGAAAAAGCCTGCAGCTGGAGGAGGACAAAGCTGCCTGGAGAGGTCTCTGGCTGCCCAGCCCTGGTCCCAGAAGCTGCTTGCGTGTCGAATGTCTCCACTGGCTTGGGGACTTGTGGCTGGCTCTGTGTCGAGAGGCTCTCACTGGGCGGTCTGCCCCGGAAGCTAGCCTGGAGAGACGCTTCCCGCCGAAGGGGGCTAGGCTGCTTGGGGGAGTCCCTGGCACCCTGTGCTGGTCTCTGAAGCAACCTGCAGGCGGGCCGGAGCTGGCAGCGGGCGGGCCGGAGCTGGCCGCGCTGTTTCTGTGCAGAAGGGCTCTCACTGGGGGGCCTGCTCCATGAGGCTGGAGGATGTGTCCCTGTGGGTGGAGCCCACCGCCAGACTGCACAGAGCTGCCTGGGGGAGACGCTATCTGCCTTGTCCCACTCTAATAAGCCACTCGAATCCGGGCCAGCCACCCAGCTGAGCTTCGCTGGGTGAGGGAGACTCACCCCGTGGTTCTATTTTAGTCTGAGTCTCTCAATGCCTCCCCTTCTTGAATCCTGGGTTCGGGGGCGACTGGAGATGCAGTCACCCTCTAGTCCACCATCTTGGATCGCCCCCCAATATCATTCTTAATGGAGAAAAACTGAAAGCATTCCCTTTAAAAAATGGGAAGAAGACAGGGATGCCCTCTTTCACCACTTCTATTCAACACTGTCCTCGAAACTCTAGCCAGCGCAATTAAGCAGACTAAAGAAATTAAAGGGATATGAATTGGAAAAGAGGAACTTAAGCTGTCACTATTTGCGGATGACATGATTCTATATTTATAGGATCAAAAAAACTCCTCCAGAAAATTTCTAGAACTCATCAATGAATTCAGCAAAATAGCAGGCTATAAAATCAACACACATAAATCTAAAGCATTTTTATACACAAGCAATGAAACAGCTGAAAGGGAAATGAGGAAAACAACTCCATTTGCAATAGCCTCAAAAAAAATAAAATACTTGGGAATCAATCTAACCAAAGAGGTAAAAGATCTCTACAATGAAAACTACAAAACATTGAAGAAAGAAATTGAAGAAGACCTTAGAAGATGAAAAGATCTCCCATGTTCTTGGATAGGTAGAATTAATATTGTCAAAATGGCCATACTAACAAAAGTGATATACAGATTCAATCCAATTCCAATTAAAATCCCAATGACGTACTTTACAGAAAAAGAGCAAGCAATCATGAAATTCATCTGGAAGAATAAGAAACCCAGAATAGCTAAAGCAATCCTTAGCAGGAAGAATGAAACAGGTGATATCGCAATACCAGAACTTCAACTATACTACAAAGCAATAGTAACAAAAACAGCATGGTATTGGCACCAAAATAGACAGGTAGATCAATGGTACAGAATAGAGGACACAGAGACAAACCCAAATAAATACAATTCTCTCATACTAGACAAAGGTGCCAAAAGTATGCAATGGAGAAAAGATAGCCTCTTCAACAAATGGTGCTGGGAAAACTGGAAATCCATATGCAACAGAATGAAACTAAACCCCTATCTCTCACCCTGCACAAAAATCAACTCACAATGGATCAAGGACCTCAAAATCAGACCAGAGACCCTGCATGTTATAGAAGGAAAAGTAGGTCCAAATCTTCAACATGTCAGCCTAGGATCAGACTTCCTTAAGAGGACTCCCATAGCACAAGAAATAAAAGCAAGAATCAGTAACTGGGATAGATTCAAACTAAAAAGCTTTCTCTCAGCAAAGGAAACTATCAGCAATGTGAAGAGAGAGCCTACAGAGTGGGAGAATATCTTTGCCACTCATACTTCAGATAGAGCACTAATTTTCAGAATATATAAAGAACTCAAAAAACTCTACACCAAGAGTACAAATAACCCAATCAACAAATGGGCTAAGGATATGAACAGACGCTTCACAGAAGATCTACAAGCAATCAACAAACATATGAAAAAATGTTCACCATCTTTAGTAATAAGAGAAATGCAAATCAAAACTACACTAAGAGGTGATTATCAAGAATACAAGCAACAGTAGGTGTTGGAGAGGATGTGAGGAAAAAGGTACACTCATACATTGTTGGTGGAGCTGCAAATTAGTGCAGCCACTCTGGAAAGCAGTGTGAAGATTCCTTAGAAAACTTAGAATGGACCCACCATTTGACCCAGCTATCCCACTCCTTGGCTTATAGCCAAAGAACTTCAAATCAGCATACTACAGAGATACAGCCACATCAATGTTCATAGCTGCTCAATTCACAATAGCCAGACTGTGGAACCAACCTAGATGTCCTTCAATTGATGAATGGATGAAGAAACTGTGATATATATATATATACACACACACAATGGAATATTACTCAGCCATAAAGAATAATAAAATTATATTATTTGCAGGCAAATGGATGAAATTGGAGAATATCATGCTAAGTGAAATAAGCCAATCTAAAAAATCCAAAAGACGAAAGATCTCACTGATAAGCAGATGATGACACATAATGGGGAGTGGGGAGCAAGAATGGAGGATGGAGGGACTGTTTAGAGGGAAAAGAGGGGTGGGAGGGTTGGGGGGGAAGGAAAAAATAACAGAATGAATCAAACACCATTACCTATGTAAATGTATGATTACACAAATGGTATGCCTTTACTTCATGTACAAACTAAAACAACATGTATCCCATTTGTTTACAATAAAAATAAAAAATAAAAAAAAGATACAGTATCCCTTATCCAAAATGCTTGGGAGCAGAAGTGTTTCCAATTGGGTTTTGATTTGTTTTGTTTTTCTTATTTTGGAAGACTGGCATATATAACAAGATATCTTGGAATGAGACTCCAGTCTAAATACGGAAAACATTTATGTTTCAGGTACTCAAACATGTATGGTCTGAAGATGGTTTTATATAATATTTCCAAGGTGAGTGCATTTTGACTTAACCTAGCACATGGGATAAACTGTGGAACTTTTCACTTGTGGCATGACATTGGTACTCGAAAAGTTGTGGATTTTGGAGTATTTCAGATATTTAATTTTCAGGCTAGAGACTCTCAACCTGCACTAATAATGAGTTTTAAAAGCTAAAACATTTGATATTTCTAAAATATCAAAACAAAATTTAAACTCTATCTCAACCATCCTAGCAGAAAAATGTTCTATAACTTCTGTATAGAAAATAATAGTACAACATCATCATCTGGAGAGTGAAGAGTATGTAGCCAATGAATGTAGTGAAAAAACCACTCCAGGGATGGTCCAGGGAGCTAATGAATGCAGCCTGATGTGAATTTTCTGGATTTGTGTGATATTTATGGTACGGTGATCTCGCTTCTCAACAGAAAAGAATGTTCGTTTTCATCTCTAATGCACCTAATGGAAGAGCCTTCAGATTTCCCCACACCCCCACTGACACTTGTTATTTTCTGGATACTTTAAAAATGCCATTCGAGTCACCCTGACGGGTGTGAGGGGCACCTCACTTGGTTCAGATTTATATTTCCCTACGATGCCAAGCAGCTTTCAGGTATTTATTGGCCTTTTCTCTATTCCTTTGGGGAAATGCCTACCCAAATCTGTTGTCCATTTTTTAAATTGTGCCATTTGTTCCGCTGCCTTAGTGAGCTGTGGGAGTTTCTTAGTATTCTGGGTGTGATCCATCATCAGATATGTGATCTGCTGATACTCTGTCCCATTCTGGGGTTGCCTTTTCAGGCTGCTGATTGTGCACTTTGATGCATACGCTGAAATTTTTCGAGGACAGGTATATTTAGTCAAAACAAGAGGAAGAAACGAAACGATACCCACGTCAGTGTGCCTGCTTGATGGCAGCATGAAACAGTCTCGGGTTGCTAGTTGTGCGGGGCCTGAGTACAGGGTGTGTGTGGCTGGGTGGGAAGGGACGTTGTGAGGGCATCAGCTTGTACACGTGCAGTGGTCCTAGGGACGAGGAACCATCCCTAAGTTCCAGAGTAGACAATACAGGGTGTTTCATCATGGAACTGACCCAGCAAAACCTGGAACTTTACTCTTTTTAAACACCCACTTTGACATCATAGCGATTTTAGATTTTAGAGGAGCTCTATCACAGAGCCCCATTCAAACCTGCCTGCAATTTAGACGGGTCAAGGGTGCCTAAAATGTTCTTTTCACTTCCTACATTGGCTGCTGTATGCATGTGATTTTCTGAAACTGCTACAACCATCTTGGTACCACAAGGGGAAAACTTGGAAGAGTCACAATTATATATTTCAGTCCCTAAATCAATCAACTCTGAAATTTCAGGACTTCTTGCTATTGAAAATACTGTCCTTTCATTAAAATCACATCCATTGTTATAATGATAAACAACAAAGAAGTCATGCAGTCTTCTGATAACTGCTTTATAACAATGTCTAATCATGAGGTAAACAGGAATATTTTTTGAGCAAACATACATGTACAGCCACTTCTTCATACAGCAGACCAATGCTATTTCCATGATTCTGAAAGCTTTGTATGCAAATCACCAAACAACCAACTGCAAAATATGCACTCCATATCTATGATGCACAACCTAGACATGTTTCAAATACAGAACCTGGGAAGCACAAGTGGAGAGGCATTTTCTTCTCTATACCGCCCCTCCCCCTAGGCTAGAGAAAGCAAAAAGGTTGTAAGACAGATGGTATTCCCCTTCCTGCACAAATGGCCTAAGTAGTAAAACATGGCATCACTAATCAAATACAGTACTCTTTGCTACTGAACACAGGTATAGCCTCAGATTCATATTAATACACTGTTCTGGGTACCATCGATCAATAAGTAATTGCCCTCAAGTTATTATCTATTTACCATCATGCATCTAACATCATCTTTCAGATACCAAGAGTGAAAATTTAGGAACTCATGAGTCTCATGTTGGAATAATTTCTTTTTAGGACATCATCTGCTCAGCAGATATTTGTATTCCTGTCAAAGTCTTTGACTGTGACTGAAGCCAGCAGTTTACCATATCAAATGACAAGAGGGATTAAATGAGTACTTTCAGAGGGAAGGTCTCCTATACACAAGGCATGCAGATACTCCCACTGCCTTAAAGCCGGTGTGAACCTGACTGAGCAAAGGAAAAGGGTGATAGTTAAAGAGCACAGGCTCTGAGTCAAAGCACTGTGTTCATGCCCCAGTCTATACTTAACAGCTCTGCTTGTTTCCACATCTGTAAAATGAGAATTATGATAAAAGTGTGTTCTCAAATTATTGTTGTAAAGATTAGTTAAATTAATATATGTAATACACTTTGAATTTGATAAATAAATGCTACATAAGTGTATATTAATCTGAAAAAACATTTTTTTAAATAAATTTAGTATCTTTATACAAATCTATAACACTCTACTGAGATCTTCACTGGCGTTTGAGTAAATTAATATATCTTTCACTTATAGTAGCATCTCATATATATACTCTGTCCTGTTAAACATTTTGTTTCTTAAGAGTGTTGAAAGATAATTTCTTTTTGTTTTAGTCTTTAAAAAAGAAAAGGGAATTTATGTATCTCACAGGCTTCATTTCATTCACTCACTCATTCTTCCTATAAATGTTTGTTAGCCAGGGACTAATTTCATTTTGTAAAGGTTTGACTAATTCATACTAGCAATCCTCACTTTCATAGACACTCTGATGTTCATATTTAACTTAAATGTATTGCTACATTCAGCAAATCTTTAGAGTATGACTCCTATGCAACAGGATACTGTTCCAGGCAATAGATTTGTAATTCTGAACACAGAATCATTTAAATACATGCAACATATTGCATTTTTAAAATGTGCATGAGAATATATAATACATTTTTTCACAGAAAAAAATCGTAGAAAAAATACTGAGTCTAACATCAGTTTCCCTTCTAACTTTCAGATCTCACAAATTAAAGAACTGAAGCTATATTTGTAGAATTTGCTAGCAGCACTCCTCCCCTGGTACTGGATATCAGCTAACGCTGACAGTGTTGCACGATATTCTGCCAGGACTTCTAGAGCATCCTTCTCAGAGCCACAGCATGAGAATGTGCATACAGCTGGACGGGCGTTACGCAGGGGAGACACCGAGTGGCCACACAGAAACTGGAGGGCTCCAGCGACTCCCCTCCAAGAACCCTTCATAGCTAGGAGAAGGTCTACTACCTGGTTCTTCCTACGTCCTTTAGAAAATCTCCAAGTGAAACATATCACACCAATTTTAAAGTAAGTCCTTTGGACTATTAATTGATTTTAGAACTCTTAACTTTTAAAACCATTCACCTGAGCTCAATTTCTAAAACATCCCTAGAGAAATGGCTCTTGTGCCATTATTCGCTGTGTGCTGACAATGACTCATGCTCAGTCATTCCCCTCACTGCGCCTTATCTTTCACGTTCCCTGCTTTCAAAGCACGAGACTGTCCCTCGGGTTGCATGGTTACTCAGGGTCTGTGCTCCAAGTTCTTCTCAATCATGGTTGACAGCTTCCACAGAACAGACGGCTGCGTGCTTTTCTGCTTCATGAATTTGATTCACTGAGTGCACTTCCCACCAAATATTTCCAGTGTTATATCTTAAGTTTTAAATTGCACTAAAACCAAAAGGAACACTCATTCCCTCTACCTGAAAATACTAACACCACTCAGGCCCTATAACAAGTTTCCAGTGAGACTTTATAAAGCCTTGATGTTTCACAACTATATAGATCCATAAACGTTTTTCCTTCAATTTCAGAAAGCTGACCAGCTGCATTAAGGTATGTGCAGATCATCAATTTATACTGACACAACAAACATCAAACACATATGCTACCAAATTCTGGGGGCAGACCCAGCGACCAGCTTGACTGGTTTGTTCATACCAAAGCAGATAATAGATTGTGAAAACACGTTTAAAATCTGTGTCATCAAATCTCTTTCAAACCTTTCAAAAATTTCAAATTGCTCTTGAGTCTGAAATCCTGAAAAATGCCCTAAAGGTCCCATGTGGCCAGTGCCTGTCCACTTCTCCATCCCCTCCACAATGCTCTGACAAAGCCCCTTCCTGCTTTAGAGTCTCATTTTCTCCCTCCCTCCTCCAGCTTGCAGTCATGCAGAGGTCTCAGATTACATCCTGCCGTCTTAGGGAAAACATTCTTAACCCTGGCGGTATGCTACCTTTTCTTCTTAGTACTTCTATAACTGAGCTCAATAATTAGGACCTACCACTTCATTCCAGTCAGAATAGCTACTAAGAAAGAGAGAAAGAGAGAAAAATGCTGGCGAGGATGCAGGAAAATGAAAACTCTTATAAGCAACTGGTAGAAATACAGATTAGTTTAGCCATTATGGAAAACATGGAGGCTTTTAAGAAAAACTACAAATATAACAACCAATATATAGCAATCCCAGTACTGCGTTATTCCCAAAGGACACAAGTCAACGTACCTAACAGACACCTCTCACATCTACTCTCACATCTACTACAGCACTACTCGCAACAGCCAGGATACAAACCAACCTAAATGCCTACTGATGGACAAACAGATTTTTTTTTAAAAAGTGAGATATATACATAATGGAATACTATGTAAAAAATCATGAAATCCTGCCATCATCAACAACATGAATGAACCTGGAGGACATTAAGTTAAATTAAATTGGTTGGGCACAGAAAGAAAAACATGATCTCATTCATATGTGGAATCTAAAAAGTTGACCTCACTGAAGTTGAGAGTAGTAATGTGGTTACAGAGACCAGCGGAAGGAGGCAGACGAGGAGAAGGGAATTTACTGGTACACTTGTACAATGTTATAGTCAGGAGGACTCCTCAGGAATCCTGGTGTTACGTGATGCAATAGGGTGAACACAGTGCTAACAATAATGTACATGTGGAAATAAAAAAGAGGAGTTTGAAATACAAAGAATTACAAAAATTTAAGTTATAGATATGCTAATTACTGATTTATTTCATTATCCAATGTATACATGAATCAAAACATCATTTGTACTTCATACATATGTTCGAGTGTCATCTATCAAACAAAACAAATTAAAAATTAAAAAAGAAAAACTAATTATTGTCTAATTTTATGCTTACTAATTTTTGCCCCTTTTAGATTATAAGTTCTATCACATTTGAATCCATATCTAATAATTAGCAAATACTAAACACATGAGAGACATTTGAGAAATCTGAGTAAAATGAAATATTTGTAAACCTAAATGAGATCTCAGGATCAAACCGGAGCTGTCTGCTTTTCCAAAACCCCGTTCATCCATCAACTTCCTGTGTGACAATCAAGCTAATCAGTAATAACTAATTACTGAAGTAAAGAGGAAACGGCCAATAACTGAGGATTAGTTAATATAGACTAAATGTTCATTATCTTTTGCACAAAAACAAAAAGAAGCTGGGCATAACCCTCCAGAACAAGAAAAATTCCAGATGCTTTCTGTATTTTATATTTCTCTAATTATAACAGTAACACATACAAGAAGAATATAAACATAACTATAAATTCTACAAATCCATAGTAACAACAATAACATATAGCATTATGTTAGCACTTGTCTATGCACTCATGTGTTATTATTTTGAAAAAAAAAGGAATTATATATACTGTTTTACAACATATCATACTTTGTTAAGGCTATTAATTATCAACACTTTGGACTATTTCCTATGTGGATTCCACTTTTCCTACAATAATCAATGCAAAACAATAAAATAAACAGGCTAATATAAAATGGGAATACAAAGACAACAATTTAATACCACTTTCTACCAGTATTCAAATAAGAAAAAAATATTTTCAAGATATGGAATCTGTAGCAAAATTACCTCGCATCACAGCACATCCAAAATGCCATCACAAAAGTGAACAGAACCGGAGGACCAGGCACACATCTCACCCAGACTTTCGACTGAGCTGACGGTCAGCCCACTGCTGTCAAACTGCTTCCACCTAGAGTTCTCTGTGCCTAGTCCTCCCTTTTGGCCTCTGCCAGATGTCAATCCCAGAAGTCGCCTTTCCCTGTCTTTGCCCATGTTGCCCTCAGTCCATGGCAGCAGCACCTGTGCTATTCCTCATGCCCCCAGGGCCCTAGGGCTAAGGCTTCTACATAAGCTCAAGCACACACAGAGCAGCAAACTCGCCTCAAGTCTAGAACAATGTCACTTTGACCCAGTTCACGTTCTGGTCTTCGGATCACACCTGGAGAGTAAGTGCCTAGATCAGCAACTCCAACAAAGGCCTTCCCAACTTTCCTAGCTCTTCCTTCTCACAAGTCTTGTGTGACCACACCAACTGACATTTGACTCTTCAATTACTATCCTTCAATAGCTTCATATTTCTTTCCACAATAGAACTACAAGTTCCTCAAGGGAACAGCACAAGAAATACTGCTCCTGTGACACTAAAGAGCTCAGAACACGGCGGGCAGGCAGCACGTGCCAACACACAAGCCCAGGCTGACTGGCTAAGAGCAACAAAGGTAGACTTTTAAGTCTCTAGTAAATTTAATTTTACTCAAAAATTCTATTTGCTAGACATTGTGCTAGAGTTTTTCAAGTTCACACAGTGGACCAACACTGACATATCTTATTTTCTGATTGTGTGTTTGCTTCCTGATCTCCATAATAGGAGAGTGGCCTTCCTGCGGGCAGCAAGTTTACTGAAGAACAAGGAGTTGCTCTTCAATTATACAGTTATGGTAGGTACTCAACAAATAGCTGCCCACTGGCATACTGAATGACTAGCCAGAAAAACAAGTTATGCTTGGTCACATTCCAAGAACAGCCACTACTCAATGAATATTTCTAAAAGTACTTTTTCAATCTTAAGTCAAATAATTTACAGCAATATTAAATCTTTAGGAAGTTTTTAGAAGGTAGATTTTTAAAACTGAGAAATGGTTAAGTCATTTATTCTTAATTTAAAAAATCTATGTTAAGTGAAACAAAATTTTAAATGCTTAAAAGACCGTTAATTTCAGTAAACATTTTTCCTGTAATGTACACAATTAGCAAATAAAATTTCAATGAAAATAAGCACATAAAAATACGACAGCTCATACATTTTCATTAGTTAGAACCCTCATAAGCGAGACTTTACTTAATAAATGTAATTAGTTTGAATACTTAAGATAATAGCGACTCCTAAAAGGACCTTCACAGATACTAGAAAACCTGCTTCAGAAATCAATCTAGTCTGTAAGAAAGGTATTGTGTTTATTAGAATGAATTTCATGATCTCTAACTGTATTTATGAGGATCTGACTTAACCTTTGAAGTTATCAAAACCTCAGCTACTTGGCTGGGTTCCTGCAGGGTTGTGGTCATAAGTCCCCAGTCCACTTCAGTAAACCTGGCCAAACACTCCCCAGGGAAAACCTTAGAGATACAGGTTCATGATAGAGTAAACCCACCATTAAGAACAGATGGAAAGTATCAAGAATGGCTCTGTGCAGACAAAATTAACATCGACTTCACCTCTTCGCAGTTACCAGATGGTGTAACTCATGCTTATTTATAATTCAGATCAAGGAATTCAACACATTTTCTGGTTTCTACTACCAAAAAATGAGATATGAAAGTTATATGTGACAATGTAATCTCAATATCTGAGACAAAATAACTGCAAGGAAAAGAGAGAAAATGTTCAAAATTAAGTCCCATAAAAAGCATTTCAAGGATGTGTGTTTTTTTTTTTTTTTATTCATGATATGTACTAATAGTTTACACATCATTTATGAATGTTCTGCTTACTAAACTTTTTAACACTGCATGTTTTGGCAAAGTAACTCATTCCTCTTTAATTTAATATGCCACTATATTATATACTAACAGAAAAGCCATCTGTTACATATTAAACAGTACAAATGCAGCTAAATCTGAATTTCAGACAATCAAATAGTAGGTCGGGGGGGCATAATTTAGGTCCTACTTATTCTAAGCATGAAATAGCTAATAGTTTAACATGAATGAAAATTAAATCTCATTTCTCAAATCATGAAATGGAAAAAATATGTAATAACCACTATACTTTTTGAGTAAAAAAAGGTAATCATTCATGGATTTGTTGAAAAAGATTTAGGGCAGCTGAGAGCATCAATATTTTCATTATTAATTATTTGACATTTACAGTTACACTAAGAGTGATAAAGACTGCTGTAGAATATTTTAGACATACAAAATAATAAAAATTGCTGGTCACAAAAAAGCATTTCAAATATAATTTATAAATGATTTGGGTTTAATCAATCACCCTCTGGAGTCCCAAAGAGCTTCCGTTAGGAAAATAATATTATAATCATAATATTGCTTTTTCATTAATCTACCTATTTCAAATATTACCCTAATACAAATGATACCAAGTGTGGTCATGCTGATTTCCACTTCTTCAATCACCATTTCCAATACCACCAACAATGCTGAACAATAATTTTTTATATTACAAGTCAAAGGAGGTACGATATTGCTCATTATCAGATACTTTATGATTCGTCCTGATCATGACTGGAATAGAGGACTGGCCGAGGGCTGTGCAATCTCATTCCATCTTGGATTGTTCTTACAAGAAATGCAAAGAACTGGACCTTTATTATATTCTAATGTGTATCTAACAATTTTATGTTTATACTATGCATAAACAGAGGCATGTGGATGTTAAAACTGTTTAGTAATCTGAGTCTTGAAGGCTTATCATTTGGTCCTGTCAAATTCACTTTGCATAAAAATTAACATTAAAATTAATGTTTAATTAAATGAAATGTGAAACATAATTCTTTCTTTTCATTTTTTTTTTCCAAATGGTTGCACAGTTGTTTGATAAAACCTGTTTAAAAATTGCTCCTTAATCTGTTCTGAGGAAATTTTAATACTTTACCTGAAGTAGTATACTAAGTTATAAATGAAAAAAAAATGCAATCTTCAGTTTTCAAACATCACTTAAAAATTGGTCATTTGGAATTTAGGTTCAGAGGTCAATTCCAAAAGGCAATTCGTCTCTCAACTATAGATTAAATTTTATGTACTTGAAATGAAAATGGTATAAAAGTAATACAAGCAAATTGAAAATAGTAAAGACAACCAACCACTGAAATTCTAATGGAGGACACGTGGCAGTCCACCTTTTCCCAAACCCCTTCTATCAATCAATCAATCAATCAATAAATAAATAAATAAGGGACTCACTGTAGTTCCTTTGCTCTACCAGACCTCCCTGACTCAAAAACTATAAATTTGGACCAGGCTTGGCCCCACTCTCAGACCCCCTAGAAGAAAGCAGTAAATCACAACTCTTTTCATCAAATTGTTGGACTATGACTGCCTTCACAATTAAATAACCCCAGTACCTAAACAGTGCTTGACCAGTTTGTTGAATGGATGAAAGTACAAGGAACTCTAAGCAATTTAAATATGCACATAGGTTGAGTACACTCACGGAAAAAATCTGAAATCTGAAATGCTCCAAAATCTGGAACCTTTTGATTTAGGATTTTAAGATTAGGCATGCTTAACCAGTGAAGTCTATGCAAATATTAAAAATTCAAAAATCTCTGAAATTTGAAACACTTCTAGCCCCAGAATTTTGGGTAAGGGACACTCAACCTGTATCACACAATGCATTCCCTCCAGAAGATTTCAAATGAGATGGGAGATCAGAAAAACATCAAAACAGCCCTGGCTCAGCACAGCCTGATAACCACATGTAATGGCAAACATCATGATGGTTTCCTTGTAGGTACAAAATCTAACCAATCCTAATCCATTCACTCCTTCAACAATGTTCACTGTGTGACATGAAGGGACAAGGGGATGAAGGGATTTGGTAGGAGAATAAGGGACAGATGAAGAGAGTAGGAAACTGTTCCGATAACAGGAAGGAAGGAAAGCAGGTGTGTGTTAGTAGGCAGAGAGTCAACACCCTCAACACACGCTTACAGCCACTGCCCTGAGGACTCTGGCAAGAACTAGATGCCTGACCCTTGGGGAGGCTGTGCTCACTGGGCACAGTTTTACCACCTGCCAGATGAACCCATGGAGACCTTTGTTGGCTAACTACAACCAGAGGTGCAGGGCTACCATCTGAGAAAGGCCTCAGAAATTAGGACTTCTCTATGAACACACAATGGTAACACCCTAAGTATTTCTGCAGTTTAACTGAAATGTGTCATGTGTTTTCTCTTATTTTAAGTGTTTCATTTATGAGCACCAAACAAACATATATGCTGAATAAAATACTGATTTAACTTTCAAAACCAGCCAGTGGTAAAAAGGACTACTGTTGTAAAAGGAAACAGTTCTATAATTTAAAACTTTCATTTGATTATAAATTTGAATTTTCATACATGATCTTCAGCCAGGGGTAAAAAGGACTACTGTTCTAAGAGGAAACAGTTCTATAATTTAAAACTTTCATTTGATTATAAATTTGAATTTTCATACATGATCTTTATTTAGGAAGAATATACCTCTACACAATTTTCTACTCCTGCATATGAGGCTGATTTATCAATTCTTACAAAATAAAAGTAAAATGTTTATTATCAATGAAATATAAAGTATTGCATGAATTACTTATTCCAGCACAGTGTTCTTTCCTTTTGTT